>NC_044389.1:31839516-32462684 GCF_006542625.1 Nomascus leucogenys
TAATTCTAACAAATCATCTCAGATTCTCCATTGTCTACCTATTTTAACTATAAACTATGGAACACGATATTTAGGATCCTCTTAAACATGGTCACCTTATCAAATAGGATTTCCCTGACCACTTTGTCCAGATAAAACAGTACATCCCTGTCTTTACTTTATTCCTCTTCCTAGTGCTTCTGACCACCTGATACATATTTAACTGCTATGTTTACTGACTGTGTCCTTCTACTATAATATATCTTCCCACATTCACCCTTTTGTTCACCAGTGTACCCTCAACACTAGAATATATTATGTTCTCAACTTACATTTGTGGAAAGAACAGATGAACCCTGACATGCAGCGTACTATAGCTGACTTGAAGTTACAAGACCTACATTTGAGTTAGTTTCCACATACCAGCTATATGAACCTCAACAATTTTACCTTCTTTGGGCTTACATTCCTCATGTGTAAAAAGGAAAGGGTCAAACTTGATAATCTCTACAACTCTAAGTTTTCTCAGCTATATCACGCTACCTTCTTGTCTAACTGGACTGAATAACCTCCCTTCCCCCCAGCTTCCCTACCTACGTAACTCTGCTCAGTTTCCTTCCATTTGGAATTCCCCCCTTCTCAATCCACATCTGTCAAAATGAACATTAAGGATGAACAATATCCTAAGTGTCATTTTCTTGAAGTCTAACAAACTGTAAGCTCTGTAAAAGGAGGGTGGAGTTCTTATTTTTCTATTCTCAGATGTTGGTACAATGCCTCCCATACAGGTGATCAACAAAACAACTAATGAATCATGAGTACATGAAAGAGCAAATAAACAGTCTTTCCTGATGCCCTCCCATTGCTCAGGTGATCTCCTGCCTTTGGACTCAAAACACTTGCTATCTTTTATTTTTATTTATGTATTTATTTATTTATTGAGACGAAGTTTCGCTCTTGTTGCCCAGGCTGGAGTGCAATGGCGCGATCTCGGCTCACTGCCACCTCCGCCTCCCGGTTCAAGCGATTCTCTTGCCTCAGCCTCCCGAATAGCTGGCATTACAGGCGCCCGCCACCATGCCCAGCTAATTTTTTGTATTTTTAGTACAGACGGGGTTTCACCATGTTGGCCAGGCTGATCTTGAACTCCTGACCTCAGGTGATCCTCCCGCCTCGGCCTCCCAAAGTGCTGGGATTACAGGCGTGAGCCACCGCGCCCGGCAACATTAGGTATCTTTCATGGTACTTATGCTCTGTGCTGTTTAATTTACTTGCCTATTAGATAATCAACTGCAAATTCCTTAAGACTAATCAGCACCCTGATGGTTTCCATATCTCTCTACAGCACCCACAACAGATCTTTGTCATAGTTGTATTTATTTGAAATATTAAACAACAAAGGAACATTTGAGATGAAAAAAAGGACCTCAAATTACAGACATCATTCCAACTGTCCTATGGTCACTGGGCAGATACGCTGTGTTAAAATCAAGCATTCAAGCATAGTTCAAATATCTCATCATTCTCTCCTCTCCCTATTATGCTAAATAAAACTTTACTACTTTAAAAATTATAACGGCCACCCTATGTATCATGTAACTACACACCTCTTGCAAAATACATATAGGGATCCACACACGTCAATACTTTCATGTCACTAAACAGCTAAAGTGACTTTTCCACTCATTTCAGACTTCCACCTCATCCAATTCCCTCCTCCGCAAGGTACGAAACAATTTTTTAAAAAACATCTTTCCATAAGGCCTCCCTTTCTTAGTTCTGCTCCTGAAAGACAAAAAGGACCAATTTTAAAGTCTTCCCCTTTTCTAAGCAGTAGTTACTCCCCAGTTAATTTCGGGATCTAACAATCTTACTTTTCTCTGTTATCAAGATTTTTGACCCACTTTACCTCTGCCTCCAAGCTCTTACTCAGCTTCCACGGAACCTTTCAGCTGACACAAAAGCTGGTGTCCTTCCATTCAATATGTTCTTGCCATCATGTACTAAGTTCAACCTATCTACGTCTTCTTCCTGAAATGTGCATCAATCGCCGCGCGCCCCCCACCCCAAACACACATCTCGCGCGCGCACACACACACACACACAATACCCATGTGTCACTCTACCTCTGACATACAAGTTCCTTACACCACTCTTAATGAATGCACACGACTCTCAGAATGGTATCTTCCGACTACACTGATTCTAACCCAGTTTCTTCTGAAAAACCCAACCTTGTCCACAGTGCCTCCCTCTTTCCTCACTTCCCCATCTATTCCCCTTCATCGCCTCCCCACACCGCCAACTAACTACAAATGACATTATTCCTCAATACTCCCAACCCGAGAATGAAGAACAAGCTCCAGTTTCCTGCGGTCTCCCTCTCCCCCTGTCTGCCCTCCGCGGTTCCCCCGCCCCAACACCCCAGGTGTGCAGACTTCCTCCCCGTCCTCTACTCATGCATCGCTCCAACCAATCCCACGCCACACCACGAGTCCCCTGCCACGGGGATCAGACTCCTCCATATCCACCTCCACTCGGGGTCGCCACTGCCTCCCCGGACGTTTCTCTCCACCCCTCGCTAGCGAGCCCGAGAACACGGGCGCGCGCGCACATTCTCACGCTTCCCCAACCTCCCTCCTCGCACCGGGACGAGCCGGCTTCGCCAGAGCTCAGCCCGGACGGTGGGGACTAGGCACCCATACCCGTTCCGCCCCCTCCCGCAGATCCCCTTGCAGTCCCCGCCGCCCTGCCCGGCGAGGAGAGGACGCAGCAACTCCCCCGCCACCCCAGACTTACCACCTCGGTGTCTGTTGCTCCATGCCCCAACCTGCGGCCCGCTCCCCCTACGTACCAGCCCGGCCTCGGCACTCACCGGAGGTACTGCGCGCTCTGCAGGCTCATCCTCCGCCGCCGCGTCTTCCCGCGAAGCCTCCGTGGGTCTCTCAGGCTCCTCGGAGCGGCCCCGCGGCACCACGGGTGCTGGCGGCCGCCGCCATCTTCCTCTCCTCCGGCTCCTCCTCGCTCGGCAAGGGGGGTGGGGGTGAATGAGGCGAGGGGGAGGGAGCCGGGAAAGCTGCTCTCGCTGCTGCTCTGGCCCGTGGGGCGCAGGGACACTCCGACCCGGGGGGGAGGGGGTGGGAGGAGGGGCGGGGGGAAGAGGAGAAGCAGAGGAAGTCGGCGACCGGGCGAGGTGGGGGTACCTCTCGCGAGATTTCAGCAGCGCCTGTCCCTCCCGGTGATTTCCGCCTCTCTGTAGCACTCCTTTTTGGGATCAACGAGCTGTGTGGCGCCTGTGCGGCTTCTGAGAGACCGGCTGGTGGCGCTTGGCGGCTTCCTGCCAATCCACCCTTCTCCTGCACGAGGGGGCAATCCCAACCCCACCACCGGGAACACCCAGGCCAAAAGAACGGGAGTTACACTCAAAGTCTTCCCCCTTCTTATCACTCCTGCCGATTTCCCTCTTCCTTTTTGCACGCCTCCACTCTTCCCCACCGGAAACGCCGCCCCTTTCTCCTACAGTTCCTCCCAGCAGTCCCACAACTCTTGTCTTCCCTCGCGCGTAGAGAGTGACTCGAAGGACCCCCTCTCCTCTTCTCTGCAGCCCCTCCCCATGCACGCTGGGAGACTCTTGGAGGGGATAAGGTGGGGCTCGGAGAGGAAGAGAAAAGAAGCCAATCGGATTGGATAGGCAGCTGCCATGGCAACTGGAGGCTGTGGTTATATTGTCATAGTAACCGATGTGTGCGGACAGGGTGACCCTCCCCTTGGCCAATGGATTCCCAGGAAACCGCCCAGGGTTCCCCGTTGGCTTCCCTTCCATCTAAAGGCCTCCCCCAAGTTAGGAATCGATGTAGTTCTCCCCGGTGGTGAAGTCCACTTCCTCCTCCCTTCCCACTTCCCACAGCAATTGGGGGGACACCCCGAGGCATTCACCATGGGCTTTTCCACCCGCCTGCGGGCGGGAACCACCTCCGTAGTTTCCTCTCAGAGCCGGGCGTGGAAAGGGCTGGGCCTGCGAAGAGGATGCATGGCCTGGAGGCTGGCGGGCGGCGGGCTGGAGTCGGGAGGGTGAGGCGGCAGCGCCAAGCGGCGAGGAAGGGCGAGGGGTTTCCCCACAACTGTCTTGGGCTCTGGGAGGCGGGATCCCGCCTGGACGGGGTCCCTGAGGGAGGAGAGCGGCACACGACAGCCGCGATGCCTCCCCTGCCGACGGGGATAGCCGACTTCTGGCGAGTCGACCCCTCCCCCAAATCCACCCCACCCGCGTACTCCCTCCTGACCTAGCTGTCGCGAGCCTGCCGCGAGGAGGCCAGGGTGAGGGTGGGAACACATCCTAGAAGGCTAACACGTGGTTTTCTATCATTTAAGTCGGAGACAAGCCGGAAGGCTGACTAGCGCCATCACTCTGATAGGCACCCCCCAGTGGGGATCCCGCTTGATTATTAAAGGCAGACCTCCAAGTTCCTCCCTCCTCTGCAACCTCTCTCCTCTCACGGGTCTGCAGTGTCTTAAAAGTCGTCATTCTGTGTCGCTGGGTTAGAGAGGAAAACATTGGATAAAAGAGTATCAAGAAGAACGAACCCTAGATACATCTGTCTGGTGAAAGGAGTCTAGGAAAAGAAGTTTCATTCTTAGAACAAATCTTTTTGGATATTTATTATGTGTGTTTTGTGTCAGGTTTCGGGCCAAAAAGCTGAAATAAAGAACGAAGTCAATAATAATATGGAGTGTATGAGAAATAACTGGAAAATTCATCATCCATGGCTTGAAGAAATTGACGTTTTACGAGTTATATTTTCGGTTCGTATTGTGGAGTCATTTAAGGAGCTATCCCAAAGTACTTTAGGATATGTACCTATATAAAACCTTCCAAGAATGCAGCCCTTATAGGATAGTTAAAATAAGGATTTTAATGGGCTATTTTGATTTGGTTTGCTCTGGTTTGGCTACCTGATTCCTACTTTTTCCACGCCAGCTGAAGAGGCACTTTCAAGATCCTTCTCTGAGACCTGCACCAATAAAGACTATACCAATGTTCAGTTGAAACATCAGGTATAAGTTTAGCGGAAACGAAAGTACAACCTGTTTTGAAATAAATTCCAAGGACAGATTGTCATTAACGAAATAGAAAGTGGACTATGCCCCTCATGCTGCCAGCGCCTGGTATGATGCGGCGTGACACGCAGCGCTTGCGGCAGTACAATGCCCCCAATCACCCGCCCCGCACCGACGCGCCGCCCACTCACGGCAAAGAGAGCCACCTAGTGAGGGATTATTCTCATTTCCGCGGTGGGGTTCTGCTGTTCCTTCTACCATGAGCTTCCAAGGATAGAGATTCCTACTACCTATTACCTCAAATAGCCTTCATTTCTTTCCGAAAATTTACTGGTTAGATATTTTTCTTTTTTTTAATTTAAAGACCAGTGTGATCGTATATTGGTTAGATTTTTTAAAGATTTCAACCAGAATAAAAATTGTAAGAATTACCCCCTTACTAATCATGGTAATAGCCATTTATGTCTGTGGCACATATCTCCAATAGTGTATGAACAGTTATCATACATTCCTGATAAGCAATCTAGGAAAATATTACTACTATCTTCTCATTTTGGAAGTAGAGAAACGGAGCAGAAAGATGAATCCTTTTGTTAGTGTTTGCTGATTTATTCCATAAACATTTACTGAGTACTTACTGTATTTCAGACACTGTTCTGGTTATGATGGACACCACAATGAAAGAGACCTGGTCCCTATCTTGAGGAAACCCAGCTGCTGGTAGAGAGCTCAGAGTAATGATTAGGATGCAATATGAGGGATGCAGCAATTGGGGTAAGAACAAAGTAGGAACACATGAGGTCAGAAATAATAAAGTCTGTGTTTTATAGCAGCTTTCCAAAGAATCTTATAAGAGTCTTCAATAGCTTTACAATATCTCTAGCTAAATAGAAGAATAGTAGTATATTTTAGAGATTAGAAGACTTTGATACTAATATTAAAATTACCTTCAAAAATCAATAGGACTCAGAAAAATTATTACCTTCTATTTATATACTGTTTAATACACATTTTCCAATTTCATCTATTTCTACTTGCCCTAGTCAACAAACTTGTAGAATTACAGACATCTTTCTTTCTACAATAGATATTGTTCACCTTTTTCCCCTACAGATATAAGATCACATCTAAACCAAAAGAAATTAAAGAGAAGCTTCCTTACATTAACCCTACCAGATTTTGTTTTTGGGTTGGTCTTTTGGGCTAAGTGATTTCACGGAAAGATCACAAGCTAACGGACCTGAGTATGCATTCTAACTCTGCCATCTTGGTATCTGAACTTCAGTTTGCTCCTTGACCAAAGTGGAAGCATTACCTGTTATAGGCTTCCTGTGACCTTTAATGATAACATACATGATTGAGTGCCCATTATACAACACTGAACTTGATAAATGTTAAATTTTTTTCTGCCTTTTTGCTTTTTTTTTTTTTTTTTTTTTGAGACAGAGTCTTACTCTGTCACCCAGGCTGGAGTGCAGTGGCACAATTTCAGCTCACTGCAACCTCTGCCTCCTGGGTTCAGGCAATTCTTGGGCTTCAGCCTCCCAAATAGCTGGGACTACAGGTGTGTGCCACCATGCCCGGCTAATTTTTGTATTTTCAGTAGAGATGAGGTTCACCATGTTGGCCAGGCTGGTCTCAAACTCCTGACCTCAAGTGATCCACCTGCCTTGGCCTCCCAAAGTTCTGGGATTACAGGTGTGAGCCACCTTGCCTGGCCCCTTTTGCTCTTTTATATCAAGCTAAAATGAGTAAAATAGAACTACTACAGCATAACATTATTTTTTAAAGTAATACTCTATCTAGTCTTTTTTTTTTTTTTTTTTTTTAATAGAGACGCAGTCTAACTATTGCCCAGGCTATCTCTAACTCCTGGCCACAAGCAGTCCTCCCACCTCAGCCTCACAAGTAGCTGGGATTTTAGGTGTGAATCACTGTACCCAGCTCTCAATCTAGTCTTTGTCTATAATACTCATAGGTCTGAACTCACATTCAAATCTATTGGCATCCAGTGCTAGAAGATAGATTTCTTTATTCATGACTCTGATTACAGAAAAGAACACAATATTAGGACATTGTGAGTCTGATGCTAGAGATTTAAAACTTTTCAAAAACCTTTTATCACATAAAACAGCCTAATATAACCACACTTCTGTCCAAGTAAATAGAATGGCCTCTTTTCAATCAAACACTGAGTACTTGCTGAGAAGCTACTCTTAACATTCTTACCAAATTTACCCAGAGCTTTGGTAACCTGACATTTAGTACATAGCAGGCCTCTTCCCTTTTTATAATAATAGCCTGTGCCATGACATCATAACAAGCCCTAATTTATTTTAATATTTAGCCTACATATTCTGAATGTTTATAAATCCTGTGCACAATTAGGAACTTGGTAAATCATTCTCATCAAAGCAGAAACACATTTATTATCAATTGCATACTCAGTACACAATGTGTGTGAAGCTAGCCATTCATTCCTCTTCAGTACCACACCTCAGACCATAGAGTTAAGTGATTCAATCAAATGAGTAATTCATTCTCTTCAAATAGTGAGTCAGATACAAATTGACATTTAAATTCAGGTCTCCTGTTGCTCAAGATTTCTTAGATCAAGGGTCAGTAGCCTTTTTCAAACAGTTTGCCAAGTGTATATTTATTCATTCACTCCAAAGAGGGAGTCTTTTAGCCTGAAGAATAGTCAGGAACCATTGCAGTCCAAGATTGAAGAAAAGAAACTTCTGATTTGGGAGGCACTGAGGTGACAGTTGGGGAATAATATTCAGAGCTTTCTCTCCCCCTTCACTTCTCCATCTCCTAATATTTACTAAGGGAAATCTTATTATCTTCAAGGTTTCCCCCAACTCCCAATAAGCAAATACCTCTGAGAAATTACCACACCTAAAATTCTTATCTGCTGAGTTAATGGACACAATCTAGAGAAGACAAGAAGAGATGCTCATAGGAAAGATTGAAAAGTATTGAAAAACAAAAACAAAAACCCTAGCCTCTCTTATTTTATTGGCAGAAGGCCTTAGTGTTCATGCATCTCTTTACTACCTGAAGCACAGTACTTACTGAAATCATCTTGGGGGTCCCTAATCTAACGGCAACATATTTCATGTCGAAGTCTGTTGAGTTACCTAGAAGTTGCCATATTTTTCTTAAAACACCCAACTAAAATAACATAATCTTTTAATATTTTCTAGTTTCTGCTTTCCTATCTTTTATCAGGTAGATACTACTTTGGAGCACTAAGAATGTGATACTGATATTGTCATAAATCTGTTCTTCAAAACCATGGGAAACATGTACATGCATGTACACATGCACACACTGATATGGTTTGGCCCTGTGTCCCCGCCCAAATCTCATCTCTATTTATAATCCCCACATGTTGAGGGAGGGACCTGTAATCCCCATGTGTCCAGGGAGGGAGGTGATTGGATCATGGGGGTGGTTTCCTCCATGCTGTTCTCATGATAGTGAGTGAGTTCTCACAAGATCTTACGTTTTTATAGGTGTTTGGAACTTCCTCCTTTGTTTGTCTCTCCCTGCTGCCTTGCAAAGAAGTTGCCTTTTTCCCCTTCCACCATGATTGTAAGTTTCCTGAGGCCTCCCCAACTATACGGAACTGTGAGTCAATTAAACCCCCTTTGCTTATAAATTACCCAGTCTTGGGTAGTATCTTTATAGCAGTGTGAAAATGAAATAACACACACCTTCCTCTTTTCCCTGACATTATTATTGTACCAATTCAATTTGCAATTCAAGTTAAAATATGATAAAGATGAAAAGCAAAGAAACTTAGGACTTAGGTCCGTCACTTCAAGGCATACTAAGAATATGCATCCAAGCACTTTTTTGCTTTGCTTAACAATCCCGGGGTCTTTTCTGTTCTCAGAAAACTTTCACATATCAAAAACCTGGATAGTTTGTTCCATATATGTAAAAGTTCTTTCTTTTTTCTTTTCTTTTTTTTTTTTTTTTTTGAGACAGGGTCTTGCTCTGTTGCTCAGGCTGTAGTGGCATGATCACAGCTCACTGCAGCCTCAACCCCCCGGGCTCAAGTAATCCTCCTGCCTCAGCCTCTCGAGTAGCTGGGACTACAGGCTTCCCTCAAGATGCCCAGCTAATTTTTTTATTTTTTGTAGAGACAGCGGTCTCCCTATGTTGCCCAGGCTGGTCTCAAACTCCTGGGCTCAAGAAAACCTCCAGCCTTGGCTTCCCAGAGTAATGGGATTATAGGTGAGCCACCTCACCTGGTCATATTTGTTAAAATTCTTAATATTAGCCTGGCACAGTGGCAAGTGCCTATAATCTCAGCTACTCAGGAGGCTGAGGCAGGATGATCACTTGAGCCAAGGAGTTTGGGGCCAGCCTGGGCAACATAGCAAGACTCCATCTTAAAAACAATTCTTAATATTATTGGGTTAAGATGTAAGAGCACATTCTGGAACAAATTAAATAGTAAATTAATGTGTACGTATATTCCACATTTTAGCTATGTTAAGCTTTTTAAAAAGTTTTTTCCCCTGGCTTTGAGTCTCCATTGCTTTTCCATTACCCTTAGGATAAAGTTTCCAATCCTTAGGATGACCTCTGTTCTGGTCTTTGCCTGCCTCTTCTCTGACAACCCTCCCCACCCCCGGTATCACCACTCTACCTATAGTGACCTTCTGTTAGGTCCTTGAATAAGCAGTGTTCCTTTCTTCTCAGAGCCTTTAGATAGGCTATAATTACCTAGATACCTCTATCTAGGTAATTCTTCTCCGCAGACTACTCTTATGTCTACCTATGCTTTAAGCCGAAATCTGAACTTCTTTGGACGAGCTTTCTCTACTTTCCAACCCCCAACCATTAGGCTAAGTTAGCTAAACTGGTTATATGTTCCCATAGCACTCTGCCCTTCTTTTTCATGGCATTTGTAAGTCTTTCATACTTGTAAATCTTTGCTTAATGTCTGTTACCTCCAATTGTAAGCTCTGTAAGAGCAGATGCTGTGCCTATTTTGCTTACTCTTGTATTATCACTTCCCTAGCAGAACACCAGATACAAGGAATGCTCAATAAATGTTCATTAAGTCAAGGAATTAAAAAACAAAAACCAAATTAATAGAAATTTGGGAGCTGGGCACAATGGCTCACACCTGTAATCTCAGCACTTTGGGAAGCCAAGGTGGAAGATTGCTTCAGCCCAGGAATTCGAGACCAGCCTGGGCAACATAGTGAGACCCCATCTCTAAAACAAAAAAAAAGTTGGACCACGTATTCTTTAGAAGTAATCCTAAAGCAGTAAGAAAATAATTTTATTGGGGCTTCAACTAATCTTGGTAATTGAAATTGCTATTACATTTAACAAAATTAAAGTTTTAATTAAATGAAATATTTAAGCAGTGAGTAAAGTGCACAGTTATAAGATGAAGGATAACTGATCAGTTATCTCACAATAGAGTCTCAGGCTTCGATGTAGAAAAAGTCTTCAACGTCCAAATTATTTTATTTGACTTTATGTTTTTTAATTTGAGATTAGGTGAAGCAGTTAATTCTTTCATTATGTGGCAGGAGAGAGTGCTGGGGAAGGATGGCAAAAGAGAAGAGAGGCTATCAGCTAATTAGAATGTAATACAAAAAGTTGCCTTTAAAATTTCAGAAAGAAAATTGGGTCAGGGTGTAGAATGGAAAGCTCAGTGGTCTCTATTTTTCACCAGAGAAGTGTTTAAAAATTCTAGCATTATTATTGTTAATTTTTTTGCCTGTAATGGGATAGGGCTAAGTAAACTGAATGTAGGATTTTAAGGAAAGGGCTATATCCAATTTCAAAGTAAATGTGATAATTATATTTCTGGAGGCAGGTTCTGAATTCAATTCAATTAAATAAGGCATGTAACATATGTAAGCAGCCTGGCACTTAGTAGACACTCAACAAATGCTCTTACTTTATATAAAGGGTGAATAAGAAATGCATACACACTCTAATTAATGTAGGTTAAATGCACCTTTAAAAACAAATACAAAATGCTGTAGAGGTACGCAGCATACTGCCTCAAAACTATATGACCAGTTTTATCATATGACCCTTCCTTCCTTCCTTCCTTTTTCTTTCTCTTTCTTTCTTTCTCTCTCTGTCTTTTCTTTCTTGCCTTGCCCTGCCCTGCCCTCTCCTCCCCTCCCCTCCCTTCCCCTCCCCTCTTCCCTCCCCTCCCCTCTTCCCTCCCCTCCCCTCTTCCCTCCCCTCCCCTCCCCTCCCCTCCCTTCCCCTCCCCTCTTCCCTCCCCTCCCCTCTTCCCTCCCCTCCCCTCTCTTTTCTTTTCTTTACTTTCCCCCCCTCCCCTCCCCTTCCTTCTCCTCCCCTCCCCTCCCCTCCTCTCCTCTCCTCTCCTTTCCTTTCCTTTCCTTTCTTTTCGACATGGTCTCACTCTGTTGCCCAGGCTGGAGTGCAGTGGTGCAATCACAGCTCACTACAGCCTCAACCTCCTGGGCTCAAGTGATTCTCCCACCTCAAGTTCCTAAGTAGCTAGGACTACAGGCATGTACCACCATGCCCAGCTAAATTTTCTTTATTTTTGAGGTCTCACTGTGTCTCCCAGGCTGGTCATGAACTCCTGACCTCAAGTGATAAGTGATTCTCCCACCTCAGCCTCCCAATGTGCTGGGGTTACAGGTGTGAGCCACTGTGCTTGGCCAGTATAAATTCTTTCATCTATTTGTGAAGGATATCTCAGTTCATTAGCTGTTTTATATTTGAATGAAATGAGAGCCAAGATCTGGTTCTAAGCTAAAGAGGATAACGAGGCTTCTATGGAGCAAAACCAGCTACTTATGCTTTCCCCTGCCCTCTTTCAAACTAACACCTCTGGAATGGCTTTGGCTTCTATGCTGTCTCACTCTCGTGCTCTCTCAACCATTGGCTATAATGTTCCCATTATGGTCCTCCAAGTCATGCATTTCTTTGTCCCAGAGGACATGAATAGTTTTAGTTTTTGTTGTTGTTGTTGTTGTTGTTTTGAGACAGGGTCTGTCACTATCACCCAGGCTGTAGCACAGTGGCATAATCACAGCTCACTGCAGCCTCAACCTGCTAGGCTCAAGCCATTCTCCCACCTCAACCTCCTGAGTAGCTGGGCTACAGGCACATGTCACCACGCCTGGTTAATTTTTGTATTTTTAGTAGAGATGGAATTTCGTCATGTTTCTCAGGCTGGTTTTGAACTCCTGGGCTCAAGCAATCCACCTGCCTTAACCTCCCAAAGTGCTGGGATTACAGGCATGAGTCACTGCACCCCACCAGTTTTGGTTCTTTAACAATGTCCCTGTAGGTAAGATCAGGACCAGAGGGCATGCCAAATAACTGGAATGCCAACATTTCCAAAATATAGGCAGCAGTGGCCTAGATGTTACAGAAGGTTACCAGCTGTAGAAAGAAGCTGAAATTAATTTTCTCTAAGTATTTGAGGAACAGTCAAATTTTAGCATGAAAGCACTGTAGGAATGTTAGGTAGAGTTGAGTTTAGTATCTATAGAGCATGTTCAATTGATGATGATCAATTCCTATCTTTCTCTGCTTTTTCAAGACAAATCTATATCGAAACTAAAACTTACTTCTGGGAATCTTAATCTTGGTGTATCCTGCTACTATGGAGAAGTTTGATGAGTTGTGCATCCTCTAGAATTTTAGTATTTAGTAATTTATTCAGTCTTTCATTCATATTCATATTCATATTCAGTCTTTTCATAAATAGAATTTTCATTGTAATCAGGTCATATGCTAGTCATTAGGGTGAAAATGGTGAACGAAACAGTCCTGCTCTCAGAGCTTAAGGTTTAAAAGACAGTTAAGTAAAAGGGAAGTTATATTGTAGAGTGATAAATGCTGCAGTAGAGGTCTTTGGAACCATTTCACTTTAGATCGAGTACAGACATGCAATCAGATAATCCACGTAAGTGTCCCAGTCAACTGTAAAGTCCTTCAGAATGAGATTTTGCAGAGTTTACGTGTTCACGTTCTATTTCCCAGCAGGAAAAGGAATACATACAGCTCATCCTACCAGAAAAGTGATGGAAAACGATGTCTAAAAGTATGCTAAATTATGCCTGAAAGATACAAAACTATAGATATAAAGCGCAACTATGAAATAGAATTACATAGAAAATGGTCATAAATATAATAAAATGTTAATAGCAGCTATTTCTGAAGTAGACTACTTATGGTTGGCTTTAATTTCATACATTTTTCAACATTTTCTGCCAACCAAAAAGCAAAGTTAAGTTTATTATTGTTATTGTTGTTTTGGTAGTGGTTAGCATTGTTTTTAAAGAATTCTTGAACTTCTATATTATAGGAGTCTGAAAGTAACATTAGACATTGAAAAGGAATCACATTAAAGATAAGTGTAGGGCCGGGCACAGTGGCTCACGCCTGTAATCCCAGCTACTTGAGAGGCTGAAGCAGAAGAATTGCTTGAATCCGGGAGGTGGAGGTTGCGGTGAGCCAAGATCGCGCCACTGCACCCCAGCCTGGGCAACAGAGTGAGACTCTGTCTAAAGGAAAAAAAAGAAAGAAAAAAGATAAGTGTAATAGCTTTTCACAACTGATGATTGAAAAAAAAAAAATCTTGTTACAGGCAATTCCTATGGCTCTAATGCAGTATCAGGCACTAATACTTATGTATGAACAAAAATTGATGAGGATGATCATTTTTTAATACACCAGTACAGACCAAAATGCCTCTTTGGTAATTTTCGGATCTACTTCTGGGAACCGTCACAGCCTGAGAAAGATGGCATGCCCTGGAAGGAATTCACAGAGAATTATTCTAAGTAAAAGAAGTTTAAAGTTATATCTTTATTTGCCATTTTGCCTTTTCTTACCTTCAAAATTATTTTCTCCTCCTCCCTCAACTCTAGGTCATGCTACTGGCCCTGCCCAGTTATGTAACAACTTGCATTTCCTCAATTCTCTGGAATGTGGCCAGTCAGGAACTTCCACATTTGCTTTTTTTTTTCCCCCATTTGTGGGTAAGAAAGTAAAAGAGGCAGAAAAACTGAATTGAGAAAGAAGAAAGAATAGGGGAAGAGAGAAAGAAAAAAGAAAACCATGAAGTCTAGAAGAGGAGAAAGAAGAGATAGATGAGCAAAGAAGCACATTGCCTGGTGGTAGTAATAGTTGTCAGACACCCATCTATTATAATCTGTTTTCCATGGGAGATTTTAAGAAGAGGCTAGATCCCCAATCTGTCTTAAAATCAAGAAAAGGGACCCTGTTACCTCTAAAGTATACTTCCAGACTCAGCAATCTCTAAATTCTGAGTGGGCATCCCTAGTTTTGCTGCCTAAAATCTACGACAGCTGGAAATGATTCCATTTAAGATCCAGTTCAAGAAGCTACACACCCTGAGGAACTTTATGTTGCCATTTAAAGGACGGATATTCTCCAGATTGCTTGAGCCCAGGAGTTCGAGACCAGCCTGCCAACATGGCAAAACTCCATCTCTACCAAAAAAAAAAACAAAACTAGCTGGGCATGGTGGTACACATCTGTAGAACTAGCTACTCTGGAGGCTGAGGTGAGAGAACCCCTTGAGCCTAGGAGATGGAGGTTTTTTGTGAGCCAAGATTGTGCCATTGCACTCAAGCCTGGGCGACAGAGCCAGACCCTATCTCATAAATAAATAAATGTCAATATTCTCCAAAACAGATTGTATCATTTGAATTTGGACTTTGTGTACACTTGATACTACACTTAATCTTTGCCAAAAGGCCGAGAAGCAATGGACTTTGGGTACAAGGTGGAATGTCACTCTACTCTCACCCATTTTAGTATGAGTGAAAATACCATTTAAAACAGAACAAAACAAAACAAAATAAGGTAGTCTAGACAGTTGTTGTAAACTACTGTATATTCTGCAGAAAGTCCTCTTTCACCCCTCAGGTAAGCTTCAGATAGATAGCCAGGAACCTTTGAACTAAATCTAATAATCTCTTGTAAATTTTCATTTTCTCCTTTTTTTTTTTTTTTTTTTTTTTTTGAGACAGATTGCTCTGTCACGCAGGCTGGAGTGCAGTGGCGTAATCTCAGTTCACTGCAACCTCTGCCTCCAGGATTCAAGCAATTCTCGTGCCTCAGCCTCTCAAGTATCTGGGATTACTGGTGCATGCCACCATGCCCAGCTCATTTTTTTGTATTTTTAGTAGAGACGGAGTTTCACCATGTTGGCTAGGCTGGTCTCAAACTCCTGACCTCAAGTGATCTGCCCACCTCGGCCACCCAAAGTGCTGGAATTGCAGGCGTGAGTCACCACACCCATTTGGTAATACTAATTATGTTTTCTTTACCCAAATTATCTTTTACCTTGAATTTAATGATATTAAAAATCTTTTTTCATTCTACTACTTTAACCTCATGTTTTTTGGGTTTTTTGTTTTTTGTTTTATGGTTTTTTTTTTTGAGACAGGGTCTTACTGTGTTGCCGGGCTGGAGTGTAGTGCAGTGGCATGATCATGGCTCATTACATCCTTGATCTCCTGGGATCAAGCAATCCTCCCACCTCAGCCTCTTGAGTAGCTGGGACCACAAGTGTGCACCACCACACCCAGCTAATTTTTTTATTTTTTGTAGAGATGGGGTTTCACCGTGTTGCCCAGGCTGGTCTCAAACTCCTGGGCTCAAACAATCCACCTGCCTCAACTTCCCAAAGTGCTGGGATTACATGGGTGAGCCACCGTGCCCAACCTAACCTCATCTTTGATTCATTATACTGCTATGGTTCTAGTGGTACTTAACAAATGTGTGACTATAGAAATTCATTAAATGGAAATATAATGACAGAACTGGGTGATTTATTGGATGGGAAGGAAATCAAAAAGACTCTCAGGTTTCTGCTTGAGAAATGGATGAAAATAGAAAATGTAGGAGAAGGAACAGGTTTGGAGAGGTGTATGGGATGTTGAGATAATGAATTTATTTTGGACATGCTGAACTACATTTGTCTGGGGTTGAGAAAACTTGTGCATCTGGAGAACATGAGAGAAATCTGTACTAGAGTTGTAGCTTTGGGAGTCATCAACAGTTAGATAGTAATTAAAGCTACTTGTGTGGTTTTCAGAAAGCTTGCCTACAAAATGAATGAAAGATAGTTTTGTCTTATAAAGAGGTGGGAGACTTCAGCAGGAAAACATCCAATATAGAAAAATCAGGGATAGAGGCCAGCCAGGCATGGTGGCTCACGCTTGTAATCCCAGCACTTTGGGAGGTGGAAGCTGGAGGATCACTTAAGCCCAAGAGTTTAAGACCCACATGGGCAACAAAGCAAGACCCTCGTCTCCATAAAAAATAGGCCAGATATGGTGGCTCAACGCCTGTAATCCCAGCACTTTGGGAGGCCGAAGTGGGCAGATCACCTGAGGTCAAGAGTTTGAGACCAGCCTGGCCAACATGGTGAAACCTCGTCTCTACTAAAAATACAAAAAGATTAGCTGGCTGTGGTTGTGCACACCTGTAGTCCCAGCTACTTGGGGAGGCTGAGGCAGGAGAATCGCTTGAACCCAGGAGGTGGAGGTTGCAGTGAGCCAAGATCATGCTACTGCACTCCAGCCTGGGTGACAGAGGGAGACTCCATCTTAAAAATAAAATAAAATTACTTGGGCATGGTGGCATGCACCTGTAGTCCCAGCTACTGAGAAGGCTGAGGTGGGAAGATCTCTTGAGCCCAGGAATTCAAGGCTACAGTGAGCTACGATCATGCCACTGCACTCCAGCCTGGGAGACAGAGCAAGACCCTGTCTCAAAAAAAAAAAGAGGGAGAGAGGTAGATAAGAGTGAGGCCTCTGGGGAAATGAGAAAAAGTAGATTCCAGAGCATAAATGCAGAAAGGAAAATCTCTTCTCTGGTAGAATAATAATGAGATGTAATTGTGGGGTTTTCCTCCACACACCTTTTCTTACACCCCTTCCCTACTGGATTTCAAAACTTAAGGTTACAAAAATGCACAGACTTTGAAGAAATTTAGGACAAAGACTAATTTAAGAGCAAGAGTTTCAGTACCAGAATATATTGTTTTAATGTCTCTAATTGTTGTATACATCAAGTAAGTGAGGAGAAACAGGGGGGGTTTTATACTCTGCCTCTACCTGAGCCAGAAGCCCTGTGATTTAGAGATTCCAAATAGATTTCTGGCATTTAAGAATACAAGAAGCCTGAATCCATATTACTAAGGAAAGCCAAAAAAGGTAGCAAGACCAGAGTCCCCCACATCCAGAATGTCATGGGAAAATGGTCAAAATGGTTTTGTGGAGCTCACGCTTTGAATTTCTACATCTTCTCCAAGAACTTCAATAATAAAATTTAATTAAAAATTAAAAGACATCTCTGGGTTTATTAACAAAATAATCATCTCTGGGCATCAAAATGAAAGACTAGCCAGGCACAGTGGCTCATGCCTGTAATCTCAGCACTTTGGGAGGTCGAGGCAGGTGGATCACCTGAGGTCAGGACTTCGAAACCAGCCTAGCCAACATGGGGAAACACTGTCTCTACAAAAATTCAAAAATTAGCCAGGTGTGGGGGCACACACCTATAATCCCAGCTACTGGGTAGGCTGAGGCAGGAGAATCGCTTGAACCCAGGGGGCGGAGGTTGCAGTGAGCCAAGATTGCGCCACTGCACTCCAGCCTGGCCAACAGAGTGAGACTGCATCTCAAAAAAAAAAAAAAAAAAAAAGACCCAACACAACTGGGTTAGTGGGGGCTACAGCCACAGCCTCGATGGTCTTCCGAGTATGGAAGTTGGTAGAAGTTTTCTAGGAGTTTGAATCCTTCCCAGTAGTGGAGATCAAAGGCACCCCAAACATGGTAGGGCACCTTAGTCAGGTTCATTGTGAAACTGGAATTTGGGAAAAACTGTGACTTCTGCCCTGGGCTAGAGTTTAAAAAACAAAGCAAACAGAAAACAACAAAAACTCCTTAGCTATGGTGGTGAAAGGAAACTAACTAGCACACACAAGACTTAGGCCAACCTACTTTGAGGCTCAGGAGGCAGAACTGAAGGACACATCCTGAGACACATCCTGAGGAAGGGACACATCCTGAGACACATAGCCAGGGGGGCTCAGGTCTACATGGACGCAATGCTAAAACAGGAAACCGACGGAATAAGTTTAAAAAAAGGAAAAACTATCACTCTAGATGACCTGCAAATTACAATTTGTACACAAGGAAAACAATACTAAAAACATCTGCCAACTTTCAATTTAGTTTTTGTTTAATTGATCTGTGAATTTCTAAAAAGACATATTTAAATTTTCCAATATAGCACCTGGGCTTGGTGGCATGCACCTATAGATCCAGCTACCCAGGGAGCTGAGGTGGAAGAATCCATTGAGCCCAGAAGTTTCAGCCTAGCCTGAGCAACACAGTGAGAACTTGTTTAAAAAAAAAAAAAAATTTTTTTAAATTTCGATATAGTGTTGATCTACTAATTTTTGGTGTAATTCTGTTAGTTGTTGTTTTATATCATGGTTATATGGTCAGCTAGATAGAACTTGGCAATTTTTAATTTTTATTATTATGTAATGTTTTTATCCTTATTAATACTTTTTGCTTTATACTATTTTTGTCTGCTACCAATATTAAACTTCAACTTTCTTTTGTTTAGCATTTGCTTGCTATAACTTTTACCTTCATTTTTAACCTTTTCTATGTTATTTTATTATGGACACATCTTTTGTATGTGGCATATAGCTGATTTTTTGTTGTTGTTTTTAATCCTGACAGTCTCTGTTTTTAACTGAAAAGTTCAATTTATATGAGTATGATCTATTTGAATTTATCTCTACCAATGTCTACTTTTGATGTCTACCAATGTATTTTTTTTTTTTTTTTGAGAGGAAGTCTCATTCTGTCACCCAGCCTGTAGTGTAGTGGCATGATCTCAGCTCACTGCAACCTCTGCCTCCTTGGTTCAAGCGATTCTCCTGCCTCAGCCTCCCAAGTAGCTGGAACTACAGGCACGTGCCACTGCACCTGGCTACCTTTTGTATTTTTAGTAGAGACAGGGTTTTGCCATGTTAGCCAGGCTGGTCTTGAACTTCTGACCTTAGGTGATCAGCCTGCCTTGGGATTCCCAAAGTGCCGGGATTCCAATATACTTTTGATTTTCTGTTTGCAATGATTTCTCTCTCTTTTTTTTTTTTTTTGGTGGTGGTTGTTGTTTATTTGCCTCTCTTGCCTTTGTTGGATTGATAACTTTTGAAAATTCCCTTGCTTTTACCTCTGTTTGAACTTTGTAGGTTATATTTTGTCTATTATTTTAGAAGCTACTCTTAAAATTTTGACATGCATGCTTAACCATTTATTTTCCTAACGATTTCTAAAGTTGTTTTTGTTGTTGTTGTTGTTGCTGAGACGGAGTCTTGCTCTGTCGCCCAGTACGGAGTGCAGTGGCGCCATCTTAGCTCACTGCAAGCTCCGCCTCCAGGGTTCATGCCATTCTCCTGCCTCAGCCTCCTAAGTAGCTGGGGCTACCGGCTCCCGCCACCACGCCCGGCTGATTTTTTTGTATTTTTCATAGAGACGGGGTTCTGCCGTGTTAGCCAGGATGGTCTCGATCTCCTGACCTCCTGACCTCGTGATCTGCCCGCCTCGGCCTCCCAAAGTGCTGGAATTACAGGCGTGAGCCACCGTGCCCGGCGGATTTCTAAAGTTTTTTAAAGCCAGTTATCCTCCAGCCCCAAGACTGCTTTATCTACCTAATGTATTGGGAGTTATTGTTACCTAGAATTTTAGTTCCATATTTATCAGAACATAAAACTATTACTATATAATCAATGTGTAATTTGACTTATCAACATAATTTATCAATTTTTGTTTTTATCATTTGTTTAATACAATGCTTTCATTCTGAATTCACTTTTCTTCTTGCTACAATGCATCTTTTAGTAGCTCTTTCAATAAAAATGTATGCTTGTTAAAGTCAGTTTTAAAGTTTTCTATTTCATTATTCTTGAATTGTCACTTAGCTGAATATAGAAACCTATGTTGCCAATTATTTTCATCTCAGTCCTTTGGTGGTATTATTGCATTGGCTTCTGGTTTCTATTGCTGCTAATGAGAAGTTTGGTGTCTAATTGTAATTTTTTTTTTTTTTTTTTTGAGGTGGAGTCTTGCTCTGTCACCCAGGCTGGAGTGCAGTGGTGCAATCTCGGCTCACTGCAACCTCTGCCTCCTGGGTTCAAGTGATTCTCTTGCCTTAGCCTCCCAAGTAGCTGGGATTACAGGCGCCCGCCACCATGCCCGACTAATTTTTGTATTTTAAGTAGAGATGGGGTTTCACCATGTTGGCCAGGCTGGTCTCAAACTCCTGACCTCATGATCCTCCTGCCTCAGCCTCCCAAAGTGCTAGGATTACAGGCATGAGCCACCGCGCCCGGCCTAATTGTCATTCTTTTATGGGTAATCTGTGTTTTCTCTTTGGGGTGGCTTTTAAAATTTGCCCTTTATCCTTAATGTTAGGTGTCTTCACTACAGTACATTGAAGTATGAATTTGTTTTCATTATTTTGCACTTAATATGCAACTTCATTTTTTAAAAATTCTCTGTATCATCTCTACAAATATTATTTCCACCATTCATTTTATTCCCCCTTTCTGAAATTACTATTAGATGCATCCTTCATGTGTTCTGTCTATATATCGCTATGTAACAAACACACCACTCCAAAACATAGTGGCAAGAAGCAATAACTATTAATATTGTATTATGCTCACAGATTCTGCACCATAGATATTTGAACAGGTACATCAGGGATAGCTTGACTCTATTTCAAGATATCCAGGGTGTCAAATGAGAAGACGAACAGTGAGTGGTCACTTGAATGACTGGAGGATTTTTTACTCACCTGCCTCTAGGCTAGAGGGACAGAGGTGGCACTCTGCTGGGATTGTAGATTGGAATGCCTACACATGATTTCTCCATGTGGTTTGGGTTTCCTCACATCATAGTGGCCTCAGGGTAGTCAGACTTCTCACATGGTAGCCCAGGGCTCCAATAGTGAGTGTTCTGGCAAACAAGGTGGAATGCATGAACTTTTATTGCCTAGCCTCACAAGTCATATATAATGTCATTTCCACCTTTACTTAGTCACAAGCTCACCCAGTTTGGGAATGTGGGAACTAGACCCACCTCTTAATGGGAGGAGTATCAAAGAATTTGTGGCCATGATTTGAAACTGCCACAATATGTCTTTACTTTGATATCATGCTGAATTCCGGGTCAATTATTTACTTTCACAACTCAATAATTGTTTCTCTGAGCATTTTAGAGTTTGTCTCAAACTCCCAGCTCAAGCAGTCCTCCTACCACAGCCCCCTGAGTAGCTGGGACTACAGATGCATGCCACCATGCCTGGCTAATTTTTAAAAAATTTTTTGTAGAGACGGGGTCTCCCTATATTGCCCAGGCTGGTCTGGAACACCTGGGCTCAAGCAGTCCTTCTTTTTTTTTTTTTTGGAGACGGTGTCTCGCCCTGTCACCCAGGCTGGAGTGCAGTGGCGCGATCTCGGCTCACTGCAAGCTCCGCCTCCCGGGTTCACGCCATTCTCCTGCCTCAGCCTCTCCGAGTAGCTGGGACTACAGGCGCCCGCCACCACGCCCGGCTAATTTTTTGTATTTTTAGTAGAGACGGGGTTTCACCATGGTCTCGATCTCCTGACCTCGTGATCCGCCCGCCTCGGCCTCCCAAAGTGCTGGGATTACAAGCGTGAACCACCGTGCCCGGCCTCAAGCAGTCCTTCTGCCTCTGCCTCCCAAAGTGTTAGGATTACAGGCATGAGCCGCCATGCCTGGCCTCCATTTTCGTATGTAATTATTTTTCATATTTATCTTTACTTTATTCATGTCTTTTGTGTTTGTTTCTTAACCTTTGATTCTTTTTTATTTCTTTATCTAATTGAATGTATTTATTTTAAAGTCAGTTTAAGATTATTTTTCAATCTGGATTTCTATTTCAGTGGGAATGGATCATCTCCAGGAAACGAAAGATTTCTAGAACGTCTATCTATATACATATGTAAAAACCCTCCACCCAACAAATAGATATTCTTTTCAAGCACACATGCAACATTTTATTTAATTTGACCACATACTAGGCCAGCTATTTCAAAAATCACCACAGTACAGACTATATTCTCTGACCAAAATTTAGTAAAGTTAGAAATCAATTTTACTAAGTTTGAAACTTAACGACAGACTCATAAATAACTCATGATTTAAAAATAAAAACCATTTAGAAAAGAGTAACAAAGAAAATACTGCATGGAAAAACTTGTATAACGCAAGTAACTCAGTCATTTGAAGGAAATGTATGATATTAAATGCATTTATTAAAAATGATTTCAAGTAAATGAGCAAACACCTACCCCTAGAATCCGGAAAATGAACAGAGTCATTTCAAAAAACAAAAAAAGGCTGGGCATGGTGGCTCACGCCTGTAATCCCAGCACTATGGGATGCCGAGCTGGGCGGATCCTTTGAGGTCAGGAGTTCAAGACCAGCTTGACCAACATGGTGAAACCCCATCTTTACTAAAAACACAAAAAAATTAGCTGGGTGTGGTGGTGCACGCCTGTATTCCCAGATGCTTGGGAGGCTGAGGCAGGAGAATCACTTGAACCCGGGAGGTGGAGGTTGCAGTGAGCCAAGCTTGTGCCACTGTACTCCAGCCTGGGTGACAGAGCAAGACTCTATCTCTAAAAAAAAAAAGAAAGAAAAAAAAAAGTAAAATTGATTAAGAAATTCAAAAGTGGGTTCTTTGAGGAAACCAATAAAATAAATAAACCTTTAACAAGCCACATTGAAAAGAAGATAGCATAAATAAGCAATATGAGGAATTCAAAGAAGAATATATATACACAGTAGAGTAGAAATTAAAAATATTGGTTATACCAGAAATTTTGTAATATTGTGTGATCTTATGTCAGTAAATTGAAAACTGAGGTGAAATCCACAACTTACCAGAAAAATATAAATTTAAGAGGTAAATCTAGAAAAAATATAAAATCTGAATAAATCAAGCATCATAAAGATAATAGATCAATAGTCAGAAGTCTCCCAGTAGTCTCCTCTGAGTCATCCTTCCATCCCTTGCCAAAGAAGCCAGGCCAGATGGTTTAACAGGTGAATTTTATCAAATTTCATGGAACAGACTATACTAACTCACACAAACTATTTTAGACAAGAAGAGTAAAGGCTACCCGGTTTATTTTACAAAGTTAATATAATCTTGATACCAAAATAGGACAACTCTATAGACAAAGGAAATTACAGATGAATCTCACTTTTTAACATTGACACGAAAATCCTAAATAAAGTAATTATGAAATCAAATCCAACAAAGTATACAAAATAATACATCAAGTACAACTAAAATTTGCCCCAAATGTAAAGTTAGTATTATGATTTTAAAATCTGTCTGTAATCTACCTTATTACCAGATTAAGGTGAAGACCCATATGCTCATCTCAATGGATACAAACAAAGCATTAAAAATTTAAGAACTATAATTTAAAACAAAATGTCTTAATTAACTAGAAATATTAACTTCATATGAGTACATATGAAGAGTCTATAACATATTTAATTATGAGACTATAGAAGCATTCCTATTAGAGTCAAGAATATAGCCAGCCTGCTGAAACCTCTACAATTAAACATCATACTACAAGTTCTAGCCCCTGTATTTATGATAAGAGAAAAAGAGGTATTCAGTGATTAGCAAGGAAGAATAAAAATATGTGTGCACAGTATCATTTCTCAGCCAGAAACTCCAAGAGGCTCTATAAGAAAAAAAATTAGAATGACTAAGTGTTGAGTATGGTTAAATACATGATCGATGTGAAAAATCAATAGCAATCCTATATACCTAAGTAGTGGGAAATTCATACACTTATGTAATGAGAGGAAAAGATCACATTTATACTTGCAACAGAAATAAGAAGATACTTAGGAACAAATCTAACACAAATGTGCAAAACCTTTACGAAGAATGTTATAAATAGCAAAGGGCAAAAAAAAGATTGTAATAAAAAATGTGTAATATGTAATACTAAATTCACAGAACAGAAAATCAGTGCTATAAGAAGTATGATTCTCCACAATTCAATGCAATTTCAATCAAATTCTCAACAAGATTTTTTTGTGGAACTTGACAAGCTGATTCTAAAGTTATTTATAGGGAGAATAGTTTTAAGAAGAGCCAAGACAATTCTAAAAAATTAAGAAAGTGTAATTTGCCTTTCCAGAAAGGAAGGTTCCTTGTAGAACTCTAGTAATTAAATAGTACAGTGGTTGTAATATGAAGAAAAGCCCTGAGGTAGACACATGTACATATGAGACCTTGACATATGATAGAGGAAACATTATAAATCTAGTGGGTTTGGGGAATACTGACTTTCTATACTAAAAAAAAGAAAAAAATATTAGATTCCTTTCTTATACCTTATACCAGCAATTCTCAAGCTTTTTGGTCTCAGGACTTCTTTATACTCTTTTTGTGAGACAGAGTTTCGCTCTGTTGCCCAGGCTGGAGTGCAATGGAGTGATCTCGGCTCACTGCAACCTCTGCCTCCTAGGTTCAAGTGACTCTCCTGCCTCAGCCTTCTGAGTAGCTGGGATTACAGTCATGCGCCACCACACCTGGCTAATTTTGTATTTTTAGTAGAGATGGGGTTTCTCCATGTTGGTCAGGCTGGTCTCGAACTCCTGACCTCAAGTGATCCACCCAACTCAGCCTCCCAAAGTGCTGAGATTACAGGCATGAGCCACCTATACTCTTAAGAATTACTGAAGGTCCCACAGAGCTTCTGTTTATGTGGGTTATATCTGTCAATATTTATCATGTTAGAAATTAAAACTGAGAAATCTGTAAAACACATGAACAGATAAGCACACATTCTATTAGGCATCAGAGTGATGACATCATTATATGTTGTGTAGCCTCTGGAAGACTCCACTGTTTATGAAAGAATGAGAGCAAAAAAGACAAATAACATCTTAGTATGATTATGAAAATAGTTTTGACCTTGTAGGGCTCCTGAAAGGGTCTTGGGGACTCTACAGGTATCCCCACACTACAGTTTGGGAGCCACTGGTATAAACGGAATTCCAGATGAAAAAGATCTAAACCTGGAACAAAGTAAAAACTTAATAACTATTAGAAGAAATTATAGGAGAACACATTTCATGATCACAGGGGAAGGAAGGATTACTTAAATGTAACATCAAAAGCACAAATTATGAAGGAAAAACCTAATAAATTTGAACACTCCAAATTTAGTACTTCTGTTTGATAAAATATCCCATAAACAAAATTAAAAGGAATGCCACAGTCTGGGAGAAGATAATTGTAACATATATTAAACAAAAGATTAGTATTCAGAAAACATATATTACTTTTGTAAATAAGAGAAAGATAATCTAATAGAAAATGAAGTAAAAAAAATATGCTCAACCTCACTCTAGTAATCAGATAAATACAAATCAAAACATCCATGAGATTGGTGAATCTAAGTCGGGCAATGTCATGTGTTGGCAAGGATATAAGGAAATGAAAAAAATCTTACTTTCTGTTGAGATGTAAATTGATACAACTACTTAGGAGAGCAATTTGGAAATACCTTGCCTAGTTGAAAATGCAAACATTCTATGATCCAGAAACATCTATAATTTAGAAAAAAAGGTTGAAAACACATATAAGGAAACATTTATTAATGTATTTATTGAATAAATATCAAGTTCCTATATAAACCAAGCATTATATGAGGCTGTGGGAATAAAATGATGGACAAGACTGTTCTCATGAAATTGAGACAAACTTATGAATAAACACATATATCAGGTCAGGCAGGGTAAAGGGATAGGGGCTGGAAGTACTATTTTAGGTAAGATGGAGGGGGAGGGCCTCCCTGAGGTGAATTTGAGGAAACTTGGAGAAGTGAGGGAACAAGATCTGTGTTTATGTTCTAAGAAAAGTGCACTTCAGGCAAGAAGGAATGGCAGAAATGTGCTTGAAACACTGGAAGAAAGGAAGAAGGCCCATGAGGTGGGGTGGAGTTAGTGACTGGAAAGTGGCAAGAGATGAATCTGGAAGATAGGCAAAGGCTACATCACATAAGGCCTTCAGGCCAAGGTAAGGAGTTTGGACTTTTTGGCGGAATGAGAAGCCATTGGAGGGTTTTGCACAGGCATACCGTATTAGTCCGTTTTCACACTGCTGATAAAGACATACCTGAGACTGGGCAATTTACAAAAGAAAGAGGTTTATTGGACTTAACAGTTCCACGTGGCTGGGGAGGCCTCACAGTCACGGCAGAAAGTGAAAGCCACGTCTCACATGGCAGCAAACAAGAGAAGACTGAGCTTGTGGAGGGAAATTCTCGTTTTCTAAAACCATCAGATCTCGTAAGACTCATTCGCTATCACGAGAACAGTGGAAGGAAGACCCGCCCCCATCATCCAATCACCTCCCACCGGGTTCCTTCCACAACACATGGAAATTGTGGGAGTTACAATTCAAGATGAGATTTGGGTGGGAACATGACCAAACCATATCAGATACTGTTGATCGAAAGTGCATTCTTAAAAGGCCACTCTGGCTGTTCTGTGTGGAAGAGACTGTGGGGTGTAGCATTATTAGAAAACAATTGCAATCATAGGAAAGTGATGTTGGTCACTTGGATTGGTTGAAAGTATTGAGAAGTGGTTGGATCCAGAATATATTTTGAAGCCAAAACAGACAACTTGATGGGGATTTGAGATGTGAGGAAAGGGGTTCAAGGATGACTGAAGTTTTTGGCGGAGCACCTAGGCCCAGTGCCTGGTGATGTCATTTACTGTGAGAGAGACTACTATACGGTGAAAAAGGATAGGAAGGGATAGTTGTTGCAATATTTGTTTGTATCAACAAAACACTAGAAACACCCCAGGAATGAATGAATGGGAACAAACTGTTGTGTATTCATTCTGTGATAGACAGTACAGAAATTAAAATAACTGACTGACTTTATATCAATATATGGATATATTTTGAAAGCATTCTGCAACATTAAGTTGCAGCATATTATATCTGTATGATACTGTGTGCATACACTTTTAAAAAACAATACAAGATATTGTATTTTTCTACAGTTATGTCAAACAAAAGCATATCAACATGGACTAGCAGATTTGCACCAAATTCATGATAGTGATTACCTCTGGGGGTAAAGAAAGTAAAGGAATTATGCTATTTAGGACATATGGGAGACTTGACCTTTATCTTTATTTCTTTAAAAAATACTTTGATGGAAATATGAAAAGACAGTAACATTAGTTCATTTGGGGTGATAAGTACATGGATGTTTATATTCTACATTATGTCAAACAAAAGCATATCAACATGGACTAGCAGATTTGCACCAAATTCATGATAGTGATTACCTCTGGGGTAAAGAAAGTAAAGGAATTATGCTATTTAGGACATATGGGAGACTTGACCTTTATCTTTATTTCTTTAAAAAATACTTTGATGGAAATATGAAAAGACAGTAACATTAGTTCATTTGGGGTGATAAGTACATGGATGGTTTATATATATTGTTCATACTTTGAAATATTTTGTTTGTTTTCATGAAAGGACAAAGAAAGACTGAGTGATGTCAGTGATGTCTAGGAGCATGGGCCCAAGCCAACCTCATGCAGCGGTGCAGCAGAGGAATGACTTCCTGTGCACCTGAGGGCCTGAAGGAGTTGACAGCCTGGCAGCATCCAGCATGCTCTGACAGTCAGATGGTTGACGATGGTGATCTGCAGACTGCCAGTGCAAAGAGAAGGTGGTTGCAGTATGTGTGGCAGGGTTCCCTGAAACCCCATCCACCCCCTACGGCATAATACAATCCCCAAACTCTGAAAATGTAGATACAATCCGGAGAAAGGCAGAGAATTTGCCATGATTGTGTGTTAGGATGGAGGCTCGCAATTGAAGTTGAATTTATTCACAGAAAAATTAGGTATTTCATAAACATTTAAGTTTATAGTGCATGTTTATGTTAGGAAAGAAGGAAGCAAAGATGGATAGTGATATAGTTAAATTTCTCACTGGGGAGAAAAGTGGGTAGTCTTGGGTGGAGAAAGAGGAAAGGGGAAAGGCCTAGTCAATTGAGAGAACAAGTGTGGTGACAATAATGAAATGAGGTGGCTGGAAGGCCAGAAGCTGTGGTCAAATGGTAAGAGGCATGAATTTGAAATTTGGGAGGTTGAATGGCTCCAGCTGATTTTAAGGTCCTGGATGTGGCCACCAGACTAGGAGGCTCAGGTGAATCAGAAGTGGAGACAACTGTAGTCTCCCTCTTGTCTCCTGATTTATATTTAGTGATTTACAAAAGAAACGTTTTCCCTTTATTTTCTAAACTGTGATCACGGATGGATTGGTAATGAAAGTATTCTTCTCACTGTTCAGTACTTTCTTATTCCATGGAATTACAGAAATCACAGAATTGTGAAGCTAGAAAACTCTCAGGAGATTATGGGTTTTCCTCCTTTTCTAAAAGTGTCCATCAGAATTATGTACGTGTTAGGCTTCTTGGTAGAAAGTATCTTTAATTTGTTGTTGTTGTTGTTGTCGAGACGGAGTCTCGCTCTGTCGCCCAGGCTGGAGTGAAGTGGCATGATCTCCGCTCACTGCAAGCTCTGTCTTCCGGGTTCACACCATTCTCCTGCCTCAGCCTCCTAAGTAGCTTGGACTACAGGTGCCTGCCATCATGCCTGGCTAATTTTTTTATATTTTTAGTAGAGATGGGGTTTCACCGTGTTAGCCAGGATGGTCTCGATCTGCTGACCTTGTGATCCACCTGCCTCGGCCTCCCAAAGTGCTGGGGTTATAGGCGTGAGCCATCGTGCCTGGCTGTCTTTAATTTTTTGAAGTAACCTACTTAAATCTCAAATTACTTTTTATCTAAGGTAAACTTATTATTTTACTTCAGCACCACTCTACTTAAACTGAGTTGCAACTTCTCTCTCTTTGGTTCCTGCGTTATTAAAAAAAAAAAAAACAAAACACACACACACACACACGTAATTTTCACCTATCAAACTGTAAAAGATTAAAACATTCAATAAAATATTGTTTTGATGAAAGTTTGAGGAAGTAACCAGTCATAAATAGTTGATGGATGTGTAAGGGATGGAGAGAAAGTTGGAAATATCTTTCAAAAGTAAAAATGCACATACATATTGACACATATTCCATGTCTAGGTATTTATCCAGTGAGTCTATTCAATGCAATATTGTTAATAATACAAAAGATTGGCAACAACATATATATCCCTCAATAGAATGGCAAAACAAAATGGCACAGGCATTCAGCGAACAACACTCAGCTGTTAAAATAGCCAAGTCATTAGCTCTCCATATGGAAAGGTAGCTAAGATATCTTGATAAATGAAAAAATAAAATAAAATAGAGTAGTATGTATATTACACTACCATCTGTGTAAAAAAAGAAAAATTATATATGTTTAAAAATGCATATATACATTTTTATATATAGAATGTCCATGGAAGGAAATTTAAGAAATTGGTAATAGTGGTTGCCTCTGGGGAGGAAAACAGAATCACTGAGAAAAAAAGAGAAACTCACTTTTCATGATATGCTCTTTTGTGCCTTTTGATTTTGTATACATGAGTGTGTTACCTATTCAAAAATAAACGAAAAAAAAATGTTTAAAGTCCACACCCAAGCAGAGACAACTGTTTATTCATTAAACATAGATACCTCCCCTGCACACACTTGTGAGACTCTGTGCCAGTGATGCTTGTATTTTTTAAAAGAAATATATCACACAGTCAAGCATGGTTCCTTCAAAGAGAGCATCATCCTGCTGACTGAGTCCCCTTCTTTTGAAGAGAAGAGGCGACTTCTCGAGGGATACTATCTGTGGATCATTAAAGGCCCATCTAACTCAAAACATTTCCTTTTGTTAACTTGTCCCAGTTCTGGAAATCCCTACCATGGAACTTCTTTTATTTTTATTTTAGGATAAAGGCATTACATTTTCAGGAAGTCCCTGTCAGGCTGCAAATGTGTAACGTGGCTAACCTGGAAACATTAGGATGGATTTTTTTCGTTGGTTCCCTAACGGAAAGCTGTTTCTTGAAAAATAAGATTGGTTTGGTGGGAGGGAGTTTAAAGACACTGATGCATGCAGTCCTGCAGAGAAAAGTTTACATCCTGGAGATTTGCCAAATGAGAGTTTCTGGGTAGTAACAGGCATCATGAAGGTAATGAGCATTTGGGAGCACTGAAGGAAGGGATGAAGCTTTGTAGAGTGTCACATGCAAACTCTACCCAGTTTTTATGAAGCAAGCCCTGACTGTATAGTAGGGTGAAGTCCTGCACCAAAATTATAGGAAGGCCAAAAGTCACAGTAATTGAATACAGGTTGACAGTAGGCCCGTGCCCTTCAGTATTTTTTAAAGCTATCACAGTAATATAACCTGTTATGAGGTGATTTTAGATACATAATCTGCCCCAATATTAGCCAATGTATGTTCTGAATAATACCAGTCTCTTGTAATGTTGATAGATGTTGCTAAAATATGTTTTATGATCAAATAATTTTGGGCAACAGTAGTTTAAGCAGAAATTTTTTTGTTGTTGGGACTTCTCAGAGCCTATAGCATGCAAGTGGGTATTTTTCCAAAGGAAAAACAATTATACACTGTGCCCAAAATTGTCTTCTCACAGAACTCTTTTTTGTCACAGTGCATCTCATGCACTAATGTTAGGTGGGACACTTGGGAATCGCTGAGCCTTCCTACTCTTGCCCTGGCCTCCCATTTCTATCCTGATGATCATTTTCACCATGTCTTACCTTGCCCTCCCCTGAATCATTACATATCTTCTATTATGATGTTCACAGTAGGAAAATAGTGATGAGATCAAAAGTGATGATGACCTTCACAGAAGGACTTCCTTCCCACTTATTACCATGCTCCTATGCGTGAGTAAAGGCTCTGCATTTTTTGAAGCAACTACAGTCTGTAATAAGACTCAGACCCACGTGAGATTAGAGCAGGCCTTAATACTTCCATTGTCAGTGAAGCCTGTCCTTTAGGTATCATGATGCTCTCTGTAATTATCCTTTGCCTTCTCGTAGGCCTCAAAAACTGGCTTGGTGGTAGGGTTCTCTGAAGCAATCATTGTGTCTTTTTCTACCCTTCCACATTTGATTCTTCTAAGTTCCTAAATCCTTTAAGGCTAAAATTAAGTTTCGTTAGAGTTAGAAACTCCAGACCACGGAAGGCCACTCATCTCTGGACAGTACCTACTGCAAATATTACATTATTTGGGACTGGGACAGCTCTGGTCAACATAATCTCCGAGGGTCAGAGATAGCAGTCAATGATAGCACCACTTACTATTTTCCTCAAGAGAGGCTGCTTACATATATATTTGTAAAATCAGAATAAGGCTTTCTGTAGCCTTAGAGTCCATCTGAACATTTTGTCTCATTCAAAAGAATCACAAATCCATCTTTAAAGAGCTTTGAAAAATAATTTAGGCCGGGCGCGGTGGCTCACGCTTGTAATCCCAGCACTTTGGGAGGCCGAGGCGGGCGGATCACGAGGTCAGGAGATCGAGACCAGGTGAAACCCCGTCTCTACTAAAAATACAAAAAAATTAGCGGGCGTGGTGGCGGGCGCTGAGTCCAGCTACTTGGAGAGGCTGAGGCAGGAGAATGGCGTGAACCCGGGAGGCGGAGCTTGCAGTGAGCCGAGATCGCGCCACTGCACTCCAGCCTGGGTGACAGAGCAAGACTCCGTCTCAAAAAAAGAAAAATAATTTATTTTCACTGAAGCCTCTCAAAGAAGTAGCAAAGTGATGAATCACATCCCATCGCAAACAATGGAACTTAGTCAAAATCCTCCTTTCCTATTTCCCCAAAGCCCCACGCTGCAGAGCAGCTGCTGTCCAAATGCTCCTGCTCAGATTTCAACCACTCTCTTCACCTCTCACCTCCCTACTTTCTCTGTCCCTTTCCCCTTCCTTCCAGATCTTTTCCACTGCGGGTAATTCTTATCTTTTTTTTCTTTTTAATGTAAATTGCTTTAGCTTCTCCTTCAGTTCTTCTTTCTGTCCTTTACCAACTTTTCTCCCTATTTCTTTCCCTGACTTACCCCTTAGACTCAACAAGGAAGCTGGAGGAGAACAGAAGAAGGGAACATGATCAAGTCTTACAAGTTACTCTTTTTCTCCGACACAGATATCTTATATAATACATATGACATTACACATATGTAACATGCTATATACAATATATATAATATATATTATGTTATGTAATATGTCTAGCAGAGCCTCATTTTAACAGTCTTTGCCATCTGTCCTGTAAAGCTGCTAAATTAATGGACCAATTAGGTATTTTTTTTTCTGATGCTGTAGTAACTAGTTCTCTTTTTAAAGTTTATACTTTTAACTCAATTGCATAGTATAGCAATAGTTTTCTAAGGAGTTTCTCCAAAGACTGTGTAATTAAACTGTGTGCAATCAAAGCAAATGGACAAAATTATACGAATATTGGTCATTCATATTAATAAAGCTATCTATCTATCTTTCCCTGGTCAGATAGTCTGAGCTCACATGGGAAGGCCCTTTTGTGTCTTATTTGTGCTAAAAAAGATAAGGAAAGCATTGAGTAAGAACTAGGTCAGGTCCCTTCCACTGCTTATCACAGTCATCAAAGCAAATTTCTCAGGCTTAGAAGTTTCTCGTCTTTTAAATTGATTTGCTGTTCTTTTTTCTTTTATCCAAACCAGAATGGCATTTGCTAATCATCTCACTTTCAAGCAAGTTTCATGTCATAGTATGTGTGTGTGTATATATTTGTGTGATTTTTCTCAAATTATTATTTTTGGCTTGCATGTCTAATTATTTGCTGGGCAAATACTTCGTATGTAAACTCTGCAAAAACATATTTCTAGGCTGAGTATAAAATTTTAGAATCAAAAGTAGGAATTTCTTCAGAGAGACACTAAACTTGAAAAAGAATAGAAAATGTCAGAATATACTACCCAATCCCCTGCTGCTTGATCTTTGTCAGAGTGAAATCAGGATTCAGTGATGAGACCACATCCTGTTGCCATGGAAATGATTGTGCTGTCACAAATATAGTACTATGACTTCATGGTAAAGAGGAACAGATGGTCTGGAAGAGAATGAAGACCTAGGGTTAGCACAATTGTTTGGGGAATAAGTCATCTTAGATCCTTTTTGGAAGTAGGTAGAAGCACAAATAACAAGCAAAAATGACTTCACTGTAGCTTTGCAAAAGCCGCTGAGTAAGAAAGAGCTTAGCCAAGGTAAAACTACAAAGCTCTTTTCCAATGAAAGAAAAAAACATTTTAATATAGGATGAAGCACAGGTAACAATACAAAACAGCTTTACAAGTCCGTATTCCAAAGTTGCCGCTCCACCCTTCCCCAGCCTCTCACTTGACCACTGTTGAAGTCACTAGCACCTAGAATGCTTGGGGCCAGTGGTAAACATTAAAAACAAAAACAAAAACAAAAACAACAAAAAAAACCGAGGCCGAAACAGACAGAAACAATATTTGCCATCATTTTTACAATGCCTCATTTTTAGGTATTTCTGGTTTTAGTGTTGGTTTGATTCAGGCATCCTGGATCATATACCTCCAAACAGCCTCAAAACACAGGATTGGATAGTTGAGCTGGTAAGTGTAGGGCCTGCACAGTCAAATCAGGGGCATGTGTAGCTCACTCACCTTGCCCCTGAGTGATCATGTGTCCAGACCTGGTTCTCCAGCCATGATGACACTCTGAAAACCCATCTCCACTAACAGGACAATGAAACTACGGTGTCCTCAGCTACTCAAAACTGACATTGGTCAGAAGCGCTAACTTTTAAAAGGGTCAGCCTGGTATCTTCGCATCATGATATTGTCCACTTAAAGGGCAAAGAAATTTCCCACGCTTATTGTTATGGTCTGAATGTTTGTGTCCCTATCTAATTCATATAATGAAATCCTAACTCTTAAGGTGATGGTATTGTTAGGAGGTGAAATTGTGCCACAGAGTTAAAGAAGCCAGTGAGTAACAGAAATTCTTGAGCTTGTATGAGGGCAGATAAGAAAAGAAACAACTTGCTGAATGCTGAAACTCCCGCTGCTTGTGATATTTCAAAAAAAAAGGCTGAAATTGATTGGAACCAACATGGTCAACTGGAGTCTGTGCAGGATAAAATTTTCATTTCCACCATGTTTCCTACTAAGTTCCCCAAATTTGCAAATGTGATTCATGAGGTAACATGAAGAGATAATTGTGCATGCCTGAGGACTTTCCAGACCTCCCTTCTTTCCACCAATCACCTACTAATCCCAGAATCTACCCCATAAACCCTTTCTAATAAAATGACTGCCTTAAAGCCAGCACAGGGAGACAGATTTGATCTGGGCTCTTCTCTCCTTGTTGACTGACTCACATTAAAAGCTTTTCTCAAAAACCTGGTGCCATAGTATTGGCTTCTAGTGCCTTGGGTCTAGTGCCTTGGGTAGTGAGCCCTTTTGCTCAGTAACAGTGGGGCCTTTGGGGAAGTGATTAGGTCATGATCTTCATGAATGGGATTAGTGCCCTTATAAAAGGGACAGAAGAGAAATCTCTCACCCCCTTCGTCAGTGAGGACACACTGAGAAAGTGCCTATGAACCAGATCCTCACCAGATATTGAATCTGCTGGTGCCTTCATCTTGGACTTCCCAGCCTCCAGAACTTTGAAAAATTGCTGCTGCTTATAAGCTGCCAAGTTTATGGTACTTTGTTATAGCAACCTGAATGGACTAAAGCAATTATAAATGCCACTACAATCACTTATCCTTAGAAAAACACTTTTTATTTGGAGTAGAGGCAACAAGAGAGATTTCCCAGCACTATCATTCTCTAGCGTTATCAAGTGAATTAACCAAGAGAAGCTAATATGAGATACTAGCTAGTATGTGCCAATGCAAGTACTTTTTAAAAACATTTATTTTGAAATAAGCTCAGATTTACAGAAAAGTTGCAAATATAGTGCAGAAAGTTCATGGACATCCTTCATCTAGTTTCTGCTAATGTTATGTTATATAACCACAGCACAGTGATTGAAATTGTGAAACTATTGGTGCCATACTGTTAAAGTGCAGACTTCATTCAGATTTCACTAATGTTTCCTTTTTGGTTCTGAGATCTAATGTAGGAGACCGTGTTACATTTAATCATCATGTCTAAGTCTCCCTCAGTCTGTTCCTCAGTTTTGTTTTATCATGACCTTGACAATTTTGAAGACCACTGGTCGAGTATTTCATAGAATATCCCTGAATGGGGCTTTCTCTGAAGTTTTCTCATGATTGGACTGAATTATGGATTTTTGGAAAACAATATCATGGAGGTAGAGTGGTCCTCTCATCACATCATATTGAGGGTACATGATCAATATAACTTGTTTACTGATGATGTTAACTGTGATCACTTGGTTAAGGTGGTGCCTGCCAGGTTTCTTCACCATAAAGTTACCATTTTCCCTTTCCATTCTCTATTCATTCGAAACAATCAGTAAGTCCAATCTACACTCAAAGTAAGTGAGCTACACATGCCCCTGATTTGACTGTGCAGGCCCTACACCTACCAGCTCAACTATCCAATCCTGTGAAGTGAATCAGGCTTCACCTTCTAGATGAAGGATTATCAAATAATTCGTGGACGTATGTTTAAGCTACCACAATAATTAATAAATTTTTTTTGATGAGATACTTTGAGGCTGCACAAATATGTTGATTCTCCTTAAGGTTTTGCCTACTAATTTTAGTGGATCTTACCTGCAGCAGTTATTACTAAGGTGCTCTAATGGTGATTTTAAATGTCCCTCATTCCTTCTACACTTATAATTTAGAATTCTTCTGTAAGGAAGATTTGCTCTTCGTCCCCTAATTTATTTGTTTATTTGTTTATTCATTTACTTATTTGTACTCATTCCATACTATTGTATGGAATGAAATTACATATTTCATATTATATATAGTTTGTTTGGATTGTAATCCAATAATATAATTATTGATTTTCTTGTTCAAATTGTTCCAATTTGGGTTATTGGGGGTGGTTTCAGGTTGGCTCCTGTGTCTTGTTTGTTATGCCCTATACAAGAAAGAATCAACACTGCAAACCCAAGGCTGATATCCTTAGAAGAGGCTGCTTAAAGATTGACTCTTGCCTGACATCTGGGAACTTGGCTTGTGAAAAGTTCCCCAAACCAACAAGAAAAGTCTCCTGTATTGATAAGGCTGTTTTGCCCTTGAGACACTGAATTACCACTTCCTTCAGAGAGTCTGATATTTTGACAGTTGCCAGGCAGAGAATGCCTTTTAGCACTAGCCCCCAAGAAAAACCCTAAACTCTGAGTTTCAGATGGGACACACACGCACACACACACACACACACGCACGCACACACACACATTGAATTCATATTGTCATTGCCAACTTTATTTAGAACCACAGGATTCATTTCAGTCTCCTCTGCTTGCTTGTTTGTAACTTCTTTCTCTGACAGTGAGAAAGCTGGCTTCCATTAACTACAATTTATTTACTTATTTGTTCAGCCTTAGTATACATGTAAAGTAGTTTCAGAACTGCTAACTCATACTCCTGCCTGAAACATACTGACCAATTAAAGAAAAGCATTTATGTACAGTTGATTTTGCTTTAGCCTTACAGTATCCAGTTAAAACACATTTCCAAAGTTACTTAGGTCAGCTCATTTTTCCCCAACCATTTTAGTCAGGTTATGTCATATATTTGTAACACAGATTTGTCAGTCTGCATTTCATACTGGAATCTCCCCACATCGTGGTTGATTTTTTAAAAAATTGTATACAGTAAATTTCACTTAGGTTTATAATACATCATACCTTAGTTAGAATAAATGTACCTTTCGTGAATGTGGACAAATGCATAGAGTCGTGAATCTACCACCACAATATCTTGCAAAACTATTCTATTACCCTAAAAATTGTCTTGTATGACCCCTTCGCAGTCAACCTCTTCTCAACACATGGCAACCACTGATCCGTGTTATCTGTCTCTAGAGCTTTGCCTTTTGCAGCATGTCATATTAATAAAATAAAATAGGTTGTGATCTTTTAGGCCTGGCTTCTTTCACTTAGCAAAAATTTATTTAAGATTCATCTATGTTGTTGTGTGAATCAACAGTTAATTTCTTTTTATTGCTGAGTAGTATTCCATTGCATGATATACCACAATATGTTAATCTTTTACCTCTTGAAGATATCTCAGTTACTTCTAGTTTTTGGTAATTATGAACAAAGCTCCTATAAATATTCATTTATAGGTTTCTATAAATACAAGTTTTCAATTCACTTTGATAATTACCTAGGAGTGGTATTGTTGGGCCACATGATAAGTGTATGTTTAACTTTGTAAGAAACTGACAAACTCGTTCTGCCATTTTGCATTACCACAAGGAATGAACAAGAGTGCTTGTTGTGCCATGTCTTAACCAGCATTTTCAATTCTCATTTTTTAAAAAGTTGCCATTCTAATAGGTATGTTGAGGTATCTTATTGCAGTTTCATTTGTGTTTCTCCAATGACTATTGTGAGCATCTTTTCATATGCTTATTTGCCACTTGTGTATCTTCTTTGGAAAAGTATCTGTTCAGATCTCTTTTTGTCTTTTTTAAATTGCTTTATTTGTTTTTCTTGTTATGAGTTCATATTTTGGTTGTAAGTCCTTTATTGATATATGATTTGGAACTTTTTTCCCAGTCTTTAGCTTGCATTTTTATTCTACTAACAGCATTTTTGTGTGTGTGAGGGAGGGCAGGTTTGGTGGAAAAGCCAAAGTTTTTAATTTTGATGGGTCCAGTTTATCATATTTTTCCTTTTATGGATTGTGCTTTTGGTCTCATATCTAAAAACTCATCACCAAACCCAAGATCATACAAAATGCTGTTTTTCTTCTAGAGGTTTCTTATTTCTACATTTTACATTGAGGTGTATGATCCATTTTGAGTTCATTTTTGCATAGCTGTAAGGTCCTTCCTCTTTCCTTTCTTTTCCTTTTCTTTTTTCCTTCCCTTTCCTTTTTCTTCCCTTTCCCTTTCCCTATGCCTTCCCCTTCTCCTTCCCTTCCTTCCTTCCTTCCTTCCTTCCTTCCTTCCTTCCTTCCTTCCTTCCTTCCTTCCTTTCTTTCTCTTCCTTTCAATGTCAAATTATTCCAGTACCATTTGTTGAAAACACTGTATTTTCTCTGTTGAATTGAATTTGAATTTTGTCAAAAATCAATTGATGGCCGGGCACGGTGGCTCACGCCTGTAATCCCAGCACTTTGGAAGGCCGAGGTGGGTGGATCACGAGGTCAGGAGATCAAGACCATCCTGGCTAACATGGTGAAACCCCGTCTCTACTAAAAATAAAACAATAAAAAAAATTAGCCGGGTGTGGTAGCGGGTGCCTGTATTCCCAGCTAATCGGGAGGCTGAGGCAGGAGAATGGCGTGAACCTGGGAGGCAGAGCTTTCAGTGAGCAGAGATTGTGCCACTGCACTCCAGCCTGGGTGACAGAGCCAGACTCCATCTCAACAACAAAAAATCAATTGACTGTGTATGAGTGCATTTATTTATGGGCTATATATTCTATTCCTTTGATCTTTATATATTATATTAATATAGTAGTATTAATATCATAATTATAATATTCCCTGTCTAGTTCTAACATCTATGTCATATCTGGTCTAGTTATGATGATTGCTTTGTCTATTCAGGCTGTCAACCTAGATGTTTCAACTAATTATAAAAATGATCCTTGAAAGTATAGTATTAGCCTAGATGTTTTAAATACATTATGTTAAAGTTTTCAAACGGATCTAAGAGTTCAAGGAGAATTTTAAAGTGTATGTTTATATATTATTATCATCTAATATGAGATTATTCTGGATCTTGTCATACAGTGTTAGTCACCGTGTTTGTTTCCAGTTTAGTGTATATCAGTGAGTACCCATAGTAACAGCATATAATATTTAATGAGTGGGAAAGCATGTTATGTCAGACTTCTGTTAACTTTGCATGTCTTAAATTTAAAGTCATATTATCCTACATATATTGCTGCACTCCTGTGGATTAATTTTACCAGTTTCGCAGACAAAACTAGGTTTTATAGTGTTTACATTAATTAGACTTTTTAATAAAAATACTTTATTTAATAAAGTGAAATTTTGGTTAAACATGATGAAAATGACATAGTACCAGCTAATGCATTGTGGCCAACCTAATATGTAAATTTCTTATATGCATCAAGTGAAGGCTAAATGATGTCATGCTAGGTGTACAAATGAAGTGTTTCCGGTAGATCAAACAGAGAAGAAGAATGAGATAATTAAATAATCTGCACTGTAACAGTCCATTTCACATTACAAGTGCATATTTTCACATTGCAAGAGTATTCATAAGCAATGCAATATATGCACTTGCAATGTGACAGAAAGCAAAAGGAACTCACATTGCCCACTCCTCCTCTTTTGGAATTGGCAGCCTCAACCTGAGTCCTTTGAGCAGAGGCAGACCTTCCATAAACTTGTAAGGAAGCAACGCAGTTACCTGTGATGGCACAAGGGCACTTGGCAAAGTGGGTAGGTGGGACTTGACACCCCTCTGGAGGAAGAAGCACCTAGTTTCTAAGTTACACAGAAGCACCAAATGGAGTAATGGTGGATCTGGTTGAATAATGCTTTCTGGGTCAGGTGTGGTGGCTCATGCAACCTCAGGGATTTGGGAGGCCAAGGTGGGAGGATTACTTAAGGCCAGGAGTTACCGACCAGCACAGGCAACATAGTGAGACCCCTGTCTCTTAAAAAAAAATTAATTTTTATTTTAGGTTTGGAGGTACATGTGAAGGTTTGTAACATAGATAAACAGGTGTCACAGAGGTTTGTTGTACATATTTTTACATCACCCAGGTATTAAGCTCAGTATCCAATAGTTACCTTTTTTGCTTCTCTTCCTCCTCCCACTCTCTCCCTCAAGTAAACCCCAGTGTCTGTTGTTTCCTTCTTTGTGTTCATAAGAGCTCATCATTTAGCTCCCACAAAAAAAAAAAAAATTTTAAGTAGCTGGGTGTGGAGGCATGTGCCTGTAGTCCCAGCTACTCCAGAGGCTGATGCAGGATGATGACCTGGACCCAGTAGTTCAAGGCTGTAGTGAGCTGTGATTGTACCACTGTACTCCAGCCTGGGAAACAGAGTGAGATGTTGACCAAAAAAAAAAATATGTATATCCTTTCCTTTGCTAGGTCTGTTGTATCCACCCGGATACATATAGCTGCAAGTCACAGAACACATGACAAATAGTGGCTTAAGCAATTAACACATATATCTGGCGATAGATGGTTCTGGGGTTGGGAAGTGGCTCCACAATGCCATTAAAGATCAGTTATTTTCTCCACACTGACACCCTCAGAGTCTTGCATGTTCATCTCATGGTAATAAAATTGCTGCTGTAGCTCCAAGATTACATCTTCATACAATTGCATTGAACCCTCATCTGTTTTGATCAGGAATAAAAGTCATTCCCAGAAGTAAACTCCTCCTCCCACCCCAGCAGACTTCCCCTCATATATCATTGGCCAGAACTGGGTCACATAGTTACACTGGCTTTAAAGAGAGCTGGGAATGATAGCCTAAAAATAAAGAAGAGTTGGCAACAAACAGTGTCCACAACACTCCGAAAAAAAGTCTCTTTTCCACTTTCTGTCTCAAACGCGACCTTCAAGTTTAGTTAGAAAAAAAGCACCTCAACCGCTCTTCTTTTTGATTCTGGAATTTCTTTCTTAAATAACTTTGTAATCTCTATACTAATATCTAATTTATTTGGACCAATTGGAAACAAGATAAGTTTGTTCATTTGAGATTTTTTAAATTATGGAATAATTTTAGCATCATGCTTATTTGCCACTTTAAACTGCAGCTTATTGGTAAGGACTGGGCTAAACAGGGAAGGCCAAGAACTAATCTTTAATGATAGAAGCTTTAATGAATAAACACTAATCACCTGGGATAATTTCATTATTTGTATACAAAAGTATCTATCAATCTTCTTAAGCATTTTTTTTTCTGAATTCCCTCTCTGCAACCGTGTTTAAGATATGTGTCATTTGTGTGTGTGTGGGGGGGGGTGGCAGAAAGTTAATCAAGGCAGCAACTAAAGGTAACCTAGATAAATTAACCCAATATTGGCTTCTTACTGTATCCATAACTTGGCTTTTCTTTGTTTATACAGAAAGACTCTTTCTGTTAAAAATGTATTTTTATTCACTCCATCTTATTTCTGGTACATTTTTTTTTTTACTCAAAAGTTTTGTGAGCCTAAAAATGTGAGTGTAAATTAAATTTTCCTAAATCTTGAAGCATGGATGTCCAATCAGGATCTTGGTATGGAGAGAAATTCTATATGTGAATCTTTCTCTCAAACAAAAAATTAAATAATCACTCCCTAATTATTTCTTGTGTAAATATAGATTAACATATATGAAGTTTGACTAATATATTATATACTTCTCTACTTTAGTTTTTCTTAGTTGTATTATTTTCAATAATATGCACATTTCTCATAACAAAAGTTCCTGTTAAGAAAACTCCCCCTTCACACACACACACACACACACACACATCACACACACACACACCAAAGAAACAAACACTCTAAACCCCGCTTTATGTTCAGAAAAACCCTATCTTGCTCAAACTTGCCTTTTTCGTTAATGGAGCTTTTAGGGAAAGGTATGAGTGAGCTTCATTCTTCCCACTCTGAACCCCATTTCCAAGATTGATAAATTAAATCTGATATGGGTCATTCTCATATGAAAAATACTTTCTTTTCTTTCAGTGTCCTGCATTTGCTAAACAGCAGAATGGCAAGAGAATAGAGAGAACAGTGTGTCCAAGTTAACCACTAAGGGAGTTACTTACACATTGCATTGTGAAATTGCCTCCTTTTTGGTAGTATATTTAATTTTAATCCACATATGGCTTCTGCACTTTTTGCAGAGAGGCTAAGAAAGCAAAAGACTCATCATTCCTAATTATTCAAAGTTTGAGTACTTCCGAATACCCTTTCAGTGGCGTTGATATGAAGAAATAAACTCTCTACTATGTATTAATGACACCTTCCCTATGTGATGAATTTGCTCAGATCATCTTGGAAACCACTTCAGCTTATACTCTTTAGGGCCTAAAGGAAGATTTTAAAGCATTTTCATTGCAACTGGCCTGCACTTACCTTCTGTCAGGAAGTCTTCTTTGAAAGAGATATGCTGAGCCTGAGACCTCTCAAAGCCTCACAGCTGAAGGGCTAGGGAGGCCTTGGCAGGGGTGGGGTGGGGTGGGTGAGAGGAGGGAGCAGAACAAGGGCACTGAGGAGCACAGGCAGTGAGTGCTGCCCTACCCACCCCACACACGATTGGAATTCCAACTGGTGGGACTCTGGCTGGCAGTCACTTTCAGATAAGCTGGTGTCCTTAGCCTGCTGGATATGTCACTGGGCTGCAAAGTGGGGTAGTGCAGCAGCTCTTTCTGTCCTCATACAGGCTTGTTATCATGCATGAGGATCAAGAGAGATCAAAGATAGCAGCTGGATACTCTCACTTACATTAGAGTCCTGCAGTGGAGAGGCAGTTGTGTACCCTGATCCATAAGTCTTCCTTCAAGAAGGCAGCATGGACTCAGGCAGACCTGCTTCAAATCCTGGCTCTGCCAGGTGTAATAGTTGAATGATTATGGGCAAATTATTTGACTCCACTGCCTATTTTCTCAATTGGAAAATGATGATAATAATCCCTGCTAGCTTCCAAGCCCCTACATGACAAATCCAGGTTTAGAGTAAAAAGCCAAGGCTGAACAAGGTGGCTTACATCTGTAACCCCAGCACTTTGGGAGGCCGAGGTGGGTGGATCACCTGAGGTCAGGAGTTCAAGACCAGCCTGGCCAACATGGTGAAACCCCATCTCTACTAAAAATACAAAAAATTAGCTGGCATGGTGGTGGACGCCTGTAATCCCAGGTACTTGGGAGGCTGAGGCAGGAGAATTGACAGGAGGTAGAAGTTGAAGTGAGCCGAGGTCATGCCATTGCACCCCAACCTGGGCAACAAGAGCAAAATTCCATCTCAAAAAACAAAAGTCATAAGGACTTTTTTTTTGAGACAGAGTTTTACTCTATCCAGGCTGGAGTTCAGTGACGTGATCTTGGCTCACTGAAACCTCTGCCTCCCCAGTTCAAATGATTCTTGTGCCTCAGCCTCTGGAGTAGCTGGGATTACAGGCATGTGCCACCATACCTGGCTCATTTTTGTATTTTTAGTGAGACAGGGTTTCACCATGTTGGGCAGGCTAGTCTTGAACTCCTGACCTTAAGTGATTCACCTGCTTCGGCCTCCCAAAGTCCTGGGATTACAGGTGTGAGCCACTGCACCTGGCCTAAAGTCAGAAAGACTTTTAATAGTCTCCTGCCAGTTTCCTTTACTTCCTTCTCTTGCAAATACCTTTCCTGTACTGATGTGGAGAGTAAGGAGAGCTCCCATCCAGAGTGAGGGCAGGAGAAAAATTTATGACCATCTGGCCCATGCAGGCTGGTAGATATGTGTACAGGGCAGTTTAAAAGAACAACATGAATCAAAAACAGCCATAAAGGTGAGTCAGATAATATACCCTCCCCACCCACTTTACAAAATGCAATCTCAGAGTTTCCAAGGCTTGGAACCTCTAAATGGGTCTTTTCACCTTCAGCTCAAATAGCTATATGACCACCCATTAGTCTTAAGACTGTGGGTGTATTTTTATGGATGTCTAATGTGCTATATTGCCGTATGCACCTCTTTTTGAAAGTTCATCTACCAGTAACTTTTAGAATTTCTACACACACCTGTACATACACAGCAGCTCTCAATTCCTGGACTCTCCTCCTCTTCTTTGAGTCTCCTTAAACCCTCTCCCCTGAGAGACAGTTGCAGGCGAGGTGAGCTCATTCCTTCCTCTTTTCATATCTTCTTTTCTTCCAGGACCACTCCATGCCCAGCTAACCCTAGGGTGACTGTTGCCTGTATTCCCCGAGACAGGGACTAGTCCAGGGCAAATGCCACCAGACATGACAAAAGTGGGGAAAGTCCTCCTTGTACAGTCTCCCTAAGAAAGTGTTTTCTTCTTCACAATTCCCAGGTCAGGGCCAGATGAATCTGTGTTTATCACTGTGCCAGTCACCCAAGGGGCAGAGGACACTCTTCCTTTCACCTTATCCTGAAGTGCCATCCAGGCAGAGGAAATAAATACTAGAGCCAACACCTTCTAGTTTCCTGAAACTAGAAGTTAGGGACCACCAGTGCACTCTGTATTTCAGGGGTACACCACAATGGCTGTAGCCTACAGGTCAGCTGCCAAAACTGTCTGTCAATGCTCATGACTTTGGTGACTACTGAAAGATGGGTTCTGGCTTCAAATACACATTTATAGTGTTGCTTAGCAGCAGCAGCAATAGGAAAATGACTTTCACCCTGCTTTAACCTGCTAAGTCTCACATGAGGGCATCTCCATGGTAGAGTCTAATTAGTATCCAGAAATCTAGCTGCAAGAGAATCTGAAAAATGTAGTTTCTAACTTTCTGGCTCCTAAAATTCAAAAGCATACATACAGGGCTTTGAGAATGGATGCTTACTTCCAGCTAACAATAACCCACTCAAGGGAGGAATTCTAATCTTTACAGAGAATGAACAACTCAGCTATGGTCTAAAATAGAGCTTGAGGGGAGAAGGAACAGGGTGCACAGATCTTATAGTTGCAGGCTTTATGAATACCTGTTGAGATTTATTTTTGGCAGTCCTTTTTTCTAGGTTTTTTTTTTTTTTTTTTTTTTTTAAGACAAAGTCTCACTCTGTTGCTCAGACTGGAGTGCAGTGGTGCAATCTCATCTCAGCTCACTGCAACCTCCCCCTCCCAGGTTCAAGTGATTCTTGTGCCTGAGCTTCCCCAGTAACTGGAAATATATGCATGCGTCACCATGGTCATCTAATTTTTGTATTTTTAGTAGAGACAGGGCTTCGCCATGTTGCCTAGGCTGGTCTCAAACTCCTGGCCTCAAGTAATCCACCTACCTTGGCCTTCCAAAGTGCTAGAATTAGAGGCATGAGCCACCACATCCGGCCGTTTTTTTCTAGTTTTCAAGACATCTAACTCAGAGTAGAAATTGTAAAATATGCATGAAGAGTGGATCCAGCCATAAGCAAAAATCATTCCACATTTATTAAAGAAATATTTTGTGAACCCTTACTATGTGTCAGACTGTGACAGGCTCTGGGGATGTAATAGTAAACAAGATAGAAGTGGTTCCTGCTCTCATGAAGGGTTTGGGAGAGTAGGACATTAGGAGTGCCTGGCTGACTACCCAACTTCAAAGCCTGCCTTCACCACATATTAGCTTGAACACAATTTAACTTCTCTAAGTCTATCACCTGGTCTGTAAGATACAGGTAATCAAAGAACCTACATCATTGAGATATAGTGAAAATTAAATGAGAGAATGTCTGTAAAGTGCTAAGCATACTGCCTGGTGCATGGCAGGGTCTGAATAAATGTTGGCAGAGGGTATAAACAAATAAAAAAGTAATCACAATACAGGACACTGTGATAAGTGCTTTAATGAAAAAACAAACAAACAAAAAAAAACAGCACATATGAGAAAAGGCGCTAACACAGACCCAGGGGGCCCACAGAAGGCTCAGGAAGTAAATTAAGTAAATTCTGGGTTGAGCCAGAGTTAGTTACAAGGGATGAGGATGAGAAAACAGTATTTACCAGCTAGGATAGAGCATGCCACATTTGATGACTAAAAGGAGTTCAGTGTGTGGTTAGAGTAAAGGGAGTAAGATGAGGTTGAGAGGCAATGAGGAGCCAGATCATGAGGGACTTGTAAGATTTTTAAGAATTTGCATTTTATTCTGAGAGTACTGAGGAGCCATTGAATGATTTAAAGTCAAACAGTGATCTGATCTGATTTATAATTTAGAAAACATCCCTGTCTTAGGCTGTTTTGTGCTACTGTGACAGAATAATCTGGGACTGGGTAATTTATAATGAATAGAAACTTATTTCTTACAGTTCTGGAGGCTGGAAAATCCAAGACTGAGGGGCCAGCATCTGGTGAGGGCCTTCTTGCTGTGTCATTCCATGATGAGAGGGCAAGAGAGCACAAGAGAAAGCAAGAGGGAACCAAACTCACTTTTATAACAAACCCACTCTTGCAATAATGACATTGATCCATTCGTGAGGACAAATCCCTCACATCCTAATAACCTGTTAATGGTCCCACCTCTCAACCCTGTTGCATTGGGGATTAAGTTTCCAACACATGAACTTTTGGGGACACACTTAAACCATAGTAATCCCTTTGGCTGGAGTATACAGAGTGGCTTAGAGGAGGAAAAGATTAATGCAGAAAGTCCAGCCTGAATCCTTTAGTAATTTAAGAAGGAGAAGCTGGGGAGTGGCAGAAAGATCAAGAAAAGTGGAATAATTCTGGAGATATTCAGTAAGTAACTGGCTGGAAAGTACAGTATGCATTTTTCATTGCCTTCCTTCTTCCTTTCTCTTTGTCTCTTTTTCTCTTTATTCCTTTTTATTAGAGAGCAAAACTTCTTTAAATAATTCACCTTCTTAGGTAACAGACAGTGCTATCTGATCAGTTAGTGGCCTTCAGAAGCATATGCCCCATGTTAGATATTTAACAGTTATTTAACATTATTGCAAATTTACAGCCGTGCAGAAAAAAAGATGATATAGGGACTACATTTGCATTTGGCTTTTGTTTTGGTAGCCCTCAAATCCTGCAGCTACACTGCAGATATTTCAGGTGAACAACCATTTTCTTTTTAGGATAATCTTTTGATCTGAGCTACTTGTCCAAGCAGCCATCATAGTGGTAACTAAAAGTATCATGTTATACAATCCTTACTATTCTTCTAGTTTCTGGCCCTGTTTTTCATGGTGAAACTGAATTTTGAGTGTGTTTGGGGGTATTAAAAGTGGGACAGTGCCCCATAAAACCCTAGCCAAGGAGGTGGGTAGAGCAGACCAAGTTTTTGGCCCCAGGTGAGTATATCAGAATGGTCCCATGACTCATGCTGAGCTAATAGGATTCTCTTTCTGTGATTTGAACCAAGACACAGAAACTGAGGTCAGCAGATGTTGGGAACTGGAGGTCATGTTTAGTCCATGCCATAGTTTGGGCCATGAAAATTCAAATCATTTTAATGGAGCAGCAGGAACCAAGAAGCTTTCAGAGAAGGATGATGCTAACGAATGGCATAGATAACAGATTATGTGGCGGGAGGGAATAAGTAGGAGGGAGGCAGCAAGACAGAAAGAAGGAAGTTTAGAAGCTTCTAGATGCCAACAAGGCCAGCTTGGATTCAGAGTATTAAGCTCCCATCTCTGACCCTGAAGAGAGCATCTCCCACACTCTCCTTAGTCCCTAGAAGCTACAGCCTAAATGTCTTGAATTTATCCAGGACCACATTTCCCTTGGAATGCCTTCCTTTTTTTTCATCAGTTTCTACACTCCCACAAAAATTAATAAATCTGAGTTTACTTCCTACAAGGTGCTGGACCTACAGATATTAAGAAGACATTTTCAGATTGTAACTCAATGTTTACACTACATATTTTCTTCTCATAGCAACACTATATTTATTGTCAAGCTTCTCTACCCTCTGTTACAAGCCCAGTCTGAGAAATTCAGATGAAGTTGGCTTTTCTTCCTATTCCCCTCCCGCTTCAAGCCTAGTGTGGGCAAGTGACCCAGGTTTGGCCAAGCAATTCCTCTTTCTAGTCACAGCAATTGGTAAGGATGGGCACGTGATCAGTGTAGGACTAATCAGAGTCTTCACTGAGACTTTTATTGGCATTCTGGGCAAAGATGCTGTCTTTCAGTGGGATTATGACCAGTAAGGACAATGTTGTTTAGGGCTGCCAGCAGCCACCTTGTTTTAATGTGGAGAGCATTCATCTGAGAATAAAAGGAATCACAGAGGAGAGTAAAATAAGAGGTGGTAACCGAAACAGGATCTTGACGATATTATCAGAATTTATGGATACAGTTGTCCCTAAAACTGAATCTACCCATTAGACTTCCCAATCAAATAGATCAATAAATTTCCTCCTTGGCTTAAACCCCAGTTTGAATAGGGTTTCCGTTATTTGTTTCTGAAACAATCCTGAGTAATACAAGCAACTTATAAAATTTAAAAGTGGGTCGGGTGTGGTGGTTCATGCTTATAATCCCAGCACTTTGGGAGGCAGAGGAGGGCAGATCACTTGAGGTCAGGAGTTCGAGACCAGCCTGGCCAACACGGTGAAACCCCATCTCTGCTAAAAATACAAAAATTAGCCTGGCAAGGAGGTGGGCACCTGTAATCCCAGCTACTTGGGAGGCTGAGGCAGGAGAATCCCTCGAACCAGGGAGATGGAGGTTGCAGTGAGCCAAGATGGCGCCACTGCACTCCAGCCTGGGTGATAGTGTGAGACTCTGTCTTAAAAAATAATAATAATAAAAATAAAAATTGAAAGTGCACAGTTACTAACCTTGAACTATTTCAACTCCAGCCATAGAAGGAATATGGGGGGTGAAAATTGAGACTAGCAGGTCTGATTGGTGCAAATGTTTCTTGTGCCTTCATTTTCTCTGAAATTAGTTTAGTTATTATGGGAGAGTTGTTTAGAGTAGCTCAGCTGAGACACTGTTATTTTTTACATCCGATAAATTTGGGAGTCATGGGATTGAAATTCTAAGTTAGAGCTGACTTAACTACATTGTGAAGTATTGACCTAATGGAAAAAATATTTTGTATTTTAATCTCCCTATCCTTTATTTAATTCTCCCTTGAGCCAAATGTGTTTTTCATTTGGGTGACTTAAAGGAAGGAGGCAAAGATATTCTCAGATCTCATTCAGGGAATAATTTTACTTCTTAATCAATTACATCCTTTCCAAGTCTGTTAGTACTGATTTTTCTGTCTCCTATTTTTGCTCTTGAGAAAACTTCATAAGTAGTAAGATTTTCTGTCTCAAGAAAATAATGGAAAATATAAAATTTTCAATTTGCACCACATCCCCCAATATCTGAAAGAAGCCATGATGAACAAATGAGCAAATATCTGAGTTAGCTGAAGAAATTTATTATTTTTAATGGTATGCAATGCTTATTGGTTACAGAAACCTGTGTACTTTCTCTCTTTCACTGTGGTGCCAGAAGTATTGCTATGCTTATAATTGATAATTAGGTTTTAAAATTTGGGAACATAAATTGGGTGAGACAGCTCATGCCTATAATCCCAGTACTTTGGGAGGTCCAGGTGGGAGGTTTGCTTGAGGCCAGGAGTTCAAGACCAACCAGAGCAACATAGCAAGACCCCATCTCTTAAAAAAAATGGGGAACATATTTCGTTCATAAATTATTATTTGAATAATTACATAAATTATAAGTCTGAGTGAAATTTTGGAGGCTTAAAGCTGCAAGAAAGAGGATCTTGATCTAGGGACATTTTTTATTCCATGGACATAAAAATGTTTGCTTGTGAGGAAAAGGAAGAGAGAAATGCCAATCATTTTAGCTCTATCCTAAAGATATCTATCTTGAAGAAAAGTGAAGAGAGCAAAAGAGAGAAAAATATACAGATGTGGAAAACTTTCTTCCCAAAGAGGCAGGGTTTCCTTAGGATAGTATTTTTAATAGAAGAACACGAAATAAATATTGAATAGCTGACTTGATTCTAGAAACTGGAGGACTTGACTCCAGGAATATAGGTGTGTCTTTTTGTTCTTCCTGTGAAGGATGATCCCTAATATTACTTTGTTGTTTGTTTGTTTGCTTGTTTTGAGACACAGTCTTGCTGTGTAGCCCAGGATGGCGTGAAGTGGTGCAGCCTCCCGAGTAGCTGGGATTACAGGCACATGCCACCACACCCGGCTAATTCTTGTATTTTTAGTAGAGATGGGGTTTCACCATGTTGGCCAAGCTGGTCTCAAACTCTTGACCTCAAGTAATCTGCCCACCTCAACCTCCCAAAGGGCTGGGATTACAGGTGTGAGTCACTGTGCCCAGCCCCTAATATTACTTTGGTAGCCAGCTGTATAAACATGAAATGGTTTTACCTTAATTTGTGATGAAAATGTATAATCAATCTTGTCTAGGTAAATAGGGAACTAGGTAAGCTTACATGCCCATGAGCATACATATCCACTTCGTTAGGCTTCACATATGCACATCTCTCTCAGACCCAATAGACACTTAAGCCTGTCCCTTCAGAACAGGTATTCATGGCATGGCAAGTTCTGGTTTGATCTGTCTGCCTTGAACTATTGGAAAACTGAACTGGCTTGAGCGAACTGGAAGGTTTAGGCAGTGGGAGAATGACTCTGCTTCCTTCCTTACAGCCTAAAGTAATTTCCAGCTGTCAGAAAGTTGAAATATTGGACAAAATAATATTACCTAAGTTAAAATAAGCATCCCTGAGAATAAATCACTGTATATATTAAGGTGCATCTATTGTGCAAGACTTGATATTCTTACATCTTATAAAACAGCTTTTACCGAAAATAAACTCATTATTGTTATGTTTTTGGCAATTTGTTTTCATTGGTTGATATTTAGACTATTGGAATATTCCCATACTCTCTAAGTTTGCAACTTCCAGAAACATTCTTGACAAACGCATCAGTAGAAACAACTAAACATTTACAAACAATTGGCGTTTGTATTTAGCAACTGTGAAGTTTGACCTGAAGTTGGCAATATGCTTTTTTAACAAAGTTCTTTACTCACACATGGTTTATTTTATTTTATTTTGTTTTGTTTTATTGACATAGAGTCTCGCTATTTCCCGGGGTGGAGTGCAGTGGTACGATCTCAGCTCACTGCAACCTCCGCCTCCCAGGTTCAAGAGATTCTTGTGCCTCAGCCTCCCGAATAGCTGGGACTACAGGTGCATGCCTCCATGCCTGGATAATTTTTGTATTTGTAGTAGAGACAGAGTTTCACCATGTTGGCCAGGCTGGTCTCGAACTCCTGGTCTCAAACTCCTGGTCTCAAGTGATCCTCCCACCTCAGCCTCCCAAAGTGCTGGGACTACAGGCACGAGCCACTGTGCCCAGCCCACACATGGTTTTATTTGATCCATATAGCAAACCCATAAAGTACACTTCCTGGTAATAACTAATTTCAGTGGAAATGGAAGCATAAGAAAAATTTGCACCAATTAGACCTGCTAGTCCCAGTTTTCACACGCATATTCATTCTATTACTGGAGTTGAAGTGGCTCAAGGTTGGTAACTGTACACTTGTTATAACTTGCTTGTATTACTTAGGACTATTTCAGAAACAAATAACAATAACCCTGTTCAAATTAGAGTTTGTTTATTGTGTGGCTTTGGGCAAGTCATTTATTGGTAAGCCTTTATTGTGTCAACTGGAACTAAGCTAAAGAAGGAATTTATTGATTTACTTAATTGGGAAGTCTAATGGGTAGATCTAGCTTTAGGAACAGCTATATCCAACAGAAATTATTCCTCACTGGAGGCTGGGAAGTCCAAGATTAAGGCACCAGCAGGTTTGGTGTCTGGTGAGGGCTTGGTGCCTGGTTCATGGATGTGTCATCACATGGTAGAAGGAACAAACGAGCTCCCTCGAGCCTCTTTTAATCCCATTTATTAGGGCTTCCAGCTCATGATCTAGTCACTTCTCAAAGGCCCTATGCATTAGTATGTTCTTGCTCTGCTCTAAAGAAATATCTGAGACTAGGTAATTTATAAAGAAAAGAGGTTTGATTGGCTCACAATTCTGCAACTTGTACAGAACACATAGCGGCTTCTAGGGAGGCCTCAGGAAATTTTACTCATGGTGGAAGGCAAGGGGGAAGCAGGCAGGTCTTACATGGCTGGAGCACGAGGAGTGGGTGAAGGGAGGTGCTATACACTTTTAAACAACTAGATCTCATGAGAACTCACTATCAAGACAACACCTCCATGAGGGATGGTGTTAAACCATGAGAAATTGCCACCATGACCCAATCACCTCCCACTAGGCACCACCTCCAATGTGAGATTACAATTCAACATGAAATTTGGGTGAGGACACAGATCCAAACCATATCACCCTACCTCTTAAGACCATGACACGGGGGATTAGGTTTCAACATATGAATTTTGGGGGACATAAACATTCAGACCTTAGCACATGGTAAGGTATCTCTCAGTCTGTTCTCCAATCTCTGCTAAGAAGTCCTATTCTCTCAGTTATGAACTAGCTATCATTTATTGATCATCTACTGTATGCTAGGTATTCTACATACATTACCTCTCATCTTCACATCTCTGCAGCTTGGTGGTATTGTTATCTTCATTTTACAAATGTGGCCAGTATAGCATGGCAGTTGAAAAAGATGATGGGGATCCTCCATAAGCTACCAAAGTTGAGACAAAGACTTACCATTTAACAAGTGTTTATTGAGGGCTCACTATGTGTCAAGTATTGCTATAAACCCTGCCTTGTATCAAGAGTAGGGCCTTCAATCAAAACTGTCAGAGTTTGAATCTGGTTCTATACATGCTAGCAGTCTGAAACCAGACCAGTTACTTAATTTCCCTGTGCCCCTATAGGCTTATCTCTAAGATAGAATAAAATCATACAAACTCACGGAGTTATTGTGAGTGTTAAATGAGTTAACATCTGTAAACATTTTATAGTGCTTGGGCTTCTAGTAACACCCAATGAATGTTAGCTACTATTATTAATTTGGTGTGCCCCAGGGTTGAACCTGAGGACCTCGTTTTCACTCTGTATATCTGTTTCTCCCTAGGTAACCTCATCTAGTCCCATGACTTTAAATATAAACTACACTGAAGACTCCAACATTTATATCTCATGCCAAACATACTTTTCAAACGTTGAGTCAGCTCATGTCACTTCTCCACTCAAAACCCTTGAATGGCTTCCCATCCCTTCTAAGTGAAAAAACCAGAGCCTTAATTAAGACCTACAAGGCCCTGTATGATCTGTCCTACTTTTTGGACCTGTCTTTGAGTGCTTTCCACATTCTTTGTTTTCTCCAGTCACCTTGGTGCGCCTGTCAAACACCCCCAAGCACTCTTAGTCTTCCGATCCTTTACACTAGCAGTCCTGCCTGGTATATTCTTCCCTAGATATTCCAGTGACACATGCCTTCACTCCATTTAGGTCCCTGTTCAAATACTGTCTTATCAAAGAGGCTATCTTTGACCACTGCAAATAAAAGAGGATTTTCTTTCTTTCTCTTTTCTTCAAATTCTGCTTTATTTTTCTTTATAGTACTTTTTACCATTACGTTTATTCATTTGTTTATGGTCTGTTGTCTTCCTCTGGAATGTGAGCTGTATTAAAGCAGGGACTCTGTTTTGTTCACAGCCCCTAAATCAGGACTTGGTGCATGGCTGACACTCAATAAATATTGATTGCTTAACTATAATTATGTCAATTGCCTAGCTAATGAGTGTCAGAGTTTCATACCCAAGTCAGCCTCCCTTTAAAAGCTCTTGCTCTTTTTACGCCACTCATCTGCATATCATATTAGGGAAGATACAAACCCCATTATGAATATACATCAGTTCTTAGGAGTCTTCTATTTAAACTGGAAATGTAATGCATATTAGGGTTGATTTGCTATTCATCATAATTTAACAAATATTTACTCTGCAGCTACCACATGCTCTTGGATAAGAAAAAACACAGTGACCAACTCACTAATATGGGGTGGAAATTTATCCAAGAAACTTGAAGCCCAGGATAGGTACATATTTGTACTTGTCAATCTCTTAAGTTAAGAATTATTGGCTCTGGCTGGGTCTGTGGCTCACGCCTTTAATCTCAACAGTTTGGGAGGCTGCTGTGGGTGGATTGCTTGAGGTCAGGAGTTCAAGACCAACCTGGGCAATATAGTGAGACCCCACCTCTACCAAAAACACGAAAAATTAGCTGGGCATGGTGGCAAACACCTGTAGTCCCAGCTACCTGCAAGGCTGAAGATGGAGGATTGCTTGAGTCCAGGAGGTCGAGGCTGTGGTAAGCTGAGATCATGCCACCGCATTCCAGCCTGGGTGACAGAGTGAGACCCTCTCTCAAAAAAAAAAAAAAAAAAAAAAAAAGAATTCTCCTCTATATACAATTCATCTGCAAAGAATTATTGGTTCTTTCTGTTGTATAAGCCTGGAACATCTGTCTTCCCCTACCATTCTCAATTTCAGTCTACTCATTGTTTAAGCCAAATTTCAAAATCTATAAAACATATCCTGAGACCATCTACTTCTCATTGCTCCCGTCTCTATAAACCCTAGTCTCAGGACGACTCCACTTGCCTAGGCTGCCAGATTTTTCTAAATGCTTTCCTTGTCTTCCCATTTGCCCTCCCTTTCCACCCAGCAGCCAGAGTGATCTTATAAAAATGTAAATTACATATTCTTCCCCTGCTTAAAAGCTTCAGTGGTTTCCTTTTATTATTATTCCACTTAGAAAAGTGTCTAACTCTTGCCCCAGCCTACAAACCCCATTTAATCTGGCCCTGATCGCCTGCTGCTCAGTCTTCTATCATTTTCCCCCTTGCCCATACTTTCTAGCAACACTGGCCTTTCATTTCTACGAATACAGTAAGCCCTTCCCTGTCCCTGAATATGTGAGCTAGCAACTACTCCTGTCGCTCAGGTCTCACTGAAATGTCACCTCCCCAGAGAGGCCTTCTCAGACTACTTGATTCGTCCTCTCTTCTCCACTCACTCTCTGCTCTGTCAGAGAGTAAATTGCATTCACTTACTGTGCATTGCACAATTCCCATCTAATATTTATTGTCTATCTTCCTCCAACAAAATGAAGACAGTGACTTTGCTTCACCAGCAGGGTTTATAGCAATACTTGACACATAGTGAGCTCTCAAGAAACACTTGTTAAATGATAAGTCTTTGTCTCAACTTTGGTAGCTTATGGAGGACCCCCATCATTTTCTTTTTTCTTTTCTTTTTTTTGTTTCGAGATGGATTCTCACTCTGTCGCCCAGGCTGGAGTGCAGTGGCGCAATCTCCGCTCACTGCAACCTCTGCCTCCCGGGTTCAAGCAATTCTCCTGCCTCAGCCTCCTGAGTAGCTGGGATTACAAGCACGCACCACCATGCCTGGCTAGTTTTTGTATTTGTTTTTTAGTACAGACGGGGTTTCGCTGTGCTGGCCAGGCTGGTCTCGAACTCCTGACCTCGTGATCCGCCCGCCTCAGCCTCCCAAAGTGATTACAGGCATGAGCCACCGCACCCGGCGGATCCCCATAATTTTCTAATACAGTTTTAGTAACTCTGCCCCCTTCATGTTCTCTCAAACGGAGAGCATTGCTTCCCCCACAAAAAGGATCAATATAGCAGAGGAAGGGTTCAGATCACTCCTATCTCTCTGCAGCCAGCAGATCAAGATTTGGACTCAACTCAAGAGTTTGGAATCATCAGATAAGGGAAAAAGGAAAAGCAGAAATGAATATTACTGAAGTAAAAAATGGTCATTTCTCACTTAAAATTTTGAGGAAGAGAGAAAGAAAAAATACCTTAAGATCAAACATTTTTTAACTTGGAGATGTTAGAGAAAGTGGGGGGTGGCAGAAAAATGTTAGAGTGAGGAGGAAAACTGAATCAAGATGAGGCAAGAGGCAGAAAGAGCTCACACCATGCTGTGGGCTCTTGGTTCTGAGCTCGGATACCACGTCTTGCCTTCTGGATAAACTCTAAGGAAGACAGTGATGGAGCGAAGTGGGCTGGGGGCGATAGACAGGATGGGGTGGGGCACCAGGACGAGAGATGCGAAGGAAGCTAGAACGAAAAGAGAGAGACCGAGGAGAGAAGAGAGCAGAGCAATACAAAAGCAGTCTCGGATCTAGCCGGAGCTGCAAGCGTTAAGGGGAGGCGGAGAGTGACGCGGTTTGCGTCTGGAGCGGCTCCTTGGAGTCCACAGCATCCACCGCCGGAGCCTCGCCTTCCTTTCTCCCTCTGCAGACACAACGAGACACAAAAAGAGAGGCAACCCCTAGACCACCGCGAAGGACCCACCTGCACCATGACCGAGACCACCAAGACCCACGTTATCTTGCTCGCCTGCGGCAGCTTCAATCCCATCACCAAAGGGCACATTCAGATGTTTGGTGAGTCCTCCCGCCCACCTCTGGAAGCCGCTTCCGCTCCTCTCCTTTCCCAGGCACCTGTGTTTTCCAGGGCGCTCGAACGGGAAGGCGTGTGCCCCTTCGGAGGGGTGCGCCGGCTCATCCAGCTGGTGGAGGTCGGCCCCTTTATTTTGGACTCAGGAGAGGGGACGCAGTCTGTGTTTCCGAGGCGTCACTTGCCGGGGCCAGACCTGGCTCGCAGGGGGCCAAAGGTGGGGGATGGGAGGGGACTAGAGACGAGTATCATTTGGGGCTGGGCAGGGGTTCAAGATACCAGAACCGGAGTGCGGCGGTGCGGTGGTTCGGCTACCAGGCTGGCGAGGACCAGGATGAGGGCAGAGGTTGGGGCGCCGAGTAGGGGAGGAGGGGGATGGAGATAACGTGCTGGTTGTTTAGGATGGGCCGAAAGCTCGAAGGAGTTAAATCATGTATGTGTCTCGGATTCGCAAACACACTTGCGCCCAACACACCAGTGACGGGTTGGGGCTTCAAGATTAATTTCGGATTTGGATGGTGATTCTGGGAGGCCCAGGGACGAGTGTTTGGGAATTGTGGGCCGTGTATTGCCCGCGCGAGGTGGATGCTGAGTGAATAGGGAGGGGGCCCTTTTCCGCCTAGGTTCGGCCTCAGGGACCGGCTGCCTAGGACGGGGAGAGGGCCGGGCGGAGGCTGCGGGAGGCCCTGAGCGAGCCGGAGCCGAAGGATCGGGGCTCAAGTTGGCTGAGGCTCTGCCCAGGGTGGCGATGGCACTCGGAAGGCTTGAGGCGTCTAGTGTGTGTATGAATGTGCGAATGACTGTGTGAGTATATGCGTGTGCGTGTTGGGGGGAGGGGGCTCATCATCGCGCGTTTGTTTCTTAGAAGCTTTGGGGCGTGGAGTCAGAGAGAGCGAGCGGGGGCATCTGGCTGGCTGGTTCGGGGTCCAGCAGCGGTAGGGAAAAGGTGATCGATCGATGCCTATTGGAGGTCTCGCGCCACCGGTGGGAAACCACGCGGCTTCGCAGCTGCTCGTAGGACTCAAAGGCGCGGGGCATGAGCGTTTAGACACAGAAAGGGGGACGCGGAGGTCACTTTAGAAGCAGGAATTGAGAAGTTAGAAGTTGGGGGTGCTTTTTCTTGAAACTGAGAGAAGCGAGGAGTAGGGAAGAGCGAGTGGGCTGGGATGGATGAGAGAGCGGGTGGGAGGCCCTGACCTGGCCCGCCAGCAAGGCGCTCTCCAGAGGCGGCGGTGCTGAAATGCAGGGCGCGCCGGAGCTGGATGCAGGCACACGTGTTTATCCGGAGCCTGAGGACTGCGCGAGCCCTCCTAGGGAGGTTTAGTGAAAACCACACCACAGCGGTAAAGACAGGGCGAGGTGGCATAGGCTAAAAATATTCATCTTTAAACTTAAAAGGTGCGCTGAACTGGGCTCGCTTGTTAAAAACCTCATGGAAAGAATATAGAACTACTTTGAGCAGAGGGCAAATCGGGTAGGCATATCTACACGATAGAAGGAGGGAGGCTGAGAGATAGCCATCCCTTCTTCACCATTCCTTCAGCTTTTAAAAGTCTTTTATTAAGAACCAATGCCAACTTGCCTGTTAAATAAGGACTTCTGTTCAAGCATCAGGGTAGACAAGAGCATCTCATCAGTCTTCTAAGGAATATCAGTGCCCTAAGAACACTCCACTTTCACTTTCCTTTGATGCTGGTGTCTTCATCCCTTTCCTTCTTTTCCTGTCTGTCCATATGTCCTCTAGCACTTTATGTTGATGTGCTTTACTCCTCTCCCTCGACCAGGCAATGATGGGTTTTCCTTTGGAACCAAGAGAAAGGAGGAGTAGGGAAGAGCCATTGGGCTGGGGATGAAACTCTGTGGCTCTAATAATCTTTGGTGACCCAGCGGGTACTGCTTCTTTCTTCCCGAAGCTAGGAAATCCCAGTTGTTTTAGATTACAAGAGAAACAGATTTGGATTGAGAGCCAAAGATTCTGTCTTGTAGCTGAAGATTCTTTGTTAACAATAATAAAGGCTTTTGTTAAGCGAATGCTGACCTGCCAATTCTCCATGAGCTTCAAGGATAGACTATGTGGAAATAGACCTGAGTTGCAGTGGAAGGGTTTAGATATAGAAAGGTGAAAGGAGACTTTTGGCAGTAGCTATTATTTACTTAGTATAAGAACTGAGGACCAGGGCAGAATGTGAACAAAGTCCTTTGCATGTCCGTTAAAGTATAATTCAGAGAGTAATACAAAAAAAGGATATGATATATTCACTCACTATGGCTTTAAGGAGTTTATTACCTAATGAAGAATTTAGCACATAAACAGGTGAAAATGAAGCAACAATAAGAACACAAAATACACATTAAACTATTTTTGGTAGAATGTCTTATTGGAATCTTTGAGCTCTGGATAAATTTTATAATTTATTTTTGTAGAGCAGTTCTGGTTAACAAAGCCTTTTCATCTATGTTATGTTACTTATTCTTATTAACAACCTTATAAGAAAGACATTATTACCTTTATTTTACAAATGAGAAACTGACAGAAGCCAAGTGACCTATGAACACACATGGAGAATGGGTGGCACTGAGACTTGAGCCTCATGTTCCTGATTCCTCTTGCAGAGGCCTTCATACTGCAACAAAGGCTGGAGGAAGTGCCCACTCATATTCTGACTGCATAATTCCATGAACACTCTATTTTCATGAACCATAAACTAACAGAATTAAACTGGCCATCAACTAAGTGAGATTCATATATGTGCATTTCCTTAAGATCTTTGTCTCATCTCTAAAGAAACCAGTTATTTATGAACTATTTCCTCCTTTTAAATTGCTTTAAAAATTTTCTCCCTGACAACACGGAAATAATTAATACAACTAAATTATCAAACTTTTGGCCAGGCATGGTGGCTCACTCCTACAATCCCAGCACTTTGGGAGGCGAAGATGGACATAACACATGAGCTTAGGAGTTTGAGACCAGACTGGGCAACATGGTGAAACCCCATCTCTACAAAAAATACAAAAATTAGCCAGGTATGGTGCTGCATGCCTGTAGTCCCAGCTACTCTGGAGGCTGAGATGGGAGGATGGTTGAGGTGGGATCCTGGGAGGCAGAGGTTGCAGTATGCCGAGATAGCGCACTGCACTCTATTCTAGGTAATACAGCCAGACTCTGCCTTAAAAATATTTTTTTCAAGCTTTCTTTAAGGTGACTGAAATTTGTAATAAATTTTTTTTAAAAAAAAAAACAGACACAAACAGGACTTTGAAATTAGGCACTTTAAATAGAGCTCCTATATCTTGAAATTCAATTTCTTACCAAAGGAAAAAGAGAAAGGCTATAAACAAAAAGAGAAAGGCTATAAACAAAAAGAGAAGTGGCATTCAAAAGTAAAGACTCAATCTTCATCTTCGTAAAGTAGCACTTGTACAATTCTCAATATTTGTAAAATTTTTTAGAATGAGCTTTTCTTTTACTCTGAAAGGGAAGTTGATATTATTTCTCCTATTTGAAACTATAGAAACATACAGGAAAAAATAGTATTTGTGAGAGATATTTGACACTTGTATATTCAACTGTAACTAAAATGTTTTCAGGGATGAGTAAAAGTTTTTGGCAAAGTAAACTCATAAATGAATGATGTCATATCTCATGGGTCTGCCTCATTACATTAGAAGATAATGTGGAATTGGAAGTTTTAAAAAATGTAACTGCTTAGTTTTTAAGTATGTAGAGATTAAAATTTAATGTAGCTTTCTTTACATTTATAGCTATATTTGTCAATAAATCTACCACTGGGAAGTCAGAGAGCAAGTTTAAATAGAAAAGTAAGAAAGAACAGCTCAGATTAATTTGGCTATGTAAACAAAAACAGAGGAATTGGGGACTTTCATCACAGCAGAAATATTTCTAGCTATTTTTTGTATTTTTTCTATTTTAATTTGTAGATATAGGGTCTTGCAGCAGGATCATGGCTTCCTGCAGCCTCAAACTCCTGTTTCTGCTAGCTGCAGTTTAAATCCAGATCTGACTCCAAAAACTATTATCTTTTCACTGCGCTCTGATATTGTCTCCAAAAATTACCAAAGTCTAACATCTTTCCTCCTTTTAAGCCAGTCAGAGGTCTGATGCCTGACAGAGAGGGATGACCAGGTTGCAAGGAGTCAGTCATTCAGGTCGGGTGGTTAATACCAGGGAGAGCTTTCTGAAATAAGCTTCAGTGAGAACAATTGGAATTGGAAACTTATGGCAGCTGCTATTTTTGAAAATTAATATTTCTAGGCCGGGCGCGGTGGCTCACGCCTGTAATCCCAGCACTTTGGGAGGCCGAGGTGGGCGGATCACGAGGTCAGGAGATGGAGACCATTCTGGCTAACAGGGTGAAACCCCATCTCTACTAAAAATACAAAAAAATTAGCCGGGCGTGGTTGCGGGCGCCTGTAGTCCCAGCTACTCAGGAGGCTGAGGCAGGAGAATGGCATGAACCCGGGAGGCGGAGCTTGCAGTCAGCCGAGATCGTGCCACTGTACTCCAGCCTGGGCGACAGAGCAAGACTCCGTCTCAAAAAAAAAAAAAGAAAGAAAATTAATATTTCTTTTGAAAAATCATATTTCTTCGAAAAGATCCACAATACTGATAACTCAAATGGTACAAGATCTACTATAATCATTTTCCAAGTACCCCAGCCTGTGGCATAGTAGAGTCGCATGCTTAGGCTGGGTGCATGCTCACAGCCACCACCTTGCTCTCCAGCAGTGGTCCCTCCACCAGCATCCAGGAGAATGTGACCAAAAACAGGAGGGCATGGTGGCTGTGACAGCCAGAAATGACCAAATTCAATTCTCTTTCTGGGCTCAAGCGGACCTTTCACCTCAGCCTCCTGTGTAGTTAGGACTACAGGCACCATGGGCACGCCCTGGTGGTTAATTAAAAAAAAATTCTTTTAGAGACAGGGTCTTGCTATTTTGCTGAGGCTGGTCTCCAACTCCTGACCTCAACCAATCCTCCCACATCAGCTCTCAAGTAACTGGGGTTATAGATGTGAGCCACTGCATCCAGCTATATCCTGCTTTTTGATAATTGTAAAATAATTGGATTTTCCAGTTTTTCTATCAAAAATTTTTTTTTTTGCTTTGAACTGGATAATTTGAAGAGACATAATCCAATTTTGTTCTTCTTAAAGGGTAATGAAGAGGGCCTTCTACTTGTTGCAGAATTGGGGATGCAGCCCCTGCTGCCACAGCTAGAAACTATAAGAAAAATGAATTTGAGTTGCTACTAATATATATAGAACTGCTATAAATCAAGAAGCTGTTGAATATGATTGAAATTCTTATATTAAAAACGTTATTAAGCAGATGTGGTACTCTTTTCCTTTGTACCACTATCTAATTTGATCCTACCCTTTAAGGTAAACGGAATAATAGTATCACCTTTTACAACTGATAAGGCAGAGGTACATGTATAAGTCATTGGGTCAAATTCATCAGCAAAAATCAGTATAGAACCACTTTCTTGATATCTAGACTCTCTCATTCATGATGCTTCTTTTTTATTCCCTTATAATTGCAATAGCACCTGTGAAAGAAGAAGCCATTTGAACTTAGCTGTCAACAAAGGGTCATGAGAACCTTACAAATATTTTTCCTTGGCAACACAGGCCACCAACAAAATATATCCAACAAAGATAGCCGTGTCTAACCAAAAAGGTCTTTCTTTTCTGAATACTCTTATATTTTTCATGTAACTTTGTCATTGGAATGGGCTTTCATAACTCCCCCAATTTCCTCCTTTCTTCCCACTCTTCTGTTACCTCAGCTAACACCTATTCATTCTTCAGAATTTAGCTTCAGTGATAGTTTCTCAGGGAACCTCCAATGATGCCTAAATTAATTCTGGCTACCCTGACATTTGTTCCCACAACACCTTATGCTTTCCAGGCCATAAATCTCATCTCATATGTTTTATGGCTGTTTCCCATGGTAGACCTTAAGCTTTTTGAAGACAGAAATAATGCCTGACGTCATCACTGATATATTACCTAGTACCTAGCATACAGTAGATCGCCATAATAGTTGTTGAATAGATTTTTTAAATGAATGTGTAGAACCTTGTTCCAGGCAGAGGAATCAGCCATGTGCAAAGGCTAGGGTGAAGAGACAGAGACATAGAATAATAGAACAAGGAAAATTCAGGAAGGCTCAAGGAGAAGGGGAGTGAGACGTGAGACTAGAGAGAGGTAGTTGAATGTCTGAACAATTATGAAGGCTCCTAAGTCACGTTAAAGACTTTAGATTTTATCCCAATTACAATGAGAAGACATTGCATTGTTTTTAAAGTAAAGGGGTAACATAGCCATATCTTTAAATTATGATTTAATTAAATGTTGAGTGTAGATTGGTGAAGGGCAAGAATGTGGTGACCAGTTAGGCATGTATTTCAGCAATACAGGATTCAACCCAAAGAAGATGGTCACCTGGCCCAGGCTGGTGGTTTCGGGGATGGAGAACGAGTGTATCTGAAGGTTATTTAGGAGGTAAAAGAGATCTTCGTTTGGCTGGGTGTGGTGGCTCACGCCTGTAACCGCAGCACTTTGAGAGGCCGAGGCGGGCAGATCACGAGGTCAGGAGATTGAGACCATCCTGGCTAACACGGTGAAACCCTTTCTCTACTAAAAATACAAAAAATTAGCCGGGCGTGGCAGTACGCACTTGTAGTACCAGCTACTTGGGAGGCTGAGGCAGGAGAATCACTTTAACCTGGGAGGCGGAGGTTGCAGTGAGCTGAGATTGCGCCACTTCACTCCAGCCTGGGTGACAGAGTGAGACTACATCTCAAAAAAAAAGAGAGAGAGAGAGAGAGAGAGAGATCTTCATTTGGTGATGTGATGAGTGTGTGATGGTGAAGTAGTCGAGGGTAATTTGTAGGTTTCTGTCCAAGGTGGATGAATAGAAAACGCTGGAGGAGAAGCAGGTTTGGGGTTGGTGGGGAAAGTAAAGATTCATATTTCTTACTTTAAAATTTTGGTAATGTGTTCTAACCAAGCACTGATGTGACAGAATACCTAAATTCAAAGTTTCTTTGTGACCTGGGATATCTGAGTCTTATAATGAAAGCTCCCAATAGATTCCAGTGAGATTGTTAAAATTTCTTTATGCAAGAAAGATATTAAATTTATTAACAGTTTGGAAATAAAATGCTAAAAGAAAGGTTTGCTGCTTTTTAAAAAAAAATTAGAAAATGGAAGAGAATCAATATCCTAAATTTGACTCTTTTTTAATGTTGAGGCTGTAAAATTGGGAATAACTGAGAGTAGTTCACAAAACTACTTTTGACTTGCCCACCACTCTGATGATGGCTGTGACATTACACTTAAGTAGATGCTTGGGGTTGGGCATGGTGGCTTATGCCTATAATCTCAACACTTTGGGAGGCTGAGGCCGGTGGATCACTTGAGCCCAGCAGTTTGAGACCAGCCTGGGCAACATGGTGAAACCCCATCTCTACTAAAAATATAAAAATTAGCCGGGCATCGTGGCACGTGCCCGTAGTCCTAGCTGCATGGGAGGCTGAGGTGGAAGGATCGCTTGAGCGATGGGAGGCTGACATGAAAGGATCGTGAGCCCAAGGAGGTAAAGGCTGCAATCAGTCATGTTGGCACCACCGCACTCCAGCCTGGGCAACAAAGTGAGACCCTGTCTCCAAAAAAAAAAAAAAAAAGTAGCCAGGTGCAGCAGCTCCTGCCTGTAGTCCCAGCACTTTGGGAGGTCGAGGCGGACAGATCATGAGGTTAGGAATTCAAGACCAGCCTGGCCAACATGGTGAAACTCCGTCTCTACTAAAAATACAAAAATTAGCCAGGGGTGGTGGTGGGCACCTGTAATCCCAGCTACTCAGGAGGCTGAGGCAGGAGAATTGCTTGAATCTGGGAGGCAGAGGTTGCAGTCAGCTGAGATCTTGCCACTGCACTCCAGCCTGGGCAATAGAGCAAGACACCATCTCAAAAAAAAAAAAAATGTAGATGCTTGGGAATCCTACCTAATTTGTTGGTAAGTTGAAGGTACACAAGTGGTAACTCATGGATCACTCAAGGTGGTTTCACTAGCAGGAGCAGTGTCTGCTTATGACACAAGAATAATGGGCTGAAAAAGAAAATGTAGACATTTGTGTTCACACAAACTGTTGACTCAATTTACTTTTTTCTGCTGCACTGACTGAGCCTCATATGAAAACAACCTAACCATGAGAGGCAAATCTCCTATCTAGAATTTATTCCAAAATAAGCAATAGGGTATAATGAAAAACAGAGCTGATGTCCTAAGAGTCTTGAAATACTTATTTTGGTTTCTCTTGTCTTTTTGTTTTGCTTGACCCTATTCTATATTTCTAAGCCTTTCTGCTTAGAACTATCAGAATTAAGGTAATTCAATTATTTCTCAAATCATTTGATTATTACTTAGTAGGAATATCCTTTGAAATGTTGTGGGTCTCAGAGAAACATTTCTACATACGTTTCCAATTTTAGATCAATCAAATGAACAGCCTAAAGTGTGGAGGCAAACTAAAAAGCATAACCTGCCAACATTCAAGATTGAACCTCTCTGTTTCGAAGATATTCACAGACACAAAAGGAAAATGAAAAAGTAGACAGATAATATATTTATTTTGTTATTTTTCTTTTGATAGGCAATAGTTTAAAAGTAATCCAGGCATGACTGGAAGAGATAATGAAAATCCGGTTTTGAAAGTGTTTCTTTCAAAAAATTCATGTCTTAATTTTTCAATATAGTTGTCCTCTTGGCCACCAGTACAGTGTTCTGAATGTGGTGGTTGTTTAGTTAATATTTAATGATGCTGTGAAATACACTTTCTAGTAAGTTCTTGTTCACTCTTGGTTTTTGGATCATCCTGAATTGCTCAAAAAGATCCTAACTACACAAAGGAACGCAAAAATATTTTCTTCAGGCAGGGTGTGGTAGCACATGACTATAATCCCAGTGCTTTGAAGTCTAAGGCAGGAGAATTGCTTGAGCCCAGATGTTCAAGGTTGTAGTCAGCCATTATCGCAGCACTGCGCTCCATCCTGGGCAACAGAGCAAGACCTTGTCTTAAAAATGTTTTTAAAACATATTCAATACACAAAATTTTGGTTAGACAAAGGCATTTGAAGTAATTCTTTAGGATTCGATGTTACAGACTAAGACCTGAGATATAGAAGTTCATTTTAGAGAGAATTACATAACTTTATTTAGGGATATGTTCCATATCTCAGTATATTTAAATGCAGCATCAGTTTACAAGGAGGGAAGTTTTCCACTGCCAGAGATCTTCCAATTATAAACACTCAATTGCATGGAACACGTTTGCTTTTTTTGGACAGTTTGGCAGCTAGCCTCAGAAGTCTTTTAGCTTAAAAAGATCTTTCAGTGGCTTACGTGGTGTGACCAAGGCCATCCTCCTGGTATTGGCTCCCTCCTCCCTTTACATCTTCCAGTGTCTCCATGATTTGTAAACTCTGCAGCAAAGGCAAATAATATGACCACTACCAGTATCATCATCTTCCCCATTATCATCCTAATCATGAAGCCACTTTATTTGAGCTTCTTTAAACCATACTGCCATTAAGCTATTTTTCATTAAATTTAATGCGTAATTCTCTTTAGCATTATACAAGTGAGCTAGCCAGGAAAATTCTTATAATCGTGGCAATAAGAGGTTAAGAGGAGGAAATAGCAAGGGAGCAAGACTCTGAGGCTAACCCCTGGAAGTGATGGCAGCTAAATAGCATTATTTTTCTGTTTTTTCTCCTACATTAAATTGCCTCCACATGAGTAGACATGCTGCAACATATTGACCTCATTTAATATTTACCAGGCAGTAGGAGAGATAGTAAAGCATATTCCCTAGATAAGACTAAATGCTTATAGTTTTATTCTTGTTCCAGTTTCTTAGGCCAAAAACCTTGGACTAATGTTTAATTATTCCCGGTTTTGGACACACTATTTATGTCCAAATGTTTTAGAATCTCTTTATCTTCAAAATGTAACTAAGACCAACCACCTCTCTCCATCTACATCCCTGGTGCAAGCCACTGTTATCTTTCATTTGAATAATTGCAATAGCTTCTTAACTGGTCTCTCTGCTTCCACTCTTGGTTGCAACACTCATTTCTTAACAAATAATCAGAGTGATCCTTTCAGCCAGGCATGATGGCTCACACCTGTAATCCCAGCACTTTGGGAGGCCGAGGCAGGTGGATCATGAGGTCAGGAGATCGAGACCATCCTGGCTAACAAGGTGAAATCCCATCTCTACTAAAAATACAAAAAATTAGCCAGGCGTGATGGCACATGCCTGTAGTCCCAGCTATTCGGGAGGCTGAGGCAGGAGAATCACTTGAACCCGAGAGGCAGAGGTTGCAGTGAGCCAAGATTGCACCACTGCACTCCAGCCTCGGCGACAGAGCAAGACTCCGTCTCAATAAACAAACAAACAAACAAACAAAACAAACAAAAAAACAGAGTGATCCTTTCAAAATGTAAGCCAAATCTAAGTCAGATCATGTTGCTCCTTTGCTCCAAGTCCTCCATAGCTCCATATCTCACTCAATCAAAGTCAAAGTCATCATCATGGCCTACAGGCCACCATGATCAGTCACCCTGCCCCCACCTCCACCCTAATGCATCCCTTCCACTTCATTCTTAGCTAACCCCACGGAACATCCTTGCTTTGGTCTTAGAGTCTTTGTGCTGAATGTTCCCTCTGCCGGGAATGCCCTTCCCCACCTAGCCCATGTCTCATTCGCTCCCCTCCTCCAATTCTTTACTCAAATGTAACCTTCTCCTCATTGTCCACTTGGCAGATCCTACTCCCCTGATCACATAATTTAAAATTGCACCTCACACACTCCCAGTCCCTCTTGTTCTGCTCTACTTACATCTTTTCCCCTTCGTGCTTATCACCTTTAAACAAAGCATGTTATTTCTTGTTTTCTTATGCTTAATATTCATTGCCTGTCTCCCCAGCTAGAGCTCCTTAAGAGCAGAGATCTTTGTTTACTCTGCTCACTAATGTATCTCAGGCTCCTAGGACAGTGCCTGGCACACAGTGAGTGCTCATTAAACGTTTGTTGAGGCCAGGCGCGGTGGCTCACACCTGTAATCCCAGCACTTTGGGAGGCTGAAGCAGGCAGATCACTTGAGGTCAGGAGTTTCAGACCAGTCTGCAACATGGGGAAACCCTGTCTCTACTAAAAATTCCAAAAAATTTGCCAGGCGTGGTGATGCATGCCTGTAATCCTAGCTACTCAGGAGGCTGAGGTGGGACGGTCAGAGGTGGAGGTTGCAGTGAGCTGAGATCGCACCACTGCACTCCAGTCTGGGTGACAGAGTGAGACTCCATCTAAAAAAAAAAAAAAAAGTTTATTGAATGAGTAATGAGTGAGATGTTAGATTCCTCATCTCAAGTCTATGGTAGACTTACTGGCAGGAATGATAGAGTCAGGAGGGCTCTATGGCTGTTGATGATCTCTAGAGGAGATAACAAACTAAACAAAGCAGTTGAGGTGAAAAGTGTTACAAAAGAGGAGAGAATGAGGTAAAGTGGGAACATGGAGGAAGTTACCACTCTGGACATGGTAGATGGGCCATTAGAGCAGGTGTTAGTGAGAGTTTGAGCTTGAAAGTTGAAGCTGCCCAGTGGACAGAATAGAGAAAGGCATTCTTGGCTGGGCGTGGTGGCTTACACCTGTAATCCCAGCACTTTGGGAGGCCAAGATGGGAGGATTGCTTGAGCCCAGGATTTGGAGACCAGCCTGGGCTTTATAATGAGACCCCATCTCTACAAAAATTTAAAAAATTAGCTGGGTGTGTTGGCATGTGCCTGTAGTCCCAGCTACTTGGGAGGCTGAGATGGGGGGATCCCTTGAGCCCAGAAGTTCAAGACCAGCCTGGGCCACAAAGCAAGACTTCATCTCTTAAAAAAAAAAAAAAAGGAAATTAAAAAAAAAAGGAAATTAAAAAAAAAGAGAGAAAGAGAGAATGGCATTCTGGGAAGAGAGCAGGATATGTATGGAAGCCTCAACAGCATGGCACATTAAGGAATTCCTAGGGAACTTGCTAGAGTGCAGATGGGCACAGGGAAGGACAGATGAGAGAGCCAGAAAACAGATTGGGAGGGGGGCAGTGCCAAGGGGTTCAGATCTGACCCAGCATTTTTTTTAGTGGGCCTCGAAAGGTGATGGGCAAAGGAGTACATGGCAGATGTTGGACCTGCATCCCAAATGTCAATGATCCCTTTGTTAGCAATTCAGTAGGGAGCTGCCATTGTGATTTTATCTAAACATTTTAAAGTTATTATTTCTGTATCACTCTTTGAAATGAAGAGGATTTTTTCTTTTTCTTTCTTTTCATGATTTTATTTATTTACTTTTTATTTATTTTTATTTTTTGAGACAGAGTCTCCATCTGCCGCCCAGGCTGGAGTGCAGTGGCTCTGTCTCAGCTCACTGCAACCTCCACCTCCCAGGTTAAAGAGATTCTCATGCCTCAGCCTCCAGAGTAGCTGGGACTACAGGCATCTGCCATCATGCCCGGCTAATTTTTTTTTTTGGTATTATTTTTGTAGAGACAGGATTTCACCATGTTGGCCCAGCTGGTCTTGAACTCCTGACCTCAGGTGATCTGCCTGCCTCAGCCTCCCAAAGTGCTGAGATTACAGGGGTGTGCCACCATGCCCAGCCACGATTTTATTATTTTCTGAAATGGACCCATTGTACATTGTATAAAGTATATCTGTTGATGAAATACACAAGTGAGAAATTTTATTGCTGTACAACCCACCAAAATAACAACAAATAAGCAAAAAATTCACTCCCCTGATAGGTTGTTCTTGCCTAGGATCTAGATTTTACTGTGCTTCACTGGAATGCCCTTGTTGCTCAAGTATTCTCAGATTTGTGGAACTCAGTTCACCCTAGTTTTATCTTCCATGATTTTGTGGGATTTGAATATGTGCCTGCTTTCTTCTCCACAGGCTTAATTTTCTGAAAAGTAAGCACTGTAGAGATCCTGTCCTTTGACACTTGTTTTTAGCTGTAATCCTGGAGGTCTTGATCAAGTGTATTTCTATTCTTATAAAACTATGGTTTTGGCTGGGCACAGTGGCTCACACCTGTAATCTCAGCACTTTGGAAGGCCGAGATGGGAGGATCGCTTGAGGCCGAGGGTTCAAGACCAGCCTGGGCAGCATAGGGAGATCCCATCTCTACAGAAAATTTAAAAATTAGCCAGGTGTGGTGGTGTGCATCTGTAGTCCCAGCTACTCTGGAGGCTGAGGTGGGAGGACGGCTTGAGCCCATGAGGCTGAGGCTGCAGTGAGTCATGATCATGCCACTGTGCTCTAGCCTGGGTGAAAGAGAGAGACTCTGTCTCAAGAAAACAAAAACAAAAATAAAAACATATCCTTGTCTGTGACTATTGAAATTATTTATCATTTTAAAAACTCAATAAATTGACACTATGGTAAGCGGTTGGGTTTTCTGATGCTTTATTTAAAATTTAATTTATTTTTTTTTAATTTTTAGAGACAGGGTCTCACTTTGTTGTCCTGTCTGGCCTCAAATTCCTAGGCTAAAGTGATCCTCTTGTCTCAGCCTCCCAAAGTGCTAGGATTACAGGTGTGAGCCACCGTGCCCAGCCAATGCTTTATTCTTCAACATTTTTCCGACCGTTCCTCTTAGTACCCACAAAGAGGTGGAATGCTTCCTCCATGGAGCACTGAGATGAAACTACATCCATGACTATTCATATTCCTTTTCAAGTATTTATGTGTGGATAAATATTTAGCAGTGCATAGCTCATCACATGAACTACAAGATCTTTAAAAGAAGACTTTTTTTAGAAAAAGAGACATGTCATTCGTTTAAAATTAAGACAATAAATATTGTACATATAAATTCAAGCCATAATTGCTTCATTTTCCATGAACCAATCTTGCTAAGCACCATTTAAAAATTATTTACTTGTTATACCCCAGGGAATCAAAATTTATAGATAACATATCAGGTTCTGTTGCTGTTAACAATGTTGACAAAGAATGGGTAAAGGCCCCAGTTTTTCCTATCACTCCATTTTTTCTGTTTATATGGAAACAAACTGAATGGCTATTGATCTGGGAATATACTTAGTCTCTTGGAGGCTTATCTTTCTCATTTGTAAAATAGGGTGGTTGACATAACTCAGAGGTCGGCAAACTATGGCCTGCAGGCCATATGTGGCCAGCTACCCGATTTTTTAAGGCCTGCAAGCTAAGGATGGCTTTTTACATTTTTAAATGGTTGAAAAAAATGTAAAATAACAGTAATATTTTGTGATACATATAAATTTTATAAAATAAAATTTTAGTATTCATAAAGTTTTATTGGCACATAGCCACTCTCATTCGTGTATGTACTATCTCTGGATGTTTTTGCACTGAAACAACAGAGGTGAGTGGTTGTGACAGAAAGTTTATGGACTGCAAAATCAAAATTATTTACTATCTGGACATTTACAGAAAGCTTGCCAACCCCTGGAATAACCCACCTCTGGGTGTTGGAATGGAAGTATCTAAAGTGTTCTTAAAATAGGAAGTGCTGTTGAAGTCCATTACCCAGAGGAACTGTTTAACGAACAATTTTCAGTCTAAACTAAATCTCTAAAAAGACTCATTTAAGCAGCAAATGTAGTTTCAATTTCATAATTGCAATTTTTCTGGCTGACTGGGTAAATGGCCATGTTCATGGCAGGGATGATTTTCTGGTGTTTGGTTTACAGTGGACATTGATTCGCCACTCTGGCTAATGTTGGACATTCATCTGCTGTTGAACATTAGGTTTACTTTCTCAAAACACATTTATCCTTTTCTTGTTTCATAGCTACCTCCTTCTTTAAATTTAATATCTTATATACCTTATATTTGATTATTAGAAAATTAGCACACCAATTGCATCAGGCTTTTACGTGGTGCTCTTGCAGTCATATCTAGTTTTTCTGCAGCATCTCACTTCCCTCCAAACGTTGATAGCACTTGGTTTGTACCTCTCTTATAGCACTTAGCACATTGTGCTGTGGGTTGTAGTTATTTCTGTCCATGCCTCATATTACCTGTCAGATATAAGTTCTAGCCAAGGTCGTATGGTTTTTTGTATCTCCTAAGGTGCCCAGTACAGTGTTCTAGGAACATGGAGATATTTTAAATATTTAGCAAATGAATGAATGATTAAACTGTTAGGAATATTCAGAATCTCAACGTCTAGGGAAAATAGATGCTCAGAAAAAAAAGACAAGCATTTAGGAACTAGAAAATACAGGAAAACAGAGATTCAAGCAAGACAGGACCAAAAAGACAGGACAGACAGCAAACACGAGGTGCCACTGACTTAGGGACTTCAAAATCAAGATAATTCTTGCCTCAGTATAGAAAAGCTCATGCTTCTTCCCAGATATCCACAGTGGGAACCTGCAAGTCATGTTTGGGAGCTATGAAGTGTGTAACTTGGCAGGAGTGAAAAATATGGAGTCAAGTGTCCACTGGACACTTCACGGGTGCATGGGACATGTAGGAATTATTTTTCAGTGAGGCAAAATTAGGTTTAAGAATGGCAGATCAGGCCAGGCGCAGTGGCTCACGCCTATGATCCCAGCACTTTGGGAGGCTGAGGCGGGCAGATCACAAGTTCAGGAGTTCGAGACCAACCTGACCAACATGGTGAAACCCCATCTCTACTAAAAATACAAAAATTAGCCAGGCGTGGTGGCATGTGCCTGTAATCCCAGCTACTCAGGAGGCTGAGGCAGGAGAATTGCTTGAACTCAGGAAGTGGAGGTTGCAGTGAGCTGAGATCTCGCCACTACACTCCAGCCTGGGTAGCAGAGTGAGACTCTGTCTCAAAAAAAAAAAAAAAAAAAAAAAAAAAGGAATGGCAGAGCAGTTGAGTTTCTTTTTTATTTAGTTGCAGTTTGAAAAAGGTTTTAGGTATATGACACCTAGTGAAGTGAAGCTTTGTAAACTACTTACTCTACTTTGAGCAAACAAAACAAACAAAAACCGTTGGTTTATCAATTGTTAAGTTTGCATCTTCAGAAATCACAGAATCTCCATTTGAAGCAGATTTCAAAATTGTGCGGATAGTCTTCCAGTTCTGAAATCCCTTTTAAAACATCTTTACAAGTATCTGTCCAATCTCTGCTTGAGATCTTTCAGGTCCAGAGAATGCACTATTTTCCAAAGCAGCCAAATAGCGTTTGGCACAATTGCACTTTTTTCAAGATTGTCCCTTCTATCGAGCTGACACTGGGCTTCCTGAGACTCCCATCTGTTGGACCTAGTTCTTTTCCTCGAGATCCATGCAGCAAGTTTAATCTATCTTCCACTGTGAGACATTCAAATAGGTGGAGACAGCTACTCTGTCCCAGCACCCTTCTCTTTCGGCTTCACAAGCTCTAGTTCTTTTTATCTGGATGTCATTACATTCCCAGTCTTCATAGCATCCTGCCTTATCCCCTTTAAACATACCTTCATTGTCTACATCTCTCTATTCAATTCAATTCATGATGCTGCATTTTGATGTGGCCTGATCGTGCTGTCTTATCTATCATTGAACTTAGCATAGCGAGTAATCCCTTTATTTGTGGCACTGTCTCTCTCTTTTTCTAAATGAATCAAGTTAGCTAAGCTATAGCTACTTGCGTGTTAAAATGTCCTGACATTCTGAAAAATTTGTCATTTGGTGGACTAACTGCTAAACTATTCCAATTTACTAAAAAATCTAACTGGTGTATTGTCAAGACATGGTACCTTCCAGAACTTTGCAGGTCAGTGCACATACTTAGTTGTGTGAGATGTCAACCACACACTGGGAATAACATCCTGCCTTTGGAATAGCAAAGACACTTTGCATGTCAGGCAGGGCTGAGACTAAGCGTTTCTGAATTCTGGAATTATCAAGTTTGTTTTCTGATATTTCACTGAAAGGGCTGTGATTTTTAAAACAAGTTCTCTTGAAGTGAGACTTCGTCTCTACAAAAGACAAACAAAAAAACAATAAAAATAAAAAGAGTTCTGTTGAAAGTTCCAGTCAACTCTTGTCCATGTCTTAAAGTCTTAGTTTTGTCTAGCTCCTCCCTCATGGCCATGTGGTGGACGCTTCCCTATTCCCAGGGCTCCCATGTAAGTGGCTAAATGACATTGTTCTCTGCAAGGATGACTTTGTCCCAACAGAGGTGGATAGTGTCATATTTACATTGGGTGAAGTGGAATCTTTTAAAAACCAAGTAATAAAAAAGCCATTTTTCTTATGAAAAATCCTAAACATTTGCAAAAGTAAACAGAACAATACAACAATGAACTTGATGTACCTATCACCCAGCTTCAATAATTACCAATTCCTTGCTCGTTTTGATGTGCGATACCCCTATCCACTTCCCGATCCTTGCCTTATATTATTTTGAAGCAAATCCTAGAATCCTATTGTTTTGAAGGTGAGATCCTTTCTTTCATTTTTTTTTAAAGACAGAGTCTTGCTCTCTCACCCAGGCTGGAGTGCAGTGGTGCCATCACAGCTCACTGCAGCCTTGACCTCCTGGGCTCACGTGATCCTTCCACCTCAGCCTTCCAAGTAGCTGGGACTACAGGCACATTCAACCGTGCCTGGCTAATTTTTGCTTTTTTGTAGAGATGGGATTTCACCATGTTGCCTAGGCTGGTCTCAAACTCCTGGGCTCAAATGATCATTCCCACCTCGTCTTCCCAAAGTGCTGGGATTACAGGTTTAAGCCACCGTGCCCGGCCTGAGATCCTTTTAGTTGGTGCATAATTGCTTCTCTTATCTATCTGACCTGCATTTACAGACAGGATGTTTTTCTTCCCCATTTTGCATTTGTTTGCTTAACCATTTGGGTTGCAGACAGGGCTGGTATGGGAAGATGTCTAACTCCTTTCTTTGAGCAGATATAATAATGCTTCCACCCTAGACCAACAGTGGGTGACAATTTAGCGTTGGCATTGCCTTTAAAGCATTGCTTGTAAAGCACTGTCTTTCACATCTTTCTCGCATCATGAGGGGCCTCCAAGGCTTCCCTCCAGAGTAGAGCTCCTGTTGGACACAATGGGCCATTCTTCCTCTGAAACAGAGCATTCAGTTCTCTTTCCCTTCAAACCCATGAATGTCTGTGTTAGAAGATGTTCCTATATCAGTGGTTTTCAACTTGAAGTCCCTCAACAACCAGCATTTCTCATCAGTCAGAAAAAGGGTCTGGGAAATGCTTCCAGTATTTCTAAGCATATGCCTTCCCCCTCAATATGGCACAGGCTAGCTAAGTATAATATTACATTTCTGAGGCTGGGTGCAGTGGCTCACGCCTGTAATCCCAGCACTTTGGGAGGCCAAGGTGGGTGGATCACCTGAGGTCAGGAGTTCGAGGCCAGCCTGGCCAATATGGTGAAACTCCATCTCTACTAAAATACAAAAATTAGCCGAGTGTGCACCTGTGGTCTCAGCTACTCAGGAGGCTGAGGCAGGAGAATCGCTTGAACCTGGGAGGTGGAGGTTGCAGTGAGCTGAGATTGCACCACCACACTCCCGCGTGGGCAACAAAGTGAGACTCCATCTCAAAAAAAAAAAAAATTACATTTCTGGGCTTTTGCCTGAATTATTATCAGTTTGGTGAGATAAACTCCTGCTGATCAGGAGTCCTAATGCGTAGCTATAGATATCTTTGATGAACAAAAATAGGAACCCTCTTTCTTCCATTTCTTCACAAAAGGAGAGAAATAATTAAACAAATCCTGTTTGGTGACAAGGTTGTCCCTGTAATAGCATTTGAATTCTTGGCTTCTGTCTGGCCTGACTTTAACCCATGTAAAGAATTGAAATAAAATCCTTCTTACTGATTCCCTAATCCTTCTCTTATGCTGCATTAAATCAACTTTTCAATGTGTATCGTCATGCAATTTTGTTATCATTTGCATTTAATTGTAGTGAATAAAGAACTGCCTGCTGAACCCCTTGTGGAATGTTAGAGCCCAACATCCCAGTTTGCCCAGTAAACCATATGGCTATGAATATTCATTAAAAAGGCCTGAACAACTTCTCCATGTGGAATTTGCCCTTCACACTGCTCTTGCTTTGTTAAGATTGGTTCTTTGTGGTTTCACCTGTGGTCGTACTGAGCTCTCACAGTCGATGGAAGGAATGGTGGGGAGGTGGGTAAGGACAGTCTCCCGAGTGGGGGCTCCCCATGGCTACTGAGATGCTTTAGTGCCATTTTTTCGGTGGGGGGGTGGGGGTTGTTCCTCTTCACTTGTCCCTTCCCCCGGCTCAATAGAACTCACAGTAATTTACACACACACATTTCTTTTACATGCAAATTGACTTATTTCAGGCTATTGCGATTAAACATTTTTTGTTGGTTTGTTTAAAGAAATTGAGAAACGACATGTTTCTGCAGTCTTGAAAAGTTTGGGAGGGAGGAAAGAGGAACAAGATATGATGTTGTTTGGCCAGGTGCAGTGGCTCATGCCTGTAATCCTAGCACTTTGGGAGGCCGAGGTAGCTGGATCACCTGAGGTCAGGAGTATGAGACCAGCCTAGCCAATATGGTGAAACCCCGTCTCTACTAAAAATACAAAAATTAGCTGGATGTGGTGGCAGGCATCTGTAATCCCAGCTACTCAGGAGGCTGAGGCAGGAGAATTGCTTGAACCTGGGAGACAGAGTTTGCAGTGAGCCGAGATCACGTCCTTGCACTCCACCCTGGGTGACAAGAGCGAAACTCCATCTCGGAAAAAAAAAAAAAAAAAGATATGATGTTGTTTGTGCATGACATGATGTCTTATTGCACGACAGCAGCTTTGGGGTAAAGTCCAATCTGTAGAGATTAAAGGAATGGGCAAGAGGAAAGAAAACCCAACTTGCCAATTAGGTGATGCTCAGCTTCTTTTCCCCTCCTTTTTTGAATTATCCCCAGAGGGGACCTGTCCAAAGACCTTTGTGGGAAATTACAGATACTCCTCCTGCCTTCAGGGAGTGGAGGGGGGAGCAGCAGTGGCCTGACATCCTGAAAATTTTTTTTGGCCTGTGTTGTGAGTAACTCTGAGCATCCCCTGCAATAAATAATCACTATAAACTAATATGTGAACTAATATTTATTGAGCATGTCAACAAAAAATAATCAAATGGGCCAGAATCTAGTTTAAAGAGAGTTTATTCAAGTGCAGTGTTTGAGGAGAACCACCTGGGAAGCACAGATTTCAAAAAATGGAAGTCAGTATTCTGAAGTGTAGAAGTTTGAAATCATTTATACAGACAAATTTTAGGGAAGCCTAACAAAATTTCAACATCTTTCTATATAAGTCTTAATGCATAGTTAGAACAATCCGATTAGTCAAGATGGTCTTATTCTTTTAGGAAAGATAATATTTAACTTTACACACTGAAGATGTAACAGTCATAGGGTCTCTGGCACCATCTGAGTCTGAGTTAGGTTCAAGACAATAAAGGAGGCAGTTAATCTATAACAAAGATCAATGATTTGAAGGAAAGGAGGTCTGATCTCTGGTCTCTCCTAGTCATTTAAGAACAAGAACAATGAAGAAGAGAGTCAGCCTATAATCTAAGAAACAGAAGTTGCAAACATGCTATGTGACTCAGTCTCTAGGGCTTAACTACCCTCTTGGCATATTTTTTTTATTACACTTTAAGTTCTAGGGTACATGTGCACAACGTGCAGGTTTGTTACATATGTATACATGTGCCATGTTGGTGTGCTGCACCCATTAACTCGTCATTTACATTAGGTATATCTCCTAATGCTATCCCCCCCCTCCCCCTACCCCACGACAGGTCCCGGTGTGTGATGTTCCCCATCCTGTGTCCAAGTGTCCTCATTGTTCAGTTCCCACCTACGAGTGAGAACATGCGGTGTTTGGTTTTCTGTCCTTGCAATAGTTTGCTCAGAATGATGGTTTCCAGCTTCTTCCACGTCCCTACAAAGGACATGAACTCATCCTTTTTTATGGCTGCATAGTATTCCATGGTGTATATGTGCCACATTTTCTTAATCCAGTCTATCGTTGTTGGACATTTGGGTTGGTTCCAAGTCTTTGCTATTGTGAATAGTGCCACAATAAACATACGTGTGCATGTGTTTTCACAGCAGCATAATTTATATTCCTTTGGGTATATACCCAGTAATGGGATGGCTGGGTCAAATGGTATTTCTAGTTCTAGATCCTCGAGGAATCGCCACACTGTCTTTCACAGTGGTTGAGCTAGTTTACAGTCCCACCAACAGTGTAAAAGTGTTCCTATTTCTCCACATCCTCTCCAGCACCTGTTGTTTCCTGACTTTTTAATGATCACCATTCTAACTGGTGTGAGATGGTATCTCATTGTGGTTTTGATTTGCATTTCTCTGATGGCCAGTGATGATGAGCATTTTTTCCTGTGTCTGTTGGCTGCATAAATGTCTTCTTTTGAGAAGTGTCTGTTCATGTCCTTTGCCCACTTTTTGATGGGGTTGTTTCATTTTTTCTTGCAAATTTGTTTAAGTTCTTTGTAGATTCTGGATATTAGCCCTTTGTCAGATGGGTAGACTGTAAAAATTTTCTCCCATTCTGTAGGTTGCCTGTTCACTCTGATGGTAGTTTCTTTGCTGTGCAGAAGCTCTTGGGCTTAATTAGATCCCATTTGTCAATTTTGGCTTTTGTTGCCATTGCTTTTCATGTTTTAGTCATTAAGTCCTTGCCCATGCCTATGTCCTGAATGGTATTGCCTAGGTTTTCTTCTAGGGTTTTTGTGGTTTTAGGTCTAACATTTAAGTCTTTAATCCATCTTGAATTAACTTTTGTATAAGATGTAAGGAAGGGATCCAGTTTCAGCTTTCTACATATGGCTAGCCAGTTTTCCCAGCACTATTTATTAAATAGGGAATCCTTTCCCCATTTCTTATTTTTGTCAGGTTTATCGAAGATCAGATGATTGTAGATGTGTGGTATTATTTCTGAGGGCTCTGTTCTGTTCCATTGGTCTACATCTCTGTTTTGGTACCAGTACCATGCTGTTTTGGTTACTGTAGCCTTGTAGTACAGTTTGAAGTCAGGTAGCGTGATGCCTCCAGCTTTGTTCTTTTGGCTTAGGATTGTCTTGGCAATGCGGGCTCTTTTTTGCTTCCATGTGAGCTTTAAAGTAGTTTTTTCCAATTCTGTGAAGAAAGTCATTGGTAGCTTGATGGGGATGGCATTGAATCTATAAATTACCTTGGGCAGTATGGCCATTTTCACAATATTGATTCTTCCTATCCATAAGCATGGAATGTTCTTCCATTTGTTTGTGTCCTCTTTTATTTTGTTGAGCAGTGGTTTGTAGTTCTCCATGAAGAGGTCCTTCACATCCCTTATAAGTTGGATTCCTAAGTATTTTATTCTCTTTGAAGCAATTGTGAATGGGAGTTCACTCATGATTTGGCTCTTTGTCTATTATTGGTGTACAAGAATGCTTGTGATTTTTGCACATGGATTTTGTATCCTGAGACTTTGCTGAAGTTGCTTATCAGCTTAAGGAGATTTTGGGCTGAGATGATGGGGTTTTCTAAATATACAATCATGTCATCTGCAAACAGGGACAATTTGACTTCCTCTTTTCCTAATTGAATACATTTTATTTCTTTCTCCTCCCTGATTGCCCTGGCCAGAACTTCCAATACTATGTTGAATAGGAGTGGTGAGAGAGGGCATCCCTGTCTTGTACCAGTTTTCAAAGGGAATGCTTCCAGTTTTTGTCCATTCATTATGATATTGGCTATAGGTTTGTCATAAGTAGCTCTTATTATTTTGAGATATGTCCTATCAATACCTAGTTTATTGAGAGTTTTTAGCATGAAGGGCTGTTGAATTTTGTCGAAGGCCTTTTCTGCATCTATTGAGATAATCATGTGGTTTTTGTCTTTGGTTCTGTTTATATGCTGGATTACATTTATTGATTTGCATATGTTGAACCAGCCTTGCATCCCAGATCCCAGGGATGAAGCCCACTTGATCATGGTGGATAAGCTTTTTGATGTGCTGCTGGATTCGGTTTGCCAGTATTTTATTGAGGATTTTTGCATCGATGTTCATCAGGGATATTGGTCTAAAATTCTCTTTTTTTGTTGTGTCTCTGCCAGGCTTTGGTATCAGGATGATGCTGGCCTCATAAAACGAGTTAGGGAGGATTCCCTCTTTTTCTATTGATTGGAATAGTTTCAGAAGGAATGGTACCAGTTCCTCTTTGTACCTCTAGTAGAATTCAGATGTGAATCATTCTGGTCCTGGACTTTTTTTGGTTGGTAAGCTATTAATTATTGCCTCAATTTCAGAGCCTGTTATTGGTCTATTCAAGGATTCAACTTTTCCTGGTTTAGTCTTGGGAGGGTGTGTACGTCCAGGATTTTGTCCATTTCTTCCAGATTTTCTAGTTTATTTGCATAGAGGTGTTTATAGTATTCTCTGATGGTAGTTTGTATTTCCGTGGGATTGGTGGTGATATCCCCTTTATCATTTTTTATTGGGTCTATTTGATTCTTCGCTCTTTTCTTCTTTATTAGTCTTGCTAGTGGTCTATCAATTTTGTTGATCTTTTCAAAAAACCAGCTCCTGTATTCATTGATTTTTTGAAGGCTTTTTTGTGTCTCTGTCTCCTTCAGTTCTGCTCTGATCTTAGTTATTTCTTGCCTTCTGCTAGCTTTTGAATGTGTTTGCTCTTGCTTCTCTAGTTCTTTTAATTGTGATGTTAGGATGTCAATTTTAGATCTTTCCTGTTTTCTCTTGTGGGCATTTAGTGCTATAAATTTCCCTCTACACACTGCTTTAAATGTGTCCCAGAGATTCTGGTATGTTGTGTCTTTGTTCTCATTGGTTTCAAAGGACATCTTTATTTCTGCCTTCATTTTGTTATGTACCCAGTAATCATTCAGGAGCAGGTTGTTCAGTTTCCATGTAGTTGAGCAGTTTTGAGTGAGTTTCTTAACCCTGAGTTCTAGTTTGATTGCACTGTGGTCTGAGAGACAGTTTATTATAATTTCTGTCCTTTTACTTTTGCTGAGGAGTGCTTTACTTCCAACTATGTGGTCAATTTTGGAATACGTGTGATGTGGTGCTGAGAAGAATGTATATTCTGTTGATTTGGGGTGGAGAGTTCTGTAGATGTCTATTAGGTCCACTTGGTGCAGAGCTGAGTTCAATTCCTGGATATCCTTGTTAACTTCCTGTCTTGTTGATCTGTCTAATGTTGACAGTGGGGTGTTAAAGTTTCCCATTATTATTGTGTGGGAGTCTAAGTCTCTTTGTAGGTCTCTAAGGACTTGCTTTATGAATCTGGGTGCTCCTGTACTAGGTGCACATATATTTAGGATAGTTAGCTTTTCTTGTTGAATTGATCCCTTTACCATTATGTACTGGCCTTCTTTGTCTCGTTTGATCTTTGTTGGTTTAAAATTTGTTTTATCAGAGACTAGGATTGCAACCCCTCTGCTTTTGGTTTCCGTTTGCTTGGTAGATCTTCCTCCGTCCCTTTATTTTGAGCCTATGTGTGTCTCTGCACATGAGATGGGTCTCCTGAATATGGCACACTGATAGGTCTTGACTCTTTATCCAATTTGCCAGTCTGTGTCTTTTAATTGGAACATTTAGCTCATTTACCTTTGAGGTTAATGTTGTTATGTGTGAATTTGATCCTGTCATTATGATGTTAGCTGGTTATTTTGCTTGTTTGTTAGTTGATGTAGTTTCTTCCTAGCATCTATGGTCTTTACCATTTGGCATATTTTTGCAGTGGCTAGTACCAGTTTTTCTTTTCCATGTTTAGTGCTTCCTTCAGGAGCTCTTGTAGGGGAGGCCTGGTGGTGACAAAGTCTCTCAGCATTTGCTTGTCTGTAAAGGATTTTATTTCTCTTTCACTTATGAAGCTTAGTTTGGCTGGATATGAAATTCTGGGTTGCAAATTCTTTTCTTTAAAAATGTTGAATATTGGCCCCCACTCTCTTCTGGCTTGTAAAGTTTCTGCCGAGAGATCCGCTGTTAGTCTGATGGGCTTCCCTTTGTGGGTAACCTGACCTTTCTCTCTGGCTGCCCTTAACATTTTTTCCTTCATTTCAACTTTGTTGAATTTGACAATTATGTGTCTTGGGGTTGCTCTTCTCGAGGAGTCTTTGTGGCGTTCTTTGTATTTCCTGAATTTGAATGTTGGCCTGCCTTGCTGGGTTGGGGAAGTTCTCCTGGATAATATCCCACAGAGTGTTTTCCAACTTGGTTCCATTCTCCCCATCACTTTCAGGCACACCAATCAGACATAGATTTGGTCTTTTCACATAGACCTATATTTCTTGGAGGCTTTGTTGGTTTCTTTTTACTCTTTTTTCTCCGAAGTTCTTTTCTCGCTTCATTTCATTCATTTGATCTTCAATCACTGATACCCATTAGGTAACTTGTGTCAAGCTGATACCAATGGGATAGGGGAGGTCCCCAAACACCAGCAGAACCTCGACCCTGGCTGGTGTCCAGGATCTTGACACTGTCATGAGAAGGAATTCAAGGACAGGTTGGAAAACAGTGAAAGTATGGAGATTTATTGCAAAGTAAAAACTACACACTCAAGAAAGGGGGCCAGGCACGGTGGCTCACGCCTGTAATCCCAGCACTTTGGGAGGCCGAGGCGGGCAGATCACGAGGTCAGGAGATCGAGACCACGGTGAAACCCCGTCTCTACTAAAAATACAAAAAATTAGCTGGGCGCAGTGGCGGGCGCCTGTAGTCCCAGCTACTCGGGAGGCTGAGGCAGGAGAATGGCGTGAACCCGGGAGGCGGAGCTTGCAGTGAGCCGAGATCGCGCCACTGCACTCCAGCCTGGGCGACAGAGCGAGACTCCGTCTCAAAAAAAAAAGAAAGGGGAGTGCAGACATATTTTCTATTCTCCTGCCACCACTCTTTTCTCAAAGCCCCACAGCAAATGTTTGGTGGGCAGAAATGTAGACCTATGTGCTTTGACTTTGGAGGTCACAGTTTTGACTACTGCAGGATGCTGCCTTGCTCATTTGTTGAGTGTGAAGGTGTTAGCAGTGGAATGCATCCGAGTCACATGGCACCAAAGTATGTTAGTGGCAGCAAATCCATACGGGTCTGCAGCAACCTCAATTCTTGCCTCCTCGGAAGAAAGAACTCGACTGAGGGGCATAAGGCAGAGTAACAGACCGAGACAAGTTTTAGAGCAGCAGAAAGTTTGTTTCAAAGCTTTAGAGCAGGAGTGAAAGGAAGTAAAGTACACTTGGAAGAGCGTCAAGGGGGTGACTTGAGAGATCAAATGTGCAGTTTGACCTTTTGACTTGGGGTTTTATATGTTGGCATGCTCCCAGGGTCTTGCATTCCTTCTCCCGGATTTTGGGGCAGGCTGTCCGTATGTGCAGTGGCCTGACTAGCATTTGGTGGGGGAGCATGTGCAGTGTGCTTAGTGGAGTTATATGCATGCTCACTTGAGGCGTTCTTCCCTTACCAGTCAAATGTCCCAAGGAGGTCATATACCAGTTAAACTCCACCATTTTGCCTCTTAGTGCACATGCTTGAGCCCACTCGTCCAACTCCTGAGATCGTATTGGGAAGCTGCTGATCACCACCTTCAGGTGTTTTCTGTCTACTGGGAGACTGCCTTTCCCTGGCGCTGGCTGCAACCAATTATTATTTTAGAGAGACAGTTAACAACCGCCTGACCATCACCTGATGGTTGCCTGATATTCCTGGTAGGGCAGGGGGAGACCTCTCCTGCCCTGCTCATGCCTAACTACCTACTATAATAAAGGAACCCTCAGCATTGTGTTAGGGGCTGTGACAATTCAGAGACAGAAGATAGCCTCCTCTGGCACTTATGTCTACCAAGTAAGCTAGTGCCAGGGTTTGTTTGCAGAAAGGCTGGCACTGCTCTGGGGATCTTGCTCAAGGCATCCAAGTGTGGTAGGGCCAGAGGACTCTGCAGGCCACCAAAGAGACCTGTGGACAAACCCAGAGGACAGTGAGAGGAGCAAAAGGAAGGGGTCAACAGCAAACTAGGAGTCACTGCTGGGAAATAGGAGAAGTCTGGGACCAAATCTAGAAGGGTCCTGGGTGATGAGGATGAACATTGCGAAGAAGCCACACTCACCTTTATGCTAAAGGTACAGGATCAGAATAGACAGATACAAATATGAAATTCCCCCCTTGTTTTACATTGCAGTTGGCAGGAATGTCTATAGATTATTATTCAATAACCTCCCCTCTCCCAATACACTGTAAAAAATGTGATACCTGCTTTATTGGACTGTTGTAAGAATTAAATGAAATGATGTGACCATATGGTAAGGCACCTCCTTGGACCTCTTGACTCTCACCTTGAGTCCCAGTGCTTCATTTCACCCCCTGCAAAATCATGGCTCCAGTCCCTACATACTGACAAGTGATGTAAATTTCAGTAAATATTTTACAAAGAGATGGCAAGTGTTATAGTGTACATCACCCACCATTTCCAAATATCCCACTCAACTCTAGGGAGAGGAAATTTTGTTCTTCTCTTATTGGAAGCAGATTTATCTCTCTTCCTCCTGAAACTCCTCTTGGCCATGTCCTTCCTACAAAATGCCCTGGCTTCCCCTGCCCCCTACTTAGCTTCCTTGACCCACCTCTATCTCATTTTCTACCACTCTAAATCCCTTGATGTGGCTGCAAATCAGGGGATTTAGAGTGGTAGAAAAGGTGATAGAGGCTGGCCTGCCCTGCTCAGCAAGCAAAATCCACCACTGCTAGTTAAACTCTGGTCAGATGTAGTTCTCCAAGCATTCCCCTGCATGTATATATAAGGTTATAGCCCATCCTTTCACATATGGAGTTTTTAGCACATTGTCTAGTCCAGAGTAAGTGATGGATAAATGGAAGCAATATTAGCAGTTGTTGCCAGTGTCTGTCCCATGATCTTTCCTGGGCCAGTATGCAGTCACCCCTGAATACCTGGTTGCCCATGGTAGTGAAGGGCTGGGAGAATAGCTGAAAGGCAAAGAAGGGTGGGTAACTGGCATCTGGGGATACTGTGGGCTGGCTGGATCTCTGAGAGGCCTGCAGACATGTGGACATTGTCAATGAGCATCCAGAAATCACTAGAGGAGCAGCCTCCTGCCAAGGACAGTTTGCTCCTCTCTTTTTTGTAACCACTGGTGTCTTCACTGTCAGTGAGAATGGAGTGACTTGCGAAGACATCTGCCTGTTCTTGCTGGGCAGAGGACCTCATTGAGATGTGAGCCCCGGGTGGGTTCTGCAGTGGAAGGCTAGAGGAGGCTATGCCCCTAATCTCACTGTAGAAGAGGCAACTTTAGCCACTGCTGGAAGGATCTGAGGCTGACAGTCAGGTGGCTCTCACCCTCTATGAGGGCTGGCAAAAGAACCACGGTTTTCAGCCAGATTTTTGCTCCTGTCCTTACCCCATTGCCTTTTCTCACCCTCACAGAGCCTTTCACTGAAAATAATGGAGACTTAGGGTAGAGAGAGGCTCTACAGAATAGAAAGTAATCAAATTTGCAGTTGGAAAAGAAGTCATTAATTTGCTTATTGGATACTTTCGATGACAAGGTGCTCATTTCCAGACTATTTCACTGCTGGGCAGCTTCATTTATTAGAAAGCTCTTCTGTCATGAATAAAATCTGTGCTCTTACAACTTAGTGTTTGTCTTAGCACTATCTTCTGAAACTCTTGACTAGGCTCTGCTTTGTTTTGCTTTATTATCACTCCCATTCCCTGACACCTAGACTGAGAATCTTGAACATCTTTGATACCCAAATGCATAATAATACAATTTGTAGCATCACCAGCCAGCAAGTAGAGGCAGTGTCCATCCTGTTACCAGTTGAAAATTTGTGGGTAACATGTTAATAAGTTATTAGTGGGCATCTCTAACATAGCTCACTTGCTGTGCTTCTCATCAACTTCTATCCCCTTTCCCTTCATAGCACTATCATCCTCTGACTTATTTTAGGTGATTCATTTATTTGTTTATTGTCCATCTCTTCTCTGAGAATATAAAGTCCATGAGAGCATAAGCTGTCCCAGTCTGTGTTGTCCTGAACTGTATCCCATTTAGAGAACAATGTTGAATCTGGGAAGCACTCAGTTAACATTTTTTGAGTAAATCAAGAGCCAAGGCCTTGCACAGTGGCTCACGCATGTAATCCCAGCACTTTGGAAGGCCGAGGCGGGAGGATCACCTGAGGTCAGGAGTTCGAGACCAGCCTGGCCAACATGGTGAAACTCTGTCTTTACCAAAAATACAAAAATGAGCCGGGCTTGGTGGTGTGTGCCTATAATCCCAGCTACTTGGGAGGCTGAGGCAGGCGAATTGCTTGAACCCAGGAGGCAGAGGTTGCGGTGAGCCAGGATCATGCCACTGCGCTCCAGCCAGGGTGACAGAGTGAGACTCTGTCTCTAAATAAGTAAATAGCCAAATTAGGATAGTGAAGTTTCCAGATTCTGTCAGTATTCACTCAAGCACTCCAGAGAAGGGCAAGCTGTTTTTTTTTTTTTTTTAAGCCAACTGTGTAGCAGCCATTGTCCTTGAGTGAGGGGACTTAGGATTTACTCCAAGGTTCATCCCAAGTTTGCACTCATCGTCTGGGTGACCTTGAAGCTGGGCGTTTAACCATTCTGAGGCTTAGCATCCTCATCTGTAAAATGGGATTGGCACCATCTGCCCTATTTAACTCACAGGGTTGTCCTGAGGTTGAAATGTGACTATATAAGAGAAAGAATTTTGTAAGCTGGAAAACTATAATATGTAAACATGAGTTATGATGATGATGACAACTGAAGTTATATAATCTTGATAAAGTGAAAGTGTATTTAGTCTGAGAAGGACTTTATCTTCCACTCGAGGTGAATTAATTCCTGGAGCAGCTAGGGATCATGTGATCTCCAGAGATGCTCCCTGTGAGTTTGCTCACCGACACCACCACCACTTGAGTGCCTACTATGTTAAGACAGTCACAGAGAACAAAACAGAATCCTCACCCTTATGTGTTTACAGTCTAGAGGAGGCAGAAAGACAATCAACTAAATAAATAAGGAAATGATGTAGTACGTTAGGGTTACAAGTAACAGGAATTAAAAAAAAATAAAATGGAGAGAGGACTAGTGAGTATGGAGTTGGGGGATTGCAATTGCAAAAGGTGATTGGGGGAATCACACTGAGGTGACTCCTGAGCAAGGACTTGAAGGAGATGAAGGATTTAGCCATATGAAGAATGCTTCTGGGAAAGCATTCCCAGCAAAGGGAACAGCAGGTGCAAAGTCCTGAAGCTGAATGCTTCCCTCACATGTCCAAGAAGCCAACGAGGCTAGTATCTTTGGAGTGGAGGAAGAGAGAGGGGGTGGTAGATGGGATTAGAGACATAGTGGATGCCCAGGTTGTGTAGGGCCTTATGTAACATTGTGAGGACTTGGGCTTTTACTCCAATGGAGAAAGGGAGCCATTTGAAGGTCTTGAAGAGAAGCGTTACATGATTTGACTTTCATTATATTTGTTCTGGCTGCGCTGATGAGAACCATAGGGGTTGAGAATAACAACAGGGGAACTAGTTAGGAACTTACTGCGTGTAATCTATAGGAGAGATGATGGTGGTTTGAACCAGGGAGGTAGTGGTTAAAAGTGATAGGGTATCAGATATATTTTGTAGGTGGATTTGCTGTTGAATTGGCTTTGGTGAGAGAGAAAAAGGAATTAAGAATGAGCCAAGGTGTTTGGCCTGAGCCCTTGGAAGAATGGAGTTTCCATTTATTGGTGTGGGGTATCTGCGGGAAGAGCAGGTTTGGGAGGAAAGGTCAGGAGCTTGGTCTTGGACATGTTGCTTCTGAAAGGATGATTAGACATTCAAGTGGAGATGTTGAGTAAGCATGGTTCAGCCTGAGCCAAAAATAAAAATATATAAATAAATAAATAAAGTCAGGAGGCATCAGCATACAGTTGGTATTTAAAGCCATGGGACTGGCTGAGAATACCAAGGGAGTGAATGCATCAGAGAAGAGGTCAAGGACTGAATCCTGGGGCACTGCCATGTTTGGGGATTGGGGAGATGGGGAAGAGGCAGCAATGCTAACAGTGAAAGAGCAGCCAGGGAGACAGAGGAAAATCAGGAGAGAGTGATGCCCTGGAAGTCAAATGCCAGCAGTGTTTAGGGGGCACGATCAATCATGTCAGACATTTCTGAGAAGACAAGGTGGGCATGGAGAACTGATTGTTGGAGTGAACTGAAGTGGAAGCCCACTTTGAAGGCTTTGACATGAGCCGATTTGCTGGAATGAAGGGGGCAGAAGCTGGACTGGAGTGAGTGTCAGAAAGTAAAAGGAGTGTAAAGGAGAGTACCTATTTAAACATTCTTTTGAGGAGTATTATTCTAAAGAGGAGCAGAGACAGGGTATGGCTGGAAGATACAGGTCAAGAAAAGGTCTTTGTTTTTTGCTTATTTTTTTTTAAGATGACAGAAATAGCAGCATGTTTTTATGCAGATGGGAATCATCCAAAAGATATGGAAGAATGGATGGGGCAAGACTGAGAAGGGAGAAATCTCAAAAGAATGTACAAGCATGTTAGAGTAGGTTATAGGTATTGGGTCAAGCCAAAATGGAGGAGTTGGCCTTGCCCAGAAGCACCAACAATTCATCTATATGCAGAAGAGAAGTAGGGAATACAGAGTTACAGACAGGTAGGTGGATAGAAGTGGTGGGAGCATGGAGAAATTCCCTTCTGAGAGCTTCTGTTTCCTCAGTGAAATAGGGAGAAAGGTCATACTTGCAGAGTGAGGATGAGGATGGGAGGAAGCAATGGGACTTGAAGAGAGAAGAAGCATGCAAAAGAAGCAGAGGCAGAGCCTAAGTGATGTGGTGTGGAGGCATTTCTCCAAGGCCTTTGGCATTAGTTCCAGTGAGGGAACTCTTCCATGCTCACTGATGCTACAAAATACCAGGTGGCCCTATCCCTCCTTCAAAACTTCTTGGTCAGGTTTGTGTTAATTTTTAGGCATAAGTTCTGCCTGAAACTCAAGTGCATCACCCCAAATGATTTCAGGCTGTGGAGGCTATCAAAACTCTCATGATATTTTCAGAAATTGACTTCATAGAAAGAAAAAAAAAAGGTTTTGCTCTGACCCAAGCTGACCTTCAAAATGTTCCAAATGCATGCAGCATCACATGGTTGAATTTCACCATCACATCATTAGGGAGTCCATTCTGGCCTGAAAGAGGAATTACTTGTTTCTTTCATTTTAGACAAATGTGCTATCCTTTACATTTCTCCCCAGCGAAAACTACTTTGGTTTATCTCACCAGGCATCCAAAGCATGAGTTATTTTGTGTTTTTTCAATTGTAAGTGCTCTCTTAAATCACTACCTTGTAAACAGCAGCCAAGAGTCTTCAATTTGGGTTTTAAGTATAATTTGTATAACTACCGTCAGAATCAAGCAGCCAACAAGTATGTGTGAGACAATTATGATGTACTCGCCTAGAAATCATAATGTGTGGTGATAGCATACTCGGCATTAACAAAGTGCTGATGAAGACAGGATGGGATGCCTTCTCAGGCTCAGCTCCATTATAATAAGGAAACTGAGGACTGAGGGCATGGAGACAAGATTAGGGTGTGAAGGTAACTTTGGCTGTTGACATTTCCTCACTGTAAGCACTAAGTGAGCACTTAATTCATTAAGATCTGTGTATCTCATTTTCCAAGGCTGACTGGTACCATGGGCATTTTTGAGTAGCCGTTTTAACAGTGATGTTCATGCAGCTCACCCTATTCAGTAATTTCTGATTTGTAAACACACAGAGAAAACAGCAATGTTCCCCACCTTCCTGTACCACTGCTGCCCACAGTAGTGTAGTTAATGACCTGTGTAGTTAATGTCTTCCAAACCCCTGGCACCACAGAAACAATGTTCTATATGGTGATGAGCTTCCATTGCACTATCCTGTAAAAGCTTTGGTGCATGGGTCCTTTTAGATAGTTAAGAGTTTACTTTAAGGACAAACAGAGAACTAACATATTTTCCCCCCTCCCTTCCTTCCTTCCTTCCTTCTTTCCTTCCTTCCTTCCTTCCTTCCTTCCTTCCTTCCTTCTTTCTTTCTTTTTCTTTCATTCTTTCTTTCTTTCTTTTTTGACAGGGTCTTGCTCTGTTGCCCAGGCTGGAGTGCAATGGCATGATCTCAGCTCACTGCAGTCTCAACCTCCTGGGCTCAAGCAATCCTCCCACCTTAGCCTCCCAATTAGCTGGGACTACAGGCATGTGCCCCCATGCCCAGCTAATCTAACCTCTTTAATACCTACTTTGCACAAGGTCCTTTTGCCTGTTTTGTCCCATTTAATTATCAAAACTGCCCTGTCAAGTTGGTTTTATTCCCACTTGATGAGAAGACCTAGGTCGCGAGAGGTTATGTAATTTGACTGAGATAAAGCAACTACAAAATAGTAAAGCTTGGATTCAAATTCAATTCTTGGTGTGTAACAAAACAAATAAAAATATTTTTGAAAGAGAATATTATTTTTAATTTCTATGCTTCCTCCTGGAGGATGGATCCCAAGGGGATGTGTCCTTTGCTCAACAGAGATGACAAGTGTGAGAAGGTAAACTGGAGACAATATATTACTCAGCAGAATAATAAGGGGGATATAGAGATTCAGGAGGAATGTTAGCTGGGGACCTGCAGTGCTGGAGGGGTGACACTGTGAGAGGGTGAAGGGATGGCCAGCTGGCAGGCGAGGAGCTGGCTGGGGACAGAGATGCCTGATGGAGATTTAGGGAAGAGCAAAGTGCTGTGCTCTGCCTAAGGCTGATGCTCTCCTCCATTCCCTAACTCCCTCCTGAAATCACCAGCGAAACCCTTTCTTTTCCTTGTGCTCCATGACGTGTGTTTGCTTTGAGGGTAATGGAATCACGCTGGTAAACTTACTCAAGGTTGGCTGGCAAGAACAAAGGCTGCCCACAAGGGTCTGGTGAGGATCTTCAAAGCCCATTCTTTTTCAAGAACTCATGAATATTTACTGAGTTATTTTTGTGTGCCAGGCATTGTTCTAGGGCACCAGAAATACATCGGTAAACAAGAATGAAATCTCTGCCTTTATGTAGTTTATAGTTGGGGGAGACTGACAATAAGAAAACAAAGAAATGCTATGAAGAAAAATATAATGGAGAATTATTTAAAAAGCGTTGGAGTAGAATGTCCTTAAATAACTTTGACAGGAGTCTTCTTTATTAAAGACAGCTAATTGAACTGAGAACTAGTGGTTGCAAACATTTAACAGTTTTTTATTGATTAATTACAAGGTGCAACATCGAATTCTAGATATTGTAGCAGGTGAACTGAACATAGGTCCTCAAGGACCATATGGTTAATAAGGGAGATGTGACAAGTTTATTAGTAATTTTAGAATTGATGAGTTACCTACAATGCCATGAACCTTCCAATGCATTTGGCAGAGGTGTTTTTCTTTAGGACCCTGAAATTGGCCCAGAGTGGGAAGAAAGCCCTAGAAGGGCCCCACTCTGCCCCCAGTTTGCTACATCCCTGCCTGCTTAAAGTTTCACCTTTTTTTCCCCAAATAAATGTGTGCACCTCCATATTCCTCAGTTTACCAGGCTGTCTTCCTGCTCATGGCTCATCTTTTTTCTGGTAGTCCTCACTAAGGTAGGAGAGCATAATGGTTAGGTCCATGGTTTCTCAGCTCAGTCACTTGCAGCTGGACCACTTTGGGTAAGTTACTGAACCTGGGCTGTAGTTTCTTTATCTATTAAACTGCAGATATCATTGTACCTTCTTTGTGAGGTTCCGATGAAGATCAAATGAATTAGTTTATAGAATTAGAAGAGTGCCTGGCACATAGCAAATTTCGAGTTAGAGTTAGCTATTATTAACATTATTCTGGTGTTCTCTAAGGGTTCGTTATTATTATTTGGACTGACCTCACTCACTAGTACCTTAAGACCACCCGACTGAGAATTCTACCTCCTGACTCCCAATCAAATGGGAAGGCCACCAGTGTTGAGCCTTCGGCACTTCAGATTTGGGATTACAAAAAAGAGATTTACCTCTACGTGAGACATATGAAAACACCAATGAAGTGGTATTTGAGATGGACCCTGGAGATGGGGAGGATGCAAACATTTGGTGGGGAAGAGGCGGGGAAAGCCATTTTATCAGAGAGAATACCATGAGCAAAAGGACAGAAGCTGGGCATTTGGGGCCAGCACTGAAATATTGTTTGGTTTGATTTGTCTCAACATTGAATGCACAAGGTTAAGACCAAGAGATAGATGTGGAAACATAGTAGGTTAGTTGACAAATTGTGGAGGCATGTGAATGTTAAGGTTATTGGTGTTAGACCTTGTAGGCAAATTGAAAACTATTGTGGATTTTTAAGGATCCAGATTTGTTCTCTACTATAAAGTATGTGTGTGGGTCTAAGAGCTGTTTACCTCAATGTTAAATGGCCCAGAACTACTGTAATTTTCTGAATTCTTCCATTTTTTTTTCTTACTAGTCTTATCTATGCATTAGGTGCTCTACAGGGATTGGGCAATGAATTAATTATATATTCCAAATCAAGGGTCATTCATATTTTCTCAAGAAGAGGCAAAAAAAAAAAAACAGGGATTTTCCATCACAGAAATATAAACTAAGAGCTGTAGATGAAATTTTAAAATAACATTTAATTCATGAATATACCTACTTATACAGATTTAGAATTATACTCTATAATTTATATTATTAATTTATAAATATAAATTAATACATTATTTATATATTATATTATTATTGCTTTTCTTCATGCACATTTTATCAAACAATTTGTTCGAACTAATCACAGGCATTTTCAACATCAATGTCTCTGTTATCATGAAACTGAATTTTTGAATCATCAAAACATTTTTTAATAGTTTTCCAGAGCACAACATCTTCGCATTTAACTAAGTTGTTTGATATAAAATACTTCTTGCATTTCCATATAATAAAATTTTATCATTACTCTGTGTCCTAACTATGTGTCCATTTGTATAATGTAAGAACAGTTTTGATTTTTTCATTTATTCTATAGCTAGCGATCCATGAGCTCCACAACGCAACTATATATTATATTGCTTTTGTAATTGTTAAATAATTTTTTATTTTGTGCAAAATGTTGACACAAGAATGTCAAGTGAAAAAGGCAGAATACATAACTACAGAAAGATAGTATGACCTCAACTATGAAAAAATAATATCCAAACCAATTATTTTGCTTTTTAAAAGTGATCTTTTAAAAATTCATATGTAATGACCAGCCCTTGCTATTGTAAGGTTATTTCCCCAAAAATAATTATTATGCTTGTGTTAAATTTCTTTGCTTTTGCTTTTTACCAGTTTCATAAGATGTTTTCTATAAACACTTAAACTTAGCATAGATAGCATTTGTTTTAGGTGAATATAACTTCCCCCAAATGGTACACTGCTACTTAAAATAAGGTAATTGAAAGGGCACCTCAAGATATTGGAAACTTTGTAAAGATTTATATACATGAGATAACTCTGTCTTTCCTGAGGGATTTTTTTTTGATGGGGGACACCTTACCTTATATTTGGATATATATGGCTTTCTAAATCTCTCAAAGGTATCTTGTGATACCTTTGTTCACAGATCCTCTGTGACTTTTAATCTTCTCAAAGTGGATATAATTTTTGCTTAAAAGATAGTCCTTCAGGTAACAAAATATATTTAAATACTATGCTGTAGTACAGTTAAACAAACAAAAACAAACAAAAAAATTTTTAAGTCCCCTAGCGCAGTCCTCCCAAGTAGCATCCGGTCTCAGTTTTTAGGTCTCTTCTCTGGAGCGTCCCTGACATGGTGGCCCAGTTCCCTTCTACGCTGTCAGCATCCAGGCCTCATCCCCTCAGACCCTCATCAGTGACTCATAGGCGCCAATTTGCCTGTCTGTCTTTCTAAATAGACACGTGGCATCCTGAGGACAGGCACTGTGTCTTGGTCTGAGAGAGGAATGATCAAATAAGAGTCACATTTCCTCATATGACAGGGAATCATTCCAATATCTTAGAGAGTTGGTGCAAATTTCAAATGATACCATATGCAGATTTTAATGTTTGTTGATTCCAACTATGTACACACATTCAGATAGTTCCCATCTGTTGCCTAAATGTATGGGTGGCCAAATCTCATATGTGAGGTGATGAAGGGAGGACAGGCAATGACTATAGTTTAAATGTGGAAGATTTTCTGAAAAAAAAGAAAAAAAATCCAGCCTCTGTCTGTTTATATCACATGGCTTTGGTTTTGTGATGGTGCCAGGCCACACCCCTGTCTTCACAGAATATATGCAAGTTCAGCAGGTCTACAGACTGGTAATCTGCTTTGGTTTTGTTTTACCTCAATGAGACCTGTGCCTGCTGTCTTTCAAGATTATCTTCCATAGGTGTATTTAGGTGTATTTTTAGATTGTTAAATAGCTGGTGAATATTTTTCCAGAAATTTCTGGTGTCTATGGGTTTTAGGCTATTGCTTTAGCCAACTTCAGCCATTGTCAAATAGCTCACATTTTCTAAACACGCAGGCACACATATATACCTATGGATGTTCATTTTGCCAAAGTTTTGTTGCATCTATTCCATATTTTGTTGTGTTTTTTTAGAGACAGAGTCTCATTCTGTCACCCAGATTGTGGCTCAATCATAGCTCACTGCAAACTGAAACACCTGGGCTCAAGTGATCATCCTGCCTGAGCCTCCCAAGTTGTATCAGTTAATTTTTTTAATTTTTTTTTTTTTTTTTTTTTTGTAGAGACAGGGTATCACTAAGTTGCTCAGGCCTGTCTCAAACTATTGACCTCAAGTGACTCCCAGCCCACCCCTGGACTCCCAAAACACTGGGACTACAGGTGTGAGCCACCACACCCAATCCTAGTCCATATTTTGTAATGGTCTTGGTCATAGTATATATACAATATCCTGCCCAGCACTCTACTCAGTTATACCTAGTGACTGGCAGGGCACCCAATATACCACAGACATTAATTTTCAATGCTTTCTCTCACATTTGTGTTACTCTCTGCCGGGAATATTAACACCTCTAACCTCAGGGCAATGAGGGACATCTTTGAGTAAAGATGTGAGCTGCGAAATTATTACAGGCCCAGGGTAATATGGTTTGGATCTGTGTCCCCACCCAAATCTCATGTCGAATTGTAATCCCCAGTGTTGGAGAAGGGGCCTAGTGGAAGGTGATTGGATCGTGGGGGCAGAATCTCCCCTTGCTGTTCTTGTGATCGTGAGTGAGTTCTCACAAGATCTGGTTGTTTAAAAGTGTGTACTAGCTGGGCTCAGCGGCTCATGCTTGTAATCCCAGCAGTTTGGGAGGCCAAGGCAAGCAGATCTCTTGAGGTCAGGAGTTCGAGACCAGCATGGCCAACATGGTGAAACCCTGTCTCTACTAAAAATACAAAAATTAGCTAGGCATGGTGATACATGCCTATAATCCCAGCTACTCGGAAGGCTGAGGCAGGAGAATCACTTGAATCTGGAGGCAGAGGTTGCAGTGAGCTGAGAGCATGCCACTGCACTCCATCCTGGGTGACAGGGTCAGACTTTGTCTCAAAAAAATAAAAAATAAAAGTGTGTAGCGCCTCCTTGTTCATTGTCTTCCTTCTGCTCCAGCTACGTAAGAGCTGCCTTGCTTCCCCTTCACCTTCCACCATGATTGCAAGTTTCTCTTTGGTCATGCTTCCTATACAGCCTGTGGAACCATGAGTCAATAAAACCTCGTTTCTTTATAAACTACCCAGTCTCAGGTAGCTCTTTATAGCAATGTGAGAATGGGCTAATACAGAAAATTTGTGCCAAGAAGTGGGACATTGCTATAAAGATAACTGAAAATGTGCAAGCAACTTTGGAACTGGGCAACAGGCAAAGTCTGAAAGAATCTGGAGGGCTCAGAAGAAGGCAGGAAGATGAGGGAGAGTTTGGAACTTCCTAGAAACTTGTTAAATTGTTGTGACCAAAATACTGATAGTGATACGGTCAATGAAGTCCAGGCTGAGGAGATCTCAGATGGAGATGAGGAACTTATTGGGAACTGGAGCAAAGGTAACTTTGGTTACACATTAGCAAAGAGACTGGAGGCATTGTGCCCCTGCCCTAGGGATTTGTGGAACTTTGAACTTGAGAGTGATGATTTAGGGTACCTGGTGGAAGAAATTTTTAAGCAGTAAAACATTCAAGATATAGCCTGGCTGCATCTAACAGCATATGGTGATAGGCATAAGCAAAGAGGTTATCTGACACTGGAATTTATATTTAAAAGGGAAGCAAAGCATAAAAGTTTAGAAAATTTGTAACCTGACCATGTGGTAGAAAAGAAAAACCCATTTTGGGGGGAGGAATTCAAGCCAGCTGCAGAAATTTCCACAAGTAATGAGGAGTCTAATGTTAGTAGCCAAGATAATGGGAAAATTTCTTGAAGGCATTCCAGCGACCTTGGTGGAAGCCTCTCGCATTACAGACCTGGAGGCCTAGGAGGGAAGAATGGTTTTGTGGGCTGGGCTCAGGCCCCTGCTGCCCTGCACAACCTCAGGACACTGCTCCCTCTGTCCCAGCCACTCTAGCTCCAGCCGTGGCTAAAAGGGCCCCAGATATGTCTCAGGCTGCTGCTCCAGAGAGTACAAGCCATAAGCCTTGGCAGCTCCACGTGGTGTTAAGCCCACAGGTGCATAGAGGACAAGAGTTGAGGCTTGGGAGCCTCTGCCTAGATTTCAAAGGATATACAGACATGCAGGGATGTCCAGGCAGAAGTCTGCTGCAGGTGCGGAGCCCTCATGGAGAACCTCTACTAGGGCAATGTGGAGGGGAAAATGTGAGATTGGAGCCCCCACCAGAGTCGCTACTGGGGCATTGCCTAATGGTGCTGTGAGAAGAGAGCCACCATCCTCCAGGCTCCGTGCACTTGGAAAAGCTGCAGGCACTCAACACCAGCCTGTGAAAGCAGCTGAGGAGGCTGTACCCTGCAGAGCTAAAGGGGCAGAGATGCCCAAGGCCTTGGAAGCTTGCCCCTTACTGATGGGTGGGCTGGATATGAGACATGGAGTCAAATGAAATTAATTTAGAGCTTTAATATTTAATGACTGCCCTGCTGGGTTTCAGACTTGCATGGGGCCTATAGAATCTTTGTTTTGGATGATTTCTCCTTTTTGGAATGGGTGTATTTACCCAATGCCTATACCCTCATTGTATCTTGGAAGTAACTAACTATAACTAACTTGTTTTTTATTTACAGGCTCATAGGTGGAAGGGGCTTGCCTTGTCTCAGATGAGACTTTGGAATGTGGACTTTTGAGTTAATGCTGAAATGAGTTAAGACTGGGGGGATTGTAGAAAAGTGATGATTATATTTTGCAATGTGAGAAGGACTTGAGATTTGGGAGGGGACAGGGGTGGAAGAGATATGGTTTGGATTTGTGTCCCTGCCCAAATCTCATGTTGAGTTGTAACCCCCAGTGTTGGAGGAAGGGACTGGTGGGAGGTGATTGGATCATGGGGGCAGATCTCCCCCTTGCTGTTCTCATGATAGTAAGTGAGTTCTCTTGAGATCTGGTTGCTTAAAATTATGTAGCACCTCCTGCTTTGCTCTCTTTCTCCTGCTCCAGCCATGTAAGATGAGCCTGCTTTCCTCTCACTTTCCACCATTATTGTAAGTTTCCTGAGGCTTCCTCAGTCATGCTTCCTGTGCAGCGTATGAAACTGTGAGCCAATAAAACCACTTTTCTTTATAAACTACTCAGTCTCAGGTAGTTCTTTATAACAATGTGAGAATGGACTAATGCACAGAGTAATCAGTATCAGAGCATAATGCAACAGAGTGTGGACTCTGGAATTAGATGCCTGGTTTGGATCTGGTTCTGTTCTTTACCAGCTATGTGATCTAGAACAAGATTGTTATTCTCTCTGCTTTGATTTTCTCATCTGTTAAATAAGTATATGATAATTTGTAACTCATAGTAATTCTGTGAGGAATAATGAGTTAAAATAAGTAAAGTGCTTAGAATAGCACCTCACAGAGTAACTGTTATTTTAGGTATTAGTTACCATTTTACTCATTTATTTTTTATTTTATTTATTTACTTTTAGAAGGAGTCTTACTTTTTTGGCCAGGCTGGAGTGCACTAGCATGATCTCGGCTCACTGCAACCTCTGCCTCTTGGGCTCAAGTGATTCTCCTGCCTCAGCTTCCCAAGTAACTGGGATTATAGGTGCACACCACCATGCCCAGCTAATTTTTTGTATTCTCAGTAGAGATAGGATTTCACTTTGTTGGCCAGGCTTGTCTTGAACTCCTGACCTCAAGTTATCCATCTGCCTCAGCCTCCCAAATTGCTGGGATTACAGGCATGAGCCACTGTGCCTGGCCTTATTCATTTATTTTTTACTGAGGTAAAATAGTACCCATTATTATTGTATGCACTATTGGCTCTGGTTACAGGGACTGACTGGAAAGGGAGTGACTACCATGACCAGCCCAAATAGAGGTTGGTTTTTGACTGGTAACCTGAAATTTCTCTGCTTGCAGAGGTTGAGAGAGGGAAGACCCAAAAGGCTGCCAATCTTTTGTCCAGAACAGGAGTCATGGGGATGCCCATCCTCCTGGACATATATGTAATCAGTCTCTCTCCCACACACCCTCACAACCATCCTTTGACCCTTCCTAGAGATTTTCTGCCACAGTGCAGCTCATTCCATCTCTCCCTCATTCTCACAATGGTTGATCCAGGTCCTCATTATATCATCCCTGGACCACTGAAGAAGATTTTCCACTGGCCCCTCTAACTCCAGGCCCTCATCCACTCCTCACACTGCCTCCAGATTGACCTTTCTAAAACACAAGTCTCATTATGTCTGTCCTCTACTGAAAACCTCCTCTGGCTCCCAATTACCTACACAACAATGTGGGAAGACGTTGTTTGGCTTTGAGAACCTCCTACAAGGTGACAAGCAGCTCATTTCTCCATATTTCTTTTCCTCTCACATTCTACTCCAGCCGAACTGAAAGAGTGCCTACCTCTCTTGCTTCATGCTTTTATTCACGCTATTTCCTTTTCTAACTTACCTTTCCTGCCACATTGATCTGTCGAATTTCCATTTTTTAAATTGAGAGATATTACTCTTTAAAATGAGAACTATTTTCCAACAGCTGCACCCCTTCTGATCCCATTATCTGTCCAGTCAGAATTTTTCACCCCTCTCTCATATTCCCATAGTCATTTGTTTGTGTCTCTATGATAATGCTTAGCACAGACTGTCTTGTGATATTTATGTTTACTTATTTCAAAATTGCCTTTATATGGATAACAAAAATTATATGGTAATATTTGTCAAAATGTATTGAACTATACACTTAAGATGGATTCATTTTATTGAATGCAAATCATGCCTCAATAAAATTGGTTTTAAAAGAAAAACTACAGCAAAACCATAGCAAAATAAAAGATAAACAGATGAGAAAATTGAGATGAAGGAAAATAAGGGTAGGAAAGTAAAATAAATTCAGGGGTAAAGTTAGTATTAAAAAATGCATGCCATAAGTTTCCATGGACTAAAGATGTTTTTCCTGAGCTTCCTAGCTGCCAAAGGAAATAGAGAATTATGACCAGAGAAAATAGAGACTTTCCTAGTTCTGAAACCTGAACAAAATCTCTCTCATGAGCCCTTATGAAGAGAACGCTGTGATGTAAGGGATAGCTTTCTCAACAATAACCCTATGGTAAACCCAATAGGGAATTGTATGGGTTGTTTCTCATAATATCTCTCAGTTAAAATTGCTGGCAGAACATCGAAGTAGAATTAAGAAAACAGTTCCATGAAGGACTAAAATATGATGGTTCAAGTGCACAGCTTTCTAATAGTTTCATTGGATTAGAAAGAAAAGTTTAAACTAACTATAGAAATGGGCTCTCTGTTTATCTTTCAAGCAATCCCTTGACTTAATATGACTATATCACGAATGTATCTTTTGTTACTATTTGAGAAAGTTGAAGGCTATAGAGTCTATGACCAAATCCTCGAGTGTGATGACTGTTACCAGTTATAGATAGATCTTTGTTTTTGAAGCTCTGTTGTTAGGTGCATACACATTTAGGATTGTTATGTCTTCTTGGTGACTTGAATACTTTGTTTTTACATGTCTGTCTTTATTCTTGATAATATTCCTTGTTCTGAAGTCTACTTTGCCTGAAATTAATATAACCATTCCAGCTTTCTTTTAGTTAGAATTTGCATGTATATCTTTCTCCAACCTTTTACTTTTAACCTATCTATATCTTTATATTAAAAGTGGGGTTCATGGCTGGGCCTGATGGCTCATGCCTATAATGTCAACCCTTTGGGAGGCTGAGGTGGGAGGATTGCTTGAGCCCAGGAGTTCAAGACCAGCCTGGGAAACATAGGGAGACCTCATCTCTACAAAAAAAATAATTAGCTGGGCAAGATGGCTCACACCTATGGTCCCAACTGCTGGGGAGGCTGAGGCAGGAGGATTGCTTTAGCCCAGGAGGTTGAGGCTGCAATAAGCCATGATCATGCCACTGCATTCCAGCCTGGGTGACAGAGTGAGATACAGTCTTAAATAAATAAATAATGAGGTTCTTGAAGACAGTATAAAATTGGATCTTTTAAAAAATCTAATCTGATAATATCTGCTATATATAGAGAGATATAGATATAGATACAGATACAGATACAGATATAGATATAGATATAGATATAGATATTTTTTGAGACAGAGTCTCACTCTATCACCCAGGTTCAAGTGATTCTCCTGCCTCAGTCTCCCAAGAAGCTGGGATTATAAGCATGTGCCACCATGCCTGGCTAATTTTTGTATATTTAGTAAAGATGGAGTTTCACTATGTTGTCCAGGCTGGTCCTGAACTTCTGGCCTTAAGCAATCTGACTGCCTTGGCCTCCCAAAGTGCTGAGATTACAAGCATGAGCCACCTCGCCTGGCCAATATCTGCTTTTTAACTGGTGTGTTTAGACCATTCACATTTTAAATGATTATCGATATGGCTGGATTAAAACTTAGCTATCTTCCTCAATGATTTCTATTTGTTCTAGTTTTTCTTTGCTTCCATTTTCTTTTTCTGTCTTCTCTAGGTTTAACTGAAACTTTTCATGATTTTATTTTTATTTATTTTATTATTATTATTATTATTTTTAGACAGAGTCTCACTCTTGTTGCTCAGGCTGGAGTGCAGTTGCACGATCTTGGCTCACTGCAACCTCCGCCTCCTGGGTTCAAGGGATTCTCCTGCCTCAGCCTTCAGAGTAGCTGGGATTACAGGTGTGCACCACCACACCTGGCTAATTTTTTTTTTTTTTTTTTTTTTTTTTTTTTTTTTTTTTTTTTGAGACGGAGTCTCACTCTGTCGCCCAGGCTGGAGTGCAGTGGCGTGATCTCGGCTCACTGCAAGCTCCGCCTCCCAGGTTCACGCCATTCTCCTGCGCCAGCCTCCCGAGTAGCTGGGACTACAGGCGCCCGCCACTGTGCCTGGCTAATTTTTTGTATTTTTTTTTTAGTAGAGACGGGGTTTCACCGTGGTCTTGATCTCCTGACCTCGTGATCCACCCGCCTCGGCCTCCCAAAGTGCTGGGATTACAGGCATGAGCCACTGCGTCCGGCCTTTTTTTTTTTTTTTTATTATGGAGTCTCCCTCTGTTGCCCAGGCTGGAGTGCGATAATGCAATCTTGGCTCATTGCAACCTCTGCCTCCCAGGTTTAAGCGATTATCCTACCTCAGCCTCCCAAGTAGCTGGGATTACAGGCTCCCACCACCACACCCAGCTCATTTTTTTGTATTTTTAGTAGAGATAGGGTTTCACCATGTTGGCAAGGCTGGTTTCGAACCCCTGACCTCAGGTGACCCACACATCTTGGCCTCCCAAAGTGCTGGGATTATAGGTGTGAGCCACCGAGCCCAGCCTATTTTTATTTTTTTAATTGACTTATTATTATGTTATAAATTGTGTTTCAATTTTGGTAATTTCTATTGACCTATCTTCAAGTTTAATGATTTACTGATTCTTCCATCAGCTATGTTAAGTCTACTGAAGAACCCACTGATAAAATTTTTATCTCTGTTTCTGTGTTTTTGATTTCTAGTACTTATTTGATTCTTTCTTATAGTTTTCAACTACCTGATGAAATTACCTATCTGATCCTTGTTGTTTGCTTTTTTCATTAGAATTTTTAACATATAAATCATAGTTATTTTGAATTCCTAATCTGATAGCTCCAACACCCATGTCATTTATGAATCTGGTTTTAGTGATTCTCTTCAGACTTTGTTTTTCTTTGCCTTTTTGTTGCCTTGTACTTTTTGTTGTTATTGTTGAAAACTGGACATGTTGTATAGGACAGTAGATAATGAGGAGAATATTTTTCATTCTTGAAGTGAATCCATTTTTCCTTTTGGTAGCTCTTTTAGTGTAGAGAGTTTATGTTAATTTAGTCAGAGGTTGGACTGGGTTTGAAGTCTATGTTGCTGTTACCCTTAGTGCACCAAAGTCTTCCAATTCCTTTAACGGTAACTTGTATTTATGGTGTAGACTAATTTAAAACAGAATTTTTGTCAATGTCTGTACTCTGCGTGACTTCTAATATTTCTGCTTGGATTTGAGTCTCCTTTTGCACTGCTCCCAAGACAGAACTGCCTTTTGCCACCCTCCCAGTTGTATTCCAGTGATGTTTTTACTTGATGCTTGACAGCATGGAGGTGGTGGGTATGGAGAGGGTCCCTTCTCTGATGTTCTGATTAAGCCTCAGTTGTAGGCAGTCACTGTCAATCTGGAACTCAGGGTTGTGGCTCTCTCAGGTGTTCTTACCCCTTCTCCAGATATAATGTTGCACCCAGCATGAATTCCTGCCTCTTTACCACAGGTAGAGTTCCTTTTCCTCCCTATTCCCTTATCCCAGCTTTCGTGAATTTCCACCAGTGCCTTCGGACTACAGCTGTGTCGCACTTCCTGCTGAATATTTCCTTCCTTGAGGAAGAGAGGGCAGTTGGAATTCCAGCAGTTGCTGTTCTCCTCCCCCATCCAGAGCCAAGAGGGGAGCTTTCTCCTTGATCTTCCGTGGAAGCCCTTGGTGGGGTTCCCGAAGAAAAAATCCACAAGGAGAACCTTATTTTTGATAGTTAACTGAGCAGAGTTGAATTCCTCTCAAGAAAGTTAAAGCTCTCAAACAGTTCTCAGGCCCAAGGAGATGGGCACTCTACCTCTGCATGAAGGGGTTGCTGGAGCCCCTGTAGATAGGGCCATGATATTTAATGGAAAACAGGCTTGTCTTCATTCTACCTACTACACAGTCAAATGCATCTTCAAGATCATAAAGTTCTGTATAGGGAAATGGTGAATTCCAGGTTTGAATTTTATGGGACAGCAAAATTAAAATAAAAAATAATTGGGGGGATCAACGTAAGATTCTCAACTTTTTAGTTTTCAAACCAAAAATCACTCACCTGTCATCGCATCATGGCAATATGAAAGGACACACCCACCCACCAAAGCACAAAGGATATACTCTTGGAATAGTGAACAGTCCTTTACTTGGAATAAATTTAGCCCTCAATAAAGTGAAGTCAATTTTTTCCACCCCTCATCATAGATCAATGGATGCTTACTTATGGACCAGCACAGGTTCTCAGCCAGCACTCATGAGCCACTGCTGTAGTGCTTGGCTGTTTTTTTCACATAGCTCTATCTTCTGTATTTTTGTTGTAACCTCCTGGAAAGGAGAATCATGTCATATTCACCTCTGTTTCTCCAATTTGACCCTCAAATGTGACCCACTTAATAGGTTCTCAGCTAATGAGATTAATAATGAATATTTATTCATACCATTCATTTATTATATCAGTACATTAATATTAATAACACACATAGGTTGTCCTCATAAATGTTAGCTGAACGGAACTGGATGCCAAGATATCATGACCTCTTCAGCACTTCTTAGGTCTTCCCCAGTACCCCCTAGGCCTACCTGGAAGGACGGGAATTTAATTTTTTTAACTTTCATCTTAATAGCATTTAGTGAGTGACCACTTTGAGTGAGGTGTTTCTTTTCAGATGTGGTGGGAGATGAAAAAGCTACTCAAGACAAGAGTTTTCCCTTAAGTGGTTTATAATTATCTACACAGCACAGGTGGTTCTAATACCAGAGTGTGATCAATAACCTAATTACGAACACAGAGTTCCAAGAGAACAGAGGAGAAAGTGTTCACATATCCATTGACTCATAAGTACCCTGAGAGGCTTTGTTCTGGACTTAGTTGAAGGGAGGAGAATAAACATGTACTCTTCGTTCAATGGATAGTAGTCAAGAAGTAATACCACCAAGGTATAAGAAAATAATGGAGGGATTGGAAAGAGCATGGTGGTCAAGGAATTGAGAGGGGAGCAGCTACTTCTTCCAGGAGATAGGGGAGGCTGCAGGTGGTCAGAGAATTAATGCTGACTTGGGGAAATCCAAGAAGTTTTCTTAGAGAAAGTGAGTTGAGACTTGAGTTGTCTTTGAAGCTGTGTAGAACTTGGATATATGTGTGTGGAAGAGAGGAATTTGCCACAGGAAACAGCCTGGGCAAAGGCATAGGGGAGGGAAAGTGCAAGTCAGGCTCAGGAAATAGAAAGTGCTGAAGAGTAAGTAGGGAGTAAGGTGTCGAGTTGGGGGACGGTGGAGTAGAAGATGTGGCTGAAGAGGCTGGCCAGCTGCACAGAGCAGGTGCTCCATAGATATTTGTCAAATGATTGGATAAATAAAGGGAAGCACTGGCCATGGGTTGTTATTGTTTGTTTATTTATTTTAGTAGCTAATGGTGAAGAATTCTGAATAGGGAGGTGGTAAGGTCATATTATGATGGCAGGTCTGTGGAGGACAAAGGAGAGACAAAGCCGATGGGGGCAGGGGCATGAGTTAGGAAGCTGTGGCGATTGTCCTAAGAGGCCTTCCTGCCCCCAGTCCTGAAAGACCTGATTCTCTGCCTCCCTGAAAAGCTAGGCTGGAATGCTTCCCTCTTTTGAAACATTTATGGATCGATGAATGTCAACACTCGAGCTAAATGCAGAGCATGTTTAGATACACACTAGGAACATCAACACACATCCTATTCCTAGGGAGGGGACTAAAGTCTTCCAGATGCATTGTTCCAAGGTCAGTCTGACTACAAGGGAGCATCTGGGGAAGTGACATTCAGTGTGGCTGTCAGCCCTGAAGACTGTCTAAGCCTCTGAAACTCCTAAGCTTGATGGTTCTCATTATGGCTTCCTAGAGAGAAGATGGAAAGCCATCTGATGTTCCTCTCTTAGCACTCCTCATCTACTTGGTATTAATATTAATAAACAATGAAATCACAGGATACAGATTAAGTAAATCTATTTTCCTTACTAAATCCGTCCTCCTGCATGTGGTATAACACAGTTTGAAAATAAAAACAAATCAAATGCTCTGAAAGGAAAACGAATTTAAATTAAGATTTGGAGAAATTTGTCAGCATCTGAGCATTTATTTTGCTTTCATCTCCCCTTTAAATCAAACTAAACCATTTTCTGAAGCTCAGATGTGAATTACAGCCCCTTCTGGAATGAATGATTATGACTCTGGCCTAGTTTAAGCAGATGATTCCCCATAAGTGGGGAGAGAAAGGCTCTTCTTGATGGGGTAGAAGGCTCTGAGGCCAGCGGCCTCTTGAGGACAGATGGCCTGGTCTGGAATTGCACAGGTGAGGTGCCCAGAGCCAGGGGGGTGCAAGCAGATTCCTGAAGTCTATCTTCCCTTTGGAGGAAACATCACTTTTTTGCTTTTTATCTGTTGGTAATTCTTCTTGTCAAAATAAATGGTGCCACAGTATACTGGTTGAGTGTAGACTTAGGGAGAGAGGGAATTGGTTCAGACCCTCAACCCTACATGGATGACCTTGGAGCAGTTACTTACATTCTCTGAACTTCAGATTCCTCACCTAAAATTTGAGGACAACAACACCTGAGTTATTGTATCCAACGCCTGAGTTATTGCATAAGAGTTACATGAAATAATATACAAAATGTATTTAGCAAAGTGACACACAATGATTGCTCAATACAAGGTAGCACTTCTTAATTACTAATAAATAATAAAGTTCAACTGGCCAGGTGCAATGGCTCATGCCTGTAATCTCAGCACTTTGGGAGCCCGAGGCGGGCAGATCACTTGAGGTCAGGAGTTTGAGACCAGCCTGGCCAACATGGTAAAACCTCGTCTCTACTACAAATACAAAAATTAGCTGGGCTGGTTGCACGTGCCTGTAGTCCCAGCTACTTTGGAGGCTGAGGCAGGAGAATCACTTGAACCCAGGAGGCGGAGGTTGCATTGAGCCGAGATGGCACCACTGCACTCCAGCCTGGGCAACAGAGTGAGATACTGTATCAAAAAAAAAAAAAAAGAATAAACTTCAACCATCTCAACAGAAGTGGCAGAAGCTTTAGAATAAGTGCAGACTCTTGCTGTGGACACTTGTTTTTCCTTGGTAACTCCATGGAGTTTCATGGATATTCTGAGGTTTTTCCCCAGTGGTTATTACAGAAGGAGTCAACTGCCCTGTCAGGCCTGGTGCTGCTCCATGACAGTCAGACCCTGTTATATTTCTGCTTATTCTCTCTCCACGGGGTCATGGAAAGGAGAAGGGAGAAGGATCTGGTGGTGCATGAAGTCTCATGTAAAGGACCCTTTTGCAATCAGGCCCCTCAGTTAGGACCTTAGGTTTCTGACCACATAGAGAATACTGACTTTTAAAGAGAGCCAGATATTTTATTCGGCAATGTTGCCCTACCTTTTCATGTTAAAGTACCAGGAAATGACAACTTGAAGAGCACACTGGGCTGAAAAGAGAAGCTACTCTGAGCTGGAGGGAATGGCCTGGGCCTCTCTCACCACCTAGGGCTGACTGCCTCAGTAACACAGCTCACTTGGCCCCATTCAGAGGGCTCTCTGGCCCAATAGCTTGTTTAGAGTCTGTCAGCTGCAGGGATGAGACATCTGGGCCTGGACTTGATGGCCTCCCTGGGGGAGCTGGTCCCTCCCATGTGGAGCCTAGAAGATGAAAGACACTTGGCCTTTCCAATTCACAAGAAGAATCCATGGAGAATCTCTCACCTCCAGGCCCTGCGATATTAACCTTTGATGTTGGCTCCTGACCCAATTTTCAGGCTGACCTGCACACATGGCATCAGAGCTGAATTCTTTTTTATGTCGTAGAGTATCTCATCTCTATAACAACATGCCTTGAAGCCCAGTTGTCCATCTTGGTCACCTTCCAGGATGACACTTTTGGATTCTGCTTTCCAAAATCTCCTTGGAAATTATCTAGCCTTAAAAGAAAAGAGAGGGAGCATTTTTGCTGTTTTGTTTGCAGAAGCAAAGCGTTTGAAGAGGTCAAGGAATCAAGCAATTTTGCAGTAGGTTCTGAACTTTAGTTTCATTGAAGATTGGGATCTGTTATATTTTGAGGAACAGGAAGAACCTGGGAGCCATACAGGTGGCTAACACAGATAATAGTTAAATTTCTGTATTTGGAGGGTAAGGCTTGTTATGTCTCACTCTTCCTGGCTCTGTCTTGGTATCTTGCTTTCACTCCCTTGCTCAATCTCTACTCTCTGGCTTTGCTGTTCTCTCCTTTGACTTTTCCTGTCACTTTCTGTGGTGTGGAGTCTATTTCTCTGTAGTCATTGTTTCTGTTTCCACCTTCTCGGTTTCTTTTCTGTGTCTCTGTTTTTTCTGGTTTGATGGATAGCCTCTGCTTCTAATGTTTTTCACTAGCCAATGCCGGGTGGTACAGTTCCTTGAGAGGCACGCCCTTGTTTCTGGAACCCTTACTTGTTTCAAACGTCCTCCTGAAGCAGCCCCCTGTTTTCCAGAAGAGTGGACATAGGTCACATTTTGTTTGTTTCATGTCGCTCCCTGCAAAGAGGAGAAGATATGGCTGGGTACAGAGGCTTGTGCCTGTAATCCTAGCACTTTGGGAGGCTGAGACAGAAGGATCACTTGAGCCCCAGGAGTTCAAGACCAGCCTGGGCAATGTGTTGAGACCCATCTCTACAAAAAGTTGAAAAAATTAGCTGGCTGTGGTGGTGCACGCCTGTGGTCCCAGCTACTCAGGAGGCTGAGGCAGAAGGATTGCTTGAGCCCAGGGGATCAAGGCTGCAGTGAGCCATGATTGCAACACTGCACTCCAGCCCGGGTGACAGAGCAAGACCCTGTCTCAAAACAAACAAGCAAAAAACAAACAAACAGAAACAAAAAAGAAAAGAAGGTACTTGGGAAGCACAGCGGCTTCCTCTCTTCTTGCCTTCCAGCCAGCAGCAGACCCAGCAGAGTTCAGAATACCCTGGAGTTTCAGGCCCTTCAAACTCCTTTTTTTAAAAAATGTTTTTTAAGAGAAATTTTAGTTTCACAGTAAAATTGAGAGAAGGCACAGAGATTTCCCATAGACTCCCCCCTTCATACATGCACAGCCTTGCCCATTATCAACATCCCCCACCAGAGGGGTACATTAGTTACAGCTGATGGAGCAGCATCCACACACCACTCAGAGGCCATGGTTTACACCAGAGCTCATTTGGGGTGTTGTGCATCCTATGGTTTTGGACAATGTCTATTGACATGTAACCACCTCCACAGTATCACATAGAGTAGTTGGGCTGCCCTAACCATCCTCTGTGCTCTGCCTGCCCATCCTTCCCTCCCCTCAACCTCTGGCAACCACTGATCTTTTTACAGTGTCCACAGTTTTGCCTTTTTCAAAATGTCCTATCGTTGGAATCATGCTGTATATAGCCTTTTTCAGATCAGCTTCATTCACTTAGTAATCAACTTCTTCCGGGATGAAGAGTTTTATCAAATGCGTCTAATGCCCCAGGTGGCTGGAAGTATCAATCAAAATCAGTCTGTCCGCATACACCACTCCTGCCTCTGGCCTCTTTTTTTCTCCTGTGGAGGTGTGGGGGAATCCATCCTGAAATATTTGTCCAGGTCATTTGTTTTCTTTTCCTGAGTAAAAACATGCGGGGCACTGTGGTCAGGCACCATGCATTTACTCACTCACTCATTGGTTCAACATGTATATACCACAACCTGCCTGGCATCCTCAACCCTCCCTGAGGCTCTGGGGCTATAGTGGGAGAGCACACCGGACAGGGCAGGAGCTGTCCAGCCTGCCCGCCGGTCAAGGGACAGAAGTTCCGGCAGAAGCTTGGCTTTTTACAGGGTCAGTGTTACTGGGAGCCCACCAGCATCCCCTTGTTCTAATTGTCCTGCCAATACTTGAGATGCAAGAGGCGTGCATATTTTTCTGGGGATTTTCTTTCATTCCCCCAGAATCAATGGATCCCAACCAGTACTCTCCTCAACGCTGCCTCTTCCTGTTCCTCATTCCTTGTGCCCCAGCACACCTGATATGGAGAGCACTCCTAGGCTGGCTGGGCTCCAGGGCATTCACAGAGGTTTTTCAGTTTCCTTCTAGGGTGAAGCGGAGAAGTGGGACAGGAGTTCACAATTATTGAGCTTCTGCTGTCTGTCAGACACTCTGCCTGGTGATTTCACAACTTCATTTAATTTAACCCTTATTCTCAGCATACCAGTAAGATAGATAACATCATCCCCAGATGAATGAAGCAGAAATGGAAACTCAGTAAAGGGCAGACATTTAGCACGTCACAGAACTGTACCTGGAACCAGGTCTGTCTGGTACCAGAACTCAAATTCTTGCCACTGCAGCCTGTGTGTGTGTGTGTGTGTGTGTGTCTGTGTGTGTGTGTGTGTGTGTGTGTGTGTGTTGGTAGTAGTGGTAGGAAGTACTAGGAGGGGATAAACAGAGCAGTAGAAATCATCCCAGGCTCTTTTTCTCCCCCTTGGGTCCTGGACGGAGGAGCCCTTTGCCATCCTTCTGCTTCTGATCAGGTTGCAGACGTGTGTTGGGAATGCAGGAGGCGTTAAGGATAAGAGGCCTTTTTTCCTCTCCTGGGAGGGTCCTCTGTTCTCTTTAGCACGACCTAGTAGGCTCCAGAGCCAGATTTCCTGAATGCTAATCCCAGCTCTTCTGTTTGCTCGTGGCGTTTCCTTGGGCAATTTATTTAAACTGACTGTGCTTCAGTTTCCTCTTTTGCAATGGGGATAATAAGAAGAGTACCATCCTCATTCCTAGAATAGATGAATTTATTAAGACAGAAAGTAGCATGGTGGTTTCCAGGGACCAGGAGGAGGTTAGTGTTTAATGAGGAGTTAAAGGAACGGGGAGTTCATGTTTAATGGGTACAGAGTTTCAGTTTGAGAAGATGAAAAAGTGCTGAAAATGGATGACAGTGATGGCTGCTCAACAGTGGGAATATACTTAATGCCACCGAACTGTTTGCTTAAAGACAGTTAAAGTGAGGCCGGGCGCGGTGGCTCACGCTTGTAATCCCAGCACTTTGGGAGGCCGAGGCGGGCGGATCACGAGGTCAGGAGATCGAGACCACGGTGAAACCCCGTCTCTACTAAAAATACAAAAAAAATTAGCCGGGCGTGGTGGCGGGCGCCTGTAGTCCCAGCTACTCGGAGAGGCTGAGGCAGGAGAATGGCGTGAACCCGGGAGGCAGAGCTTGCAGTGAGCCAAGATCGAGCCACTGCACTCCAGCCTGGGTGACAGAGCGAGACTCCGTCTCAAAAAAAAAAAAAAAAAAAAAAAAAAAAAAAAAAAAACACAGTTAAAGTGCTAAGTTTTATTGTAATGAACATTTACCACAATTAAAAAAAAGAATAGGCTGGGTGCGGTAGCTCATGCCCATAATCCCAGCACTTTGGGAGGCCGAGGCAGGTGGATCACGAGGTCAGGAGATCGAGAACATCCTGGCTAACATGGTGAAAACCTGTCTCTACTAAAAATACAAAAAAATTAGCTAGGCATGGTGGTGCATGCCTGTAGTCCCAGCTACTTGGGAGGCTGAGGCAGAAGAATCGCTTGAACCCCGGAGGTGGAGGTTGCAGTGAGCCGAGATCGCGCCACTGCACTCCAGCCTGGCAACAGAGCAAGACCCTGTCAAAAATAAATAAATAAAAAATAAAAAAAAGAAAAGAAAAGAAAAAAAAGAATATCTTCCTCAAAGGATTTGGGGAGGCGAGAATGAGATTATGCATTTTAAGCACTTAAGACTGAACCTGGCCCATGTTAAATGCTCCATAAATGTGAGCTCTTATATGCTCCAACTTTCATCTCTTCCAGAGAAGTCCTGGAAACCAGGGGCAGAACTGTGTAGTGCACACCTGTTGCTGGCTCAGAGTTGCTGTGAGAAGGGGTCTCACAGCCGGGACCTGGAAGTGTTCCCCATGCCCGTGATTAGGCAGCTGTCAGGACAGGGACTGGTGACTGTGCATTTTAATAGAAGAGCTCTCCCTGCCCGTGTTGAGCAGCAAGGTTATAAATGGAACACTGCCTGCTAAATTGCCCCATTTTGCACAGCCTCACTTCATGAGTTGCCGGCTCTGATGTATGGCTGAATTTGATGGTTAAGCAAGAGCAAAAGAACTATGAACCTACTGGGGAATACATCCAATTAAATGGTATCAACGCAGGATGAGAAGAGAAGAGAATGGTGTGTTAATGTTTTCACTGGCCTTGCCAACAAATATTTATGGAGTGTCAATAGGGAGGTGAGAAGGTGCTTAGAAGGTGCTAAAGCAAAGTGTTTAGAGTTGAGATCAGGAACGGCTAGTGGCATGTTATGGGACAGAGGAGGGAAGACAGACACACACGGTCAATCTGGGGACAGAATTAGCACCCTTGTACGTGGTTGAGCTCCTTCAGATCTTCAGACTTCCTTTATGTAATTCTCCCCAAATACCCCAATTCTGTTCAGATCAATGGCATTTATTGTGTGGTGTGTAGAGGCCTCAGGAGCTCAAAAGAGATGAGACAGCACAGCCCAGGGGCAGGGAGCAGTCAAGAGAAAAGACTTCTCTGTCCTTATTCCAGTCTCCAGGAACCCTCTCTAGTCCACTGCAGCCACGATGTTGCCCTTAATTCTGAACCCAGAGGACCCTGTCTCTCTGCAGGGACTTGCTCTTCAAGGCCCTCCGAGCTAATGGCTCTAAGACTTGTCGTCTGTTCTAGTGCTTCTCAAGCTCTCTGTGGTGAAAGACCAGGTTTTTATTTTGATTTCTTTTCAGTTTCCAATCCACTGTGGGATCAATACTTTAATATAATAAATATTAATTACTAAATTTGTTTAGTAAATAAATTAGAAAATGAAATAAGAAACAAAGAGTTACAAAACACAAGACCACGTTTAATTATCACATTCAGCAGACATACACAGACCTACCAAAATCACTACAGAAGTTTCTAGATGCTTACTCTCCATTTCTTTGCTTATTGAGTTACAGGCTAGTAACAGAATAGCTTGTGCCACGCTGGGGGACCTCATTCTGAATAGCTTTGCTCTAGACCTCTGGTATCTAAAATGGTGTGCCGAGACAATCCACTGGGCACAGGAAGAAAATATTGGCACTTCTATTTATATTTTATTGCATCTTCATTTAATTTTTATCTTTGTGTATATTTTCAATGTACACAGCACAATAGTAAAATAAGACACATACATAATTTATAGGCTAGTAAATTATATATGACAAGTTGTGCCCCAAATCTTTTTACTGAAACAGTTATGTGGTCAACAATGTGTTGAAATCTGTTGCCCTCAACTACTCATGTAAAAGTTACTGCTATGCCTCTTTGGAATATCTCTCATCTTGCACTGGGCTTCTCTTATTTAAGATTTCAAATAGTTATGCCTGACCTAAAATTATAATAAAACTATAAGTTATTTGCAGAACTGTGTCTTATTTATGCTTGTTTATTTATTTATTTTGAGACGGAGTTTTGCTCTTGTTGCCCAGGCTGGAGTACAATGGCACGATCTCAGCTCACTGCAACTTTCGCCTCCTGGGTTCAAGTGATTCTCCTGCCTCAGCCTCCCAAGTAGCTGGGACTACAGGCATGTGCCACCATGCCTGACTACTTTTGTATTTTTAGTAGAGATGGGTTTTCTCCATGTTGGTCAGGCTGGTCTGGAACTTCCAACCTCAGGTGATCCGCCTGCCTCAGCCTCCCAAAGTGCTGGGATTACAGGCCTGAGCCACCGCTCCCAGCCTTATTTATTTACTAAGCTGAGAAAAGTGTGGATGTGATCCAGGCACCACGCTAGGATGTGGAAATATGAAAATGGCTAGGAATTAATCTCCATTCCTTAGGGTAGACATATCTAAGTCAGGGACGGAGATTTTCAAATTGATCATTGCTTTAAATGTAACATGTGAAATCAAGTAAGCATGTATAAGTAACAAACTGGGAACATAAAGAGTGGTTCACTCCACTGGGGGTGGTGCTCAGATAAAGATACCCCAGTGGAGCTGATGTCTGAGAAGATGTTGACAGATAAGCAGGTTTTGCATGGTTGACAGGAGGAGGTAAGATATTTTGAGTAATAGCATGCAAAAAGGCATCGAGGTCTTCACACTCATTGCTGGCTCTCATTCCCTCCTGCAATTGTCATCTCTGTTCCAGATCGCTCATCTTAGCATAAGATCCATCTATGCTTCTTAAATGTCCCTCAGTCCACTCACTCAATGTATAAATGACACCACCATCTATCCCTGTACCCACATCAGACTTCTCCCCATCTCACTCCCACACCCATTCTATTAATATCTATTCCATTCTACCTTCTTACCATGTCTCAAAGAAATTTCCTACAATATCAACAATGATAGCACTTTTTATAAATCTACTATTTCTGACCATTGTGTGCTGGCAAGGTCAAGGACTGAGACTTAATCATCTTGGAATCAACAGTGGCTAGCAGAGTGCTTAGCTTACTGCATAATACTAATACTAATTAATGATGATGATGATGATGATGATATTTAATGCTTACATGGTGCCTAATTTGTGCCAATGTTCTAAGCACTTCACATGTGATAGCTCAATTCTAAAAATGACCCTACGAAGTAGATACTATTATTATCCCTTTTTACAGGGGAAAAAAATGAGGCACAGAGGTGAAGTGATTTGCCCAAGGTGTATAGCTTGTAACAGCCCAAAGTTGAGTGAGTGAATTGATACATAAATAGGAGAATAAATGAATGAGGTCAGAAAGATGGGATGGGTCATACAAGGATAATTTCTGCCATGCATGTAGTTAGTAGATTGGGAGTCATTTCTTGGGTTTCTTTCTAAGGAGGTATTAATTGCCATTTTGGCAGTTGTAGTTTACCCCAGGGTGTAGTGGTATACCAGAGAGAATGGAATCTGATATACCTGATCCAAAGAAATAAGAGGATAAAACATTCTTGATGGAGAGAGAAAGGAAGTTGGCTGGTTCAAGGTGTTATTTCAGTTGGAGATATGAGTCAGGGGTGGCTTATCTGCAGTCTGTGCCTGCAGAGTGATGCTGGCATCCTGCCTCATTCAGCCCTTGCTATAAAAATATCTTGACAAATGTCCCTCAGGGAGCCACATACCTGGGGTTTATACAACACCATGTCTCAGACATCTCTCAGGGGCTGTGGGCCACCTGTCACTGTTCCTTTTTTTTTTTTTTTTTTGAGATGGAGTTTTTCTCTTGTTGCCCAGGCTGTAGTGCAGTGGCAAGATCTCAGCTCACTGCAACCTCCACCTCCCAGGTTCAAGTGATTCTCCTGCCTCAGCTAGGTGCACGCCACCACGCCTAGCTAATTTTTTGTATTTTTAGTAGAGATGGGGTTTCATAATGTTGGCTAGGCTGGTCTTGAACTCCTGACCTCAGGTGATCCACCCTCCTTGGCCTCCCAAAGTGCTGAGATTACAGGCATGAGCCACCGTGCCTAGCCTGTTTCTTATTTTTAAAACCCATTCTCCATCCCCACATCTCCTCTATCACATTGGAGGCTGGTTACCACAAACTATTGGCGTACATTTTCCTAATCTAGAAAAATGATGCTGTATGGACCTGTTTGCTGTCTTTCTCAATCCCTAATCCTCCCTGGACTGCCCCTCTGTTGCCATACGGCACTGTGCCACCATTCTGTGGTTCTCCTCCGACCACTGAGAAAGAAAAGCAATGCAAAGTGTTCTTCTCACTCTCTCACTGCCCTCTACAATCAAATAAATGTTAAGCCACCTCCACTTTTCCTGCCACTTTTATTTTCTTCCTTTCTCACAGCTATAAATAAATACATGAATAAACTGCCCACTCTGATTCATAGGCTGTTAGAACTATAAGAAATCTTCAGAACACACTGGTTTGATTTCTTCCTTTTAAATACGAGCAAATGGATGCCTAGAAGAAGGTTGAGGATCCTGTTCATGGGGCACTGGGGGGATGGGAACCGTCGTCTGATTCTGGGGGACATGGGAGATAGAAATCATCCTCCCATCACGAGGTCAGCAGTTCAAGACCAGCCTGGCCAACATAGTGAAAACCTGTCTCTACTAAAAATACAAAAAATTAGCCGGACGTGGTGGTGGGCACCTGTAATCCCGCCTACTCTGGAGGCTGAGGCAGGAGAATGGCTTGAACCTGGGAAGTGGAGGTTGCAGTGAGCCAAGATTGCACCACTGCACTCTAGCCTGGGAGACAGTGCGAGACTCCATCTCAAACAACAACAACAAAAAAAGAAGAAAGAAAGAAAGGAAGGAAAGAAAGAAAGAAAGAAAGAAAGAGAAAGAAAGAAAGAAGAAAGAAATCATCCTCCCCTTGCTTGAATTTATCCCTGCAGCTTCTACTTATATATAACAAAATTTAACTATAAATTTAATTTAATAGTTTCCTGTGACTTCTCTTTCATTTTTCTATTTAGAACAACCATTTACAAATCTATTGTATTTCATGCCTTCTCTTCTCTGCTGGATTCCTTCTCCAAAATATTATTTAATATAGAATAATGAAGAAATGGGTTATGTTTTTCACTGCTCCCTTCTAGTGATTCTATACAAATGAAAGAGTTGCCAGTGGGATACCTGAAGAAAGATGAAACTTCAGTATCTGCCATTCCTGCAAGTCCTACCCTGTGAGCTCCGATGATGAAAACTGCTTTAGAGCAATCATTGAAATGTGACATTATTTGTAAATATCTGTTTACACACCCATCTTACCCAATGCATTATGAGCTCTGAAGGCACAGACTGTGTCATATTCCCTTTCGTGTTCCTAGTACATAGCACAAGGTCTTGCACATAATACTTGCTCAATAAATGATTGCAGAATTAGTGACTAAGTGCAGTTATCAGTCTGGCCACACATTCAATGCTTATTCTCCCCTAATAGAATAGATTACTTAGAGGAAATGGCCTTTGAGCTGAGCTTTAATGGAAAGGAAGACAGCACATGATAGCAGGACGAAGGAGGTTGTTTTTATGCACATGGAACAAGCCAGACAAAGGCTTGGAAGCGGGAGATTAAAATTACTAGGTTGCCCATCAGGAAATTAAACATTCTATCCATTCATTAGAGAAAGAACAAATGACAGGCCTTGTGCATTACCAGACTGTTAATAAGCAAGAGCCAGACTTGTTCTTATGGAAAGCCAGACACTGAATGTCATGTTATCCAACCCTCTCAAGCCACCCTATTCTTAAAGCCTTACTATTCAAAATTGCAGATTGTACAGAGTACTGGTGCTGGAATAAGGGGTTACAATTCAATTCCTCTTTTATAACTGTCTCTTTCCTCCTATTTCTTAGCTACCGAAACAGTTTGTATTTGTCCATATGATCTTATGCTGAGTGGAGGTAGTGTGTGTGTGTGTGTGTGTGTGTGTGTGTATGTGTGTGTCTAGGGGACTCCTCATAATAAACTCGCTGACCTCTTCCAATTGGGGACCCTGCCTTTTAGACTTCAACTCACTCCACTTTGTCTGCTAGAATCAAATACAGCTTCCTAAGGGAAAACATGTCTAAAATGACAGCAGAAGGATGAGAGGGTCTAACAAAATGTCAAGTGTCTATTGGGTGCCCCAAACTGTGTTTGATGCTTTATTCACTTGTTCCTCACAATAGCCCTGTAAGAGAGATACAATCTCTTTTTACAGATAATAAAGCTAAGGTTCAGAGAAATTTTTAAAAAATCTTTCTTGAGGTCACATAACTAAGTGATGAAGCCAGAATGAAATACAGGTCAAATACAGGTAAGCCTGTGATCCTTCCAACACACCATACTTACAACAGCAGTTATAAAATTATCCAAGACCAACAATTAACCCAATTAAAAACTGAGCTAAGGGTTTGAACAGAAATTTCTCCAAAGAAGATATACAAATGGCAAATAAACTCCTGAAAAGATGCTCAACGTCATTAGTCACTAGGGAAATGCAAATCAAAATCATAGTGAGATACCACTTCACGCCCACCAGAATGGCTATAATAAAAAAGACAGACAATAACAAGTGTTGATGAGGATATGGAGAAATCGTATGAGAATCAACAATTGTATGAGAAATCAACCCTCATACAATTGTTGATTGGAATATAAAATGGTACAGCTGCCTTGGAAAATAATCTGTCAGTTTCTCAAAAAGCTAAACATAGACTTACCATATGTCCCACCAATACCACTTCTAGGCATATATGCAATTGAAACACTAACACTTGTACATGATGTTTAGAGCAGCATTATTCATAATAGATAAAAAGAAAAAAACAACCCAAATACCCATCAACTGATGAAAAACTGTGCTATATCTATATACTGGAATATTATTCAGCCATAAAAATGAGGATAGTATTGATACATGCTACAACATGGATGAACCTTTAAAGCATTTTGTTAACAGAAAGAAGCCAGTCACAAAACGTCATCTATTGTATGATTCCATTTATATGAAATGTCCAGAATAGGCAAATCTGTAGGGATAGAAAGTAGAGTAGTGGCCGTCAGGGACTGCAGGGGCAGGGGGCAGTGGGGAATGGCAAATCACTACAAGGGATATTGGGTTTCTTTTTTTCGGGTGACGAAAATGTTGTAGAATTAGATAATGGTGATGGTTGCACAACTCTGAAGACACTAAAAATCACTGAATTGCACACTTTAAAATTAAGGGCCCATTTTATGATATGTGAATTATGTCTCAATAAAGTTATTATAGAGGCTGGGTGTGGTGACTCATGCCTGTAATCCTAGCACTTTGGGAGGCTGAGGCAGGTGTATTGCCTGAGGTCAGGAGTTCGAGACCAGCCTGGCCAACATGAAGAAATCCTGTCTCAACAAAAAATACAAAAATTAGCCAGGCGTGGTGGCAGGTGCCTGTAATCCCAGCTACTCAGGAGGCTGAGGCAGGAGAATCGCTTGAACCTGGAGGGTCAGAGGTTGCAGTGAGCCGAGATCACACCACTTCACTCCAGCGTGGGCAAACGAGCGAAACTCCATCTCAAATAAATAAACAAAGTTATCATAGAAAATGCATCTGAGACCAGAGGGCTGGCTTTAGCAAGTGTCAGGTAGGCATACCTAGGAAAAATTCTAGGGCACTGAGCACATGCCACCAAGATTTAGGATTTGATTATAAAATAAAATGACTGACACAATGCTTGCTTGGAGTGTCTGTAAATGACAGCTTCAGAAAAGAGGTTCTTGATAAACAGCCAAAAAGGAGAATGAAAACACCCCTTTTGAATCTGTGGGGAGATACTTCACTAAATACAAGTAATATTAGTGTATCTCAGAGAGATTACAGTGCTAGAGTATCCAGTCAATAGGAGACACAGCCATCATTTATAATGTAATAGCATGATGAAGGTACACTTAGTACTAGGATCCGCCATTGTCACTTTCACTTGTTCATTTATTTAAAAATATTTATTGAGCATCTAGAATGTGCCAGGTATTTTGCTAGTTGTGTTATAATTTATTATGTTTACTTCTCCACTCATGCAGTATTAGTCTTTTCATTTTACAGATGAAAAATCTGAGGCTCATAGAAGTGAAGAAAACTGCCCAAAGTCACACAGCTATTGAGTGGTGGAGGTAGAATTTGTGCCCAGATTCCAGATTTGTCTGACTCCAAAGCTAAGGGCCAGAGAGGTTTGGGCTGGAGAGTCAAGAACGAGTCGTGGCTTGCCAAGTGTGGACCGCGTGGCGATGGGGAGGATAAGGGTGGTGGTGATGTGAGTAGCATTCAGTCCAGACTCTGTAGTCAAATGCCTGGGTTTGAATATTGCCTCTGCCACCTCATGGGAATGTTGTGTCAATTTAATAAGTGTATGTATGCAAGAATGCTTACAACAGTGGTTGGCATGTATTGAACATTCAATGTGCAGAAATTTTATTATAGCTTCTTATGCATACATGCTCAGTGTTGTGGCTCTGAGGTTGACGATCATTAAGACAGAAAAACCCCTTTCAGATTTACAGTTAAAACATGGTTAACTCTGGAGAGGGGGGTTGGTGGAGAGCTAGGGTAAATAAAGAAGGATATTTTCTCTGTTTTTATAAGGTTTGAGATTTTTATAATTATGTATTTTTTAAAAAATAAAAAACAACACAGCTTATAAAAATGCTTCCACCAATAAAAGAATACTTGTGCTTGGGGAAAAAATAATCCTGGAGGATCTGCACTTATTTTAATTCCTGGGGAAACCCAAAAAGTCAGCCTACTATATGCAACCTCCGGCCCAGAGTCTTTGCAGTGAGAGGTACACTGCCAATTTTATAGATTCGTTTACTTTACTCCTTCAGCCTGTTTTCCATTATGGGGAATTTGCTGTCATTTGATCTTAATAGATGACCTGGCAGACGTTTCTAGACCTCAGTTCTGCACAGAGCAACTCTCAGATTCCTCCCTGCTAGGTACTCCCTAGATGGAGGATGTTTATAGGAGCCTACAAGCGGGGTCTTCTAGGAGACTCGTGGATGGGTAGGGGAGACCTGCGAAATGGGTGTCTGAAAATTTCAATTATTGTTGGGACCTGGGGCTAAGTAGAAGGAGGAAGATGAAGAGGTGAGTAGCTAGTATCTTTCTCGGTGAGGAATGACAAGCTGTCTCGAGCATCTTACCCTGGGGGGTGTAGCTAGGCTGTGCAGCTTCCCTCTTGCCCAGTCTAAGTTTTCCATGTCAACTTTAGAAGGCTGTTTTTCCTTGGCTGAAATCAGGCTTTCTCATCTATGAATTGGGCTTCATATTTCCTCTGTTCCATGAATTTGGTGAAATCTATTTAGCTTTGGTCTGAAATGTATTGCAAGGCTTTTGAGAGCAAACTATTGAGCATTTTCATAATGGAAAGTGAAATGATACAGAAATAAGGACAGAGCACAGTTGAGTGACTCACTGTCAGGCTTGAAGGAACCCAAGTGTGTGAGAAGGCACTTAATTCACCTTTAGACTTAGCCCACCAGAATAGAGTCCAAAGCCAGCAAAAATCCAATGTTTTACACTTAACTATATATAAGGATGAGTATATGATAGGAGCCAACATCAAGAACCCAAGAAGAAAGGTTCTAAAATGTTGTGAGAAAAAAGTCTATCATTATCTTGCAGGTGTCTCTATAAGAGTAACTAGAAGTTTTTGTATCCTAGCTAAAGTTCCAAGAACAAATGCCTCCCAGGGCCTCCTGCCTTTTCAGTCACACCTGTATCCCATCCCCACTGGACTCTGAACCACACATGTTTCCATTTTCCCTCTCCCACTGCTGAGCCAGATCTGGGCATGGGAGCAAAAAAGAGGCAGCCCTGAGGGTGATGTTCCCAACAACCCGAGCTGTCTCCACCTTACATATCCCTTACAAGGACAAGCTGTCCTCTGTCCTGCTTGGACAAAGGTTTACCCAAGGCCAGTACAACCTCGCATAGAGAAGGGGGAGAGTTCAGAGATCACATGGTTCAAGTTATAAAGTGATCTAAGAATTTAAGAGGTGAAGACTGCTGGTGTCTGCTTTTCAGGGCTTTTCTTCTGTTCCCATCCCGCATGCAACCAGACAGTGTGAGAATCTGGTGGTTCACACACCACTGCGTTTTCTCTTCTTTTCTATCTCTTGGTTGGGCAGTGGGGGAAAGAGGGGATTTCCTTTTCCTGAGTTCTTCATCTCTTTATGGAAATGCTCCTAATGGCAGTGCAATATGTCTGTTATGAAAAAACCCTTATTTTACTAACATAATCTGTTGGTAATTGTGGCACTGGGGAGGCTTGAAGGGACTGGGACATGCCCTAGCCTCCATTTCCAAAAGGAGAGACATTTCTGCAAATATGATAGAATTATTAAAATTACATAAAATCAACTATCTCATGAAATCAGCGTCATGTGTTCCGTAATTAGTATTAGATCACGCTTTAAAAAAAAATTCAAGATAGAAAGGAATTTCTATAAGTACATTTGAACAGCTCAATATGCAATGATACTTTAACTGCACTATATCTGTCCAGCTGTTTTCTGTTGGACTATCTGCTCAAACTTTCTTCAAATCAACACTTTCTTAGCTCTGTATCATCAGGATGCTGCAACCTTTGGATCATTTGTACAGCTAAGCCTGAGTGAGTAGGACTGGCTTGGAGGGGAGCCTGCACCAACCTTATCGTCCATCCTGTACCTTTCAGTTTACTGCTATCCAGAAAGGAGAGGAAGGTGGGAAGGCAGAAAAAGAGGAAAGCTGCACATTCTAAGCATGCTGGGAGATTCTAGAAACATCTAGGACTCAGTATGTTTAGGAAACTAAAATTGGCAGTCCACGTGATGAGGGGAAAAAAGTGATGAGGCAAGTCTCCCTGTTGTTCCCTCTGATAGCCGCTCTCCCTTTCCCGTCTGGCTTACTCTCCAGCTCTCCCTTCTCAATCTAGACACGTGGATCAAGATGTTGCAGAATACACCTGCAATGTTTTCAGCTTTGCACCTTTACTCAGGCCTTCCCTCTTTCCTCCCCACTTTTCAAGGCTCAGCTCAGAAAATCATGTTCTTTGTGAGGATTCCCCTGAGATGTTCTAGTTTTTTAAGTTATATATATATTTCAAAATTTAAGTTCAGGGGTACATGTGCAGGTTTGTTATACAGGTAAACTCAAGTCACGGGGGTTTGTTGTACAGGTTATTTCATTGCCCAGATATTAAGCCCATTAGTTATTTTTCCTGATCCTCTCCCACCTCCCACCCTCCACCCTCTGATAGGTCCCAGTGTGTGTCATTCACCTCTATGTGTCCATGCATTCTTATCATTTAGCTCCCACTTACAAGTGAGAACAGGTGATTTTTGGTTTTCTGTTCCTGCATTAGTTTGCTAAGGATAATGGCCTCCAGTTTCATCCACGTCCCTGCAAAGGACATGATCTCATTCTTTGTTATGGCTGCATAGTATTCTGTGGTGTATATGTACCACATTTTTTTAATCCAGTCTATCACTGATGGGTATTTAGGTTGATTCCATGTCTTTGCTATTGTGAATAGTGCTGCAATGAACATACATGTACATGCATCTTTATAATAGAATAATTTATATTCCTTTGGGAATATATAAATATAATGGGATTACTGAGTTAAACAGTTATTTACAAGAAAGAAACAACCTCATTAAAAAGTGGGCAAAGGACATGAACAGACACTTTCCAAAAGAAGACATACACGCGGCCAACAATTCATATGAAAAAAAGTTCAACATCACTGATCATTAGAGAAATGCAAATCAAAACCACAATGAGATATCATCTTACACAGGTCAGAACGAGTATTATTAAAAAATCAGTAAATAACAGATGTTGGCGAGGTTGTGGAGAAAAAGGAACGCTTGTACACTGTTGATGGGAGTGTAAATTAGTCCAACCATTTTGGAAGACAGTGTGGGGCGATTCCTCAAAGATGAGATGTTCTATTGAATTTGATGTCTCTCGGCCAGGCACAGTGGCTCACACCTGTAATCCCAGGACTTTGGGAGGCCAAGGCGAGCAGATCACGAGGTCAGGAGATCGAGACCGTCCTGGCTAACATGGTGAAACCCCATCTCTATTAAAAATACAAAAAATTAGCCAGGCATGGTGGCGGGCGCCTGTAGTCCCAGCTACTTGGGTGGCTGAGGCAGGAGAATGGTGTGAACCTGGGAGGCAGAGCTTGCAGTGAGCTGAGATTGCACCACTGAACTCCAGCCTGGGAGACAGAGCGAGACTCCCTCTCAAAAAAAAAAAAAAAGAATTTGATGTCTCTCTTCCCTGAGCCACTAAAGCCCTTGGCCTGGCCACCCATCTTCTCCCATGTATTGTTTTAGTGTGCTTTCCCTAAACCTCACCAACGTCCTCCACATTCTGCCCCCCACCTCACCATAGCCATCCCAAATCATACATTATAAACTTTTTGAGACATGTGTTGCGTCTTATTCATTTTTATGAATAATATACACAATATACATAATATACACAAAGCATCTGGCACAGAGCCAGACCAAAGTTAAATATTGGCTGTGAATTCTAACAGTAGACCTATGCACCATGGAATACTATGCAGCCACAACAAAAGTTAAATATTGGCTGTGAATTCTAACGGTAGACCTGATTCTATGCATGAAAAGTTGCTTGGGTTTTAGACAGTTATTTTCAGACATACCAAGCTTAATTTAGAAAACTCTATCTTCTACTGCTATAAATGGCCCTGGCAGCCTAAGAAATTTCAGCTTCTTCCAAAGGTGAACATTTCTCACCTCCTTGTTAGTTGACTCAGCGTGTTTGTATACTATGAATACAGTTAGGCATAACCAATTGGCTCAGGCCCATAGTTTACCCAGCTGATCTTGTCCCTGGCATGACGTTAGTAGGATCCACAGGGGTCCATGTTCTAATGGGAGTCGGGTCCAAGCACAAGTTTAAACAAAAGATTTGAGACCCAGGACAGATGCACACGATGATGGTGCTACATTTTCATTCTCTGTATTTAGCAGGTATATGCAAACTACCCACCTGGCTGGGTGGTGCCCAGGTACGCTGGGTCATTCCCTAGTATTGCTGATTGGAAAGCTTTTGGGATACAATGAGCTGCTTAAAGGCACCCAACAGGCTGACCGTTCACCTGAGGTGGCTCTAAGAGTCTATGGCTGTCTATGACTTATGGGGAACAGTACAGTATAAGGGCTATGAATGAGATGTCTGTTTACAAGAGTAAGGTTAAAGTCCTGCCCTACCACTACTAAAGGAGGAATGTAAAACAAAATACTTAATGTCGTTAATGCTCATTTTTAAAAATCTGTAAATTGGAGAAATGCAGCGTACCTGGGCACCACCCAGCCAGGTGGGTAGTTTGCATATACCTGCTAAATGCTCACTTCCTGGCATTGTCCTGAGGATTCTACGAGACTGTGCACCTCTCAATAGTGTCAGACACATAGTAAATCCTCAAGGTGTGCTAGCTGGCGGTTATGAGTTGACCACTTCCATGTGCTGAGTGACGGATGCTCCACCTCCGGAGTGACAGATGCTTCTCCATAGGTTCTGGCTTTTGAGCGGAGGCACTGCTCTATGAAGACTGTGCTGAGCTCACTGTATCCTCAGTGGAGCTCTGAGATTTCCAGAGGAAGGAAAGGTTAAGAGGATAATGGTACAACCCTGGCTGTCAAAAACCTTTCACTGATTGTCTGAGTCTAGGAGAAGGGCAGCAGAGGCTCCATGGGTTTGAACAGCAACACGACCTGTACAGGCCCAGAAACACACTGTGAGCACAGTCCGGGCTGGGGGCCTGCTGGACAGTTAGCCATGGAGCAGAGTGAGCCACAGGAGCCCAGGCTGGGGCTACATTTCTGATCTTGGCCTCATTAGCGTCTTTCCCAACAAACCAATGTAATGCACATCTATTAATTCATTCACTCAACAAAATTTTGTTAAGTGCCTGCTCTGTGTCAGGCAAAGAGTTCATGGAGTTTTCACTCAAGTAAAGGAGACGGATGTCAATCAGTTTGCCACAGGAATAACAATATAGGCCTGGTTCTCAAACCTTAGTGTGCATCAGAATCACTCAAATAGTTTGTTAAAACATAGATTGGGGCCCCACCCTTGGTCTCTGATTCAGTGGGCCTGGAGTGCAGCCCAATCATTTGCATTCCTAAGGAGCTTCTAGGTTCTGCTGGTGCCGCTGGTCTGGAACCACACTTGGAGAACCACTAATATCTCATAACAAACTGTGAGAGAAGTTCCCTGGGGGGAAAATAAGAGGCTTCTGGGAGAGCATATGAGGAGAACCTAACACAGATTGGAAGAGTCTCAGAAGTCCTTTCCGAGGAAATCCCATTTGAACAGAGCCTTGAAGGATGAATAGGTGAGAAAGATGGATGCAAGGGGTGAGCATGTGGAAACTGAGGAAGAAAGGGGCGGGGGAGTGGGAGAATGGACACCAGCATGGCTACAGTGCAGTGGGTGGGCCAGGGGTTGCATGGACCATTCAGGGCCTGTGGAGTAGAAGGACCATGGATCTATGCCAAGCACAACGGAAGGAGCCTTTGTTGAGCAGAAAATTGACATGTTCTGATTTATGTTTCTATAATTTAACTTATTACTGTTGTATGGCAGATGTGTTGGAGAGAAGCAAAAATGGTTGTTAGGAAGCTTTTACCGATGTCTTGGCAAAAGATGGTTGCTTTTGTGGTAGGTGGGTGGTGCCTGTGGTTATTGAGAGAAGTAGGTAACTCTGGGATATTGTTTGAATATAAAACTGATAGAATTTGGTGATGGATTGGATATAGGAGAGAGAGAGGAAAAAGTTAAAGATGGTTGGCTGGGCACAGTGGCTCACGCCTGTAATCCCAGCACTTTGGGAAGCCGAGGTGGAAGGATCACTTGAGCCCAGGAGTTCGAGATCAGCCTGGGCAACATGGCGAGACCCTGTCTCTACAAACAAGATCATACAAAAATTAGCCTGGCATAGTGGCACATGCCTGTAGTCCTAGCTACTCAGGAGGCTGAGGTAGGAGGATCACCTTAGCTTGGGGGGTCGAGGCTACAGTGAGCCATGATCATACCACTGCACTCCAGCCTGGAGTGAGACAGTGTCTCAAAAAAAAAAAAAAAGGCATTAAAGATGGTCACAGGCAAGTAAGATTAAATTATAGCAGCAGGACAGATCTGATGATTCCTGAGAAAGTGATGAAAATTTTGTGTCCATATCCACTGACAGTTTTTATCTAACCTTACTCCTTTTCCTTCCTCCTCTCTAGTCTCTTTCCCCTCTCATATCTTTGTTTTCAAGCCAGACTATATCCACCTGTCACTTGGGCTAGGTAAGCTATTTGCTGCAGCAATTGACTATCTGAAGATAAGGGCAAGGCTCTGGCCATGCGGAACAAGACCTGTGGGCTTGGACTCCCTATATGACAAACATGGTGGGGAAAAAGGGTTGTCCAGACACACAGTCTCTGCATCCCTTTCAAATTTTATCTACTAAACTCATAAAACATTCATCAGAGAAAGATCGTCATTGCCACCCTTAGTGAACTGTGGCAACACTGAACCATGGAGTGATATGCCTTGCCCTCTGCTAGAGAGGGAATGGAGCCAATTCCAGAGTAGGGGGTTGGAGCTTCCTGACTCCCAGGTATCTCACTGGGGCCTCTCGCTCAACCAAGTAGAAGTAGGTCATGAGCCACAATCAGGGACAGGAACAGGATGTTCCCAGCTGGAGTTCTGAATACCAGTAAGTCAAAGTGGAGGTTCGCATGGCAATGGTAATGCCACCTCTTTTTTGAGACCAGCAATCCAGCAATATGGGGGTGAGTCAACTGCTGCTTTGAAAACCTGTTGTATTTCTTCAATTTCATGTCTGAGATTGGAGATATTTGCGATGATTTGGGTCCTGGGCATTTGGCAGAGTTTCAGATGGTTTTCCACATGGTGATGTGGTCTCAGGATAGAGGCCCCAGAAACACCACCTCACAATGTGTCTTTCCCCTGGTCTGCTGCATGATCCTCAGAGAATGATTGACTTTAAGGCTCCAATCGAGTGAGATTTTCTAGTAGCTTAAAGCTCTTTTAGGACATTTCAAAACCTTCCAACTTCTGATTTGAAAAAATATCAAAAGGAGAAGGATGAATGGAAAAGATCCTACTGACTGTTTCAGAAAGATCTCTGAGAACCTTTGCCCTAGTCTCTGTCTTTTTAAGAGGATGTATTCAGGGCTGGGTGCAGTGGCTCACGCCTGTAATCCCAGCAGTTTGGGAGGCCGAGGCAGGTGGATCACGAGGTCAGGAGTTCAAGACCAGCCTGGCCAAGATGGTGAAACCCTGTCTCTACTAAAAAATACAAAAAATTAGCTGGGCGCCGTGGCAGGTGCCTGTAATCCCAGCTACTTGGGAGGCTAAGGCAGGAGAATCACTTGAACTCGGAGGGCAGAGGTTGCAGTGAGCCGAGATCGTGCCGCTGCACTCCAGCCTGGGTGACAGAGTGAGACTCCATCTCAAAGAAAAAAAAAATAAAAGGATGTATTCAGAAAAAGACGGTTAGAGCCTCCTCTCTGACCCCCTCTTCATATTCCCTTGCCCATTTGGTCAGTTGCATGCCCAGGCCATGCAGGCCCCTTAGCACTTCATCTCAGCGGCAGTCAGAGAATTCTTGAATCACAGAATCTCAGAGCTGCAAAGTACTTCAGTCAGAGAGGGGTGAGCATGGGGCTGCCTGAGACTTCAAGGCTTCAACCAGGTGAGGCCTTTTCCACAGTGCAGGGCCTTGGTGTGATCACCATGTTCCCGGGACCAGCTATTAGTGTTACAGATGCTAGTCTCATAGACGGACTTACAATAACCAGGCTTGCAATAAACTGACATATAAACACAAATGTCCATATTTGCATTTTATAATGGTAGATATTCTATTTCAGTGACCAGAATTCTCACTCACAAATCTCTCTTTTTTTTTTTTTTTTGAGATGGACTGTCACTCTGTTGTCCAGGTTAGAGTACAGTGGTGCGATCTTGGCTCACTGCAACCTCTGATGCCTGGGTTCAAGCGATTCTCCTGCCTAAGCCTCCCGAGTAGCTGGGATTACAGGCGCATGCCACTACACCTGGCTGATTTTTGTATTTTTAGTAGAGATGGGTTTTCACCATGTTGGCCAGAACTCCTGACTTCAGGTGATCCACCCGCTTTAGCCTCCCTAAGTGCTGGGATTACGGGTGTGAGCCACTGCACCCGTAATACACTTCCATCATTTCATGGAAGTTATGTTCACTGGCTGATAAAGCATCAAGACTGAAATAGTGAACTCAGATCTTGCCAAAACACAAGATCACCGAAAGCAGAATACCTTCCTTCCATCTGGAATGTGTGGCAGGATGGAGTGAAGGAAAGAAGCTTTTGTTTTTGTTTCATTAAAGCAAAGGGATCCTACTTGAAATGCCCCTTATTGTGCATGTATCAGGAAAGACCTTTTGTTTCAGCAAATCTCCAAACACTGGGCTGCAAGGCTGGTCTGATGTATTATGCAAAAAATGTTTACATTTTCTCCGAAATCTCTTAACTTTTTTGGGTTATTCCAGAATGCTCAGGTGCCCTGAACTAGACATTCTCTCCCCAGGAGAGCCCTGGGAAAATAAGTATTGATATGTCTGTTCCCTTGGGCTTACATGGAATCCACTCAGACTGTGCCCGTGTTGGTAGCACATTGCATGTCATTGGGTTTCAACTGTCCTGATGCTCATGTCATTTACAGTTATGTCCTCACAAATCACACCCTGGTCACCTTGTCTCCTGATTTATTGACATTCTCTTAGGATGAGTTGATCATTCGAGTCTCCCTTTCCAAAGGTACCTAGTTTCTATATTCTTATAGGGACCCTATTAGAGCCTCCTCCAGGATTGTGGAAGGAGCAGCAGCTCACCCAGTCCAACACTTTAGGAGACGAATTCCGAATGCCATATCTCCAGCCTGTCTTGACTTGAATGCTGCCAACAGTGTGGAAATCACCACTCTTCTAGAGGCTCAGTCCTTTCAACAAAGACCCTAGGCTGAAAGGAATAAACCAATCAGAAGATATTATCAATGCCCAACTGTGTGTTCAGTACCTGACCTGTGGTTGAGGTTTTCTAGGCACTGTGGGGGATGCTAAAGAAGAGTAAATAGACCAGGAATGGGCAGTCAGCCCCTTTCCAAAGTTCTGCAGGCGAGGAGGGTTCAGAGGTTCACAGACTTGTCAGTTTGTGTCCTCAGCACCCCTGGAACTCACCCAGTCACCTAGAACTACACTACTCCTGTTCATCCAGGGCTCTGGGTGTCTGCCACTTTGATGGCAAAAGCTGAGCCCTGTGGTCCCTATGAAGAATTGTAAGGGCAAGGTTGGGTCTAGCATCAAGGGAATAGCCTGCTGCCAGGAATCCATGCACTTTGTCAGAGTATCTGAAAATCCTATCATGCCTTTGGGCCTCTTTTTTGATTATAGTATTATCTCCAGAAAGCTCCTATTATAATGCACATCATTTTACATGAAATCAGTAACAAATAAAGACATAAGTGGCTGAGCAAAGAATAAGACCTGGAGTATGAGGCACTGAAGAAGAGGATAGAGATGCTGAATGATGATAGATTGGTTAATAACGGTGATGGGACACAGTTCTCTGGGGCCTCGAAATCCCTAGCACAAGATTCCACGGTGACATTTTATTGCCATTTTGCTGACACAGTTCTGGAACTGGGAAAATTTTCCTTCAGATCCATGTTGAACTCAGTGAACTAGGTCGTGGAGAAAATCTCAGCTATCTCACTTAATAACTTTGTGAGCTTAGGTAAGGTACTTAATTTCTTTGAGCCTTGCTTCACCTAACTATAAAAGAGAGAAAACAATGCCTACTCAGAAGGGCTGTTTGTGAAGATTAAGTGAAATTATGTTTAATGTGTGGTGCATGGTAGACATACAGCAAATGGAAATTATTATTTCTCCTTTTATTTCTGTAGCAGCTTCCTTTAATGATGTTCATAAAGAATTCCTTCTATTCCACTCCCAAGAGTCTCATTTAGATGTAAAATTGTTCACTCAAGTATTCCGGGAGCTGAACTGTGATCAAGCCTAATAACAGAAGTGAATTTTGATAAAGAAGCATTGGCTTTTGAAAGTCAAACATGCATATTCCTTACTAAAGATAACTTACATTATTTGAATGGTAAAATTATGGTAATAAGATTTTTCACTTTCTGAAGGAGGGCCCGTTCTTTCTTTCTGTTTTCCTTCCCCCTTTTTCCTTCTCCCTTTATCAGCCTGCAGGGTATCTTTGAATGGATTTCTCTCAAATTTTCCTCCCAAATTGACAGGGGCTGACCAGGAGAGTTCCCCATCTCAGCTGGTGATTGGGAACAGAGACTCCCTTGTTCTCCTGCACACCCTGGGTCATGGCTCTTACTTGGTGTATGGAGGAAGGAAAAAAGAAGACCTTGACCATCACCTCTCCCCATTCATTTATTCACAGCACTTACCACCCTCTGCAGTGATCCCCTTGGAAGATGAGCTCCATGAGGGCAGAGATTGTGTGTATCTTGTATATCTTCATATGTTCAGTGTTTGCACAATGTCTGGTGCACAGCAGGGATTCAATGTATGAATGTGTGGGATAGTGGCCTGGTAGGGCAAGGTTACGACAGCAAGTCCAGGACAGAGCCTAACTCTGGAGCCTCAGACTATATTCTGCCAGTACAAGCAAGGGAATCCTGATTTTGGCCTGAGAGATGCATCTTCTAGCAAAGTCAACATCGGGATGGCTCCTGAGCTTTCCTTCTCAGAGGAGTGGGCTTCCTAGTTCCCCCTCCCAGACTCCCAGTCTGCAAGGCCAAGATCCATTTCCAGGAGAAAATCAATATTTGATGTTCTCTTCCTTCCCCAGCGTTGGTTCAGAGCTCTGGAAATCTCCTGCCCTCCTTACACCACGCAGATAGGAAATCTCTCCTTTGGCTTTTACCTTCTGGGCCCAGGCCACCCACTGCTGGCGTGGATTTTAGCCATATTATTTTCTGCTGCTCTGAGTGCCAACAGCACACTCAGCATTAGACACAAACATGCAGAGACTCAGCTCTTGCCTGCCCCAAAGGCTTGCTGGGTAAGTTAAACAGACTATAAAATGCAGACTTCAAATATGCCAGAGGCAAAGGCATTTAAAATTCTCAGCGGGGGCTGGAAAGAGAACGCTTTTAAAGTCTTTTCATTTCTCCCTCTTCCTTTGCCTTCAGCATCGAGCTGCCTGTGAGTTGTCCTGCCTCTTCTGTCTATGACCATTTAAGGATGACTGGTCCTTTTGTGAGCAGGCAAAGGCTTTAAGATGTTAGCTGTGAATGTGGACAGCCCTTCCCAGGCTGCCTGAAAGAGCAGAGGCAGCTAAACTTGGCAACAAATATTTCCAAGCCTGCTTTCCATTCCATCATGCTGAATGGTGTTATTAAATTGATGATTCAGGATCTCAAACCAGCAGAGCTCTGTCCTTTGGGAGAAACATAATCCATATGACAGGTCTCACCGGGGCTGTTTCTGAACACCAGAAACCAGTGCCTAGAACAGTGTAGATCAGAGAGCAGGTGAGCTGGGCCCTTTGGGGTCAGAAGCCACCTGGGCCAGAGTTTTGCAGGTAACACTCTGCAATGGATGTACCTGGGTCAGCCTGGTGCACCGAGTCCATGCTGTGTTCACTTGGTGTCCTTTTCTCCTAAAAAAGACCTAACCTGGTGCCATATCTCTCCTAAGCAATGTGAGTAGACACTACCTTGACTTCCAAGGATTTGTATTCTGATCTTCTGGTGGGGACATCACTTCATGGAAGTTATGTTCACTGGCTAATAAAGCATCAAGACTGAAATAGTGAACTCAGATCTCACCAAAACACAAGCTCTCCAAAAGCAGAATACCTTCCTTCCATCTGGAATGTGTGGCAGGATGGAGTGAAGGAAAGAAGCTTTTATATTTGTTTCATTAAAGCAAAGGGATCCTACTTGAAATGCCCCTTATTGTGCATGTATCAGGAAAGACCTTTTGTTCCAGCAAATCTCCAAACACTGGGCTGCAAGGCTGGTCTGATGTATTATGCAAAAATGTTTACGTTTTCTCCGTCATTCCTTCACACCCCCAATCTCCTTCTCTTATTTTTTGACTGAGAAAAGGGTCTTAGGAACAAAGAACATAAATATTTTGGTGAATCTAATATTGGATTAGATTTTGCTTGGTGCAGTTCCTTATACACAGGGGAGCTCAATGGATGGGCTTTGATGGTGAGGGAGATAGAAATGATTTAATAGTAACTCACTCAGCATTCCCAGAATAAATTCCCTCTATTCCCAGTATGGCCTGTGTGTGCACTTACATACTCATGCTTGTGGACACGTGCACGCACGCACAGCTTAAGAGCAAACAAGCCATGTTGCTTATTCAAGGGACCAAAAAAAAAAAACCTCTAAAAGATGCCTTTGCTGGGTTGACTGTTTTAACTAAAATTCATGTCAAATTGAAAAGGAGAGTATCACGTAGCTCAATGATATGTATCTCAACGTATCACCCATGTTGAGAAAATAAAAGAGCAGGGTGTTTTATACATAGGTCCTGTCTTTTAAAGGAAGGCAGTCAAAGACAGATCTTTCTAAATGAATGGGAGGGGTTGGGGGAGTGGTATGGGAATGGCGGAGGTATATCACGAATCCCCTTGGGGTTACCTTTTAGTGGACATGTCCCCATTTGTTCACCCCTCCCAGCCCAAGTAGCCATTGCAGGGAACCGAGTTTCTGAGGAGGGCATGTGCTCACTCAGAGTGTTGGCATGAATAAAAAGGGCTGAAGTCAACTGGTCTAAAAGAGTGTGATGACTTGGGGCCATCTAACACCAGGAGAGTGGTAGCACTCAAGGAAAAACAGTTTCCATTCAAAGATCTGGGACTGAATGGGAGCCCCTGCTATATGCTGCACAGCTGTTACTGCATTTCAAACAACAGTGCCCCTGCAGTCACTGATAGACTCAGAGGTGTTTTTTAATAATTCCTATGTCCAGTGCTAAGGGCTTCAGAAACACAAGGGTAGTATTGTACTAATAACAGCAAACACTTTTATAGTGCTTACTATGTCCAGCACTTTTCCAAGCTTTTTCCATATAATAATGTACTTAATCTAACTTAATCCTCTCAACAGCCCCATGAGGGAGGTACTATTATTATTATTATCATCATCTATTTTAGAGAGATAGGGTCTTGCTCTGTCACCCAGACTGGAGTGTGGTGGTACGATCGTGGCTTACTGCAGCCACGACCTCCTGGGCTCAAGTGATTCTCCTCTCTCACTCTCTTGAGTAGCTGGGACTACAGGCATGTGCCACCATGCCCAGCTAATTTTTCTATTTTTTTGTAGAGATGGCATCTCACTATATTGCCCAGGCTGGTCTCAAACTCCTGGCCTCAAGAGATCCTCCAGCCTCGGCCTCCAAAATGCTGGGATTACAGGCGTGAACCACAGTGCCTAGCTGGGAGGTACTATTATTATCCCCTTTCACAGATTATGAGCCAGGAGTTTGTTCTCCATAGTAGTGATGGAATACTCACAGAAGAAAGTGACTAAGTGCCAGAGAAGATACAATGGAAATGCAATAGCTGTTTGTAGAGAGGAAAAGTGACTTCCCACCCAGAAGGTCAAGAAAGGCTTCATGGAGGAGGTGGAATCTGAGTGGGTCTTGAAGAGTAGAGTGGGTTTCTATGTGGTTGCTCTTTTTTTGCTTTGTGATAGAAAGAAAAGAGGTGAGAAATGACTGTAATGGGGTAAAAATGGGGTGTAGGGCTGTTCAGGCTGTCAAAAGTCAAAATTACACAAATTTAATTTAAAGATCTCAATTGGCATTTATTTGTGATTCCAGAATCAGGCAACACCTCGTTCTGTGAAACAGAATGAGTGTTCCAATGAGCTGAGCAGAGGAAATTGGTTTCACAGACAAAAAAGGGCTGAGGACAGCAGAAACAGAAAACAAAAAGAAGGTTGGTCGTTTCTAAGTTACTTTCCTGTAAAGGTTAAAGCAGAGGAGACTTCCTTATCATGCCTGCTAAAACTGCCCTGTTTGAGGACTCGGCAATTATCTCTGTCTCCTGATTTCTTGGAAGGTCAGATCAACAGCTTAGTTTTGGCTTGGTGATGTGGAACTTCAGCACGAGGGGCTCCATTTTGGTTTGGTTTGTTGTGCCTGGTGCAGAAGCTCAGTCCCAACCAGTGGCCTTTTATAAATGTTAATTAACAAGGCAGAGAGCAGTAAGAGCAGAGATACAGAGGTTGTGGGTCACTGGGGATGACAACATGTTGGTTATTGCTGAGAAATCGAAGAACAAGAGGCTGGAAGGGTAGAGGAAAGGCAAGTAAAGGTAAATTTGGAGTTTGGACTGATTTGTGTTGACCCTGAAGGTGAGATCAGGGGTACTCAGTTTGGTGGCAGTGGGAATGATGGAACTGAGAGGAAAAACACTGGAGGCCACCACAGAGATGGACTACTAATAAACAGTCCAGCTGAAAAGCGAGTAGAACCCAGCAGCAGTAGAATTGGAGTTGGGAATCAGGGGACAGATGTGAGGGGTGACAAATGATTAAATGTGGGGGCATATATTCGTTCATTTCCTGCTGCTTTTAACACAGTACCTGAAACTGGGTAATTTATAAGGAAAAGGATTTTAGCCGGGCGCGATGGCTCACGACTGTAATCCCAGCACTTTGGGAGGCCGAGGCAGGCAGATCATGAGGTCAGGAAATTGAGACCATCCTGGCAAACACGGTGAGACCCCGTCTCTACTAAAATTACAAAAAATTAGCCAGGCATGGTGGTGGGTGCCTGTAGTCCCAGCTACTTGGGAGGCTGAGGCAGGAGAATGGCGTGAACCTGGGAGGCGGAGCTTGCAGTGGGCAGAGATCGGCCACTGCACTCCAGCCTAGGTAACAATGCGAGACTCCATCTCAAAAAAAAAAAAAAAAAAGGAAAGGATTGTATTTCTTATAGTTATGAAAGCTGAGAAGTCCCAGGTCGAGAGGCTGCATCTGACAAGGGCCTTCCTGCTGGGGGGCCTCTGTGAAGAGTCCCAAGATGGCACAGGGTATTACATGGTGGGAGGGTCAATGAGGTCTCTCAGGTCTCTCTTCCCCTTCTTATAAAGCCACTGGTTCTGCTCCCATCATAACCCATTAATTCACCAATTCACTAATCCACTAATCCAGGAATGGATTAATCCACTCATGAGAGCAGAGCCCTCATGACCTAAGCACCTCGTAAAGCTTCACATCTCAATACTGCCATATTAGGGATTAAGTTTCCTTTTTTTGGGTAATAATTTCTTATTTTTATTGAGGTAAAATATACATATATAATTTACCATGGGGATTGAATTTCAACATAATTTTGGAGGGATCAAATATTCAACCACAGTGGGGGAGAAGGTAGTGGATGAAAAGAGTCAAAGATGACTTCAAGGCTTAATAACTTGAAGAGGTAGGTGATGTTAGTAGAAGCAAGTCAGCTAGGGGGAGACAGGGTGGGGTGGGGGAAGAGAAGAGAAGATTGTGTGTTAGCAGTGTCATTTTAGTTTACGATATGACGTCCAGGGGGAGATTTACAACAGGTGGAATGAGGAGTTGGGGTCCTTGGAAGAGCAGTTGGGATTGGAGATGACAACTTTTTACATTCCTTCTCCCGGCTGTGGCTCTGAACCAGTGGAGAACAGACACAGAACAGCTGGAGAATTGGCCCCCAGAGGGAGAGGAAGTCCTGCCGGGGAGGCAGGTTTGTGCTCAATCTAAGCTACATCATCACTAACTATGCGGTCGTGGAAAAGATGCTATACCTTTCTCAGCTTCTGGCCTCACATTTGTAAAATAGCGTTTAAATGAGGTATGGTTTTAAATGCCTAGTACTTCGTGGGGCCTCTAAGTATTCTGTTCTGCCTTCTCTGGAAGTGTTTCCAGAGTTTATTTATGTTTATGCTACTAAACATCTTACAATGCACAGGACGGCCCCCACAACAAAGAATTATCTGTTCCAAAATGTCAGTAGTGCTGAGGCTGAGAAGGCCTGCATTAATCCACTCATTTATTATTTATAAAGCACCTACTAAGTGCCAGCTCTAAGTAGAGTGTTGAGAATATAAAGATGAAAGGCAAATTTGTGCTCTCAAACATCTGACAGTATTGTGAGGAGACAGATGTGCCATCAAACAATTATATGGAAATAAGGCATGTGCTATCATGGGGTATATACAAAGGGCGTTAGAACAGGGGGAAGCAGCGCCACGTGGTGGTTTAAGGCAGCCTCTTTGGAATGGGCCAGCCCTGGAATCGAATCCCAGTTACACTGTACCACCTGGGACAGGCTACTTCACCCCTGCGAACCTCGGTTTCCTCATCTATAATGCAGACAATTATGCTTGCTTCATTGTGCTGTTGTGAGGATTAAATACATTCAGCACAGTGCTAACACATAATAATTTGTCAATAGATGGTAACTAATGATAATGATGAGGATAATGATGATGAAAATGATGTTTACCTGCCTCAGGATTTAGGAAAGCTTCTCAGCATTTAACCCAAGGCTTGAGGGATGAGTAGAAATGCTAGGTAAGCAACGAGGGAGAGGCATTTTAGACAGAGAATATCATGGGCAAAGACCCTGAGAGAGGACATTTTGTGACTCATTTGGAGAATTACAAAGAGCCCAGTGCGACTCAGTTTAAAGAAAGTAGGGATGTTGGCTGGGGGTGGAGTTAGGGGCCAGCAGGATAAGAGGCTGGATAGGTAGGTGAGGCCCCATCCTGAAGGGCCTTTTATTCAATGCCAAGGAGCTCAGCTTTTGTACCATAAGTTGTGGAGTCACTGGAATATTTAAAAGGAGTAGTGACAAGATCAGACTTGTGAATTAGGGAAAATAAATCACTTTTTAAAAAAATTTGAAGGACAGATTGGAGGGGCCAGTAGACAAATAAAGAGACTTTTTCAAAAATCTAGGAGAGAGAGGTAGTAAGTGCTAGTGCTTTATCTCAAAGTATAATCTCCATTCATTCAAGTAATTTTTACAGAGCATCTATGAAGCTCTTGGTGTTCAGAATACTGAAAAAGACAACATTTCTGATAGCATAGAAATTGCATTCTAGTGAGACAGACTTAGAGTAAACAAGAAAACAAACATGGAAGTTAAAAGTTAATTAGGTAGTATAATGTAATGACTGGGATAGAGAAGCAACTGGAGACAGGATGGTCAGGAAAGGTCACTCTGAGCATATGACAGATAAACTAAGGCCTGCATGAGGAGAACATTGTGATTGTTCAATAGGTATTTGTTGAATGAATGAATCACCAAATGAAAGAGAATTAATGAACTAGAGTGTATGAATGTGAGTAGTAGTGGGGAAGGAGAAGAGGGACATCTATTTGAGAAATTCAGAAAGAAGAATCACCAGTACACGGCTTGGTGATTGCTTGGATGTGGGGGTAAGAAAGGAGGAGTCCAAGATGGTTGGCCTCAAAGGCCCAGGGGTGACATCTGCTGACATGGGGAGGAGAATGAGGTGCAGACATGAAGACAAAACATCTTGCATTGCACTTTGGTTAAAATGAGTTTGAGGCTGGATGGTGTAATGGCTTACACTTGTAATCCCAGCACTTTGGGAGGTTGAGGTGGGAGGATTGTTTGAGACCAGCCTGGGTAACAAAGCAAGACCCCATCTCTACAAAAATAATAACAATAATAATAATTAGCAAGTCATGATGGAACATGTCTGTAGTCTCAGCTGCTTGGGAGGCTGAGGTGGGGAAATCACTTGAGCCCAGGAAGTCAAGCCTTCAGTGAGCTGTGATTGCCCCACTGCACTCCAGCCTGGATGAGAGAGCAAGACCCTGTCTCAAAAAAAAAAAATTAAATTAAATTAAAAATGAGTTTGAGATGACTTTAGAATATCCAACAGGTTATGTCAAGAGACCATTTGAATTGCAGTTCTGAAGACCAAGAGAGAGAACTGTCTGGGGATGAAGATTGGGATTGCCAACATAGAGGTGGCAGTTGAAGTCACATATGGAGAAGAGGAATTGTGTGCAGAGTAAGTGGAAAGTGGAGGACAAAATCCTGGAGAACCTAACAGGGAAGAGGAATCATCTAGTTTCTTCTTAGAAAAGTCTTAATCTCTACCCCTTTTGTGGAGTTAACACATAAAAGAAAGATGTGCACTGTGATAGTCTCACCATGGGTCTAAGCATCCTCCAGTCTTTCAGAGAGGCTTTAGGTAGCTCTCTTTATTGTTTATTAATTTGTTATTCTTTTGAAAAAATTTTGTTTTGAGACAAGGGTTTTGCCATGTTGCCTAGGCTGGTCTTGAACCCCTGGTCTCAAGCAATCCTCCCACCTCAGCCTCCCAAAAGTGCTGGGATTACAGGCATGAGCCACCTTGCCTGGCCTGTAGTTCTCTTTAGGAGATATAAAGTGCAAGCCTGAGAAGGGGGCAGCCAGCACTATGGAGACTTTTTTGCAGTGTGGAAGGTTTCTCACTCGTAGACACTGCTTTGCATGTTTGGGCCTCAGCAGGGGCAGTGGGCAGCGGTTCCCCAATGCCAAAGGGTTGGTTAAAAAAAAAAGGTGAGGAAGGAAGATAAAAACAACCACATGGATGTAATCGGTCTGTGAGGAAACTTCCCCCTCAATTAATTCATAGGTGGGATTCCACCTTAGGTAAATGTCTTTGAGGACAAATCATCGGAAAGAATGGAGCACAGATTCCATCAGGTAGTATAACTACTTTGATATACTTTCCTATGTGCTCCTGAAAGGACTTTTTTCCTCTGAGCATTCTTTGATGGAAATTAAAGTAATCATAAACACATGATCAGAAAGTAACCTGGAGCGAAGGAAACAGTTTTGTTTTTTGTTTTTTTTGGTGTTTGTTTGTTTGTTTTTTCCTCTCTCTCTCTCTTTTTTTTTTTTCTATTGCCCAGGCTGGGTGCAGTAGCATGATCACAGCTCACTGCGACTTCCTCCTCCCAGGCTCAAGCAATCCTCCCACCTCAGCTTCCCGGGTAGCTGGAACTAGAGGTGCCTGTCACCATGCCTGGCTAAATTTTTTTTTTTTTTTTTTTGCATTTTTTGTAGAGACAGGGTTTTGCTATGTTGCCCAGGCTGGTCTCAAACTCCCGAGCTCAAGCAATCTACCTGCCTTGGCCTCCCATAGCACTGGGATTACAGACGTGAGTCACCATGCTTGGCCTTTCTCATATTTAACAACAACCAGCATTTATTGGGTGTCTATTATGTGTGGCCAGTTGTCCCAAAATGCCTCACTTATATTGTTTATAGCATTGTGGTTGCCATTTCAGAATGGGAGCAACTAATGGGTAGGTGCATAGTAAAGACCTGATGGTCCCAGAGTGTCACAGTGAGCCAGCCACACAGATGCCTTCTTGACTCGCAGCGCTCAATCTACCAACCTGAGCAAACTGTCACAGATGAAAGGACCAAGGACCTGGGCTTAGCTGACCTGGGTTCAAGTTCTAGCCCAGCCACCCATCCACTGCATGACCTTGGGCAAGTCGCCCAGCCTGTCAGAACTTCAGTTTCCTCCTCAGTAAACCAAGGACAGGTGTTGCTTCAGCTCACAGCTCATCATCAGGATCTAATGAAATAATGCACATGGAGCCTTTGTGAGCTACAGCCTTCCCACAAGTAAAGCATATTAGTCTAATAATCACTACCGCACCCTTCGTATAAATCCAGGTTGTTAGGTGGGGCTTTTAGGTCACAATCCTTTTGCTCTCCTGCCATTAGGGCACCTGGGGATGCTGTAATTAAACCAGCAATCCAGCAGGTCATCTTTGGATTACGTTTCCTCAGCCCAGCTTGGTAGGCCTGGGAGGACAAGTACCTCTCAGCACCCAGGCAGATATGCTGACATCTAAGTCAAGCAAGTTTTTGCAAAGCTTCCCAGTCTGCTGTCCATCAGAAGAAGCTAACCCAGAGGCCGGGCGCGGTGGCTCATGCCTGTAATCCCAGCACTTTGGGAGGCTGAGGCAGGCGGATCACCCGAGGTCAGGAGTTCAAAACCAGCCTGGCCAACACGTCGAAACCCTGTCTCTACTAAAAATACAAAAATTAGCCAGGTGTGGTGGCACATGCCTGTAATCCCAGCTACTTAGGGAGGCTGAGGCAGGAGAATTGCTTGAACCCAGGAGGTGGAGAGTGCATTGAGCCAAGATTGTGCCACTGCACTCCAGCCTGGGTGGCAGAGCAATAATCCATCTCAAAAAAAAAAAAAAAAAGCTAGCCCAGGGAAACGGTGCCAGGATCCAAATGGCTATCAGCCACTTTGCCACCTGGGTACTAACCAGCTGTATCTATTTGAGGATGTCTTCCCTGGAAGCCATTGAGAGAGGCTGTGCTTGCCAGTACAGATGTCTGCTCTCCAGAGCTTTAGCCCCCAGCAGGGAGGCAGCAGCCCAGAAGGGGAGAGCCAGAAAATCTGATTCTCTAGCCTGAGGCCCTTGCAAGGCTGATTGGCAATTGACCTTAAAGAAGGTGACTGGACCAGGCTCTCTGCTCCTTGTAATCATTGTGATTGGCTTAAGTGACTCTGCTGATCTGCCAAGGGCCTATGGCAACTGACATTCCCCTTTTATGTGTTCTTGTTTTCAGGATCTTGATGGTTAGTAATAGCAACGGCCTGGCTGCTCAGGACATGCCTGTGGTCCCAGGCATTCATGAATGCTTCCAACACCCACCTGAGGCAGACATAGCTCCTTCAGGACCTCTCATTGGGCCACTCAGAAGGCAGAGATAAAAAGGCTCTCTCAAAAGGAGCTTCATTTTTGGGGTACAGATGGTACCTCCCTGGCTGCCAGGGTAGTTATCAAAAATGCATTGTGTAACAACTAAATGAGATAAGCCACGTCAATGCTGAGAACAGTGCCTGGCACATTGAAAGTGTTCAATTAATATTGACCCTTGTGATCATCTTTGTCACAACAACCCTTTATCCCAACTTTAAACGAGGACGCTGGAGCTCAGACAAGGTAAATCTCTTGTCCAAGGACCTTCAGCTCTGGGATTTGAACCCAGTACTGCTCCTCTGGACTGGGCTTCCGATGCTGTTGAAACTCTCTACGATAATGGACTCAAGCATTGCTATCCAGGCACTGACTCTGGGTACCCATCCCTGAGGATTTAAAACTCTGATCTCGGCCGGGCACCGTGGCTCATGCCTGTAATCCCAGCACTTTGGGAGGCTGAGGCGGGCAGATCACGAGGTCAGGAGATCGAGACCATCCTGGCTAACACAGTGAAACCCCGTCTCGACTAAAAATACAAAAAATTAGCCAGGCGTGGTGGCGGGCACCTGTAGTCCCAGCTACTTGGGAGGCTGAAGCAGGAGAATGGCGTGAACCTGGGAGGCAGAGCTTGCAGTGAGCCGAGATCGTGCCACTGCACTCCAGCCTGGGCGACAGAGCGAGACTCCATCTCAAAAAATAAAAATAAATAAAAATAAAATAAAACTGCGATCTCAGGAACTGGAGCTGTTGTGCCTACCCATGATGGGATGTTTGTCCCTAAGGGAGCCCTTGGGGAGGGGCGCCTGGCAGGACCCTGTGAAATCAGCCTTACTAAATAGAGCCACTTGGCTCTGATGCCCTTTCAGTCCTGCCCTCCCCACCCTGTTTCATGCCAGCTCATAGACCGAGACAGAGTGGGACCGTCTCCAAAAGGTTGCCTGGCCTCATTACCTGACACAGGACAGTTTCTAGTTGCTTCTTTCTCTTCCCCAAGCCAGCACTGTCTCACCATAGTGGTCAGATCCTGCTCCTCCTCTGTAGCCTCCTGAAGCCAGTGCTACTTCCTACGTCCCGGGGTTAATAATAAATTGCCCTCTGAGGTCAGCTGAGTAGCCTAGGAGCAGTTTTTCAGACCGATAGAGTGCACTCAGGAGACCTGAGTTCTAGTTTTAGCTTTTCCATTTACCAACTTGGGCAACAGTAATAATATGCATTAATGTAGAGTTGACAAAACAGTTTCTCAAACCTTATTTCATTTGATTATCATAAAACCGTGTGAGTCATCAGAACAGGTTCTCTTATTTCCATCTTACAGAAAAGAACATGAGGTTAAGCACTTCAAGATTGTACCTCTAGTAAGTGAAAACCAGAACATAAAGCTAAGATTTTTAAATAGAAACTCCTATGCTGTTTCTACACTGTTGTCATTTCTCCCCCAACCCCACACCTAATTTTTTCACGTGCAAAGTGAGGGTATTTGGAATAAATGATCTCAGAATTTCTTTCTAGCTTTCAAGTAGAACCTAGTGTCTTGCAGTTTTCAGATGCACCCTGACTCATCTGAAGAACTCAGAGTTATGATATCTGTCTCATGGTTAATGATCTGAAAAATATTCCCACTTTTCTATCTGTATCCTGTAACATTTGCTTTTTTTTTTTTTTTTTTTTTTTTTTAAAGAGATGGGGGTCTCACTATTTTGCCTGGGCTGGTCTGAGCTCCAGTGATCCTCCTGTAGCCAGGACTGCAGATGCAGGCTAGTGTGCCTGGCAACATTTCCATTGTTATAGTTCACGGCATAAGCTTTCTTTAGGGAGGGGATCTATTTGAAATCAATAATAAGAGAACAACCAGTTTATTCCTTAGATTTCACTAGCAAATAAAGAAACAGCCTGACAAGTGTATGCACATCCCAGCATTTCCATTGCTTTTGCATTAAACATCTAAGCACAGCACAGGCCTCTCTGTATAAAGAAGCCAGGTTTGTGACATCTAGAATCATCTATGAGGCATTTAGACCCTTGGAAAATGGCAATAAAAGTGCAAATGGATGGAGAGTATTGATGGCAAAAGTTATCTAAGTGATTAAGCATTTAAAAATGGAGCAGGAAATGATTGTTGCCAGCAGAGAGAAGCTTCGGCTGAATCCTTGGTCCATTACTCTTGAAGGAATAATTATAAAAGCCCACAAACTGATGGCAACTCTCAATTACAGATGCTTCTCAAATGTACGGTATTTTTTTTTTTTTGCTGTGGAGAGGAGGTGGTTAAGATTATTGGTAGTAAGAAAACCTAGATTCAAGATCTTATTTCTTAGTAAATGACTCAACCTCTTTATGTCTTGGGTTTTTTGTTTATAGAACCTGTGTGACAATGATAACACTAAATAATACATCAAATAGTGATGTGAGGATTTTGAAGTTTAAAGAGATAAATTTGTTTTTGTATTTTCATCAAAGTAAAACATATTCATGATTTTAAAAATATAATACTACTGACAGATAGTAAACAGCAGGATTTTCTCTCTTCTTAATTTTTTCTTATTTTTATCCCTTCACTATGTCATTCTTTCTCTCTCATTGTAGAAATCTTTTTTCCCATTATTTTCATTTTTAAAAATTAAGGAAAAGATTTACATAGCGTGGCAAGCACAGATCTTAAATGTTCAAGTCACTGAATTTTGACAAATACACCTGTGTAACCAACTCTCCAGTCAAGATACAGACCATTCTAATCACCCCAGAAAGATTTCCCCTGCTCCCTTCCAGGCAATCCTTATTCCCTGTAGGCAGCTATTCTGATTTTTGTCACTATAGATTAGTTTTGCATTCTTGACCTTTAGATTAATGAAATTAAACAGTATACATTGTTTTGTATTTGGCTTTCTACTCCCAACAGACTTATCTGTGTGCTTGCAAGTAGTAGAGTGTATCCTTTTGTGTTGCTATGAAGTATTCCATTGTTTGAATCTACCACAATTTATTTATCCAATTTCCTATTGATGAACATTTGGGTTGTTTCTGGTTTGGAGCTATTGTAAACACAATTGCTATAAACATTCTAGTGTAAGTATTTTTGTGGTCACAGGTTTTCATTTCTTTTAGGCAAGTATTTAGGAATAGAATTGCTGAATCATCTGGTGTTTGTTTAACTTTGTAAAGAACTACTACATGGTTTTCCAAAGTGGTTGCCATTTGACAATCCTACCGGCAACGTATGAGAATTCCAGTTCCAATATTGGTAATGTCAGTCTTTTTAATTGTAGGTTTTCAAATCCATATGAAGTGATATGATATACAACCAGTGGGGGAAATTGGGTGAAGAGTATTCTCTCTATGCTCTCTTCGCAACTTCCTGTGATGCTACAATTATTTTCAAAATAAAAAGGTTTTAACACATATTAGTTTTTCAAACTGGTATGAGGTGGTATCTCATTGCAGTTTTCTTTTGCATTTATTTGATTTCTAATGACATTGAGTACTTTTTCACGTGGTTATTGGCCGCTTATATATATCTTCTTTTGTGAAATGTCCATTCAAGTTTTCATACATTTTCTTTTCATTGGCTTGTTTGCCTTTTTGTTATTAAATGACTTTCATCCTAGTCTATTAGGCTTAGATGTGATTGTGGCACTACTCTAGTAACACTACAGTGCTACTGTTGGTTAAAACCCAACAAGCCTAAGTTCACCAGGCTGATTTAGGAAAACATTATAGTCTGTTGCCAGGGAAAAAAGTTGGTATGAGAAGAAATCACAGACATTTAGGGAAGAATTTCAGACTATGTTTTAGTTTCTCACAGAAATGAGTTTCACAGAATTCAGATATCCTTGTTGTGAAGGTCTCTCCCTCCTACTCTCCTTGTAAACCTCCTTATCTCCTGAGATCATCCTGTGCCCAAAGATAGGCCAGCCTATTGTATTCACAGATTATTTATCCAACAAACATTGATGGGTGCCTGTAATGTGTCAAGCACTGGCTAGACTTGGGATCAGAAGATATATTAGACATGATCCTGACTTCTGAGAGCCTATAATCTAGTTGGCAAAACATATAGTAAAAATAATGAAATAAAACGAATGAAGCACACAGGGATAACTGCAAAAAGGAGTATGCGCAATGTGGCAGCACAAAGGCATGATCAGCTAACCCCATCCTGGGACACCAGGGAGGTTCTATTTTTCCTAAGCTTTAGGAAGGCATTATATAGACATTTCTCCCATGTCTATCCCAAGAAAAATAGCCAAGCTGGAACTGCAGATGACTACAGCAGAAACATCTTCAAGCTTGGCTGTAGCAAAAGCATCTGTAATCAGAAAAAGAGCTTCCTCACATCACCTTGCCACAGAGGGGTGCAGAGGAGACTCAGGTCGTGGCCATGTTGGTGGTTCATTCACATTTTACACTAATGACTGAAGGGCTATTTCCTTCCTATTTGCATCCACAGCCGGAGGTATAGATTTTTCAAGACACAGGGCCGGATTTGTGCAGAGGTGTAGAGTAGGAAGAGACCATGTTGTTTCTACCAGACCTTTCTAATTTGGACATCTGAGTAGATGGTGTTGCTGTTAACATAGATGGGATCTAATAAGAAGAAGGAAACTAGTTGTTTGGGGAATTGTTATTTTGGTTGTGATTGTTCGGTGACTTTTCACAGAAGCCCAGTAAAATGGGAATAATGCAACAGTTGAGTGGATTAAATGAGGCGATATCTGAAGGTACCTGGTAGCTTACACTTGACAATTATTATTAATCTATGTAGTGAGGAGCTGGGAGACCTGGCTGAATCAGATTTTTATGTTAACCTAATTCCAAGTTGTGCTCCAGTTCCTTAACTCTCTCCACTTAGGACAATATCATGTAACCTTTTACTACCCAGAAAAGACAGGAAGTGAGCCCAGAGCTTCCTCACTAGGGCACCCTGGAGTCTCCCAACCCCAGGGCTCAGCTGTCCTGGCAGTTTGGGTCAGGACCTGAAGAATGGGTGGCCTTGGGCCGGGTGCGGTGGCTCATGCCTGTAATCCCAGCACCTTGGGAGGCTGAGATGGGCAGACCACTTGAGGTCAGGAGTTCAAGACCAGCCTGGCCAATATGGTGAAACCCCATCTCCACTAAAAATACAAAAATTAGCCGGGCATGGTGGTGTGTGCCTGTAATCCCAGCTACTCAGGAGGCTGAGGTGGGAGAATCGCTTGAACCTGGGAGGCGGAGGTTGCACTGAGCTGATGCCACTGTACTCCAGCCTGCGAGACAGAGCAAGGCTCTGTCTCAAAAAAAAAAAGAAAGAATGGGTGGCCTTGTATCTGACTCATCTGCTTCCACGGGCCCTGTGGCGACACAGACTCCTGAGTGTGTTGAAATGAACTTAGTTGAATCTGGGCTTTCAGCCTGAGGAGCCTTTCATAGAAAGCAGGGAGTCTATTGAAATTCAACAGGGCCGGGCATGGTGGCTCACGCCTGTAATCCCAGCATTTTGGGAGGCTGTGGCGGATGGATCTCCTGAGGTCAGGAGTCTGAGACCAGCCTGGCCAATATGGTGAAACCCTGTCTCTACTAAAAATACGGAAGTTAGTCGGCCATGGTGGTGTGCTCCTGTAATCCCAGCTACTCGGTAGGGTGAGGCAGGAGAATTGCTTGGGCCCGAAAGAGACGGTGGTTGCAGTGAGCTGAGATCGCGCCACTGCACTCCAGCCTAGGTGACAGAGCAAGACGCCGTCTCGAAAGAAATGAGACGGTGAGGAAGAGGCATCGTGCACATTTCCCAAAGCCTCTGCACTTGTCTTTATCACTTTCTCCTTTCAGCTTTCTTACTTAACTGGGAACAATGAGATCATTTTCTCCTTTCAGCTTTCTTACTTACTGGAGACAATTAGATGGCATTGGTGGATCTCTGAGATAGTTGAAGAGAACAAGAACACAGCTGGAAATGACAGAGTTAACGGCAGCATTTATAAGTCAGGAGGGGGAAGCACCAGCAGCAGATTATCTGTGAAGAAAGCCAAAAGGAGCACCATGTTTCAGGTTTATCCAGCAATGACTTGAGTTACGCGCAAGTCAAGCTGCTTAGAAAGTGTATTCGTTTCCTATTATTGCTGTGACAAATTACCAGAAATTTAGTGGCTTAAAACAATACAAATGTATTATCTTACAGTTCTGGAAGCCAGAAGTCCAAAACAAATTAGGTGGGCTGCATTCCTTTTAGAGGCTCTAGGGGAGAATCCGTTTCCTGCCCATTTCCACCTTCCAGAGACTGCTTGCACTCCTTGGCTCATGGCCCCACATTACTCTGACTTCTGCTTCTTTCCTCACATCTCCTTCTCTGACTCTGACAATCCGGCCTCCCTCTTATAAGGATCCTTAAGTTAAATAATCAGGATTATCTTCCCATTTGAAGATCCTTAACTGAATCACATCTGTAAAGTCCCTTTTGCCATATAAGATAACATACTCTCAGATTCTGGGGATTAGGATGTGGAGATCTTCAGGGGGGCCATTATTCTGCCTGCCATAATAGAGATGACCCTCTCATCCCACCTCCAGCCTGAGTTTTCTTTTGGCCCAAGGACCTCTCTGAAGATGTTCAGTAAATGCCTCTCAGTGCTGGAGTGACCACACTTTTACCAGCTCCAGGTATCCCCTGGAGGGTTCTCTGGGCATTGGCTTCCACTTGGGTTTTCTTCCTTCCCCTAAAAGAGATTTGTGCAGCTGGTTGGAGTCCTTCTCTTTGGGGTTTTCCAATGGGAGCCAGCTTCATCCCAGCTTTGTGTCAGAGTGGATGTCATTACCTGGTAACACTGATGTCATGGCCTGGTCCAGCCATAAGGCCGTCCTAAGATCATCATCTCTGAGAGCTGTCACCCTGTGGTTGCCAATAGGCTGATGGCTGCTACTGCAAACAAAATGAGGATAAATGTGCAGAATTTTTGAAGGCCCAGAAACCAGCAGGGAGGGTGAAAGGGCAGTGCACCCCGACCTGGACGAGGCTGAGAATGTCCCCTGGTAAGTCTGGATTCCTAGAGAAATTGTTAGATCCAAGGAAGCTGTGCCATTTCCTCTGGTCCAGAATAGTTTAAAAGTGAATTGGGGTGGTCCTCCTGGGCTTAGCTAGCATGTTGTCAGTCAGACTGAAAGGCAGGCAAGTGTCTTTTTGGCTTTTTGGAATCTCCTCCCCTGCCCCCATGTGCAGGGTTGGCTGGTGACAGTGTCTGATTGCATCTCACTTTCATCCCATGTGTTCCTATAAATCTCAAACCTCATTTTAAGCCTTTTCTCCATTCTGTTTGCCCTAAGTTTCCCCCTGCCTTTGGTTCCAGTCTATGTGACTGAGTACTCTAATTTATTCAGCATTTCGTGCATTTTAACCTGAGTATTCGCAATGATTAATATCACATTCTGCCTCTTATAATTTAATTCTGAGGCGCATCCTGGGTTATCATTTCCCCAAAAGACAGTTAGGTAAGATAAAGTTGTCTATTAAAAAGTCCCACATTTGTGAGATCAGAGAACACACAAAGGAGGAGGCTTAACTTTAAGACTCTGGGCCCTGCTGAGTCTAGAAAATTCTAGAAAAGGCCCACTGGCTTTGTGTTTATGTTAAAAATAAACAGTTCTCTAACAGAAAGCTGGCCCTCCTGGCTGGGAGGTATGCATAGTGCTTTGGCAGAGCTTGCATCTGAGGACACAGGTTTGATATGGAGGGCTACAAAAGTGTGCAACATGGAGGCCAGGCATGGTGGTTCATGCCTGTAATCCCAGCACTTTGGGAGGCTGAGGCGTGTGGATCACCTGAGGTCAGGAGTTCGAGGCCAGCCTGGCCAACATGGTGAAAGCCTGTCTCTGCAAAAATACAAAAATTAGCCGGGCGTGGTGGCGAGCACCTAGAATCCCAGCTACGAGGCTGAGGCAGGAGAATCGCTTGAACTGGGGAGGCAGAGGTTGTAGTGAGTCCAGACTGCACCACTGTACTCTAGCCTGGGTGACAGAGTGAGACTCCATCTCAAAAAATAAATAAATAAAAATAAAAAACTACGGCCAGGCGCGGTGGCTCACGCTTGTAATCCCAGCACTTTGGGAGGCCGAGGCGGGCGGATCACGAGGTCAGGAGATCGAGACCACGGTGAAACCCCGTCTCTACTAAAAATACAAAAAATTAGCCAGGCGTGGTGGTGGACGCCTGTAGTCCCAGCTACTCGGAGAGGCTGAGGCAGGAGAATGGCGTGAACCCGGGAGGCGGAGCTTGCGGTGAGCCGAGATCGCGCCACTGCACTCCAGCCTGGGCGACAGAGAGAGACTCCGTCTCAAAAAAAAAAAAAAAAACAAAAAACTATGCACTGTGGGGCTTGCGGCTGGCTATGGGGTAGCCTGGGTGGTGGGGGCGGGCTGTGTTCCCCTGGGGAAGGCAGGTCCTGCATTACCAGCAGCAGCAGCAGCATGCAGGTGCCAGGCTGTCTGGAAGGCTCAGGCCTGAGGCTGCAGCTGCTGGAGTGTCAGGTCACTGGCCCAACAGGAGAGAGCAGGCAGCCCCCAGAAAGGCAGGGAGTTGGAAAAAGAAAGACTGGTGGCTTTTCATGCAGGAAGAAAAGGGGTTTACATTCCAGGCTCCTGATTCCCTTGGCTGCCCCTTGTTGGAGACCAAATCTGCCTCTGCTTCCCTCTGGCACTCAGCTTCTGGGTACCTGCCTTTCATCTTGTCTATGCAGCGCCGCACCCTCCAGCTCCCTTCTCCTCTCTCCTTCACGCCTGGCCTCGCCTCCCATCAGCCTGTCTCCTCCTCAAGTCCCCAGCTGTGAGCTGAAAAATAGGCTTTGGCAACCCTCCCCCAGACCCCACCCCTGCTTTTCATGCATGTTTTATGACAGCAGCTGTGATTGATGTCTGCCCTCTTTCCAGTTCCAGTGCTCAGTGCGCCACGGCCACCCCCACCTGCCCCTCATGATTTCACATGCCTCTGTGCTTTTGCTGGGAGAGCAGTGAGGGGTTTCATTTGCAGGGGCTCCCAGCTGAGTAGCAGGCTGAAAATCAGCCTGGGTCTTGAATAAACCCCGGGAAGTAGGAGGAAGGAAGGAAGGAAGGGTGGGAAAAAGGGAGGAGAGAGAGAGAAAAAGAAATGAAAGGAAAGAAAAGAGACAGAGGAGGCTCCTTCAGCATGTCTGAGAGGTTGAATGGAGATCTGAAGGAAACACAGGATCATTTACACAGGCGTTGGGAGCTCTCAGCCCTGAAGGAGGTGAAAACGATTTTCTGCATATTTTACTCTAGATATCCAAAAGGACATTAAAGTGGGGAGGAACTGCCAATTGGAATAGAATTCACCTCGCTGATTCTGTTTGAATTAACCATTAAAGAGGCAGGTTGGCAAAAGAAATATATATTTTTAGGTCATTAAGAAATGCCTTATTAATTCAGGAGTGTCCCAGCACTATGCTTAACATTTGTAGTGGGTTGACCCAGACTTCCTGAGGCGTGCATAGCCCACCAAGTTTTGCTTTGGGATGGGGAGATAACTGGCCAGTCAGCTGTGGTCCTCACCTAGTGAAGGCATATGGTTGAGGAAGAACAGGGAGGCTTCCTGGGGAGGGAGTGTAGGTAGGGACCGTGATGAAGCAGCCCAAGCTGAAAGCCAGCACCTGTCTCACCCTCCTTTGTTTTGCTCTCTGCCTGGCTGCTTTTGTAACACAGTCCCAGAGCCTGGTGTTGAGGGCCTCTGCTCAACTGACATCTCAGGGTAGCTCTAATTCCAGATGCCTCACCAAATCCTGGGTCTTCAGAGACTGCTTGATTTTATTTACCAAATGCACAAATAGAGTGTACCGTGTGCCAGGCACTGTTCAAAATGCTGTACTCACATTGACTCAAATAACGTTTATAACAATCCTATGTGATGGATACTGTTTTTATCTCCATTTTACAGATGAGGCAACTGAGGCATAAAGCTGCTAAGAAGCTGGCCTGAGTCCATGCAGCTGGGGAGTGGTAGAGCTGGGATTTGAACCTGGACACTCTGGCTCCAGATCCATATGCTCAATCACCGTTTTGCTGCATCTCATGATGGCTCCCCTTGTCTCCCCGTTTGATATCCAGCCTCCCCGTTTTGCGGGGAAGAGGAGAGTTGTGATAGAGTGAGTGGAACACAGAACTGGAAGTCAGTAAACATGAATTCTAGTTTGGGTTGTGCCGCTATCTGGCTGGGTGACCCTATGCAATGCACTTAAGTTTTCTGAGCCCCAGTTCCATGGCTTTCAGAGGAGGGAGTAGATTAGATGACTTCTATACCTCTCTCATACTGGATGCTTGCAATGCCCCCATAGAGCACTCAGCCAAGCTTGGAACCAACCATCTCTGCAGGCTCCTGGATCTCACCTTGGGGGTTATCAAGAAAAGGTAGGAGCAGGAAGGAAAGTAAATATGTTCAGCCAAAAGGTGATGGGTGGACAGTCTGTTGGAAAGGAGGACAGCTCAGTGTGGCTCTGGCTGCAGCTCTCCATGAGGGGAACAGTAAGGGCTTCAATAATGATCTTAGCAGGGTCATCCCCATGGCAGGCTCAGTAGGAAATTGCTAAAAGCTATTCTTATCCAGCCAAAGATTATCCAAGTAGGTCTCCTCCCACGCAGGTTTTAACAGATAGTTTCCAACCACTCCTGAATGACTTGGAGGAATGTACACTTTAATGGGTTAAAATGGACCATTTTACCTAATTAAGAGTCCGGATCAGGGAGTTTAAAGTATCCTATTTCCTCAATGCTAAGATATGTGATTTTCATGCTGAGCATTTCTGAAACTGCAATAAATTTTATAATATTTCTCTTCAATTTAGTGTGTCTTCACACACACACACACACACAATTAAAATGGATATTTGTTTGAATTAAGGAAATACAACAACATGATTGTTACTCTAGTTTATGCTGGTAGGGGGATAGAAATCATGAACCCCCATAGGCAGAAATGGGCTTCAGGGAGGCTAGGAACCCTGATTTGGAAAGCTGTAGGGAACCCTTGAAGTATGGCTGTCTCTCATCTTTGCCTCTTTCTCTGTAGCTGATACATTGTTTGCTATTTCTACTGACTTGCTACCTCTGCCCCTCTAGATGCACAGCACAAAAACAGACAACCACAGCCCCACAGAAGGACTAAATCTCTCTGTCTCCATGTTTCTCTGTCTCTCTCTCTTGCAATCCAAATACCAGGGGAAGGATTTCTATTGGCTGTTATAGTCCAATCAACTGATGTTGGAATGGGAAGTAGGGTCACATTTTGCAAGGCGGCTACCAACTATTGCTGTGAGTCCACAGGTCAGGCTAGGAGACTCTGTAGATTGGGGCAGACATTCCGCAAGATCTTCCCCACAGGAGGCAAAGGTTTGTTGGTGCAGAACATCATTCCCATGGCACTAGGTGTTGAGGTTGGGAGGACAGTAGGCAGGGCCCCTAGAGACAAGTCACCTAACTAGAGCCAGGAGGTTTGCTAGCTCCTGACACCAAGCCTGATGGTCAGATCAGCAGTGACCATGCTGACTCATGGGGCTGGCTAGGGCTTTGTCCTCATCACCATCTCCCTCAGAAAGGACTAGAGAGCAGAGAGTTCATTGCCCAAGGGCATTACCCAAGGAGAAAGGGCAGGGAGGCGGAAATGGCAAATTCTAGAAGAGCATTCTCCTAGAAGGGCTTATTAACATTTAGCACCAGAGAGGCTCTTTTTGAAATGCTCTCTGAGGGCCTATATTTTGCTGATCTCAGCTTCAGACTGTGTCCAAAACAATCATAGCCCCTCCAAAGCTTCTGGAGGTGAGAGGGGGTAGAGCAGATGGGTGGGGAGGAAGCCAGGGAGCCAGGAAGCCAGGGTCCTGGCCTGTGGCATCTGATCCCTCTCCCTTTTCAGTTTTCAGGGACCTGCCAACTCAGTGTGTTTGAGTGGCTGGAGTCCAGCTGCAATACTGTGTGGTCCGAGACCAGGTGATGGTTCCCTCCCATGATCCCTATTCTCCCCTCTCTGGCCCAAGTCCTGGAGGGAACAACCTCTCTGCCTGCCCTAGAAGCTGTGGGGGCAGCTGACGTTGATGAGCCACCGACCTGGAGATTTGGCAGAAGAACTGCTTGCTAAGTTGGAGAGAGGATGTCAAGTGAGAAAGAGCAGTGTTCAGTGCCAGCTCCTCTGAAACCCAGGGGAGCCAGGGAGTAGACAAGGCAAGCGAGGAGAGGGAGGGAAAGCAGTAGCTTCCCAGGGCAAAAGGGGAAAAAAAAAAAAAAAACAGCAGCTAAGAAGACTATTTTTATTTCTAATTCTCCAGGCATCACTCCCAAGAGATCTGCCCAAGTGACTCAGAAATGTCCTTGTGGCACTGAGAAATTGCCTAGTTTGTGAGTACAGAGAACTCAGTGCTGGTGAATAAACATCCCTGCTCTTCTTCAGCCACTCACCCCTACCCACCACTCCATTGGAAACGATTCTGGGACATATTGATGTCTGTGCAGTGTACAGAAACCTGAATTTGAGAAGAATTGCTGGCAAACAGTAAGAAGTACTGGTATACATGTGCTGTCGAGGTAGGAAGAAGGAATGCCTGCAAATATGGCCCTTTTGGCATACTGGATTGGTGATGCTTGAGCCAACACATCTTCATAATTCGCTATGTGAACTGAGAGAAGTTATCTTAAATTTCTGTCTCCACTTTGTTATTTAAAAAATATATAATTATGGCCAGGCACAGTGGCTCATGCCTATAATCCCAGCACTTTGGAAGGCCGAGGCGGGTGGATCACTTGAGGTCAGGAGTTCGAGACCAGCATGGCCAACATTTAGTAGCGACCAGCTGTCTCTACTAAAAATACAAAAATTAGCTGAGTATGATGGCACGTGCCTGTAATCCCAGTTACTTGGGAGGCTGAGGCAGGAGAATTGCTTGAGCCTGGGAGGCAGAGGTTGCAGTGAGCCAAGATTACACCACCTCACTCCAGCCTGGGTGACAGAGTGAGGCTCTGTCTCAAAAATAAATAAATACATACATACATACGTAAAATATAATTATGAATACTGCTGAGAAAGGGTAATGGGGATAACTATTTCCACTCTTTCCCTGTTGTGTGACTGGAGACTAATCCTATTCATTTCTTTTTCTTGGTCCTCTCCCAGTCCTCTTCCATCCACCTGGTTATCTAGTCCCTTCTTTAACCCTCAGAGTCGAAGTTTCAGCCCACCTGGTGATTCTTCCTCCAATGTGTATTTTAAATCCATCGTCTTCTTTCCATCACTCTAATGGAGTCTCACCTTGTCCATTGCAATCTTGTTCTGCGAGCTTCTCAATCCATTCTCCTCATAACCCAGGGTGCTTTTCATGAGTAAGATCATGTCACTCTCTTTCTTAAATCCCCCAATGATTTCTATTTCCCTTAGAGCACACCCAACATGATATGGTGCCTATTGACCACTCTAGTGATATAGATTCTTCAAGTTCTAGAACACATCAAATTTTCCCTGTCCTGGAGCCTTTGCACATTGCTGCTGTCTCCATATGGAAAGCTAAGCTTCCAAGTCTCTGCCCCTGGATCCTCCTCTTCATTCATGCCTCAAAATGAAATTATTTCTTCCTCACAACATATTTTCCCTTGCAACCATATCTAAATAGTTCTCTTCCCCCCCCCCCCTTTTTTTTTTTTTTTTTGAGATGGAGTCTCACTCTGTTGCCCAGGCTGGAATGCAGTGGTGTGATCTCAGCCCACTACAACCTCCACCTCCCGGGTTCAAGCGATTCTCCCACCTCAACCTCCCAAGTAGCTGGGATTACAAGTGTGCACCATCATACCTGGCTAATTTTTGTACTTTTAGTATAGGTGGGGTTTCTCCATGTTGGCCAGGCTGGTCTTGAACTCCTGACCTCAAGTGATCCACCCAGCTCAGCCTCCCAAAGTGTTGGAAGTACAGGTTTCAGCCACCGTGCCCGGCCTCCTCCCCTGTCTTGTGTGTGCCTGATGACTGCATTCTGTTCATTACTCTGACACCACCTTCCTCGATTCACATGTATATGTGTGTTTGTGTGTATCCTTAAATACTTGTGTGCTGTTTATCTCCCTCCCCAGGTTGTAAACTCGTGGCAGGGACCATGTCTGTTTGGTCCACCTCTAAACATCAGCACCTAGGCTGGGTACCCAGGATAGAATAGGTGCTCTATAAATATTTACTTCTTTTTTGAGCACTTACTATGTGCAACGAATTGTACTATGTACTGGGCAATAGAGTTGACCCTTATTACACATGATTTAACTATTGTTTGAATGTGAGGGGAGAAAAGGTTATGGCTCTTTTATATTGAAAGCACTCTGAAATTACATTTAAGAAACAAAACAGGAAAAACAGACTTATCTGTTTGCTACTTGTGAAATGTTCCACTGAGGAAATGAAATGAGGTGAAAGGGAGTTTTATTTAAAGTCACTCCAGCCCAGGTGTAAAACCTTGGGTCTACTGGGCCATTTTCTCTAGAGGTTGCTGGAGTGCTTTCCTCAGTCAAGCCATTACAACATTAAAGTAGCTTAAAGAAAACCATAAAGATAGTCCTGAGTCACTTAAAGAATATGACACTTCTCATTTTTCCATCTTTTCATGCAGATAAATGTATGTATTTCTCCAGAGTATTTATGAATTTTAGTTCTTAAACAAGTTGGCCATGTTTGCATTCAATTAAAGGAGAGGGAATAAAATTCCTTTTCTATGCAGAGGAAGAAATTGAATTGAGGGTGAAATGTGCAGGGAAGATTGCTGAGTTGGAGTTGGGAAGCTGAAATTCTGAGTCCCCTCCTACCACTAAGTCAGATCATCTTACTGGGCCTCAGCTTTTTGACTTGGAGAATCCAGGGGCTGGGCTAAATTCACTTCCTCCTTCCCACTTCGGCAGATCAGGATGGATAGTGGCAAAATGGGAAACCCTGGGCCAGGGCCCCCAGTCACATACCATCTACCCAGAGACACAATTTGGTGTGACTTCTGGTTCCTCGGGGTCTGCTTCGTAAGGGAGTGCTTGATCACTATCACTGAACCCACGTCCACCCTGTGTTAGATATTCTGCTGGTTAGGGCCTTGGAATCCAGAGATCCATTCATTCAACAAGCATTGATCAAGCACCTACTACACACAGTGCCAGGAGCTAGGTATGTAATGGTGATGAAGGAAAGGCTAAGTCCCTGCCCCCAGGGAGTTTAAGTCTAATGGAAGAGACAGGTAGCAAGCAAAGATGAGGGAAGAAGTACAGTGTGAAGTAAGGTGCAGGAGATAAGAGGATGGCAGTAAGGTGCTGAGATAAAGGGCGGCACAGGGAAACCACTTGGAAAGTGATCTGAGAAGACTTTCCAGAGGAGGTGGCATCCTTTTGATGGATCACAAACGAGGAAAGGAGATGGAGAGCAAGTGTGAAAGCAAGAAAGGGCTCAGAGTATCAGAGGAACTCAAAGAAAGCCAGAGTGGTTTGCGCTGGTGGTTCTGGGAGAGAGGCTTGAACTGAGGATGGTGAAGAAGGTAGAGGCAAAACCATGCAGGGCCTTCTGGGTCAAGATAAGCAGTTCGGAGTTTATTTTAAGTAAAGGAAATAGTATGGTAGGATTTACATGTCACAAGTGGGAAATTTCCCACTTCAAACAGTTCAATGTGCAAACATTTAATTGTATTTATTTTCCTATGATGAAATTCAGCTTAGCTCATTCCCCCTTGTCAATGCAAGAAGCATTGTCAGTTCTCACAGTCTCTTTTGAGTACTCTCTCAGCAGTTTCAGAATTCTTCCCTTCCTCTTCCTTCTGTCCGGATGTGCTCAAAATTCCAAGGGGCTGGTGTGTCTTCCTGGCATTGCAGGAGGGGCATCTGACCAATGTTGATCTTCTGCTGCATTCATGCACCTTGGTATCTGTTCTCTAGAGGAGCTGAGGAATCTCCCCTTCCTATATCTGCCTTCATCTCAGTTCTGCCACCTCTCAGGTCTCCAGTTTGAGTCATCCACCCTGACTCACCGCTGGGTCCCCTTGCCCACTTTATGGTGATCCCCCAGCAGGCCCCCAAGCTCTCAAGTTTCAGCTGTTACCCAACTTTGGCTCATTCTTAAACCTCACTCCCTCATTTGCCTAAATAAACTCCTCTTCCACCCCAGCCTCTGAGGCTTCCTCTCCCGCCTTTCTCTCTCTTAGCCTCTTAGGCCAGATCTCGTAGGAGAGAGGCCAAATCCTAAGATATTCTTTCCTGTCTCCTGTGGGGGAAGAGGTTTTACATCTACCTTTGTCAGATGTGTTCCCTATGCCATAGGAAGCAAGGATGACAAGCTAGGGGGAAGGTTGTAAGGAAGATAGTATCTCAGATCCACATCCTGCCTAAACCTGCTCACCCATACTAATGGAGCATCTCTTGCTGGTGCTGGAATCTCTGTCTCCTTCCAGAGTTGCAGAGGGTAGTGGGGCCCACTTCTTTGCATTCTCAGATTTCCAAATTTTTTTGTTTTGATCCCATGCAATGGTAATGAGGGTAGGGCAGAAGGCTCCACATGTGTTTACATGTGCTCACTTTCCAATCCATTCTCTAAGCTCCACCCTTTGGTTATCCAAACAAGACATAGGGTCACTTGGAGTATGGTGGTGGCAGTGGAGATGAAAGAAGCTAGCAACTTTAGAGGCTGCCAATGAATGGGATATGAGGGTGAAGTGTGAAAGAGGAAGCAAGGATAACTCCCTGGCTTCTGGCTTCAGCAGCTGGGTTCTAGGTGGTGTCACCATTGCAGGGAGGGAGGAAGTGGTGGTGCAGATTTTGGGATGAATATCAAGAATCTAGTTTTGTGGCCAGGTGCGGTGGCTCACGCTTGTAATCCCAGCACTTTGGGAGACTGAGGCGGGCGGATCACCTGAGGTCAGGAGTTCCAGACCAGCCTGGCCAACATGGCGAAACCCCTTCTCTACTAAGAATACAAAAATTAGCCCGGCATGGTGGCTCATGCCTGTAGTCCCAGCTATTCAGGAGACTGAGGCAGGAGAATCATTTGAACCTGTGAGGCAAAGGTTGCAGCGAGCCAAAATCGCGCCACTGCACTCCAGCCTGGGTGACAGAGCAAGACTCCATCTAAAAAAAAAATGTCTAGTTTTATATGTATTGAGATGTTTGTGATAGCCAGCCAAGGTAGAGATGTCAAGCAGATAATTAGATTTCTGAGATTAAGGCTTGGAGGAGAGGTCTGCAAGGTAATATAAATTTGGGAGATGTCAGCAGACAGATGGTATTTTAAATCATGGGACTGCACCTTAAATAGTCTCAAGTGTTTGGGAGGGCCTTAGGCTTTGCTGTGTGGTCCTGAAAATTTCACCCTATGATTTGGGTAAGGGGAAGAGCTTAGGCTCCAGATGGCTTATTGAGGGGCCATTGGGACCCAGGTGGTGGATCACTGATCCCTGAGAGCTGCCGCTGCTCAGTCTGTAGACTGTTGGTCTGGTAATCTGTGGAGCTCTCAGCTGGGGATAGCAGCTGGGACAGGCCCAGCTTTGGAGGAGTAGGAGGAGGAGTGGGGAGTAATCTGCCCAACTGGATGGGTCAGGTGGAGGAGGATCGTTCTAGATGAGAAGAAGGTACCTAGCCCTAGAGTTTCAATTATCCTTTGAGCCTCAAGGCTGCAGGTGCAGTACAAGATAATGAAGAAGTAGAGCATGAGGCCCCCATACCCAGGTCTGACAGCCTGGGACCATACACCTGAACGTGTTCTCCCTTAAAGGAAGTCACAGTCAAATGACACGATCTCTCACATTTGCAACCCTTGTGAATCCATAAAACCCACATAATTCAGTCTCAGAGGTGTGTCACGTTCAGGAAAGTCTGTTCAATCTTTACTTATAATTTAAAAGGAATTCCGTGTTTAACGTGAGGGTTTTTTTTGTTTGTTTGTTTTGAGACGGAGTCTTGCTCTGTCACCCAGGCTGGAGTGCAGTGGCGCAGTCTCGGCTCACTGCAAGCTCCGCCTCCCGGGTTCCCGCCATTCTCCTGCCTCAGCCTCTCCGAGTAGCTGGGACTACAGGCGCCCACCACCACGCCCGGCTAACTTTTTGTATTTTTAGTAGAGGCGGGGTTTCACCGTGGTCTCGATCTCCTGACCTCGTGATCCGCCCGCCTCGGCCTCCCAAAGTGCTGGGATTACAAGCGTGAGCCACCATGCCCGGCCTTGTGAGGGTTATTAAAGGCATCCAAATATCTAGCCCAGGCTGGGTGTGGTGGCTCATGTCTATAATCCTAGCATTTTGGGAAGCCAAGGCTGGAGGATCACTTGAGCCCAGGTGTTCCAAACCAGCCTGAGTAGCAAAGTGACACCCTGTCTCTACAAAAAAAAAAAAAAAAAAATTAAAATTAGCCTAATGTGGTGGAACATGCCTGTGGCTCCAGTTATTCAGGAAGCTGAGGTGGAAGGTTCACTTGAGCCCAGGAGGTCGAGGCTGCAGTGAGCTGTGATCACACCACTCTACTCCAGCCTGTGTGACAAATGGAGACCCTGTCTCAAAACAAAAACAAAACAAAACAAAAACCAAAAATCTAGTCCAAGTAACATTAATTAACATATTTGTTTCTTTTTCTTCTTCTTCTTTTTTTTTTTTTTTTTTTTTTTTTGAGATGGAGTCTCACTCTGTTGCCCAGGTTGAAGTGTAGTGGCACAATCTTGCAATCTCTACCTCCCAGGTTCAAGCTATTCTCCTACCTCAACCTCTGGAGCAGCTGGGATTACAGGCATGTGCCACCATACCCAGCTAATTTTTGTATTTTTAGTAGAGATGGGGTTCTACCATGTTGGCCAGGCTGGTCTTGAACTCCTCACCTCAAGTAGATCCACCCGCCTCGGCTTCCCAAAGTGCTGGGATTACAGGTGTGAGCCACCGCATCTGGCCAAATATTTCTGTTTCCTTTCAAGTACCTTACAGACTAAAGCTGCTCTGGCACTACCATTCTCAAACCTCTTTCTCTTTCATCTAAATAAACTCCTCTCCTACCCTAGCCTCTGAGGCTTCCTCTGGTCCTGCTTTTCTTTCTCTCTTAGCCCTTTATTATGTATATGGTTTGGGCTTCATGAACATAATAAACGAAAGAGTAAAGGAAAATAGAAGGGAGGAATTTATCCTTTTTGTATGTGGGGAAAGACGTTTATGAAATTAAGTTGAAATTAAAGGATTCCGTCTGGTGGGATGAAGGAATGGGCTTTTTCGCTTCAGCACACACATGTAGGTGGAATTACACTTCTGTAATAGACTTGCAACTGCCCCTAAATCTTGCAGTATTGTTCTTATTAACCCAATTTTATAGAGGAGAAACCTAAGGTTCAGATATGAGGCCATCTACCCCAAGCCACATAACTTTAAAAAGGCAGAGAAAGGACTAGAATTGCTTGCCAAGGTGGCTGAGACATCAAATTTGCCAGTGAAAGAAATAAAAAGAGATGACTTCTCTCTCTTTCTTCTCTTCTGTTCACGAATCTCCCCTACTTCCCTTTTGGCAACAGCAGGACAGAGGCAGTTCCACTCTTTGGTAAGGAAAGAAACAAAGAACTGTGACCTGCCTGGCTCCTAGTTTCCTTATCTGTAAAATGAAGAGGTTAGGACAGATGACTTGAAATCACGTTCTGTGAATGTTGGTGTAACCCACGTAAAACATAGCTGCCTCGTGACCCAGTCCTAACATCATGATGTACTCAGAGAAACAACTGTCAGGTATCCAAAAAGTAATTCACAAAGAAATTTTATTTATTCTTGAGATGGAATCTCACTCTGTTGCCCAGGCTGGAGTGCAGTGGCATGATCTTGGCTCACTACAACCTCTGCCTCCCGGGTTTAAGCGATTCTCCTGCCTCAGCCTCCCGAGTAGCTGGGATTACAGGCACCCGCCACCACGCCTGGCTCATTTTTTGTATTTTTAGTAGAGACGGGGGTTTCACCACGTTGGCCAGGCTGGTCTTGAACTCCTGACCTCAGGGCAATCTGCCCACCTTGGCCTCCCAAAGTGCTGGGGTTACAGGCATGAGCCACTGTGCCTGGCCAGAAATTTTCATCTCTGCCAAAATCTCTCAAAGAATACCAAAAGGATGTTCAACTCAAACTAGAGCAGCACTTCAAAAACTTTATCTTTCTCTGTATATTTCACATATACTACCTCTGAAATACTATCACCTGTCTCCTCATTCCTAAAAATCTCTCTAAGCCCAGAAGATTCTTGTCTTGTTTCTCCTCTCATCTCATCCTCAGGATCTATTTATTTCTCCTTCATCAGGAACTCAGAGTTACTTTTTAGAGGAAATCAATTCACCTTGTCTGGTTTCACTCAGTTCCTTCCATTCCCTTTACCCTAGTTTAGCCGGAGAGACAGCAGCTATCCCAGAATTCCCCGCCATGGGCAGAGAAGGGGAGAGGCTGTTAATAGTGGTGAATAAATGACTTTCCTACCATAATGAGATAAGTCCAGAAAAATGGGAATGAAAGGATGAGAACTGCAGATGCTCAAAGACACAGCAGATCATGGAAAACTCCCTCCCAGGGTCATCTTAGGTTGCATCCCACTCTCAACCCCACAGCTATGGAAGTTCCCCAATTTCTGACTCTTGTCCGATGGAGGAGGAATATCCTGCCAGTTTCCCTGCTGAGGACACGTAGAATAGTGGAAACCAAACAATAAAGGAAGAGAGAAAGAGAGGGGGAAGAGAGAGAGAGAGGCAGAGGAGAAGAAGGAAAGAAGGAAGAAAGGAAGGAGGGAAGAAACCAAGGATGGCACTGTCAGCATGGCAAGTGAAAGCTGAAGGCAGGCCTGGCCTTGGCCAGAGGTGCTGCTGAGAAGGGAAGGATGACCAAGAGAGTCCCAGCCTGCTTGTGATTCTCCTGCTGCCTCTGAGAGAGCTGGCTCAACCTCGGGAACATTGGGGCAATTCTTGGGTTTTCTAAACAGTGGCATATATCATCTCACTGAAACTTTACAACTGCTTGGAAATGCAGGCACTGTGCTGAAGTGATCTTTTCATAAGTCATTCTCTGGTGTTTATAAGTCTGACTGGTGTGTAAATGCCTCCAGGGCAGGACTTTCATTTTGTAAATTCTTGTATTCCTGGCACTCAGCACGGGTACACAGTAGGTGCTCAATGTTGGCAGAATGGAAGTAACCGGAGCAGATTTTTTGGGGTGAGTCAACTGAGCCCCCAGCCAGTTTCCAGTGGAGTCAGGACTGGAGCTCAGCAATCTTGACTTCTACTTCAGCATAGCTTCTGCTGCAGCACGTCGTAGGTAGTGCGTATGTGGGGGTACGGGGCATGCACACACCTGTGTCCCCACAAGGCGGTAGCATTGCAATGAGGAGAATGCAGGGGCTCCGAGTCCCTATATGATTCCCATTTCTGCCCTTATAAGCAAGTCCTTAACTTCTCATCTATAAATTGTGCTTAATGATACCACCCCCAATAGAGCTGATGTGATGATTCAATAAATAATAACAACAAAATGGTGATATTAAAAATCCATAGCTGGCTTGTACTTCTTTGCCCTTGGCTCTTTCCTGCCTCAGGATCCCAGGCCCCAAACCTCTGCTCCTGCATCGGATTTTAGGGAGTTCAGCAAAGGTAGAAGTAGAGGTCAGCAGTTTGGGACTTGTTTGATGTGTGTCTCTACAAGCTCTCAGCAGATGGAGCCCGTGGCCTCTGGCTCAAGGCAGGAAGGACTGAGGGTTTTTCCCAGGGAGAGCAGGGTTGTGCAATGATTCTGTCCTGCCCTCCCCAAACCCTCCCTTCTCAGTTCTAGAAACTCTCTGCCCTCAGATATTCCTCCCCCATCGTCCTGTTTGGGGGATTTCCTTTCTCAAGGCAAACACAATGAATCTCTCTCTGGTTTTGGAAATCCAAAACTGGCCAGGAAAAAATCTTGCAGAGCTGCCCTGACTTCCGAGCACAGAACTCAAGTCATTCCTCCCCACCTGTGGGCCATCACCTCCGCAGTCCCCCTCCTCCCGTCCCAAAGACAGAGCCCCATTTCCTCATCTGGCCTGGACTTTTTCTCTAACAGACTGTAGCCTGCAGACAGGCAAGAGGACTTCAGGCTGGGGCACAGAAGGCCCAGTAACACAAAAGTGAGAGGAGGTCTTAGGATCCAGGGCTCAGGCCATGTCACTGGGGTCCCAGGGCCTGCTGGGGAGGTGAGGCAGAGACTTCGCTAGTCTAGACGGGGTGTCTGGGAGTCGAAGCCCAATTTCCCGCTGTGTTAGTGGAACTCAGAGCTTCCATAGGGCCATGAGCTTACCTCTGCCCTTAGAATAACTAGTTGTAAAGGCTATAGAACAGTGCCTAGCACATAATAGACACTCAGACGTTTTGGCTATTACAGCTCCTTTAACACTGTATTGTGTTTGTCTATTTGTGTATTTGTCTCTCACAGTGGGTGCTCCACCTGTGACTCTAGTGCTCAGCATAGAATCCAGCCCACAGTGGATGCTAATTTAAATATTTTTTTCTTTTGGACACTGGTCAAGAATCTTTGAAGAGCTCCTGCCATTAATCTGGGTAGAAGCCTTTCCCTCTGCTAGTGTCAAAAGCCCTGGGGTTAATAGACGTGGGTGGGGGTTCATGAATCCATTTCCAGCCCTTGGGATTATCTTAGGCAGTCTCTGGGCCTTCACTTCTTGGTCAGTAAAATGAGAGGAAAACAGAGTCAACTCTAAAAGTCTTCTTGGCTTCCAAACACTGGCAAGAGGTGACTTGATTGTAGGTGATGAGGGAGGGGGTAAGAGAGTACATAAAAATCCATAGGTCAAGGCCAGGCATGGTGGCTCATGCCTATAATCCCAGCACTTTGGGAGGTTCAGGCAGGAGGATAGCTGGAGCCCAGCAGTTCCAGACCAGCCTGGACAACATGGTGGTGAGACCTCATCTCCACACACAAAAAATGTTATTTTAAATTAGCTGAACATGGTGGCTGAATGCCAGCTACTTGAGAGGCTGAGGCAAGAGGATCGCTTGAGCCCAGGAGGATCACTTGAGCCAGGAGGTAGCCACTCTACTTCAGCCTGGGTGACAGACCCTGTCTCAAAAAACAAAAAAGAAAAAATCCATCAGTCAGGCTCAGGGTATGCTGGAGGATGTGGGCTGAAATACGGGGGGATGAAGCTGAGCCTACTTTCTGGGATAAAAGGGCTGACCAGCCAGGCCCACCCCACTCTGAGGCTGCCACTTTTGAGGTATGACCTGATGTTTCCCAGTTAGAAGGGTCTATCACTTTGACACAGGTTACTGGAATTCCCATTTTAGAGTCATTCTTCTGGGGAGAGACACTGGGGGCTCTTATTAAAATGTATGTGGATCAGGTAACATTTATCAAATGCACACAGGTCTAGTGATTAGTAGTGTCTGACTACTAGGTAACAACTAGCTGAGGGCATGGGGGACAGAGATCTGGAACACAGGCATGCCAAGGATGCTGAATTAAGAGTCCCAAAATGCAAGACCAGAGGGAAACACCTCAATTTCTATAAGTGGAAAGAAGGGGAATCAGATAAAGGGTTATTTCCAACACATTTTACCTAGTGAATAATATTCCCTATGGCAAGCTCTGCTTACGTTCACTTACCCAATGAATTAATGCTGAGTATCAACAATATAGAAGGAGCCCTGCTAAGGGCTGTGGGGGTGGAGCTGAGGAAGGCAGCAAGCTGGATGAGACACAGTGCCTGCCCTCCAGAGGGAAGTAAAGTGCCCAGTCCCTCAGGCCCCCGTGCCTGGACAGCTCAGGGGACCGAGGTGCCTGGTGAGGAGCTGGCGAGCCCTGGCTCTGGAGCTGGTACTGCAGCAGCCCAGGAAGAAATCCGGGGCTGCCGTTTGACTCAGCATCTGATCTCCACAGACATGAAAGAAAATGGGTCAGAAATAATGTGTGCGGGGGAGGTGAGGGGGCATGGATTTGCTCTCTTTTCAAGCTGGAGGGCCTGCAGGGGACAGGGGGCCAGCCTTCTCCTCTTAGCTCCCCACCCCACAGAGCAGCCATTGATGTCAGTGAGGAGTCAGGGGCAACAGACCCTGGGTGACGCAGACACTGAGCCCTGCCACCCTCTCCCTCTTCATTGTTCACATGGGTCTCTGTGACCTGTGCCAAAATGAATTCCAGATTCCAGGGAGGAAGTCCCTGGGAACTGGAGCACTCAGGGTCAGTGGGGACTCTGGGCCTGTGATGTCACCTCCATTCCCAAGGAGAGCGTACCTCACTGCCTCAAACATCCTGATGTGCAGAGGATGTCAGGGATGGACAGAAACAGCCCAAGAACAGAGGTCCTGGCTGACCCCTCTCCCAGGGTGGGTGTTTAATTTTTAGTAATTAAGGAGAAAAAGCTCTAAGAATGAAAAATTAAAGACTTTTTTTATTCTAAATTTGTTGTTTTTTTAGTTCATGGGCTACTCATTTTATTTTTTTATTTTTTTACTTTAAGTTCTGGGGTACATGTGCAGAAAGTGCAGGTTTATTACATAGGTATACACGTGCCATGGTGGTTTGCTGCACCCATCAACCCGTCATCTACATTAGGTATTCTTTGTTTCTTTTGTTTGTTTGTTTGTTTGTTTGTTTTTTACACGGAGTCTGCTTTGTCGCCCAGGCTGGAGTGCAGTGGCATGATCTCGGCTCACTGCAACCTCTGCCTCCCAGGTTCAAGCAATTCTCTGCCTCAGCCTCCTGCATAGCTGGGATTATAGGTGCCCACCACCATGCCCGGCTAATTTTTGTATTTTTAGTAGAGACGGGGTTTCACCATCTTGGCCAGGCTGGTCTTGAATCCCTGACTTCGTAATCCACCCGCCTTGGCCTCCCAAAGCTACTCATATTTTAAAAGTAGTTTGGATATGATGTCTTTAATTTGGATTGAATTACACACACACACACACACACACACACACACATCTTGACCTCTGTGGATTGTACCTTCTAAAGGAATCCAAGACTTGTTATTGCACATGTTACCGACATGCATGATACATTTTTGAGTGTTCACCAACGTGGAAATACTTTGTCAGTGGTGAACTTAGTGCTATTCTTTATTTTGTTAAAACAACTGAGATATCAATTGACCCTTTAAAAATATGTGTGGAAGTATTTTATTCCTATTTGTGTGTCTGCCCCGAGTGATTTCAGAATCAGCTATGGACAGCCATCACAGCATGACGGACGGCCAAGTGAATATTTGCCTCTATTTTTTCCACATACTTTTGTTGAGGTAGACCAATGATCAGAATGAGAAGAGAAAAAATATGATTGGTTTAATATTAAGACGGGGTGTTAAACTTTTGATTTTTGAAATCTGCATGAGCTGATGTTAGAAACTTACATTCGCAAAACTAGCATACACAAAGTGTACAACTTTTTCCTCCGTAAGTGACTACACTTGTATGAGAGCAATTTACCTTTAGGCTGGGAATTCTTAGGTTTGTTTGCTTGTTTGCTTGTTGTTTGTTTGTTTGTTTTTAAAGATGGAGTCTCACTCTGTTGCCCAGGCCTGAGTGCAGTGGTGCATCATAGCTCACTGTACCTTCAAACTCCTGGGCTCAATGAAGCCTCCTGCCTCAGCTTCTTGAGTAGCTGAGATTATATGTGTGAGCCACCATGTCCAGTGAATGATTATCTTTAAGGTGCCTGCACTTTTACATATGCATACACTGTAGTTCAGCAAAAGGCTGTGCATACCATGAGTGCTTGTTGAGTATTGTCAAATGTCTAGTTGATAAGGAGGAGCTAGAAACAGAGAAATGACATAGCCAAGGCCGCTCTGCCCCGACCTGGTTATGCCTTCCAGTTTAACCCAACAAACAGTAACTGAGCATCAGTTGGGTGCCAGACACTGGACAAGATGCTGGGGATGCAAAGAAGAATAAAGCACAGGCCTGACCTGGAGCTGCTCCCAAGAAAATGGGATCAAACTTATTACAGTGACATGTATGGACTTGTGGAAGGACAGATCATTCCAGCTCTGAAAGTCAGGGAAGGTGGCATGGCAAGTTGGATTTTGAAGGGTTGGCAGGGCTTACCAAGGTAGGGAAGGGCATTTGAGACAGAAGGAACACATGAGTGAAGGCAAGTGCTGCTGGGGGAAAAGGGCATGCAGGAGGTTCAGGAGAGAGCTGTAGGGCTCAGATTTAAAGAACCCTTTATATTTGCTCTGTTTGAGAGTTTGGATCTTATCCTACAGGCAAATAGTTGCACAAAATTTGAAAGCATATAAGAGAGTGAATGGGCACCTCTGGAAACGGGCACAAAGTTCCACACAGCAGACACTGAAGACTGCTTCCGTTGTTCATCTGCAATTGCTGTTGGCAGAGCCTGTCTCATAAACATGTGGCTCAAAGCTGTTGCTCAGCAAAAGCCACCCTGTTCTCGGTGGCCTCACACCTATCAGGGCCCTAGAGACAAATCCCAGCTGCAGCTGGGGCCCTTGAAAGCAGAGATTTCTGCTTCAAGGCCTTTCTTCCAGCCTTCCTCTTCAGGGTTGCCCATTGGTAATAATTAGTAATTGATTAATATGTGCTGTTGTTGTTGGATTTTAAAAGGTATATTTCCCATTGGCTGGGCGCAGCGGCTCACACCTGTAATCCCTGCACATTGGGAGGCCGAGGTAGGCAGACCACTTGAGGCCAAGAGTTCGAGACCAGCCTGGTCAACATGGTGAAACCATAGTAGAGTTTTGTATCTCTACTAAAAATACAAAAATTAGCCAGGCATGGTGGCGTGCACCTGTAATCCCAGCTACCAGAGGGACTGAGGCAGAGGCATGAGAATCGCCTGAACCCAGGAGGCAGAGGTTGCAGTGAGCCAAGATCGCATCACTGCACTGCAGCCTGGGCAAAAGAGCAAGACTCCATCTCAAAAAAAAAAAAAAAAAAAGTTATATTTCACACAAAAAAACGCTTAAAAGTGAAAATCTCTAAACATCTAATGGAAGTGCCAACCATATTATGTGTATATTAAACATTAATTTTCTTTTTTCCTTACTAACCAAATACCCAGTTATCCATGCCTAAGGAAAGAAAGTCCAGCTGGTTGACCAAAATACCCGGAAGTCAGGTACCTCCCTCTCTTCAGGGGTAATTACTCAAATCACAGCCTATTGTTCAGAGATGTGTGATCTCAGGCATGCTGGATTCTTCAGGTTTGTCCTGCTTTAAATCACAAGTATTTTAATAACCTTACAAGAAATGGTTCTTTGTTCTTTGGTATCCCATAGTATGCTTGTAAGCTTCTGAATTTGTTCTGATTAAATTGAATAGATGTGTGCGTGTTGGGGGAGGAGGGGATGGGGGCCGGGGGCTGGCAGTGGGAGAGAGAAATTAGGGAGATTGAGTGTTCCGTGACAGCTCCACGAGTGAAAACTGGAATTGAGCTTCATTGGAAAAGACACAGTTGGGGAAATATTTGAGAATAATAACCTTGAATAATTACAAGAAAATGAGACAGGAAAATTAGATAATAGTAGCTAATAATGAAGCAATGCTGTTATTGAACATGGTGGCATATGCAGTTGAACCTGTCCATGCATGGACTTATTTAGTGACTTAGTTCATTTGATCCTCACAGCAGCCCCTGAAAGGGATACTGTCATTATCCCACCTTACAGATGAAGAAGTTGAGACTTAGGAAGATATCCAAAATCACACTGCTGGAAAGAAGTAGAGTCAGGATTTGAACCCAGATATCCTGGGGGATACTTGGAAAATCCTATTTAGCAGGCCCAGACCTCTGGGCCATTTGCCAAACATTCATACTTTCTTCAACTGAAAAAAGATGAGCTTGACAAACTGTCACCAATATGTCCTTTTTTTTTTTTTAGGAACTGTAAGGCAATTACTATTAAATAGTTTTAAAAGTAATAAAATAAATATACAGAGAGCAAAACAAATAAAGCAAATGTGGTAAGATATTAACAAATGGGGAATCTGGGAGATTGTTATATGGGGGTTCTTTGTACTATTCCTGCAGCTTTTGGAAAATCTGAAATTGCCAGGTGTGGTGACTCATGCCTACTGTAATCCCAGCTACTTGGGAGGCTGAGGCAGAAGGATTGCTTGAGCCCGGGAATTTGGGACCAGCCTGGGAAACATAGTGAGACCTCATTTAAAAAAAAAAAAAAAAAAGGCTTAAATTATTTAAAATAAAAAGAAATTACAAAAGAAACCCCAAACCTGTGACTAATGTGCCTACAAAAAAAATTATCTTCTACTTCATAGTATGCTTATAAATTTCTAAATCTGTCATGTTGTATTAGTCCGTTTTCACACTGCCTATAAAGACATAACTGAGACTGGACAATTTACAAAAGAAAGAGGTTTAATGGACTCACAGTTCCATGTGGCTGGGGAGGCCTCACAATCATGGTTGGAAGGCAAGGGGGAGCAAGTTGCATCTTACATGGAGGGCAGCAGGCAAAAAGAGCACTTGTGCAGGGAAACTCCCCCTTATAATACCATCAGATCTCGTGAGTCTTATTTGCTATCACGAGAACAGCATGGGAAAGACCTACCCCCATGATTCAATTACCTCCCACCGAGTCCCTCCCACAACATGTGGGAATTCAAAATGAGATTTGAGTGGGGACACAGCCAAGCCATATCACATGGTTTACACTGGGCAGAACACCAGGGCGTGTCTGTGGGTGTGCGTGTGTGAGTGTAGGGGCCGGACATGTGAGGTGAACCGCACAACTCTTTTAACTCTGCTCTGAGAAGAAGTCCACTTCTTGGATCCTGTGTGAGAAAAGTAAATCAGTAACTAGATTTCACAGTGGCCATTAATCATTCAGGTTGTAAAGCAGACCCCTGAGAAGTGGTAGGCAGGTCCTATCAGGGAGCTTGACTGGGGACAGGCCTCTTTGTCCATCCCCACCATTTTCACTTTCAGGAGAAAATAACCTTCCCAGTGCCAAGACACCAGTGCAATTAGCTTTACCTAATTATTAACTAATACTGTTTTGAATCTAGAAAATAAACGACTGCTGAAAAATCCTTTTACTGCTTCTTGTCTGAATTATTCCCTCACAATTTTTCATAAAGAACCAGTTAATTAATTAGGGCCTGTAAGGAGAAAAAGGCTTTCTTGATCTTTGGCCAAGAATTCCCCAAATCGCTCACTCTGCTTGTTCCAAAATCCTGTGCTCTTAATGACTGGGCACAGAAACCATTAATTCTGACAGGTCAGGGTGAATTTTGAAGCTTCAGTATCTGACACCCTACACTGGAATTTGGTTTGTCAAAACAAAGGGAAGGGAGTGGATAGTGAAAGAAGAAGGCAGTTGAGCAGGAGCTGGTTCTAGACCAGGGCACCTCACTCAAGCAGGGACAAATCTCCATGAGCAGCCTCACAGGGTGAGCGGGAACCTTAGGACTAATCTCTTACGACCCACGTGGGGTAGCTGGGAAATCCCTTTGTCATCTAGGACATTTGTCATATGCTATTTGACTTGGTCACTTTTTCCAATAACAGTCCCTTGTGCTAAAAGGGGTGGAAAAACAGACTCTGAAATTCCAATGCCCTTTTTCTGTTTGTTTGTTTGTTTGTTTGTTTTCCTTCCCTTGGGGCCATAATTCTTCCACCTGTGTTGGCATTATGAGTTTCTAGTTTCCCTTTAAAACAGGGGCCTTGTTTATGTGTAGAACAAGATTTTCAACCCTGGCACGGTTGAAAAACTGGACTAGATGATTCTTTGTTGTGGGGCTGTCCTGTGCATTATAGGATGTTTAGCAAAACCCCTGGCTTCTGCCGACTAAATGACAGTAGCACTTTCTTCTTACAATTGTGACAACCAAAAATGTCTCTAGACATTGCCAAATGTGCCCTGGGCGGTGATCAACCCTGGTTGAAAATGATTGATCTAGAACCTTTTTAGGAATAGGGGTCTGCCTGGTTTTCCTGGAAAATCACTGGAGACATGAGAGGGACCAGAGCAGGCTGGATGCATTTGACTCAAACTCAGGCTCATGAAGGAAAGAGGAGTAATTATGATTTTATATCAGAGGCATTCTGGAAGACAGGGTTTGCTATATTACTCTGGTGCTAGTTCCAAAGCATTAGAATGATGTTATACTCTGCACTTGCTGTTCATGCAAGGAGCTTTTGAAAGCGGTCCCAGGATCAGGGCAGTACAGGAAGCTGGCCTAGAGATACTAAGATTCAGATCACCAGGCCAAGGTCTTTGAACAATTAGAAATACAGTATTTTAAGAATGTTTGGGAGAGTCCATCTGAGACCCACCCAGGTTGACTCTCCAGATTTACCTATTCCAGGCAGTTTTTCTCCTTCCTCTTTAATTAAAACTGCCCTCTCTGTAAAGGTCACCAAATTCATCTTTTACATTCCAAGAACAAAGCTATGGACTGCTCCAAGCGAATTTCCATGATTCTTCAGGTGTCCACCCTATATTTTCAGGAAAGTACTGAAAAGGTTCACCTAGGATAAAATATTTGCAATGCCTTAAATTAGGGTGAGAAAGAGAAAGTCTGATCTTCCAGGGGGCAGTGCAACTTTAGCTAAAAAATCAACCAAACCAAAATGAGCGAGAGAAGTATGCAGAAGCACTTGTGTAACCCACTTAAGAGCATGAGGCTGTGGGACCTTACCCTTACGTATGAATTTTGTACAGGTTTTCATGATTCCTGGGGTCTTCTTTCTACTCTTGGGCTTGAGGGGACAGTGCTGCCATCCATTTCATAAACCAATGAGATAAAACCAGGTTGTTGAATAAACTGCTATATTCTTAGGACGGGATTAGACCAGGTTGGATACAATCATAACAAAACAATCTGTGTAATGAATGAGTTGTAACAAAATTCAATTCTACTATAATATTACTCTCCACTTAATGTAGGCCTTTTTACTTTTAAAACTAATATCATAGTTATCAAACACATTAACATGCCTAATATCGTATCTAATTCAGAGTGAGTGACATGAGGCCTAGAGATGAGTGGATTTGTGCCTGTTTTATTTCAGACTCCTGGAATCAGGCTCCTAATTGATCTCACTGCCTCCGCTCTTGCTCCACTACATTTATTTTCCACCCAACAGCCAATCTCTGAAATGTAACTCAGATCACTCTGCTGCTTAAGACCCTCCAAAGGCCGGGCACAGTGGCTCATGCCTATAATTCCAGCACTTTGAGAGGCCGAGGTGGGAAGATCGTTTGAGGCCAGGAGTTTGAGACCAGCCTGGGCAATATACTGAGACTTTATCTCTACAAAAAATTTAAAAATTAGCCTGGTGTGGTGGCATGCACCTGTAGTCCGTGCTACTCGGGAGGCTGAGCCCAGGAGTTTGAGGCTACGGTGAGCTGTGATCACGCCACTGCATTCCAGCCAGGTCACAGAGTGAGACCCTGTCTCAAAATAAACAAAAACCCCCCAAAGGCTTTGAATAAAATCCCAAACTTGTTCCCAGGGCTTTCTAGGCCTTTTCTACCTGCTCCTTCAAGCCTGTGACTTCAGCCTGTTTTCCCAGCGCTGCAGCCACGCCACCAGCTCTCCCACCTCAGGGGCTACAAATCTGCTCCCTCTCTCTGCGGCACTTTCCTCCTCACTGTCGTGTGGCTGATGGCTTGCCATTTGCTTCTCTCCCCAGCAACCCACAGCACCCAATCTCTACCTTCTTTCCCTGTGTTATTTTCTTCACCACTCTTATTATCACTATGAAGTTACTTTAGACTCACAGTTTTATTTGGTATTGTTCTGTGATTTGATTTTTTTTTCCCACCTAGTGATGTCTCTTGGAGATCTTCCCATGTCAGATTAGATACATCTACTTCATTCTTTTAAATGGCTGTATAACATTCCTTCAAATGGGTGTACCAACATTTAACAGCTTCCTTTTTTATTATTGATTTTTTACTATTACGAATAATGCTGAAGTGAACTATTTTTTTGAATACATCTCTGTGCACATGTGCAAGTTTTTTCTGTAGTATAGATTTCTGGAGGTGGAAGTGCCAGGTCAAGTTCATGCCCATCTGTCATTTTGATAGATGCTGACTGCCGTATTGCCCTCCTAAAAGGCTTTATCAATTTATGCTCTCGTCAACCACGTGTTAGAATGTACACTTCCCCATCCTCCCGGGCACTAATCACTGTCATTTTAAAAACATTTGCTTTAAGTGATACACAGTGATATCTTATTTCACATCAGAATCCTAAAGGCCATTTTAAGATTGCTTCATGTTGCTGTCCGCTGGGATCATACCTCTAGGTCAGTTGAGGGAAAAGCAGCAAAATCTTCTATGAGCTCTGAGACTTTCACAAGACAAATGAAACTTTTCAAAGTAGGGTCATCCATCGCAGCACAAACCTCCTCTGTCCCAATGCCAGCAGAGCTCAATCAATAGCCTGGAGAACTGTAGGCCAGCCTGACGTTCCTGCATGCGGCTCTCCCCCATCCATCATCCAAACACACCTCAGCTGAGGCGCTAAAGTCCGTCGAAATCTGCCCAAGTGCAGCACACGCCCTCCCCAACCTTGGCTTCTCTGACATTACTTAGAATACTTTGGGCCAAGTGCGGTAGCTCACACCTATAATCCCAGCACTCTGGGAGGCCAAGGCGGGCAGATCATCTAAAGTCAGAAGTTCGAGACCAGACTGGCCAAAATGATGAAACCCCGACTCCACTAAAAATACAAAACTTAAGCCGGATGCATGACTCATGCCTGTTAATCCCAGCATTTTGGGAGGCCGAGGTGGGCAGATCACCTGAGGTCAGGAGTTCAAGACCAGCCTAGCCTATGTGGTGAAACCCTGTGTCTATTAAAAATACAAAAATTAGCCAGGTGTGGTGATGGGAACCTGTAATCCCAGCTACTTGGTAAGCTGAGGCAGGAGAATCACTTGAACCCAGGAGACAGAGGTTGCAGTGAGCCAAGATCATGCCATTGCACTCCAGCCTGGGCAACAGAAGCAAAACTCTGTCTAAAAAAAAAAAAAAAAGATACATTCCAGCTACTAGGGAGGCTGAGGCAGGAGAATCACTTGAACCCAGGAGGCAGAGGTTGCCGTGAGCCGAGATCACACCATTGCACTCCAGCCTGGGCAACAAGAACAAAATTCCATCTCAAAAAAAAAAAAAAAAAAGAACCCTTTGTTTGGTTTCACTTAAAGGGGAGAGAAAGAAGATATCAGGGTCTGCTTGTAGTCAGACCCTCACTCTCTAGAGATGACTTTCTAAGCCAGAAAGGGAACATCTGCTCTCTCTAAAGGCCAGCAGGACAAAAGGGGCAGCGAGACCAAGAAAAACATCTCACTGGGGCCAGGGACAAGCTTTGCTGGTCAAAAGAAAGTCTTCCTAGATTTAATAACTCCCACATTGGCAAGCTGCACATTTTTTTTTCAAAGAGTTTTTGAGTTTTCCTTGTCCACCTCTACTTTCCTCCCCAAGGAGTGGTTGGACTTCCTCAGGAAATAGAAATATGGCCAACATCCCTGAATGCCAGTGCTGTGCTAAACTCTTTATATCGTTTATCAAACAACACTGTGAGCCAGATTAATATTATTACCTCCAGCTTAGAGATGAGAGTTGGCAGCCAGAGCAATTGAGTAACTAGCTGGGTACCCAAGGTCACCCAGCTAGTGACACCTGGGGCAGGATTTAAACCTGAACCTGTAAACATGTTCTGTTGCCTCTAGGTGGAGGTTAGTATTTTAACCTAAGGAATTACAAAGGTTTTATTTTGGGGCACTTGTAGGTTATTGTGCATTTCTTTACTTTCAGATTTCTTACAGAAAAGTCCAAAATAACAGTGGAAGTAATTTAAAACTGTGTCTTTCTGTGTCCCTGAAATTCTCACACATGGTACATTTTCAATGAGCTGACTTTGTTTCTCCACTCAGTGCAGTAATTGAGCTTCTTTGGTTCAGTGCATGAGTGGTTCAGTGGTTCATTGGACATCCTGGTTGAGGGAGGGGCTGGGTAACCAACTGTATTCACTTCCTATTGCTGCTGTAATAAATTATTGGAAACGTATTAGCTTAAAACAATACAAATTTATGATCTTATAGAAGTTTGAAAATCAAAGAATGTTCTTTCTGGAAGAAAACATTCTTTGTGGAAAAATCCATTTTTTTGCCTTTTCTAGCTTCCAGGGGCTTTCTGGATTCCTTTTACCATGTTAAGATATCATATTCACAGGTTCCAGGGATTAGAGCGTGAACATTTTTGGAAGGCCATTATTCAGCCTGCAGCACAAACCAACACAGTTTGTCGGGGACTAAGGTCTCCCAGGACATGGGAGTTTTAGTGCTAAAACCAAGAAAGTCCCCTGCAAACCTGGACAGCTGGTTCCCTAGAAGGAAACTCTGTTCCATGAAGATATTCTTACTAGGGGAAGTAGAGAGGAAAGATAAACACAAATAAGAAAGCTGTAAAGGGCCGGGTGCGGTGGCTCACACCTATAATCCCAGCACTTTGGGAGGCGGAAGCAGGTGGACCACCTGAGGTCAGGAGCTTGAGAACAGCCTGGCCAACATGGTGAAACCCCATCTCTACTAAAAATACAAAAAAATTGGCCGGGCATGGTGGCGCAAGCCTGTAATCCCAGCTACTTGGAAGGCTAAGGAGGGAGAATCACTTGAACCTGGAAGGTGGAGGTTGCAGTGAGCCGAGGTCATGCCACTGCACTCCAGCCTGGGCAACAAGAGAGAAACTCTTTCTTAAAAAAAAAAAAAAAAAAAAAAAAAAAAATGCTGTGAAGGAAACTGTTTTTCCAATATCATTTTTTAGGGAAAAAGCAACCTTTGACCTTTCAAAAAATCCCCGCACTGCAGTCTCAGCACGGCCACACCCTCGCAAAAATGAGTCTATGCTGAACATTCTGTCACCTGTTTTACCCAAGAAAAACAGCTATCTCCTGGATAAAGTCTATTTCAAAGCTCGAATTATCCCTATGTTAAGATGCCTGTATGGTAAACTTGTACTCAGAAAGGTTAATAAAAGTGTAGAATAAAATAGACGTGTAGTTAAAAATAGAGCCCGATTCCATGCAAATGACACAGACTTGATACCCTAATGAGGAGCCAAGGTGGGCTTCTACATCACATGTCCTCCTCCTGTCTTCATTGCTTCCTCCTCACCTTCCACTCTATCCTCCGCCCCGCTCCACCCCCCGCCCAGCTATATTTAGTACCATAGTCTGTGGGTTCCTGAAAGAATTCTCTCATGTGTTTTTGAGTTTCGCTGAAGGGGAAACCTTGGTTTCATGTCATATTTTTACATATATATTTAGTTTGTGTCATATTTTTACATATATATTTAGCTTTCCATTTCTGAAGAAATAAATACCAAAAAAAAAAAGCCTTTTTCAACAATGGGTGAATTGCAAGAAGCCTGGAGCCTGATTTGGAAAGGATGAGGGATGGGAATCGGATAGCTTTTCCAGTGGAAAGGATTTGAACGGAGGCCACCCTGCTGGAGTGGCTCCTACAAGCGGGAGCATATGAGAGGTTCTCTCAGCATGGTCTGGCAGAAGTGACAGTTATGGAAGGGAGGGTCATAAATCATTTCCCAGTTGTGAGGACAAAGGGATACAAACTCTCCCAAGCTAGAGGTAGTGGAGCAAACAAGATCAGCAGCAATGAGGGAGCAACTGCGCCCCTTTGTGTTACTCTCTGATGGCCCGCGCAGGGATGCAAGTAGTGGCTGCAAAAGCCAGACAAATAGATGGAAATCCAGGAACTAGAGGAAATTCAGGCCTGCCAGGGGCTCTGGGAAGTGTTTGTTACCCTCTCTGGTGAGTTCAGACAGCCTGAGGCACATGGTATGAGGGCGGGGCAGCTGGAGGGAGGTGCAGATGGTCAAGAAAATAGGATTCTGTCTCCAGCAGAGCTTCTCAAGGTTTGCAGGGCTGCTCTGTGCATGTCTGTTTAGGGACGTCAGCCTGATCCCTATATGCATGTAAGCCCAGCCCCCCCCTTCTGCTGGCCAGTCACTGGCCACTGAGTCTGGGTAGAAGAATATACCAAATGTGGGTAACCCATCATCCCCTTGGGAAATCCAGCTGCCATCATGTGCCTTCTGCAATCGATTGTTTCTCCTAAGAAAACCCTGTTCCTATCATGCTATCTACCCCACTTTCTTTCCAGCCTTACCTTCTTTTACTTACATCTTTCTTTCTGGCATGTAGATCTTTTCTTCATTACCTGCAAAATCTCATATCTTCATGCCTTTGTATGTGCTGCACTGTTTTCCAAAAATGTCTTCCACCACTTCCTATTTCCTTTGTCTTCCTAGAAAACTTCCGCCCAGCCTCAAACCTTAAATACCCAAGACACAAGTCACATAAGTATTGGTAAACTGGGCAATCCTGCTGCCATCATGAGTCACAGACACAGGCCTGGGAAGATGCTGGCTCCACAGTGCATTGGAATAAAGGGTATGAGGGCAGGGAGAGGGCATTGTGCTGTCGTACCCACATTCTCTGCCCAGAGGTCTGAGGACTAGTGTTAGTAGATGGCTGGCCTAGGCATGGCTGACTGGCTGGAGGAAGAGCAAGGAAAATTGCTTCCTGTGGAGAGGAAATCCATAACTAGCCTGTATTTATTGGGAGCCTCAGCCCACTCAGCTGACAGTTCCAAGGGATGGCATGGTAGGCTCCTGTGGTCCCACATATGGATCAAACTTCGTGGACCATACTATGCTTTCAGACTTACTTCAGACTCAAGTAGAACTATCTCACTTGAAAACTGTCTTAAGGCTTAGGCTGGACAACTTGAAGAGGGAGGGCCTGGTAGGATTGTCTGTTTCATGCTCCCTGAAGAATGTGATCACTCAGCTCCCTGCTTCCCAAAACTATCCAGACTGGAACGAAAGGATCTGGGACTAAAGGACCAAATCGAATAAGCACTCACCTTAGAGTCGAAAATTCTGTGTTCAAATCCCACTTCAAATTCCAAAAGCCACTTCCTGTCTCTGTGATCTTGGGCAAAACTGCTTAATGACTCTGAACCTTGGCTTCCTTATTTGGAAAATAGTGATTATGTCACCTAACAACTTACAGAGTTGCTGTGAAATTTAACATGAGAAAATACAGACCCAAGTGCCTAACACTGCGCCTAACACAGAGCAGATCACCAACAAACTGTCAGTAAGTTAATTCCTTGGTTTGGCACTCAAAACCCTCCTAATTTGGCCTAATTCTTCCCTGCCTTCTTCTTAGCTAGCCTCTTCCCCTCAGTTTTGCAAAGGTGCTCCAGGCTGTGTGGGGGAGGGTGAGACACCCTTGGTGACAATGGATGAAAAGGGTATCATTGCTTTTCAAACAAATAAAGCCAAGAAAAGGAGGCTTCAGTGGAGTTTGTAGACTTCATTCCTGACTCAGTTCATCTGCTCACCTCGCTTTGTCCCCCTGGAATGAGTATCTTCCTTCTGTTTTAAAATTGAGGTTTTACTATTTTTTAGATATGACAAGGCCAGCAGATCAGGAGATGGCTGCTGTTGAAAAGAAAGTTGTTATACTCACAGGTCCCAAGAGGGCAGGGCACACCGAGCCATAGGGGGCCAGCAAGGAGGCTCCAGGGTCAGTCAGAAGGCAGAGGGAGTGGGGGAAACAAGGGCAAAAGATGTGATTGTAGTTCTGGGAATGACAGGTGAGGCAGGCTGTCCTTTGCCTAGTTTAAATAAATTCAGCAGCCTCCGGGGCGTAGGGGATATCCCTAGTTGTTTAGTACCTAGCCCTGGGGAGATTAGGGCAAGGGAACAGTGGCCCTGAGTGTGAGAGCCCAATAGTGAAGGTAGTTAGGGGCGTGGTTGGTCTGGATTGGTTGGTTTGCATTTGAAAAGTGTGCTCAAGGGCCAGTTATTTGCTATCTCTAGGAATTGGCTAGAGGGATAATTCCTCCCTTCAAGGGTCAGCAAGTCCCCAGATGTCAAACATCAAAATACAGAAAATAAAAAGATATAGTTAATAACACCTTCCTCTTCTCTGCTGTTGGATTCTAGCTTAGGTCTAATCTGTTCTAGGAAGGCTTCCTAGGCCACCCCGTCCCACTGGGATGACTCCCTCCATGAAGTCCTATAGCACTTAATGTCTCTGCTGTTCATTTTGGTATCTTATTATTTCAGCAAAGTATATGCTGTGGCCCCCATCAAAAACCTAGGCTCCTTGGAGATGGGAATTGTGTCTTTTACTTCTCTATGTCCCTTATAGCGACTGGGACAGAGCCTTCAACATAATAAGCACTTATTAAATGTTTGTTAGGGAACACTCAAGGTTCAGTTTAGTAGGCCACAGGGATGATTCCTTAAAGTTTTTTTCTTAACTCCTAAGCAGGAATTCTAAGAGGCACTCCAAGCTTGATTTCTTCCTTTATCATCCAGCACTTGGTCTTCCTAAAATTTAGAATGTTTACAAATCCAGACAATCTTTGGGAAATTCACAAACAGGGAAAATACAGACAGCTCCAGCTGTGACTACAATTCAGAAGGGGTCATTTCTAATTGCAGCTGAAAAGGAAAAATGGAGTTAGTGTTGATGCTCTGACCACAGTGTTTCTTCCATTAACTCCCTAGAAGGAAGGAGTAGATTACACATGTCAGCCAGGTTCACTGAGTAGCCAGGAGGATATGTGTGTCTCATGAATTTTTATTAATGGATAAATCACTCATGTTGTATCTGTCCTTGGCTGGACATCCAAGCATCCAGCACAGGCTATAAGGAAGGGAGATTTACCTGGTTCCAAGTGGCCTGGAATGAGCCATGAGACACAGTGGACCCTCAGGGTCCTGAGGACAGGATGTGGCAATGGTCATGGAGTCCTCCTCCATGAACACAGGAGCAAAGATGGTGACCAAATGCAGAGCGGGTCTGACTTGCATGTCTAATGTTAGAGTAATTTGGCTCCTTCTTTGGGGCAGAACTGATGGACAAAAATAGACCTCATTTTGGGAAGCCTGGCATGAAATTAAATTCTAGGGCCATAGCTACAGCTTTGCCAGTGGGCTGGCTTTCTACCAATGTTCAGAAATGCCCTTGTCATGCAAGTTGGAGATGGTGGTGGAGTGGGGAAGGGAGGAGAGCCTCTCTTGTGGGTATTCTAACATGGCAGGGGCTGCTCCACCTGTCTTTAGTCGCTTGCTATTTAAAATATAATCTGCAGACCTGCAGCCTTGGTCTCATTTGGGAGCTTGCCAGAAATGCCGAATCTCAGGCAAGCCTGGGACTAGGGTTAGAGATGGCCCCCTCTAGTGGAAAATGTAAGGAGGTGCCCCCAAACTCAGTAATCAAAATAAACAATATTTTAAAATATCAAAATCACTGCAAAAAATCCATGATAAACAAAATATCAACATTTTAAATAAAGGTGAGGTCTGACTCAGCACTTAAACGATCCTGCCCCACTTATCTCACGCCAATCTTGACTCTGATCTCAGGTTCCATCCCAGACCCATAGAATCAGAATCTGTGTTCTAAAAAGACCCCCAGAGGATTCATACATACATCAAAGTTTAAGAAGCACAGCTTTGGACAACGCAACCCACAATGTAACAAACCAAAATCTTCAAATCTAGACAGCAGCAAAGATGGAAAGGTGTGAACAGAAATAAAGTTTCAGAAGCGTCTAACTTCTCCAGCTTGCTTGCCACTGCCTGGGTTTGCACATCACCACCTTAAAATTGCAGTGTTCTGTAATTTACCACGAATATTTCAAAAACTTTTTTTTTTTTTGAGATAACTATAGATTTGCAGGAAGTTGCAAGATTAATACAGAGAGATCCCATGTACTCTTCACCCAGTTTCCCCTAGTGGTTACTGACTTAGTCCATTTGGGCTGCTGTAACAAAATACCGTAGACTGGGTAGTTTATAAATAACATAAATTTATTGCTCACGGTTCTGGAGGCTGGGAAGTACAAGATAAAGGCCCAGGCAGATGTGGTGTCTGGTGAAGGCCTGTTCCTGATAAATGGTGCCATGGTGCCTTTTTTTTTTTTTTTTTTAAGATGGAGTCTCAGAGTCTGGCTCTGTCACCCAGGCTGGAGTACAGTGGTGCAATCTCGGCTCACTGCAGCCTCTGTCTCCTGGGTTCAAGCGATTCTTCTGCCTCAGCCTCCCAAGTAGCTGGGACTACAGGCACGCACCACCACGCCTGGCTAATTTTTGTATTTTTAGTAGAGATGGGGTTTCACCATATTGGCCAGGCTGATCTCGAACTCCTGACCTCGTGATACATCCACTTTGGCCTCCCAAAGTGTTGGGATTACAGACAGTCATGAGCCACTGTGCCCAGCCTAAATGGCGCCTTCTATGTGTCCTCACAAGGAGGAAGGGCAAATGGGCTCCCCCAGGCCTCTTTATAAGGGCTGTAATTCCATCCACGAGGGTTCCATGTATAGTTTATATGTTATCTTATCAAAAGGGTAGATTTACAGAACCAACACAAGTAAGCTATAGAACTAGCCCATTATCACAAAGATCTCCCACAAGCTACAGCTTTAAAGTCATACCCACCCCTTTCCCTGACCCACCATCCCTAACCCCTGGAAAGCATTAACCTTCTTAACACCTTTAACACCTTTTTTTTTTTTTTTAAGAGACAGAGGTCTCACTATGTTGCCCATGTTGGTCATGATCTCCTAGGTCAAGAGAGCCTCCTGCCTCAGCCTCCCAAAATGTTGGAATTATAGGCATGAGCCGAAATGTCCAGACTTTTAAACAACTTTTTGACCATGTTATATGAATAAAATCATACAATAAGCAAACTTTTGAGATTGTCTTTTCTTCACTCAGAATAATGAACGAAAGATCCATCCATATTCTTGCACATATCAATAATTTGTTCCTTTATTTATTTATTTATTTGAGACAGAGTCTCGCTGTGTCACCCAGGCTGGAGTGCAGTGGCGCCACCTTGGCTCACTGCAACCTCCACCTCCCAGGTTCAAGCAATCCTCCCACCTCAGCCTCCCAAGTAGCTGGGATTACAAGTGTGTGCCACCCACCACACCCAGCTAATTTTTGTATTTTTAATATAGACGGGGTTTCACCAGGTTGGCCAGGCTGGTCTCTAACTCCTGACCTCAAGTGATCCACCCACCTCTGCCTCCCAAAGTGCTGGGATTACAGGCATGAGCCACGGTGTCCAGCCAATTTGTTCCTTTTCATTGCTGAGTAGTACTCCGCGGTATGGGTGTACCACAGTTTAGTTAACCATTTACCTATCGTAGGACATTTGGGTTCTTTCCTGTATTTGATTTTTACAAATAAAGCTGCTATGAACTATTCTAGCTCCTATAACTTTCCATATACATTTTAGAATTCTGTTGATATTTACACTTTAAAAAAATCTTGTTGTGGTTTTGACTAGAAATACATTAAATTTCCTATCATTTTGGGGAGAATTAGCATCTTGACTGTGTTGCGTCTTCCAATCCATAACATAGTGTGTCTCTTTTTGTTGTGGTTGCTGTTCCTAACCACTAGACTATGCCATCCAACTCAATAGAAGCATGATCACCCAAATAAATTCAGGATTGTCAGCATCTTCTGCTACTTGTTGTGGCACTGAATTCAAATATATGTTCCTGTGTTCACAGAGGCAACATAGATACAGTGCATATGGGAATAAAGGGTTGAAGGCATCCTTGAAAAGGACTCTCAGTTAAGATGTAAAATGCATCTGTCTCTACATTTATTTAGATCTTCTTTGATTTCTTTCATCAGCATCTTGTAGCTTTTAACATACAAACCCTGTATATGTTTTATTATATTTATACCTAAGTATTTCATTGGATTGATTAACATTTTCTTTGTATTTTTATTTTGATTTCCACTTGTTTGTTGCTAGCATATGGAAATACAATTAATTTTCTTATGTTGATCTTGTAACTTATGACCTTGTTGAACTCACTTATTAGTTGCTGGAGTTTCCTTGTAAATTTGTTGGGATTTCTAGGTAGATCATCAAGTCATCTACAAAAAGAGACAGGGTTTTTAATTTTCCTTTTTTTATCTATATGCCTTTTATTTCCTTTTCTTGCCTTATGGTGTGCACTAGAACTTCTGGTTGGACTTCCTTCCTTGTTCTTGATTTTAGAGAGAAAGCATTCAGTCTTTCATCACTAAGTATGATGTTAGTTGCAGGTTTTTGCAGATGCTCTTTGTCAAGTCGAGGATGTTTCTTTCTATTCCTATTATACTGAGAGTTTTTGTCATGAATGAATGTTGAATTTTGTCAGACCCTTTTTCTGCATCAATTGATAGGATCATGAGATTTTTCTTTAGCTTGCTGGTGGATTATATTGAATGATTTTTCAAATACTGAAAAAACAGCCTTCTATACCTGGAATATACACCACTTAGTCACAGTGTATAATTCTTTCTCTATATAGCTGGATTCTATTTGCTAACATTTGTTAAGGATTTTTGAGTATTCAATCATAAAGGATATTGGCCTGTAGTTTCTTCTTTGTACTGTCTTTGCCTGGTTTTGATATCAGGGTAATACTAGCTTTATAAAATAAATTGAAAAATGTTCTTTCCTAGGCCGGGCATGGTGACTCACGCCTGTAATCCCAGCACTTTGGGAGGCCAAGGTGGGCAGATCACCTGAGGTCGGGAGTTCTAGACCAGCCTGACCAACATGGAGAAACCTCGTCTCTACTAAAAATACAAAATTAGCCAGGCGTGGTGGCACATCCCTGTAATTCCAGCTACTCGGGAGGCTGAGGCAGGAGAATTGCTTGAACTCAGGAGGCGGAGGTTGCGGTGAGCCAAGATCACGACATTGTGCTCCAGCCTGGGCAACAAGAGCGAAACTCAGCCTCAAAAAAAAAGAGTGTTCCTTCCTTTTCTACTTTCTAGAAGAGTTTATGTAGACTTGGTTTTAGTTCTTTATGTGGAATTTTCCAGTAAAACCACTTAGCGCTATGCACTTTTACTTTTGTAATTTGATTTGATCTTCATAACAACTTTGCAAAGAAGGCATTTTACAGAAACAGTTTCCAGGTCCCTTGGACTGGACTGGATGCATAGTGAGATTAGTGAGGTGGCCGGGAAATAAGTCCAGAGCAGGAGGATGTTGGGCAGGGAAGGCATGCTATATGCGGGGTAAGGTAGAGCTGGGTTTGAATGAAGTGCTTGGGAAGTGAAGAGTTAGGAGAAGGCACGATTTGGAGGACAGGGAGAGTAAAGAAGGTCTGGCTTATTGCAGCAGAGGGTCTGTGACTGCCAAGGGCCAGATTAGAAATGACCCCGAGGAGGACTGGAGTGTGAAGGTCCAAGAGAAACAGGGAGAGGCTGTGCAATTTCTTCAAATATCAGGATAGATTGTTGCAAGGCCTTTAATTTGGCCTCAGAATAAGATCTGAAAACAAGTGAAGGACTACAGCTCTTTTAAAAAGCAAATGTGGGGCCGGGTGCTCACCGGCTCACAGGCTCACGCCTGTAATCCCAGCACTTTGGGAGGCTGAGGTGGTCAGATCACCTGAGGTCAGGAGTTCGAGACCAGCCTGACCAACATGGTGAAACCCCATCTCTACTAAAAAATTAAAAAATTAGCTGGGTATGGTGGTGCACGTCTGTAATCCCAGCTACTTATGAGGCTGAGGCACAAGAATCACTCGAACCCAGGAGGCGAAGGTTGCAGTGAGCCAAGATGGCGCCACTGTACTCCAGCCTGGGTGACAGAGCTAGACTCTGACAAAAAAAAAAAAGTAAATGTGACACACTTATCAGAGTGACAGACTTATTAAAATCCAAATAATGCCAAAAGCTGATAAGAATTTGGAGCAACAGAAAGTCTCATTCATTCCTGGTGGGAATATAAAATGGCACAACCACTTTGCAAGACAATTTGACAGCTTCTTAAAAAGCTAAACATAACCTTACCATACGATTCATATGGCTCCTTGTGTAGATTCCCTAACTTACGTCTTCACAAAAACCTGCACATGAATGTCATATCAGCTTTATTTATAATCACTAAAAACTGGAAGCAGCAAAGATGTTCTTTGGTAGATGAATGGATAAACTGAAGTACTTCCAGACAATAGGCTATCATTCAGTGATTAAAAGAAATAAGCTGTCGGCCGGCAGGGTGGCTCACGCCTGTAATCCCAGCACTTTGGGAGGCCGAGGCAGACGGATCTCCTGAGGTCAGGAGTTTGAGACTAGTTTGGCCAACATAGTGAAACCCCATCTCTACTAAAAATACAAAAATTAGCTGGGCATGGTGGCAGACGCCTGTAATCCCAACTACTTGGGAGGCTGAGGGAGGAGAATCGCTTAAGCCCGGGAGGCAGAGTTTGCAGTGAGCTGAGATGGCGCCACTGCACTCCAGCTTAGGGGACAAAAGCGAGACTTCCTCTCAAAGAAAAAGAAAGAAATGAGCTATCGAGCCATGAAAAGACATGGAGGAACTTTAAATGCATACTGCTTAGTGAAAACAGCAAGTCCAAAGAGGCTACATACTGTATGATTCCAACCATATGGCATTTTGGAAACGTCAAATCTGTAGAAATAGTAAACAGACCCGTGGTTGCCAGGGGTTTGGGAAAAGAGGAGGCATGAATGGGTGGAACACTGAATTTTTAGGGAGATGAAGATACTGGGTATGATTCTATAATGAGGGATACAATTGTCAAAACCCCCAGAACTCTACAACACAGAGTAAATCTTAACGTAAACTATGGACTATAGTTAATAATGTGTTAATATTGATTTGTCAAGTATAACAAGTGTGCCACACTAGTGCAAAATTATTAATATAATGTGGGAAACTGCATGAAGGGAGGTAAAAAGGTGGGAGGGGTCTGAATATATGGAAGTCTATGTACAATCTGCTCAATTATTCTGTAAATCTAAAATGGTGTTAAAAATAGTCTATTCCTTTTTTTTTTTTAATCTAAGAAATTTCACACTGAAAGAAAAAGAAGCAGCCAAGTGCCGTGGCTCATGCCTGTACCCTTGCACTTTGGGAGGCCAAGGCAGGCAGATCACCTGAGGCTGGGAGTTTGAGGCCAGCCTGGCCAACATGTGGAACCCGTCTCTACTAAAAATACAAAAATTAGACAACCATGGTGGCTCATGCCTGTAATCTCAGCTATTTGGGAGGCTGAGGCATGAGAATTGCTTGAACCCAGGAGGTGGAGGTGGCAGTGAGCCAAGGTCACGCCACTGCGCTGCAGCCTAAGTGACAGGGTGAGACTTTGTCTCAAAAAACAAAGAAAGAAAGAAAAAGAAGCAAATACGGTGAGATCTTTTTTTCAAGTGTTAGGAAATCCAGCAAAGGAATTCTGAAAACTTGCTTATAAACTACACAGCCAGCTTTGCTGCCCAGGCCGCCTTCTACTTAAAAATTCCTTCATTGTAAACTCCATGCCAGATTTTTCCTCAGTGGAATAAGCTCAGGCCCTGTTGACATTTTTTTTTTTTTTTTTTTTAGATGGAGTCTCCCTCTGTCACCCAGGCTGGAGTGCAGTGGTGTGATCTCAGCTCACTGCAACCTCTGCCGCCCGGGTTCAAGCGATTCTCCTGCCTCAGTCTCCCGAGTAACTGGGATTACAGGCGCCTGCCACCACGCCCGGCTAAGTTTTGTATTTTTAGTAGAAACGGGGTTTCACCATGTTGGCCAGGCTGGTCTCGAACTCCTGACCTTGTGATCCACCCGCCTTGGCCTCCCAAAGTGCTGAGATTACAGGTGTGAGCCACCACACCCGGCCCCTGTTGACATTCTTAAAAGGAATTGTTTTGGAAGTAAGATAGAACGAGACTTTTCAGTCCCTTCCTTGTTGGCCGAAATTTATTGTGAAAATAAAATTGGGTTTGTCTGATAGATTTGAAAAAGCGATATTGCATACCTTCCAAAGGATAAAAGGCTTTTATCTGGCCAAATTTTTCGTCTCAACCAAGTCTAAGATGGTGGTCTTCTGGGTTGATTGCTAATTCTTTGTAATTATCTACAAGGCCCTTTAAATTTGTTTTGGTGGTTTTTCTCTTCTGAATAATTAGGTGAGGCAATCAGCACGTCTTTCATATTATAAGGAGGCTTTTATTTATTTTTTTTTAAACACTACTCTTCCACAGAAGTTACAACTTCTGCAAGTGACAATAGGGGTAAATTCCAATCTGTAGCTCTAATGGCTGCTAATGAGGCGCTTGTTTTAAATTCTTCTGAGCTACACTGGCTCCTCCTACAGAGGACTTTTAAAACAGGATGAATCCCCTTGAGTTCTAAATCCTTTTGCTTTGGGGACTGAAATCTGGTTCTGTAACCTTTTGAATCACCAACGTTTGCTTTGAAAGTTGACATTTTCTATTTAAACGGCAAGAGAGATGGGAAATAAACCTCAGCATTACAGAGCTGAGCATATTGATTTCAATTATCACCTTTAATCCATGCCTTTCCTCTTTGTAATGTGTGGGTTTCTTCTCTTAATTAGAAAGAGCCAGGGATTATCTGCACAAAACTGGAAGGTTTATTGTGATTGGCGGGATTGTCTCCCCTGTCCACGACTCCTATGGAAAACAGGTGGGTTCCTTCCTGTGCCCCTCTCCTCCTTCAATCCCCGTCCCCCCATCCCTGGCCTGATAGTTCCTGGCAGAAAAACTGCCCCGCCTCTGTCTCTGCTAAGATTCCTGGAAACACAAAATGCCCAGGTCCATGCATTCATCCTGCTTCCCATCTCAGGACCACAGTCGGACCTGAGTGGATGGGTGTTGAAGCAGCAGCTGGAAAGACCAGCTGTCCATGACCGTAGAGCCACTTACAGGCCGGTCAGGACTCATTGAAAGAGAGGCAGGAACACCCACTGGGTGTGGCTTGGTATGGTAGATGCCAGATTGGCAGCTGGTTATGGGTTGAGCTGCACTGGGCAAGTCTTCTCAGGATTTTAGGAGAAAACGGCCTATGTCTCTTATAATCTGATTTAAAATTCATTTCCCTGCTCATCCCTCCCTGCCACATGTCCTGGCAAATCTAGGAGCTCTACCCGTCATTCCCCCTTTCTCCCACAGATGCACCTTGGTGGGCTCTGGGGAAACTCACCTAACCAGCCAGACTGAGCCATAAGACAAGGCCACATTTGCTGAGTTAAGTCTCATCTCTGCAGGGCACACAGGGGCTGCTTCGCAAATGGAGGCTCATCTATTGACCCTGTTGGGGTGGTATATACCACACACTCTTTATTTGTTTCCTTTCCCCACCACCATGCCAGATCTGCCTGTGTGGCAAACGGACAAGTAAAGGGGTCGCATCCCTCATTCCCTCTCACCACTGAAAAATGACTGCACTTTAACAATGCGTGGGCTTGGGCTGGTATCCCAAGGATGTTGTGGGGAACGGAGGGAGTCTCCCAGTGATTGCTCTGTTGCTTCCCAGGGCCTCGTGTCAAGCCGGCACCGTCTCATCATGTGTCAGCTGGCCGTCCAGAATTCCGATTGGATCAGGTAGGACTGGCCTGAAGATGCCAGAGGCAGTGGCCCGGAGACTTACTGGGAGTGGGGTGGGGAAAAAAGAAGGGTTCCAGCAGTAATTTGGATCCTGAAAGGATGGGGAAGCAGGGGCAAGATATTAGCCTTGTGGAGGCAATAAGTAGACCTCCAGGGATACCTATAACTTTATTTTTGAACCAAACTATGAGGCCCATAAATGTAAAGAAAGAGCTTGAATGTTTCATCTGCTTTGGCATCTCTGAGTCCTGGCGTGATTCTTGGAGTTTCCAGAAATATCACTGGGTTTTGGGTGAAGCATGACCAGAAAATCAGAAATGCCTCTCACTTTCATTCCCACTAACTTCCGTGAACCCTCACTACCTTTCAGGGAATGTTCCCTCGCCTTGGCAATTTCCCATTCCTGAACTCAGGCTCCCTAAGGGCCCCACACTGGCCCCAGGAGACAGGTGCGGACCTGCCCTTAGTGGCAGCCACACCAAATCACACCCACTGGGTGGCTTTCCTGCTCACTGCCTTTCTGGCCAGACGTGCTGCTAGGAAGGCACCTCCACTCCCCTCTGCTGAGCTTGCAGTGTAATTAAAGCAAGCTTCCACTAATTATGCTAATGATGTTCCCCAAAGTTCCTACCGTTATAATTTGCATGATAAGATGATGTTTTAAAAAAATAATGGCATGCCATTTGTGCTGTAATTTCCCCCACTATGGAAAAATAAGCAGCACCTAGAGGTTTCCATGAAAGGGGCGAAGTGACGGGATGCTGACCTCAGAATGAGGAATGCAGAGAGTTTGCCCAGGAAGAGCTGGGTGGGCGGGAATGAGAGCAGTGAAGGGAAGCCACAGTAGTAATTCAGCAGTGATCCTTGCCATTTGTGCACAGTGATTTGTGTGAAAAGCACATGCCCTTTATAGACTTTCTCATACCCCTAAAGACAAAGCTTAGGTAGAGAGACAGCTGCTTTTTCTCAGGTGAGAAACAGGCCCGGAGAAATCAAAGGGCTTGAGCAATGATACATTGATACAACTGTAGGCAAGAAAGGATTAGAAATGAGGCCTCTTAACATTGTCACTCCCGATCTTCTGGGGATGCTGGGGACCTTGAATAAGGGTCCAGTGAGGAAATCACTGGGCAGGAGACTGTTACTGCTTGGATGTGCTTAGAAGATTCTGGAATAATAATTCCCTCATTCATGAGTGCCTACCACCTTCCTTGGGCTGCTCTAAGTTGGAAAATCAGAATCCTGAGAACTGAGATCACTAGGGAGTCTAAGCTGCCTCTAGAGATGGGGGTTGGCTTGGGTGGGGCGCCTGACACTGGGAGCCCATTTAGCCAGGTGAAGTGCTTGTTTCCGGCACAGGTGCGCTCCCAGGGCACACGGCCTGGCTAGGGATCTAGGGGGAGCCAGGGTCCGGGCAAATGGCAAGCTGACGCTCTAAGGGTTTTCAGCTAGTGGGATCTCACCTCTGGGCACTTTAGGCATGTGTATGTGGTGGGGTGGTGGGGTAGGGTGGTGGTGTTAAGGGGATGCACGACTGCTAAGAAAATGTTTGACAAGGCAGGGCACGGGGGCTTATGCCTGTAATCCCAGCACTTTGGGAGGCCGAGGTGGGTGGATCACCTGAGGTCACAAGTTTGAGACCAGCCCGGCCAACATGGTGAAACCCCATCTCTACTAAAAATACAAAAATTAACTGAGCATGGTGGCATGTGCCTGTAGTCTCAGCTACTCAGGGGGCTGAGGCAGGAGAATCACTTGAACCCAGGAGATGGAGGTTGCAGTGAGCCGAGGTCTCGCCACTGCACTCCAGCCTGGGTGACAGAGCGAGACTCTGTCTAAAAAAAAATCATTAAGTTGGCAATTAAGCCCCAGTGCTGCCTCATTCTGGGGCTGGATCCCTGCTGACTTCACAAGCAGTATCCCGGAGGGGCTGGCCATCGCTGGGTCTGAGCCCTCCCTTCTGACTGTCATGCCTCACCTCCACGCCCACAAGGCACCTCACTGCAGAGGGAGGCAGGCAAGACTGATTCTCGAGGGCTTGCAGCCTGGCAAGGATAACCTTGGCCACCACTTGACAAAGGCCTGGCTCAGCTAATCCTTGTCACAATCCTCAAGGGTCCAAAGGAGGGTTTATTTTGTAGATAACAATAAGAGCAAGACGCTGTACTGAGCATTGTACACATAAAACTTACCAAGCCTTTCTAACAAAACCGTAAGCTCGTTACTGTTGTTATTCCCATTTTACAGATGGGGAAGGTGAGGCACTGGGAGATCACATAACTTTCCCAAAGCCACACAGTTGCAAAGAGCTGAGGCTGGAATTAAACCCAGGCAGACTGGTACCAGCATCTCTTCTCATAAGCCTATGCCATGCTCCTCTCATTTTACAGAGGAGGAAACTGAAGCTCAGAAAAGTGTTTCACACCCAGGTTTTATCTGATTCAAGATCTAAGCACATGGTATGGCCAGGTCTGCCATGCTTCCTGAGCTATGATTTTTGGAAGGTAACAATAAGGAAAGAATATGAGAACAGAAACAAAGGGAAACTTCTTTCCGATGATGTTAGGGTGGACCCTTGGGAGTGCTACCAGGACACCTGGCAGACGACCTGCAGCGTTTTGGAACACCACCGGGACCTCATGAAGGTGAGCTGGGCTGAGCCTGGGGATGTGTGAACCACCAGAGTGCAGGGGTGGCAGGGGCTGGACCCACAGAAGCCAGGCAGGGAGAGGAGAGGGTGCTGCTGGCCTGTTGACCTGCTTTCAGTCTCTTATTTCTCTGCCCGTTGCGAGAGAGACCAGCCTGTGAACAGCATGAAGAACAATGAATGAGGAACCCCGAGTAGCACCAGGGGCTGTTCCCTGTCTTCCACCCTCTGTCTTGACCTCCCATTTGGGGTGTTGCTGCTGGGTATGGTGGGCAGCTTTTATCAGCTAGGAGCAAGTTCAAGGTGGGGTTAAGGAGACCACAGTGATAGGACTTCAGAAAGTGAGGGAGGAGGAGACTGGGCAAGAAAAGCAGGAGAAGAGAGGAGCACTTAGGGGAGGTACAAGCAGCCAAGCCCCCTGCCCTGCCTGTGGGGGCCCCACTGGCCCCCTTACTCTAGGACAGGCTGCTGTGGCTGAGGCACTTCACACCTGCCAGTCATTGCACCCCATTCCCACCCATTCCTCCTCACAAGAGCCCCACGGGCAGATGGTGTCTGATGCCTGTTTTATTAGTGGGTAAAAGGGATCACAGAGAGGAGTCCACATATCTGAGCACATACAGTGAGTGTTTGGTGAACACAGATAGCGAGAGCTTCTATATTCCCCACTGGGGTCTGGGGCCTGTGGCCGGGCTGCAGAGACTTCAGGGCTGTTTGCCAGGTTAGAATGGGCTCCATACCAGCCAGCAGCACTGGCCAGAGTGTGCAGAAAGCACCCTTCCCAGATCAGTGCCAACCCATCAACTCCACAGTGACAGGACGAAAAGCAATGCCACCAATGGTGAGAAGCCTGACCAACCAAGACAGCAAACAGTCAATTCTGCTCGCCTCCACGGACTCCGCGGCAGAGCCCTCTGCAGCCCCAGATAGCAGTCCACCTGGCACTGCTCTCCTACAGGGAGAGCCCCTGTCCCATCTGTGTCCTTGCTGCCAGAGGGCCTGTCACCACGTTCTTCCTGGGGAGCAGCCCCTGACCACCCCACACTCCACCAGCTGCAAAGCCAGGCTTTATTTTAACAGATGTGGAGCTTCAGAGCTCCGTCGTGGGGAGCCAAGGGCAAGTGAGGTAGAGAGGACCAGCTGGCTGTTCTCCATCTGTTGTTTTCTTTCCCACGGAATTGAAGAAAACTGATTTCCCTTCCCTTCAGCTTTCAGAACCCTTCTCACATATCCTGACCCTTCTGGTCGCCTTCAAAGGAGGCTGACTTGGGGCCACACTGACTTGCTCCTCTGTGCTGGTCTCCACAGTAGCAGTAATAAAAGACACTGTGTAAGAGTGTATCAGTCAGGATAGGCAAAGATGTGCTGTGGTGACAAACATCCCTAAAAGCTCAGTGACTTCACACAAGTTTATTTCTCACACTACACGTCACCTGGGGAGTCCCTGCGGGCCTGTGCTCTTTCTGGTCACACAGAAGCCTCAGGCTCCATGACAGAAGGGAGGAAGGGGGACCCTGCAGGCATTCCTCAGTGCTGGCCATACTGGCCAGAAAGCCTGGCTATCATTTGTTGTCTAAATGCCCGAACTCTCCCTGAACTCTCCCTGTGTTACTCATGCCCAGGGTATGAGTCTGGGCCAGAGAAGCTCCGCCAGGAGCCCCAGCTGTTGCAGTGATGAGCAGAGGCTGGCAAAGAATGTAGGTCACTGCCGGCCCCCCTGCCTTGGAGCAAGAGCTTGGAGCTGCTTCCTAAGAACTCTCAGCCTTCAAACTCCTAGCAAGCATGAGGCAGGTGTTCCCGGCATGGAGAGTAGACCTGCCGCAGAGATAGATGCATGACTTAACAGGTGACTTGGGACAACTCTCCAATGTCAAGGCCTCTGAGAATGCAGGAGCCCATGGGGGCTGACGAGGGCAGGATCGGGGAATGCAGCCAGCCATTTTCTACTTCTCAGGGATAGAACAAGTCAAATGGGACCCACAGTGCAGCAAGAGGAAGAAGCTCCTCAGCTACCAGGCCAATCAGGAAATAGGAATGCAGCGTTTTCTTTTCTGGTGGTGAAATAATAAATGGAGGCAGACCATCCCTTCCACCCCATCAGTCACAGCTGGGTGAAAAAAGATCCTGTGGTACCCACCCCAGCTGGCTCCCAGATGTGGTCAGATGTGACCTCCTCCTATCAGGAGTCTTACAAAGGTGACAGGTTACCCCACAAGACAAATGCCTGCCCTTCTAGGGCTCAGAAGGACTCGTACACTGCTCTGCCCACAGGACGGCCTGTGGAAGAGGTGCCCAGAAGATCACCCCAGCCTTGGGCCTGGGTGTCCCCTGGCAGCAGAACCCGAATCCAGAAAGGGTGGCGTGCAGGAGTGGGTGGTGGGTACCCAGGCAGCTGGCTTTTGGAAACGAAGAAACCTTGAATAAGCAGTGGCCCTTGTGAAGCTAAACAGATTGGGAATTCTTCTTTTGTTTCTCTGTTGCCCAACAGCTACTCTCCCCATCACCTTGGCCCAGTGGGGTTGCTTCTGGGTCAGCTGTGAGGAATGCTGCCTTATCAGCTCTGTGTTTTCTGCAGCACTGGTGAGGAGTAGCCTGGCAGATAACTCAGGACAATGGATAATACACACAGAATTTCCACTTGGCTCTGGCATGTGTATTCACACTGAGCAGGCGAGAGAGTGCTCAGAACCCACCCACCCTGCTTCCCGCAGCACAAACACATCCTGTGCTGCCTGGCACCACTCTCTCTCTTGCTTGGCTGTGTTACTGACAGCTCTGGCCTGAAGAGGCTGCAGGTGGTGATCGTGCCTTGTGTTTGTATGACCTTTCCCAAGCTTACAGAGCTCTTTTGCAGACATGATCTCATTTGAGCCCCATGAAGCATTTGGGGAGGGCAGATATTCATGTTACACAGAAGGCTCCGGCATCGCCTGCTGCTGACGGAGCTCCTGCCATGTGTCAGGCACCCCATAGGCACTTTGCATATGCTTGCTTGTGTGACCCAACCACAATTTAAAAAGACAGGTATATGGTTAGACTCCTGATCTGAGGTGCAGGAGCAATGAAGTAACTGTCCAAGGTCACATAGCTAGGAGGCAGAGCCCAAATTTGGACCCAGGACCCATTATAACGCCACATCTCATGCTTCTCCCACTGAGCTTCTCCTGCCAGCCTAGTGACCACGTGATGCAGCTGGGTCTAGAACCCATCCCCAGGGCTCTTCCTCAGCTCTGGGTGGCCTCTCCATGGTGGACAAGCAGATGACCACTTGGAGATAACTTTGAAACGATTCTCAAAGTCACATGACTAATAACACTCTTCTCTCTCTCCCTAGAGGGTGACTGGCTGCATCCTGTCCAATGTCAACACACCTTCCATGACACCTGTGATCGGACAGCCACAAAACGAGACTCCCCAGCCCATTTACCAGAACAGCAACGTGCCCACCAAGCCCACTGCAGGTAGGGGAACACTGATGTGTGGTTCTCAAACCTCAGAATCATGTGGAGGGCTTATTAAGTTAGTGACTGCTGGGATCCACCCAGAACTTGATTCAGTAGGTCTGGGAGGGGAAAGCGGACTTGTATTTTTAATAAGGTGCTGCTGATGCTGCTAGTCCAGAGACAATACTTGAGGACCCTGAATACTGAGCATAAGAGCAAACCAGTCACAATCAGAGACAGGCAGGTGGTGGTGTGCACTCTTCTCCTGCATTTAAATATAAACATAGGGCCGGGCCTGGTGGCTTTGGGAGGCTGAGGTGGGCGGATGGCTTGAGCCCAGGAGTTTGAGAGTAGCCTGGGCAACATGATGAAACCCCACCTGTACCAAATAATAATAATAATAATAACAAAAATTAACTGGGCATGGTGGTGCACACCTGTAGTCCCAGCTACTCAGAAGGCTGAGGTGGAAGGATCTCTTGAGCCCAGGAGGCAGAGGTTGCAGGGACTGGGGGATTGCGCCACTGCACTCCAGCCTGGGAGACAGAGTGAGACCCTGTCTCAAAAAAAAAAAAAAAAAAAAAAAAAAAAAACATAAATTTTGAGAAATAATTGTGTTAACTGGTAATTGAATATACAAAATGGAGCATTTTTCTCTGCCTCTTCTAGGGAGGTTGAGGATCTTGCCAAAGGTCACACAGTGAGGAAGAAGCAGGGCCATGAGTCACACCCAGGCGGTCTGCACCCAGAATCCCCACACTCTTAGCCACCAATCCAGTGACAGAGAGCACCAACACATACCCCAAACCTAGGACTATGTGCCCAAATGCTGCTTGTGCTTTACCTGCGTTCTTATTTAATGCAGTAATACTGTGATATAGACATTATGTTCTCATTTCAAATAGAATACAGATTCAGAGAAGAAAAGTGATTTGCTGATTTGTCACACAGCTCAAAAGTAGAAGAGCTAGAATTCATATTCAGTACTGTCAGGCTCCCAGGTCCATGCTCTAAAATTTTCTTCCAAGCCAACTCCAAGAGACAGATGCTGATATTACTTTTCAAGCCTGGAGACCATAAGCTATTATATTATTGGTCTATTATAACCAGGGTAATTCACAAAGAAGAGTCAGAATTTCACAGTTTGCATACAGCTACATGTGGGGGGCTCAGAAAATTTTTCTGGATTGGAGCCCAGAGGGATAATTGTAAACCAGATCCCTCTCAGCCAAATAGGATGTCTGATGGTTCTAAAGACCATCTGCATGGGAAGGAACGCCTTAGCCCAGCAGAAATGGTTCCAAGCATGTACTTTGCTGAGTCTCCTTGGATGTGGGTGTAGCTGCCCAGTGGGAGGAGCAGCTAAGGATAGGCTTGGGACAAACCTGGGGAAGAAATGTTCACGATATAGAAAATGAAAGAAGCCAGCAGCCTCTATGCCCTTCAAATGGAAAATCTGATCCACTTTATGTAGACATACCTGCATAATACACATTTAAAACATGAAAGAAAATAAATAATATGCCAACAGGTTGGCAGTAGTTATCTCTTGGGGTGGGATTATGGGTGCTTTAAGTTTTCCTTTTTATATTTTCCCTCTTCTATATTTTCCAAGTTTTCAACAATGAAATAAACATAACCAGAAAATGGCTTCCAGTCCAGGGCTCACAATGTGTGTGCCTCAGACTGTGAGTGAGAAGAAAGAATTTGTGCTGTCATATTTCTGTTCTTTCTCTCTACCCTCCTGCTACCTCCTGCTCCCCACTCCTGCCCCGTCCATGCACCCTGATGTTTACAGTGGCCCCAATGCCGGGCCGACATGAGTGCCAGTTGTGAGTGGTTCTTTCCCCCTCTGTCCCTGTCTGTCTTGCTCTCTCCCATAGCCAAGATCTTGGGGAAGGTGGGAGAAAGCCTCAGCCGGATCTGCTGTGTCCGCCCACCGGTGGAGCGTTTCACCTTTGTAGGTGAGGAACCAAGGAATTTGATTCCCAGTCCTGTCTCTTTTCTTTCTCTCCTCCCTTCATTCCTTCAGCAAAGATCCTCAAGCACATTCCCCCCACCGCAAATTCCTGATTGTGTGTGCGTGCACACTTGTGCACACCGTATTCCCCCACACAGGCGTTGCACACACAAGGGCACATCAAAGACTCAGTCTTTCACATCTTCCTGCGGGTGCTTGTTACATTCCACCATGTGAAAAAGTTCTGCACCCCCAGTGTGCGTGTTCTTTAAACCAGGTAATCCCTAAGGAGAGCCAGCCACCTCTTGTGACCCTGAAAGCCGTCTCCCTAGGTTGTAAGGATGTTGCTCTTGTGGCCAGCCTCCCTCAAATACAGAAACAGAAGGAGCTCAGCATGAGCATGTGTGTGTTCGTCATTGGCTCCCCAGCCAGGCTGTCTCATCCTGAATGTCCCAGCAATGTGAAGTGCCGCTCCTGGAGCGGGAAGAGAGCTTCCCGTCCATTTTATGCCTGACTGTGCTCTCCATTCACCCTCCTCAAGTGTCACTTGTGCGGGGTGGCACACCACCCCCCCACTTGCACCCACCCCACCCCATTCCAATAACTCCTGCTGAGGCCCTCAGGCAGACTGTGTGTTGGGTACCAGGAAGCCTGTTCCCTAATGCTCTACCTTCCTTCTTTCCTCCTTAGATGAGAATGCCAATCTGGGCACGGTGATGCGGTATGAAGAGATTGGTGAGTGGGACTGCGAAAGTGGGGAAAATGGGGACATTTGGAGCCCCCTGCCTTCACGACAGGCAACATGGGGTGCAGAGAGGCTTGAAAACCCAGGGACTGTTTTGCAGCAGGGTCTCCTCTCGGAAGAGGGATCGTTCCCAGGCTAAGATTGCATTCGTAGTTAGCTCCCTTTAACGTCTCTTAAGTGGACTCCAGCCAACTCCCAAGAGATAGGATTGGATCATTTAGTGATTTTTCCTTCAGAGCCTCCCCTCCCTCTTCTAAAAAACATGAAAGTTGAGCTTTGGCACCAGCTGGAAAGACCCTTCTTTTGAGCACAGACACTGCACACAAATGAGGCAGAAGAGCACCCCCGCCTTCCTCATTCAGTGCTTGTAGATGAAGAAACGGAGAGGGGACTGAAAGCCACCTCCACACCTCCCTTGCAGCCTTGGGCAGAGGCTAAGGCACTTCACTGTCTGTGTGAGGGCTGCCTGCCCAACCCAATACCACAGCAGGCCAGGGCGGGCCCGAGCTGGTGGAGGGCGGTTACACAGCTGTCAGGGTGGGAAGGAGTTGAGGACCCCTACAAGCAAGTTGAGAAGCAGACAGGAACACTGAAATCTTCCCAGGGTTTCAGAATGGTGGGAGACGCAGGTGTCTGAAGCTGGGGGAAGGGCAGGGAGACACCAGAATAGAGCTGGAGCTGGCACAGGTACCAGGGGACAAGAAGGGTCAGTGACATCAGGAATGCCTGGAGCTCTAGGGCAAGGCAGCCTGGTGTCCACACCCTCAGTCTTCAACTTCCAGCTGTTGCAGATCATGTCTGCAAAAGATCCTCCAAGCATCCCTTCCTGGTACTTTTCTGTCCAAGGACTGGAAGTCAGGGTTCCCACTGCAATCCTGAGAGGCAGGGTTTGTCCTGAGCACCTGGTTCTTCCTGCAGACCTGGCAGATGTGATGTCATTTCAAGGGGCTTCTCTGGGTCTCATCCTCTCATCTGAGGTGCAGTGGTGTCCCTGAATCGGCTCAATTGGTTTCCTACAACCATTTGTAAAGTTTTCAGGAATTTTGTGAACCAGTTTTAAATAGAGCCATTACTAAAAATTTAGTTATATTAACTTAAAATTAAATTTAATTAAAAACAAAAGGAACGAATACTCAAAACTCCTCACTTCTTAATTATTTTACTAATTTTAATATCCTTTATTGACCAGCAAGTCACTCTCTGAAGGCCACAGGAAGGAGCACCCGCCTTCGTGGTTGCTCCCCAAAACAGGCAGGAGCATTTGGCTCTAGGTTCTCCAGCCCCAGAACACCCAACAGGCAAGGATGGGAGTGAAGGTACCTGGGCTGGGCTGAAAGCTCCTGCACTCCACTTCCCTGCAGTTCCAGCCTGGCCACCACCTGCTGCCTTCCCACGCAGTCTCCTTAGCCAGCAGAGCTCAGAGCAGCCTTAGGACTTCTCATTGTATTCCAATGTGTATTTCTCTTTCCTTAGTCCAGAGATGTATTGTGGCAAGCTTGAGCCATGGCCTTGCTTGCCTTGCCAGCACCCGGGGCAGGTGGATCAGGAACTCCCCACCCTGACTCAAGGAGTCCCCTCCAGGAGAGGACAGTGGTGATCAGTATTGCACAGCGTACTGCTGTGTTCACTTCCATTAGCTCACGGCTACCTCAGGAGGGGCAGGGGCCTCTGCTTACTCTTCTTGCTCCGTAGCAGTTCTGGAATTGTGGTGAGCCAGCCGCCAGGGACCAAAAATGCAGTTGGGGAGTGACCTCTCACCTCCGGCTTCCCTGAGGCCCTGCCTGTCCCCTTCCACATCCCCTGTGCTCGCTGAGAGGGAGGGTCTACCTGCATGTGATGGAGAAGGGACAGTGGGGGGTAGAGAATGGAGAACACTTAGGTTCCGAGAAAGGACAGCTCAGCAGCCACAGCTGTCAGATTGGGCTCAGGTCCTGGCATGGTCCAGGTGGTGGCTGCGTGCAGTGGAAACTGGGATGGGCTGCAGGGCCCGGGCTTCACATAGCCCAGATTCCTGGCAGGGGAGTGTGGACAGAGAGCATGCATTCTGGCTCATGGCCCTGGATCAGGGTGACCTGGGGAAGGAGGCCAGCCCAGAGGAGCTGGAAGGGAGCTATGCTGCCTCCCGACTCCTGCGCTGTGTGAGGCCCTGGGGCTCACATGTCCCCTTTTTTGATATTTCCTTGCACGCTAAATGAGGAGGAAAAGCCATTTTCTCATAGCTCCATTAGCATTTGTCGACCCTATTTACATGCTCCTAACAGCTGACTGCTCCTCCGGGGCTGCCGTAGGCCACAGGCTGTTGGGCTGGAAACTTGCCTTAGCCTCACACGACAAACTGGGAGAAGTCACTGCTGCCCTCCAGTGGCCACATGTGGGATCTCAAGCCCTGCTGGGGCCGCTTATCTGTGACTTAAATGTTTGCGCTGGTCCTGCAAGAAAAGGTGGCAGAGACCGCACTCTTGAACTCTTTGTGCTATGGCTTAAAAAATAAAAGTCCCATATTATATTTGGTTGGGATAGTGTGTCCCTGGCTTGGGAATAGGAAAGAGATTTATTTTCATGGCTGTAAGCAGGGATTTTTAACCTTGGCACTAATTGACATTTGGGAACAGATGGTTGGGAAAGGGGGCTTCCCTGTGCATTGTAGGATGTTTAGCAGCACTCCTAGCCTCCATCCACTAGATGCCAGTAGCATGCCACCCTCCCCCTCCAGTCCTGACATCCAAAAATGTCCAGACATTGCCCAGTGTCCCCTGGCAATTGCAAAATTGCCCTCGGTTGAGAACCACTGATGTAGAGAAAGCTGAGGGCCAGCACATTCCCTGTTGACATGACCATCTAATTCAGGGCTGTCCAATCTTTGGGCTTCCCTGGGCAACATTGGAAGAGGAAGAATTATCTTGGACCACACATAAAATACACTAACACTAACAATAGCTGATGAGCAAAAAAAAATCGCCCAAAAAAATATCATAATGTTTTAAGAAAGTTTACATGCCGGGTGTGGTGGCTCATGCCTGTAATCCCAGCACTTTGGGAGGCCATGGTGGGCAGATCACTTGAGGTCAGGAGTTCGAGACCTGCCTGGCCAACATAGTGAAACCCCCTCTCTACTAAAAATACAAAAATTAGCTGGGTGTGGTGGCAGGCACCTGCAATCCCAGCTACTTGGGAGGCTGGGGCAAGAGGATTGCTTGAACCTGAAAGGCAGAGGTTGCACTGAGCCAAGATCGTGCTACCGCACTCCAGCCTGGGTGACAGAGGGAGACTCTGTCTCCAAAAAAAGAAAAAAAAAAAGAAAGTTTATGAATTTATGTTAGACTGCATTCAAAGCCACCCTGGGCCACATGTGGCCTACAAGCCATGGGTTGGACAAACTTGATCTAACTGAACTTATAGGCAGTCAGAATTACAGAGACGTGCCGTTTCAACAGAGAACTGACCTAGAACCCTGGGTGGCTCCAAGTGGGCCTGAGGAACAACAGAATCCCAGAAATAAGCCCAGTCTGGCTCCTGTCAGCAATACCAAGAGCGGTTCCTCTCCACAGTTGGGGAGTTGGGCCAGAAATCCTATGGCGCAACACAGAGGCGCCACTGACTCAGGCAAACATTCTCCCCAGTGACCCCATGCTGCAAGAGCAGAGGCCACGATAGTCACCACAGCCCTCCCAGATTCCCCGGAAGGCAGCCTGCAGGATCTCTCTTGTCAGCTCATCTGTTGCCTTACCCATTCAACATGCCTGAGCACCTACTGTATGCCAGTGACTCTGCCAGACCCTGGGGCTGTAAAGATAAAGCAAAATCCCTGCACACAAACAGATCATTAGACTAAGGTATGCTAGAGAGGAGAGAAGACAGGATGCAGGAATATTTCACAGTTACAATCCAGTCCTCAGTGGGGCTCCCTTAGGTGGGAAGGCTGCCGTGACCCTGGGACCATGAGATGCTGGCATTGGCCACCATTGGCCCAGTAGCCTCCCCGCTGCTTCAGGAGTCCTACCTAGAGACTCATTCCACAGCAGGGGACAGCTTACCACCTGAAAGCCCTCGTCAGGCCCCAGAACTAGCTACAGGGTCTGAGGCAGGCAGGGCTGCCCACAGCTTCTCTCATCTCTCGCCTGGGCCTCAGGGCCCCAGGGCCTGTGCTGGCAGCTGTCTCTGGAAGGCTGGTGGTGCCCTCAGTGCAGACCTGCCTCACTGTTTCAGACAAGATGCCCAACAGCATTGGCCTCTTGATGAGAGGTCCTGGAACGCCTGGGAGCCACACTGTGCTCCCCCCTGAGCCACATCCTGGGCGAGGACTCTCCTCATGGTGTTCTCAGAATGTTGTTCCCCACCGCTCAGTTTTAATAAGTGAGTCAGTTTGCTGCCTGTTTTAAACAACAATGGGCCTCAACGGGATAATTCAGAGTGAGCTTAATGAGGGAAGAAAAACAACTGACAAGCAGGGAGTGCGCCTGGGTGCCAGGAAAAGGGCACTGGGAGGAGCCTCAGCCTTGCTTCTCAAGCCCTTTGCTGGGGACAGTGGCCATGTGACACATTTTATACACTCAGCTACCTCAAGGTACACTCAATGTCCCCTCACACCCCCTCCCATGTCAGGGAGACAAACTCCAGACAATGCACGGTAGCAGAGAATCCAAACTCTGTTGGTGTTTGAGCTTGACAGGGAGCAACAGAGAGTACCTCAGACCTTAGACAAGATGCGTAGCTGGCTCAGCCACGGTTACAATAATGAATCATCCTGGCTTAGCCCTGAAAGATCCATGTCCTGGGAAAGCCAGGGCAGTCGATCACCCTCTATGCCCTACTCTCCTTGCATGAGTAATTCCTCCCACAGGGGATGAGGGTGGTCTGGAAATGAGCCCGAGGGAGAGGTGAGCAGGGGTTTCTGCTCTGCACACACTCAGGGGCAGAGGCACCTGGGATAACTGGGCCCCACATCCCCAAAGGTGGGAGAGTTATGTATTCACCAGGGGAAGAAGGCTGAGGGTCGAATGCTTCCCAGGCCTCCACTTACTCCCTTTGCAAACTTTGCTCCCCTTCCTCAGAGCTGCGGATCCTGCTGCTGTGTGGTAGTGACCTGCTGGAGTCCTTCTGCATCCCAGGGCTCTGGAACGAGGCAGATGTGAGTAGCAAGGTTATCGCCCGGCACCCAGCTGGGACTGGGAGGGATGGGAAGGGTGCATTTGATTTTGGCCTCCTGTCTTCACTTCTTCTGAGCTCCTAAGAGGGCAGTCCATTCACATCACCATGGTAGAAAATTCTCACCTACCCCCAAGCTTTATCTCCTACTGCATTTTTACACTTACTCCTCCTCAAGCTTGCTCCAGTAAAGCCCCTGGGAAAAAAACAAGCTGAGTCATACAGTATCTGGCACCAAATAGTGCTGGGGTATGCATGTGTTGCCGGTGGGGAGAAGGAAGGGAGAAAAAAAAAAATCTTTGCCCTTTTGAGATTATTGTTTGTTTTGTTTTCCTTTGATTCCTTTTGAAGAGGTGGTAAATACCACCCTGGAATCCCCTCAACAAGAGAAAATTGGTCCAGAGGGGAGAAGTTCATGGCAAGAGGTCAGCAGGATCCTTGGCAATTGACTTGGCATTGAGGGAACCAGGAGGTTAAACACACACCACTTAGGAGCTCACTGACACCTTTTGTTGCCAGATCTGACTGTGATGATCTCAAACCAGCTCACCCATAAATTACTCTTCACACATACGTTCATTCTTATTCCTTCATTAATTCATTCGTCTGGTAGCCTGAGCTAATGCTAGCTCCCAACCCCATAGCTCTATGCACACTGAATTCTCAAGGCAGCAATTCTAGGCGTAGAGCTTTTTGATTAACTTGCTGTGTGACTCTGGACCTGCCTCAGATTTTTTGTTTTTTGTTTTTTTTTTTGTTTTTTTTTTTAATTTGTAAAATCTATAGAATGTTATCTACAGGATTCTGAGATTTTAAAGAAACGTTGTACTATACAATCTTTGCCCCCAAGTAATAGGTGGCATGACATACACATATGAAATATGTTCGTGTACATTTATGTGTCTCTGGACAGAGAGAGAGGCAGGACAGAGGCAGGACAGGGTCAGGCTCAAGATTCAAGTTCTACTCCAACACAGCTCATGACAAAATATATTCCTTTTTTTTTTTTTTTTTTTTTGAGACGGAGTCACTCTGTCACCCAGGCTGGAGTGCAGTGGTGTGATCTCGGCTCACTGCAACCTCTGCCTCCCAGGTTCAAGCGATTCTTCTGCCTCAGCCTCCCCGGCACCTGGAATTACACACACCCACCACCACGCCCAGCTAATTTTTGTATTTTTAGTAGAGACAGAGTTTTGCCATGTTGGCCAGGCTGGTCTTGAACCCCTGACCTCAGGTGATCTGCCTGCCTCGGCCTCCCAAAGTGCTGGGATTACAGGCATGAGGCACTGTTCCCTTCCAACAAAATATATTCTAAGCTTCAGTTTTTTCCATCCCTGAAATGAGCCTAATAATAGTACCTACGTCCCATGGGTTTGGAAGGCTTAAATGGTATTGTTTTGAAAGTGCCTAGCCCCAGCACCTGACTATTCATTAGCAAAGCTAATAAGTGAATTTACCTAAATAGACACACAGATACACACAAAGCCATGCAAGGTGAAGGGCATAAATGCTAACATGCTGTGGGATAACCATGATGGGAGGGAAAGTTTCTGGGAAGTAAAGTATACTGTGTGAAATATACAGTCCTTTCCACCCTGGAACCATTTCCTACAGGTGAAATTTTAAACCTCCTTTCAGTTCTAAATTAAGTGGCTTAATTAGCTTTTGCTTTCCTCGCTAATTCACAAGGAGCTGTGAAAGTCAAAAGTAATGCGGGCAAAGTTCTGTACAAGAGCTCATCAAAGCTCTTTCAAGAATCCAGGCAAATCTGGGCAATGGACTGCGGCCCCATTTTATTGCGGAGGGCTGGGCCGTCCTGGAGGAATTTAGAGGGAGGAGGTCAGCAGCTGTGGCACAGCCTGGAGTGCTGTGGAGCAGGAATCCCTGGGGGCTATTTACCAAGTGTGATGGGTGAGGAGCCTCCTCTCAAGGGCAGACCCAGGCTTCCTGGAGCGTGAAACTTACACAATTTGGGGCCTTGCTGCAGGCCAATCCCTCTCTTCTCCTCCCAGTTAGATTGCTGACTTAGATTTCCGGTCCTCTAACTTCTCTCCAAAATGGCTGGTCTTGGTGTTGTCAGATACCAACATTACAGGACCAGGGAGAAGAGCCCCAGGTCTCTCCTTTTCTGATTGGTCCCTGGTGCTGAGACCAGCGTTGGTTGGTTAAGAGAAAATCCGAGAAACCAGTAGCTGTTGATTTACCAGGGATGTGACAGCAGAGGTGGCGTGAACTCACTGGGTCAAATATGTTCCCACTTGACCACTTGGCAAGTCCCAGCCCCAACCCTCTTCCCTTTCTGGATTCCCCAGGGAGATCATAGAATTTCTGTCCCATCTGGGTGGTTGTGGAAAAAGGGGAGGGATTCTCCTATCCCATTTCCAATCCCCATCTGAGATGGATGACTTTGGAACATTCCCTGGAAGTCAGGGACGGGTGAGATAATGAACCAACAGCAAGATCAGGTGACCAACTAGTCCCCGTTTCTGCAAGACTTACCCGGTTTTAAAACTGAAATGCTAGGCCGGGCGCTTATTACACCTGTAATCCCAGCACTTTGGGAGGCCGAGGCGGATGGATCACGAGGTCAGGAGATCAAGACCATCCTGGCTAACACGGTGAAACCCGTCTCTACTAAAAATACAAAAAAGTTAGCTGGGCGTGGTGGCGTGCGCCTGTAGTCCCAGCTACTTGGGAGGCTGAGGCAGGAGAATTGCTTGAATCCGGGAGGCAGAGATTGTAGTGAGCTGAGATCATGCCATTGCACTCCAGCCTGGGTGACAGAGCAAGACTGTCTAAAAAATGAAATACGGAAATGCTCATATCCTGGGATCTCCCTCAGTCCTGGGTTAGCCACCCTGGAGTCCCAGGACACCCATCCTAGCTATGCTCAGAGGGCACCATGTCACAGGCCAGCAGGGACCCCACATCTAGCTTGTCCAGGGTGGTGAGAAATCCAGTCCCCTGCAGAGGCAGCAGAAGGATTTGGGTGAAGCAGACCCTCAAGCTTGCTCCAGAGGGCTTTCTAGAGCCTGGAGCAGACCTGCTTCCCCACCCTGCCAGCCAATTGCTCAGTCTCCTGCCTCAACCCACAGCTGATCTGTGAGGTCCTCAGAATCATTGAGTCTGAGACAGGGGGAAAATTTTCAAGAAGCTGTTTCCTCACATAATGAGTGTGAATCTCAGTCTATGAGAGAGGTGTGCCGGAAATATCATGTTAATGTATTTAAATCAAATTAACATTCCACTCCAAATCCCTATCCCACAGGGATGGTGGTAACTTTGGTCTCAGCCATTACTAATTAGCAGACCTGAAAGGCTCTTGCACACCCCGAACATGAGGACAGGCCTTCAATCTCAGTTCACCATGGTCACCACAGACATCTTCCCTGTCCAAACCTCTGTGGTCCCTTGAAGTCAAAGGTGCCCTGCTCCACACCCACCTGGGACAGGAACTCCTGGCTGAGTCTGGAGGCCTCGTGCTGGGCCCCACTGTGATCACCAGGCCCATTCTCCTCTGAGGCTTTGCTCCTAGTGTGCTGTCCAGGAGAGAGGAGGAGTGGGCTCCACAGACCTCTAGCCTCTTCCTATTGTAGGGAAAATTGGTGGGAGGGCAGCAGAACCTCTTCTTTGTTCTTTCTATCCCCAAGTCATCTTCCTTATTTTCTCTCCCCTCTTCAGGACATCTAATGAAATGTCTGGTTTTTTTGTTTGTTTGTTTGTTTTTTGAGACAAGGTCTCACTATGTTGCCCAGGCTGGTCTCGAACTCCTGAGTCCAAGTGATCCTCCCACCTTGGCCTCCCAAAGTGCTAGGATTACAAACCTGAGCCACTGCACTAGGTTCAAAATTTCTTCAGTGAGTTTAAAGGCATTGACTTCAGGCCGGGCGTAGTGACTCACGCCTGTAATCCCAGCATTTTGGGAGGCCAAGGCAGGTGGATCACCTGAGGTCAAGAGTTCGAGACCACCCTGGCCAACATGGTGAAACCCCATCTCTACTAAAAATACAAAAAATTAGCCGGGCATGGTGGCAGGCACCTGTAATCCCAGCTACTTGGGAGGCTGAGACAGGAGAATCGCTTGAACCCGGGAGGCAGAGGTTGCATTGAGCAGAGATCGCGCCATTGCACTCCAGCCTGGGTGACAGAGCAAGACTCTGTCTAAATAAATAAATAAATAAATAAATAAATAAATAAAATAAAGTTATTGATTTCAAAGCATTCTGATTTTGTCCTGCAAATTCCCCCTGTAAAAGATGTGGTTGTCTGCTAGAAACAGAGCTGGCCAGCCAGGCACAGTGGCTCACACCTGTAATCCCAGCGCTTTGGGAGGCTGAAGTGGGTGGATCACTTGAGGTCAGGAGTTTGAGACAAGCCTGGCCAACATGGTGAAACCCCATCTCTACTAAAAGTACAAAAATCAGCCAGGCGTGGTGGTGCATGCCTGTAATCCCAGCTACTCCGGTGGCTGAGGCACGAGAATTGCAAGAACCCAGGAGATGGAGGTTGCAGTGAGCCAAGATTGTGCCACTGCACTCTAGCCTGGGTGACAAGACTCCAAAAAGCAAAAAAGCAAGAAAGAAGGGAGGGAGGAAGGGAAGGAAGGAAGGAAGAAAGGAAGGAAGGAAGGGAGGGAGGGAGGGGGAAGAAAGGAAAGAAAGAGAAAAAGAAAGAAAGAAAGAGAAAGAAAGAAAGAGAAAGGAAGGAAGGAAAGAAAGAAAGAAAGAAAGAAAGAAGAAAGAAAGAAAAGAAAGAGAAAGAAAGAAAGAAAGAAAGAAAGAAAGAAAGAAAGAAAGAAAGAAAGAAAGAAAGAGAAAGAAAAACAGAGCTGGCAGAGGAGGGTATAGGGAGCACAAAACTACTTAGCACCTCAGTGAATTAGTCCACTGCCCTTATTTGGGGAAGGTTGGATCTCAAGATCTGGAAAAGGAACATCTTTCAGGAGTGGGTACAGAATGAGCCCTGCTTATTGTACCAGCAAGTTCTACCACCTGGGGTTTGCCTGGAAATGGCCCATTTTAGGAATTTCAGTTCCTAACCATGAGACTCTTGGAAGTGAGATATGTGAGACCTGCTTCTGTTTCAGGTTTCATTTGTTTGCCCATTCATTCATCCCTTTCTCAGAGCACATTTCTCTTTATTATCTGGTGCCCTGAGTGATACTTGTTGACCACAGACTTTTGCTTGGAGACCATGAGGCCAAAACCCTGAAATCTGCTGTTAAAAGAACAACTTCAGCCGAATTAAATTTAAAAGAGTTTAACTGAGCAATGAACGATTCACGAATCAGGCGGCATCCCATGCCAGAGCAGGCTCTCAGACTCCAGCGCAGCCATGTGGTAGAAGTTTTATGGACAGAAAAAGGAAGGTGATGTACAGAAAATGGAAGTGAAGTACAGAAACAGCCTTATTTGAACACAGAACAGCTGGCTACATTTGATTGGTCAAAACTTGGTAATTGGCACAAATGTAAGCTAAAGCCTGTTTACACCTCCACTTGTTATAGTTCACCATGTACACAGAGAAACCTTTAGGCCAAACTTAAAACATGCAGGGAGGCAGCTTCAGGCTAAACTTGATTTAACACTGCCCATGACTGGGGACAGAAGGGCAGGAGGGAGATCAAAGCTTTTTCTTGGAAATGTCTTAGGCCCTGGCCCTGCACTCCAGCCTCTCATATCTTCTCCAAATATCTTCAGAAACAAGGCAGGAGGGAAGCCACTGGTACAAATGGGTCTGGGGAGAAAGCTTGAAGGGGCTGTGGAGCAGCCTGGCCTCCAGCCAGGCTGGAACTGGCTGAGACGTCTGTTGGACAGCAGGACTGCCAAGGCCTCCTCCAGCACCAACATATACTCTCTACTGAGTCAGTTTTGCTCTTTCTTTCACTTTGGATTCTTGAACCAAAGCCCTCCATCCAGAAATCTAATTACATGACTCATGGGATGACCCCATCCCCACCCCAAGCACATCCCTTGTGGCATTTCCCATTAGGCACAAAGATCCATTAGCCCACAGCAAATTCTGACCTTCTCTGACCAGTGACACACCCTTCCCCTTACATTCCGTGGAGAAAAAATTCCATACATAGTCATCGAGTTTCTCTCAAGTGTAATAGAACAGAGTCGCTGTATGGGAAATCAAGATCCAGACTTCTGGACCAGCCTTGGAGATCAGAACCCAGCTCCTGCCACCCCACTGCATTCCTGAGTTCTTTATTAGAGAACTAGTCTCTCCCAGGATACCTGCTCCTTTGCTTTGCTGCATCCTGACACCAGCATCAATGCAGGCATCCAAGCATGGATCAGGGACTGTGGGAAGCCAAGGCCGAAGGCTACAGGGTCAACCATGGGCAGATTTGTGAAGCAGAGGGCATTTGCACTCACTCCTCTCCCCAAAACAAAACCTGTTGTGTAGGGATCCGATGCTGCCAGCTGCTTTGTCCATCACTGTGCCCAGCAGGCAAATTACTTCTGATTCAAGGCCAGGCACGGTGGCTCATGCCTGCAATCCCAGCATTTTGGGAAGCCGAGGCAGGTGGATCACCTAAGGTCAGGAGTTCAAAACCAGCCTAGCCAACATGGTGAAACCCCATCTCTACTACAAATACAAAAATTACCTAGGCGTGGTGGCAGTCTCCTGTAATCCCAGCTACTCAGGAGGCTGAGGCAGGAGAATTGCTTGAACCCGGGAGATGCAGGTTGCAGGGAGCCGAGAGAGTGCCACTGAACTCCAGCCTGGGTGACAAGAGTGAAACACCGTCTCAAAAAAAAAAAAAGAAAGAAAAAAGAAAAAAATAATTCTGATTCAAGCATTCCTTTCTTCAATCAATCTTTCAACAAATGCTTATTAAGTGCCCAGGATAAACATAGCATGTATTTATCCTTGAGGCACTTGCAGTCTAAAAGTATCTTACTTTTCATTTTAATATTTCTTTATACTATATTAAATATAACATGTGAAAAGTTTAGAAGAGTTCCTGAACCTAGTAAACATTCCATAAATGTTGGCCATTATTCACTTATTTTAAAATATTTATTGAGCACCCAGCCGTGTGAGAAAACAAAGTAGACGAAGTACCTGACCGTGCACTTTACTTTCTGTGGGAAGGGGTGGCCCTTGAGCTGGGCTTTGAATTGTGAGCAGGACTGGGTTAAGTAGGTGGAAAGAGAAGAGCTTTTTAAGGAGGGAAGAGGATATAAAAGATTCGGTGGGGGGAACAAGACCTTTGGGGAGATGGTTCTGGTTGGTTGAAATAGGTGGATCCTGGTATTTATTTGGGAAGGTATTAACTTTTGAGCAAGCAGCAAAATCATTAAGTTTAATGATTACATGTATTAGCTGCTCTCAAGAGTATTTGCATTTCAAATGAGCAAGAGTTAATATTTAACCCAAAAGAGTAAAAACTTGGGGACTGAACATCAGCCACCAGAGGTGGCCACTGAGGGAATTGTTTTATCTTTTTTTCTTTTTGCACTCCTCAAAGCCCAGCATTCCACAGGCTGGTTCTAATTGGCTGTATCCTACATTTTTCCAGCCAACCAGCCATGGGCTAACTGCTTCCTACATCCATCAGCTATGGGAAAACAACCAAAGAAAATAAACAGAGGAAGAGCCTCGGGCATTAGCCACTCCAGAAGAAATCCCAGGGCCCCAGGATAAATGGAACAAAGACAAACATTTGGCTATTCAGGCTCAGATGGTTTTTATCAGACAGTCCAGCTCCAGCCAGGAAGCCTGATGGACTCTTGCACCCCAGGGATTAGGCCCCCGCACTGATACGAGTGATACCAAACGATACCAAATTACAGGCTCAGGGGAAGGAGGCTCAGCTCCTATCAATGGGAGATTCTGGCTGTTCTCATGTGAAAGGCACTGTTGGTTTGGTTTCCAGGCTGTTGACTTGAGTCTGGAATCCCCTGCCTTCCCATACCCCCAGTTAAGTTGGCAGTGGGAGTGGGGATGATTTTATCTGGGAAGCCCCTCTTAAGAATGGTTCTCTGTCTTTTTTTTTTTTTCATTAAGAGGGCCATCCTGGAAATGCATTTCCACCTGCTGGACTCTGACCCTACTAGTTTCCTCCCAGCCTTTCCTCCAGAGAGTGGCAGGGGCTAGAGCAAGGGTGGAGGATCCTTTACTGAAATGGAGGGAGCATGTTTCAGAAGCTGCTCATGTACTGCATGGCTTTTCTCACAAGTTCTCTTTTTGCATCTTTTTAAAGTCATCCAGAAGTATACTAAAGTTATAATACTCTAAGGGTGATGTAGGGTAACCCAGCCTCCCAAGTAGCTATGGTAAGCTGGGGGAAAAAATAAGGTAGAATATATATATATATATATATTTTTGGGTTTATACTTGATTTTCCTTTATTTCCTGCCCAATCTTAACTTGCACCCAGCCCTACTTTTTGTCAAACCTATTTACATATTCTTAAGTTGACTCACACGTAGCAGGCTTTTTTCACTTAGCCACCTTACACACAGCGCACAAATCAGGTGTGCCAAGTGAGCATTACAGATACGGGGATAAGATCATCTTTTGAAATACAGAAGCCACTCCTACCCATACGTTTCCAGTGGTACTCTCAAGCTCTATGTGACTAATAATCATCACCCTAAAGTCATGACAGTATAGCAGATGAACATGCTGCTAAAGGTAATTTAAACATCATACTCTTTCAAATTTACTCAAACATCTTAAATACCCATCTATGCCACATGAGCTGTGCTATTTTAATCTGCTATATTGTCTTCCAGTGCCCCCTGCTTCAAGGACTCCTGGAATTCTGCTTGTTTCTCATTGCCTTAAACCGTGTTACAACCCCAGTCCAAAAGTAAACATTCCAAAACAGTCACTTAACAAGTAAATCTGATATGAAGCTAGCCCAGTCCCTAAACCTACAGTATTTCACTGATACTACAAGCCTAATTGATTAAAAATACCTTACCAAACACCAGATATATATTTTTTTAAACCAGAACATTTTTGGTACCTCTTTCTTTTTTTTTTTTTTAATTTTTTTTGCACACAAAACAGTAAACATTTTCTAAAAATACATACAAACAAAAAGATGCGTATCAAACATATTAGGAAGGTTGCACATGGGAAGACGGGGAATAGAAATGGGGAGTGGGAATTAAAGAAAATGAATGAGAGAGGGACTTTGTATGGATCAATGATAATAACTCAATCCTCTATTTGACAAAGAATAAGGAGAAGGAAGAGGAAGAAAAAGAAAGTGGGATAAAGGATCAGAAAGGGAGGAAAATAGAAAAAATTAGAGTATGACTCCAGCGTAGACCTGTTTTGTTGTCGCTGGGTTGGTTGGTTGGTCTGTTGTATTTTTCATATGTTTCGCCATGTTGGCCAGGCTGGTCTCGAACTCCTAGCCTGAAGTGATCAACCCGCCTCGGCCTCCCAGAGCGCCAGGACTACAGGCGTGAGCCACCACGTCCAGCCCCCACATTGCTTCTGGCCTCCGTGGTAGACCTCCCAGACGGGGCGGTCGGGCAGAGGCGCTCCCCACATCCCAGACGGGGCAGCCGGGCAGAGGCACTCTTCACTTCCCAGATGGGGCGGCCAGGCAGAGGCGCTCCTCACTTCTTCCCAAACGGGGCGGCCAGGCAGAGGCGCTCCTCACTTCTTCCCAGACGGGGCGGCCGGGCAGAGGCGGCCTCACTTCCCAGACGGGGCGGCCGGGCAGAGGCGCTCCTCACTTCCCAGACGATGGGTGGCCGGGCAGAGGCGCTCCTCACTTCCCAGACGGGGGGCCGGGCAGAGGCGCTCTCACTTCTTCCCAGACGGGGAGGCCGGGCAGAGGCGCTCCTCACTTCTTCCAGACGGGGCGCCCGGCAGAGGCGCTCCTCACTTCTTCCCAGACGGGGCGGCCGGGCAGAGGCGCTCCTCACTTCCCAGACGGGGCGGCCGGGCAGAGGCGCTCCTCACTTCCCAGACGGGGCGGCCGGGCAGAGGCGCTCCTCACTTCCCAGACGGGGCGGCCGTGCAGAGGCGCTCCTCACTTCCCAGAGGGGCGGCGGGCAGAGGCGCTCCTCACTTCCCCAGACGGGGCGGCCGGGCAGAGGCGCTCCTCACTTTCCCAGAGGATGGGTGGCCGGGCAGAGGCGCTCCTCACTTCCCAGACGGGGCAGCCTGGCAGAGACGCTCCCCACCTCCCAGACGGGGCGGCGGCCGGGCAAGGGCTGCAATGCCAGCACCCTGGGAGGCCAAGGCAGGCGGCTGGGAGGCGGAGGCTGCAGCCAGCCAAGACCACGCCACCGCACTCCAGCCCGGGCAACACCGAGCACCGAGTGAGCGAGCCTCCGTCTGCAGTCCCAGCACCTCGGGGGGCCGAGGCGGGCAGAGCACTCGGGGTCAGGAGCTGCAGACCAGCCTGGGCAACATGGTGAAACCGCGCCTCCAGCCAAAGGAGAAAAAGCAGGCAGCAGTGGTGGTGCGCGCCGGCAATCCCAGGCAGCCCGCAGGCCGGGGCAGGAGAATCACGGGAGCCGGAGGCAGGGGGTCTGCAGTGAGCCGACTAGATTCCAGCCTGGGCCACAGAGGGCCACAGAGGTAAAAAAAAGAAAAGAAAGAAAGAGAAAAAGAAAAAAGAAAAGAAAGAAAGAAAGAAAGGAAAGGAAGGAAAGGAAGGAAGGAAGGAAGGAAATATATTTTTAAATAGAAATTTTTTTTAACCAAAAAAAGTTTCAAGGCCGTGTGCAGTGGCTCACGACTGTAATCCCAGCACTTTGGGAGGCCGAGACGGGTGGATCACGAGGTCAGGAGATCGAGACCATCCTGGCTAATACGGTGAAACCCCGTCTCTACTAAAAATACAAAAAAATTAGCTGGGTGTGGTGGCGGGCACCTGTAGTCCCAGCTACTCGGGAGGCTGAGGCCGGAGAATGGCGTGAACCCAGGAGGCGGAGCTTGCAGTGAGCTGAGATGGTGCCACTGCACTCCAGCTTGGGTGACAGAGCGAGATTCCATCTCAAAAAAAAAAAAAAAAGTTTCAAGTCACTACAATATGAGTCTTAAAAATGGATCTAGAAGAGGTGTGATGTGGAGGAAAGAGTCTTTAAGGCAGACCACAGTGGATTCCATTCACTCGTTAGCTGTGCAACTTGGACAGGTTATTAAATCTCACTGAGTCTTGGTTTCCCCATCTATGAAATAAGAACTGAGGCACATATCTCAGAAGACAGTTGTCATAAGGATTAAATGTGAAAGCTCCAAGTACTGTGCATGGCACATAGCAGGCACCTTAATCAATGTTTCTTCCCCTCCTTCCCAATGGGCCCATGTGCATCCCTGACTATCCTTATCCAGAGAAGAAACACAAATGGGCTGCAGTCGCTGATGTACTGTACCTGAGAAGAGAGCACTGTTTGGGAGGGAAAGTCAGGCTTCAGAATGCTGATCTCAGGATGGCCCTGCAAAGGATCTTGCCAGTTAAGCCTGTTAGGGCAAATCCACATACATTGGATCCTGTTGCCAGTGGAAGTTTCAAGCCCTCTGTTTAAAACACTCTAATGGCGTTTCTTTGCAATTGGAATGAAACCCTGTCTTCATCATGATCTGGTCCTTGGTTACTTTTCCAACCGCGGTGTGCCCTAGTCCCACCTAGTTTATTTGAACAGTTTTCCCCACCTCAGGGTCTTTGTACTAGCTGTGGCCTCATTGGGAATCCTCTTCTCCTAGATATCCCTGTGCCCATCCCTTCGTATCATGTAGGTTTCAACATAAAGGTCATTTTGTTTTATAATCAATATTGTACTTAACTCTATTTGATGTTTTCTTTTTATTTATTTATTTTCTGAGACAGGGTCACACTCTATCACCAAGGCTAGAGTGCAGTGGCGTGATCATAGCTCACTGCATCCTTGAACTCCTAGACTCAAGCAATCATCCTGGGGTCAAGCGATCCTCTTGCCTCAGCCTCACAAGTAGCTGGGACTCAGGCATGTGCCAACACACTCAGCTAATTTAAAATAAAATTTGTTTTTGTAGAGATGAGGTCTTACCACCATGTTGCCCAGGCTGGTCTGGAACTCATGGCCTCAAATGATCCTCCCACCTTGGCCTCTAAAAGTGCTGGGATTGCAGGTGTGAGACATCACACCTTGCCATGGTGTTTTCTTATTTATGCATCTATTTGTTTATGATCTCTCCTTACTTGAAGGTAAGCCCTTTGAGTACAGGAAACTTGCCTGTCTTATTTGCAAATACCAGAACAGTGCCCAGTTCACCATACACATGCTCAATAAAAGTTTGTTGAATGAAAGGGTACTTGAGAACAACTTGGTTGGAGGAGTTCAGCTCATAAGAGAGTTTGCCTCCCCCACGGGATATGGCCCAAACTTTTGCCAGTTACCCGTAATGTATTAGTCACCATAAGATATTAGCCACCCAGTAGTAACCTACTCGTATCTTCACAGCAGTAGATACAATTGAAAATAATCATTTGTTTAATGTCTCACACTAGGGAGTGATCTGTCGAAGAGATGAAGCCATATCTGCCTTGCTCAACCCTGCATCCCTAGTGTCTAGGAAAGTACCTGGCTAAGACCACAAGTCATCTGCCCACTCAAACCATCCCTTTAAATCCAGCGGGGCAGGGCAAGAGGCTGAAATTCAGCCTCTTGGAGGGATGATGCAAACTCTACGTTCCTTCCAAGAGCTCTGCTGCCTGGGTCATGAGTGTTTCCTCTTCCAAGGCCAAGTTGCTTCCTGCCTCAACATGTCTCATATCCTTCCCTTAGATTCCCCACATTTGGGGAAGCAGAGTCTACCCCCTCCCACATCCTCTCCCCATCCCTATCCCTACCTCCCCTGGGGAGCCTTTGACCAGAAGATGAAAAGATATGATCAAAGCTGTGCCTGTGAGCAGGAAGTAGAAGCAGGATAAATGTCACAGACCCCCACCTCTGAGACTCGACATATGCCAGTGCTAAACTGAGGGCCACTGTATGCTGCAGGGGGAGAAGATTGTGTCCTGATCCTGCCCACAGTGTGGGGTCACATTGGCCACCATCACGAATGAGATTTACCAATCAGGACAGTTCTACCGCATTGGCCACTCGCCCATCCCACCTCTCCACCCCCAAGGGCAAGACCCATAGAGAGCTCTTCGTGAAGACAGGAGGTGCTGGTCCCCTCGAGCAGAAAAAGAGTTCAGTTCCAGAGGCCTGGGCATACTCCTGCAGGCACCATAGGGAGGGGATCTGAGTGCCCTATGCTTCCTGGGGTCAGATGTCTGCCCTTACACCCCCTCACTCCCCAGGGCACAGGGGGAATGTCCTTATTCTTGCTGGACTTCTCAGAGGTTCTGAGGTAGCTGTCCCATGAGTATCTCATTTTGACCCCATCCTAAACCAAGCCAGAATATTAGCAGCTTAGGTAATTGTACATGTGATTTAAAGCAACAATTCCCAAAGGTGGGTGCACATCGGAAGGATTAGGGAGATTTGTAAAGAGAGAGGCTGCAACCCCTTGACACATGCTATATCAAAATTTCTCAGGTGAGGTCTGGGGAATATGTTTGTTGTTGTTGTTGATTTTATTTTATTTTTCACAAATAATACTTTTTATTTGTCACCCTTAAAAGTCTGAATTTTAACAGAGTCTTGGTCCAGTGGCTTTTATCCACCAGCTTGTTCAACTTTAGCCCCTGTCTCTCCCCCAGTGGTTTTTCCAGAGCCACTACCTTCACCACATCCTCTCTCCATCCCTATCCCACGATGTTAATGAAAACATCGTGGACAGGACAGATTGGCAAGCCTTTCCTGTTTTCCAATGCTGTCTGGGATCAATTTATTGACCACTTCTTTCAAGTCATTTGTCTACAACAACTCCTCTGCCCCCACCCCGTCATGATTACCATCATCTTCTCCTAGATTTGGCAGACCTGTTGGTGCTAAGCCTAAGAGGTCTTCCATATCCGATTGTTGCCTCTTTTTAGTAAAACCAACGCAGAATAGATGAAGCAAATAGCCATTGGTAGTCTTGACATCAGCCTGAGCGTCAATCATGGTCTGCCATTTTTTTTTGACCATGGAACACATTTTGTCACGGGTAAGATCCAGGCAATGGAAGTGAGTCAGGCAGTTTTTGCCCTGGAGATCTTCAGTAATTAGCTTGAATTTTCTAAATGCAACTTCAGCACTCTGCAGATTAGCAAGACTCACTTCAAATGCACAACCCTTGAGGCTATCACAACCCCACACAATTTTGGTTTCTTGCATCCTTGGGACTGGTGTTTTTCCGTTATTTCTTATATGGAACATATAGCTGGTGTTTTTACATCATACCAGTCTTATAACACGAATCAAGCACTCTCTTCTTGGCTCCCTTTTTGCCACTTTTTGTAAAGTGACTATTCTTGCCAACCACCTTAGTGCTGCTTAGAGAACCAAAAGGGTGAAAGCGCAACTCTGGTGAGAATTTAGACTTAAGGGGTGTTAGCACACAAGGGATGCAGGTTTAATTAGGGTGGCCAGACAGAATCTCACCAAGAAGGTAATATTTAAGTGAAAGATTTTGAGCCAAGGAGCAACATAATTTGGCTTATATTTTAACATTATCAGTCTGGCTATTGGGAATAGATTAAAAAAGGCAAGAAAATAACAGGGAGACCAGAGCAATCCAAATGAGAGATGATAGAGGTGAACTAGTTTCCTAGTTCCGCAAACTTGGTGGCTTAGGACAATACATATTTATTCTCTTACAGTCCCAGAAGTCAGAAGTCTGAAATAGGTTTTATTGGGCCCAAAACAAGTTGTTGGCAAGGCCAACAACTCCAGAGAATCTAGGGGAAAATTGGTTTTCTTGACTTTTCCAGCTTCTAGAGCTGCATTTGTCACATTCATTGGTTAATGCTCCCTTCTTCCAACTTCAAGCTCCGCAGTGGAGCATCTTCAAATCTCTTTCTGCTCCATCTTCCCATTATCTTCTCTTTTCTGGGTCCAGTCTCCCTCTGCCTCTTGTAAGGTACTTGTTACTGCATTTAGGGCCTGCCCAGGTAACCCAGGATAATCTCAAGATCCTTAGTTTAATCATATCTGCAGAGTCTATTTTGCCATATTCACAGGTTCCAGAGATTAGAACCTGGATATCTTTCAGGTTCGTTATTCAGCCTAACAGAAGAGGCTTGGACCAGTATAGAAGGGACAGACATGGTGAGAAATGAGCAGATTCTTGGATTTGTTTTGATGGTAGAGTCCATTGGACTAACTTATAGACTGAATGTGGGATATAAGAGAAAGAGAGGAATCAAGGAAAATACCAAAGCTTTGTGTCTGAGCAATTATAAGAAGATAATTTCTGCTGAGTGTGGTGGCTCACACCTGTAATCCCAGCACTTTGGGAGGCTGAGGCAGGCAGATCACGAGGTCAGGAGTTGGAGACCAGCCTAACCAACATGGTGAAACCCTGTATCTACTAAAAATACAAAAATTAGCTGGGCATGGTGGCACGCACCTGTAATCCCAGCTACTCAGGAGACTGGGGCAGGAGAATCACTTGAACTCGGGAGGCGGAGGTTGCAGTGAGCCAAGATCGAGCCACTGCACTCCAGCCTGGGCAAGAGTGAGACTCTGTCTCAAAAAAAAAAAAAAAAAAAAAAAAAAAAGAAAGAAGAAGAAGAGAATTTCTATTTATAGAAAAGGTTATAGGAAAACCATTTCTTTGAGGAGAGTGGATGGTTTAACTATTTGTTTATGTTAGCATGTCCAGGGGCTCATGGACATATTAAGTTTGAGATGTCCTACCCAAGTGGGCATATTGAGAAGGCAGCTGATATATAAGCCTCCAGTTCAGGAGAGAAATTAATGCTGGAAACATTAATTTGGAAGCCTTTAGTGTGCTTTTAAAGCTTCAAAATTGAATGAAATCATGAAGGGTGTGAGTGTGAATAGAAAAGAAAAAACGTCCCGGGACTGAGGCTTGGAGGAGTCCAGTGGCTCAAGGTCAGATAGAAAAGGAGGAATTAGCATGGGGACCCAAAAAGGAGTAGCCACAGCCAGAGAGGTAGGACAACCAGGAGAGGGTAGTGTCCTGAGGCCTGGTGAAGGCAGGCAATGGGGGCTTGAGGTGGGAAGGACAGCTAAGCTCTTGGAGGGAGATGGGTACTCATTGGACTGAGGGCACATCTCACCAACTCTAGCACCCAGTACCTTCCCTTCCCGAACACGCACACACGCACACACACACATGCACACACACAAATACCGTCCACCATGAATATTGTTTCTAAGCAGTGCAGCTCATTGAGCAAGGCCTGCTTTGGGGGCAAGGGACCCAGATTTTCTCCCATAATTATCCAAACAGGTGCTACAAAAACAGTGTCTGGCCAAAGGATCAGAGAGTATCTGTAGTCTCTGGCCTGAACCCCTGCCGTGATGCCCCAAAGCTGTAGATCTTGTCTCATAGATCCTGTCTCCCTCGACCCATCTGTGATTCCCAGGGACAAGTCTGTCACTGTTTTTGGAAAAGGAAAACATCTTAAGCAGTAAGGACTCCATCTGCTTGCCACCCACTGAACAGCCTGGCACAGTTATACATTGGGTGCTCAGATCATTAGGTACTGAGTAGAGAGCAGCAGCTGCACTGATGTCACCCACAGGGCGATTCCCCCATGAGGACTGCTATTCTGAGCCATTATTTTCATGGTTTAAACTAGAATGCTCACTTTATATAGACCCATTATTACAAACATCATATATGAAACATTCATCAAGTTTACAGAATCAATTTGAAGGCAGATCCTACATTATGCAATCTATACTAGATTATCTTGAAACATCTACATAACCATGCAGCTTAGGAATCCCCATGGATACCAGCTTGGATAGATTCTCTCTTCTCTCCTGTCCTCCTTTCTTTTCCCTCCTCTCCTCTGCTCTTCTCCTCCCTTCTCTTTTCTATCTCTTTCTCTGCCAATTTCCCCAGAGCTTTAATTCATTACTTAGACCACTGGTTTGCCAACTTTGTTGCATATTGATATTATCTGGGGAATTTAAAGAAATACTGCTGCCTGAGTCCAAGCCCCAGAGATTCTGGGTCTTTTTGTTTGTTTTTGTTTTTGAGATGGAGTCTCACTCTGTCACCCAGGCTGGAGTGCAGTGGCGCGATCTCGGCTCACTGCAAGCTCCGCCTCCCAGGTTCACACCATTCTCCGGCCTCAGCCTCTCTGAGTAGCTGGGGCTACAGGCGCCTGCCACCGCGCCCAGCTAATTTTTTTTGTATTTTTAGTAGAGACGGGGTTTCACCGTGGTCTCAATCTCCTGACCTCGTGATCTGCCTGCCTTGGCCTCCCAAAGTGCTGGGATTACAGGTGTGAGCCACCGCGCCCGGCCCGAGATTCCGGTTTAATTGATCTTAGGTGTGAGCAGGGCTTTGGAAATGTTTAAAGCCCCTCAGGTGATTCTAATGTGCAGCCAGGTTTGAGAACCAGTGTCTAAGTAGTGAGTTCCAGTGCAATATCCTAAATGCCATGGCAGAAGGAGCTGGCTCTAACTCCCTGCCCTGACTCTCCCTACCATTTCTGGTTTATAAGACAAGAGATTTGGTGTCAGTTTACCTGATCTGAACACCACCAATAGATGCAGTGGATTCTGCAATGCTCTGTATCTTCCAGATTACATGATCCAATGGGGGCTCTGATATTCTACATCTAGCTTTTTAACTTCTCTCTACGACTTTCCTCCTAAGACACTTTCAGCCAACTTTTTATTTCAGCGACATCAGAGCTCCAGCTGCAAGTTTAGGTCCAGTTGTAAGCAGTAGGAGAAGCAGGGTAAAGGTGGACAGAAATATTCAGAATATGCACACACAAACACACACACAAAACCAGTAAATCAGGCTTAGAAATGGAATTCTGCTGGTGTAGAAATCCTCTGGAGAGAAGGGGCCACCATGCCCCAGTATATCTGTTTTTGTGCCACTTGTTTAGAGAATTATCGGAAAAAACCTGGGTCCCGTGCCCTCAAAGCAGGTCTTGCTCGGTGAACTGTGCTGCTTAGAAGCCACCTACCTCCTCCTCCCTTCCCCCATCTAGGATCCGTAATTGGCAAGATCTAAACAGCAATATGCTCAGGGTAGACCCAAGAGTATTAAATGCCATAACTTTCAGGCTCTTTCAAAATAAAAGTTGGCACAAATTTCCAGAAAGCAACTTGGTGATACGTCTCAAGAGCTTGAATTATGTACAGCTTATATCCTTTTATCCAATTATATCATTTCTTATCCTAAGAAAATAATCAGAGATATGATCAAAGATTTTTGTATAAAGATCTCATTAAAGTGTTATGTATAATTGCAAAAAATCAGAAGTAACTGTACACATAATGTAAAATATACAGATTATTAAAGGTTATGTTTTCAAATAATTTTTAACAATGTAAGAAAATGCTCAAAATATAATGCTAATGAAAAAATGTAGGTAAAACGACTAATTTTATAGTTTAATCCAATTGTGGATATATACACCTATTTGCAGACCGAAAAAAACTACAGATATACACTAGACCATTCACAGTCACTATCTGGATTGTGTGACTGTGATTGATTTCTATTTTTTTTTTCTGGATTCTCTAAGCTTGCATTACATCTACAGTCAGAAAATAAAAATGTTATTTCTTTTAAATGAAAAGAAGGTTTTGGCTAGGTGCAATGGCTCACGCCTGTAATTTCAACACTTTAGGAGGCTGAGGTGGGAGGATCATTTGGGTTCCAGAGTTTGAGACCAGCCTGCACAACATAGCAAGAGCCCATCTCTTCAAAAAAATAATTTTAAAAATTAACCAGGTATGGTAGTATGTGCCTGTGGTCTCAGCTATTTGGGAGGCTGAGGTGGGAAGATTGCTTGAGCCCAGGAGGTGGAGGCTGCAGTGAGCCATGATTTTGCCACTGCACTCCAGCCTGGGTGACAGACTGAGACCATGCCTTAAAAAAAAAAAAAAAAAAAGTTTCATTTCTCACATGGCACTGAGCTTCTATCAAAGGCTGATCTCTGAAGTGACCCTAATCATCATCATCATCTCCCTATCACAGCCTGGGTGCCCAGTGAGGAATTCCAAGAACTTCTAGTTCTAGCTCTTAGCTACCCCTTGAGTCCCACAGAAGTTTTTATGAGGGTGAGCCAGAAGAGCATTTAGTCCCTCTCATGACGTCCATCTGAGGGCTCAAATGTGCTTGCTGAACAGAGGATCTGTTTCGCTCCAGAGGGTGTTTACCAGGTAAGGACGCGATGTCATTCATGTGATTCTGCAGCATTGTGAACTCAGTGGGAGCCTCAGGAGTTGGAGAGATCTTGCCCAGACATATAAGAGTTCATTTATTCCTTAAGTCTAGTATTTATTAAGTGACTTCTGTGACCAGTCAATGCTTTCACTTATTCTGTTAACACTGTTAAGGGTTGTTCCTTGAAGGAGCTGGCTGATGGGGCTGAGAAGAAGGCCAGTTTGGGTCTAAAGCTTGGGGCTCCATGTGGAAGAATGGAAGTGGATTCTGCCATGCTAAGTAGTTTCTTGGTAGGAGTTTGGGATCAGAGTTTCCCCAAAGGGCCCTCTCTCTGTTTCTTTAGATGGAGGTGATTGTTGGTGACTTTGGGATTGTGGTGGTGCCCCGGGATGCAGCCGACACAGACCGAATCATGAATCACTCCTCAATACTCCGCAAATACAAAGTGAGTCCTCCATCCTGCTAATGCATCTGTGATATGGCCCTTCTCTGAGAGTCCTGGCAGCTGGAGGAGTGAGACCGCAAAAGGAGTTTAGTGGGAGGGACTGGCAACTGACTCTCTCTGCTCTCTCCTCAGAACAACATCATGGTGGTGAAGGATGACATCAACCATCCCATGTCTGTTGTCAGCTCAACCAAGAGCAGGTATGTTTGACAAATGGCCAGAGAGACTTTAGTCAAACTGTCTTGACTTTCCTCCATCAAACCTTTCCTCCATCACATAACTAACACATAACTTTCCTCCGTCAAAGATGACCCGAAGATTCAGGCAGACATCTGCCGCCCTGGTGTTTAGCTTCCTGTTTGGACCTCGTTTGTTCCCAGCCATTTTACCTTTTTTTTTTTTTTTTTTTTTTGAGACAGAGTCTCACTCTTGTTGCCCAGGCTGGAGTTCAATGACGTAGTCTCGGCCCACTGCAACCCCTGCCTCCTGGGTTCAAGCAATTCTCCTACCTCTGCCTCCCGAGTAGCTGGGATTACAGGCACATGCTACCACGCCCGGCTAATTTTTGTATTTTTAGTAGAGATGGGGATTTCACCATGTTGGCTAGACTGGTCTCGAACTCCTGACCTCAAGTGATCTGCCCACCTCAGCCTCCCAAAGTGCTGAGAATACAGGCATGAGCCACTGTGCCCAGCCCCAGCCATTTGCTTTTAAAAGGGGGGACAGTCCATTAGCTAGTCTTAGCTGCTTTAAGGGGAAAAGAGGGTGTTTTCAGTTGTGGACTCTAGTTGGAGGTACTTATGGAATAATATTTGACAAGGGTACAGGCTAAGCTGCCAAAACAAAAAAAATCCAATATTCAGAATTTTAAATGTTAGATGTTTAGTTCCCTCTTACTGAAGTCAAAGATGGAATCTATGGCCTTGTCCATATGAAGCTTCCATCTCTGGGTGCACAGCTGCTGCAATGGTGGCTCTTCTCAGCCAGTGGAAAAAGGCAAAGTGAAGCCTATGGCAAGAAGATTTGTCTTTAAGGTGACCCAGAGTTGCACATACCACTTCCCTTTGTATCACACTGGCTCAGGGGTGAAGGATGGCTGGGAAATAGACTTTGCAGCTAGGCAGCCACATGCCCAGATAAAACTCAAGATGCTCTATTACTAACCCAAAGAAGGAAAGAATGGGTATTAGGGGTCAGTTACCAATTTCTACCACAAATCCAAAGTGGAAATGTTGAGTGGAATGGTGAAATACATGGAATATAGAGGCTTAGAAGTGTAAAACTGAAAGCCACGAACATGCAAGTGTCAATTAAAATTCTAGATGTGGACAGGCCAGGCGTGGTGGCTCACACCTGTAATCCCAGCACTTTGGGAAGTTGAGGCAGGTGGATCATGAGGTCAGGAGATCGAGGCCATCCTGGCTAACACGGTGAAACCCCGTCTCCACTAAAAATACAAAAAATTAGCCGGGCGTGGTGGCGGCCGCCTGTAGTCCCAGCTACTTGGGAGGCTGAGGCAGGAGAATCGCTTGAACCCAGGAGGCAGAGCTTGCAGTGAGCCAAGGTCACGCTACTGCACTCCAGCCTGGGTGACAGAGTGAGACTCCATCTCAAAAAAAAAAAAAAAAAAAAAAATTATACATGTGGACAAGCTCACAGAAAGAGTCAAGAAGAGAAAACTATGGGGAACACTGCAAACATTTTAGCATTTAATAGAAAGTGAAAAGGCAGTTAAAAACCACCAGCAGTGGTGGCCCAGAAGCCAAGGTGAGAGAGGGGACAAAGATGGAGAGCATTGCCATCTGTGTCACATCTTTCAGAGAAATCAAATGAGACCAGGACTTTAAAAAGTAATTGCCTTCTTCCCTGGAAGGCAATTACAGAGACACTCACAAGGGTAACATCCACTGTGAGGTGAGGGCAGAAGCAATGGGCAATAAGGGGAGAGGGGCAGGATGTGGTTCCAAACACGGCTGCACATTAGAGTCGCCATGCAGAGTTACACAACAGTACAAATTCCTGTGTCCTGCCCAGTCCCACTGAGTCAGAATTTATGGGGGGTGGGCTTAGGAATCTGCTTCTGAGCCATAGGTACACACACTTTTTCAAAAAGCTTAACTATGTGAGGAGGCACTTAGGGACCTAGCTTGCAAGGTCAGGGTGTAACCGCCCAAGGGGTTCACCTTGCTCGCTGCCTAGACAGAGCAGATTCATCAAGACAGGGGAATTGCAATAGAGAAAGAGTAATTCACGCAGAGCCGGCTGTGCGGGAGACCAGAGTTTTATTGTTATCAAATCAGTCTCCCTGAGCATTTCGGGAGCAGAGTTTTTAAGGATAACTTCATGGGTCGGGGAAGCCAGTGAGCCAGGAGTGCTGATTGGTCAGAAATGAAATCATAGGGAGTCGAAGCTGTCTTCTTGCACTGAGTCAGTTCCTGGGTGGGGGGCCGCAAATTCAAATAAGCCAGTTTATTGATCTAGGTGGTGCCAAGCTGGTCCATCAAGTGCAGGGTCTACAAAATATCGCAAACACTGATCTTAGGAGCAGTTTAGGGAGGGTCAGATCTTGTAGCCTTCAGCTGCATGACTCCTAAACCGTAATTTCTAATCTTGTGGCTAATGTTAGTCCTACCAAGGCAATCCAGTCCCCAGGCAAGAAGGAGGTCTGCTTTGGGAAAGGGCTGTTATTGTCTTTTTTCAACCATAAACTAAGTTTCTCCCGAAGTTAGTTCAGCCTACACCAGGAACAAGGACAGCTTGGAGGTTAGAAGCAAGATGGAGTCGGTTAAGTTAGATCTCTTTCACTGCCTCAGTCATAATTTTGCAAAGGTGGTTTCAAGGGCAGTGCATGCATTGAAAGGCAGTGAGCTGGTCTCCAGCGAGGTCTCATAGGCAGGGCTCAGATGCCTTTTAGAATCTATGTATGTGGAGGAGTATATGAATTTTTAGAAATAGTTCGTTTGGGTCTGACACCTAGACTATTGTGTTAGGAGAGAACAGGAAGCAGCCAGACCAAGGCTGGAAAAAAACTGCGCAGAAGCCAAAATGTGTCACTGGAGTCCTTTATACCTGTTGGTGCCTCTCCTCCATGGGCTCCTGTAGGAAGGAAAAGATGCAGTGAATCCCAAGAATCCCTGGAAGAGGATTCATACTCTTGAGGCCAGCATGCAGAGGAACCCAAAAGGATAAACTAAGGATAGTTCTAAGAGGAAAGCTTCTAACAATAATTGCTCACATTAAAACAGACGAAAGACCCCAAATAAATTGCCTAGCATTATGCCTCAAGGAACTAGAAAAAGAAGAACAAACTAAACCCAAAGGAAGGAAATAATAAAGATTAGAGCAAAACTAAATAGAGAATAGAAAAACCATAGAAAAAATTATAAACGGAAGAGTTGGTTTTTTGAAAAAAATAAACAAAATTGACAAACATTTATCTTGAAAAAAAGACTCAAATATATAAAATCAGAAATGAAAGTGTAGACATTATAACAGATGTCTCAGAAATAAGATGGATCATAAGGAATTATTATGAACAATTATATGCAAACAAATTTAGTAACATAGAGGACATGGATAAATTCCTTTAAAAAGATAATCTGGCAAGATTGAATCAGGAATAGCCTGAACAGACCAATAACAAATAGATTGAAGTAGTAATTAAAAACCTCCCAACAAAGAAAAGCCCAGGACCAGATGACTTCAGAGCTGAATTCTACCAAATTTTCAAAGAATAATTAATACCAATACTTCTTTTTTTAGACAGAGTCTCACTCTGTCACCCAGGCTGGAGTGCAGTAGCGTGACCTTGGCTCACTGAAACCTCCGCATCCCGGGTTCAAGCGATTCTCCTGCCTCAGCCTCCCAAGTAGCTGGGACTACAAGTGCCTACCACCACACCCAGCTAATTTTTGTATTTTTGGTAGAGACAGGGTTTCACTATGTTGGCCAGGCTGGTCTTGAACTCCTGACCTTGTGATCCACCCACCTCAGCCTCCCAAAGTGCTGGTATTACAGGCGTGAACCACTGCACCCGGCCTATACATTTTAAACTCTTCAAAGAAATACAGCTGGAAGGAATACCTCCTAGCACATTCTACGAGGCCAGCATCGCCTTTGATACCTAAGCCAGATAAAGACACCACAAGAGGCCAGGCACAGTGGCTCACGCCTGTAATCCTAGCACTTTGGGAGGCCAAGACAGGTGGATCACTTGAGGTCAAGAGTTCAAGATGAGCCTGGCCAATATGGTTAAACTCCATCTCTACTAAAAACACAAAAATTATCCAGGCATGGTGGCACGTGACTGTAATCCCGCCTACTTGGGAGGCTGAGGCAGAAGAATTGCTTGAACCCAGAAGGCAGAGGTTGCAGTGAACTGAGATCATACACCGCTGCACTCCAGCCTGGGCAACAGAATAAAAAAAAAAGACACCGCAAGAAAAGAAAACTGTAGGCCAATATTTCTGATGAGCATTGATGTAAAAGTCCTCAATAAAATATTAGCAAATTGAAATCAACAACACAACATGAAGCTTAGACATGATGATCAAGTAGGATTTATCCCTGGCACACAAGGCTGGTTTAACATATGCAAATCAGTCAATGTGATACATCACGTAAATAGACTGAAAGATAAAACCACATGACCATATCAATTGATGCCGATAAAGCATTGGACAAAGTTCAACATCCTTTCTTGATAAAGATTCTTAACAGTTTAAATATGGAAGGAAAGTTCCTCAACATAACAAAGGCCATTTTTTAAATTTTTAAATTTTTTTATTATTATTTTTTGAGATAGAGTCTCATTCTGTCACCCAGGCTGGAGTGCAGTGGCACAATCTCAGTTCACTGCAACCTCCGCCTCCCGGGTTCACACGATTCTTCTGCCTCAGCCTCCTGAGTAGCTGGGATTACAAGCGCACACCACCATGCCTGGCTAATTTTTTGTGTATTTTTGGTAGAGACAGGGTTTCACTCTGTTGGCCAGACTGGTCTCAAACTCCTGACCTCATGATCTGCCTGCCTCAGCCTCCCAAAGTGCTGGGATTACAGGCGTGAGCTGCCGCGCCCGGCAAGGCAATTTATTTATTTATTTTTTAAAAACCCACAGCTAACATTATAATCAATGGGGAGAAAATGAAAGCTTCTCCTCTAAGACCTGGTATAAAGCAAGAATGCCCACTATCCCCACTTCCATTCAGCATAGTACTGGAAGTACTATCAATAGCAGTTAGACAGCCAGGCGCGGTGGCTCACACCTATAATCCCAGCACTTTGGGAGGCCGAGGCAGGTGGATCACTTGAGGTCAGGAGTTAAGAGACCAGTCTGGCCAACATGGTGAAACCCTATCTCTAATAGAAATACAAAAATTAGCTGGGCATGGTGGCTTGTGCCTGTAATCACAGCTACTCAGGAGGCTGAGGCAGGAGAATCACTTGAACCCAGGAGGCTGAGGTTGCAGTGAGTCAAGATCACAGCATTGCATGTCTGCCTGGGTGACAGAGTGAGACTCTGTCTGAAAAAAAAAAACCCTTAGAAATAAATTTAACCAAGGAAGTGAAAAATCTGTACGCTGGAGTATATATAAAACATGGATGAAAGAAATTGAAGACAACACAAATAAATGAAAAGTATTTCATGCTCATGGATCAGAAAAGATAATATTGCTAAAATGTCCATGCTACCTAAAGAAATATAAAGATTTAATGAAATCCCTATCAAAATCCCAACAGGGGCATTCATACTTCACAGAAACAGAAAAATCAACCCTAAAATGTGCTCAGAACTGCAAAAGACCCTGAATAGCCAAAGCAATTATGAGAAAAAAAAAGTTGGAGGCATCACACTTCTTCATTTAAAATTATATTACAAAGCTGTAGTAATCAAAACAGTATGGTACTGGCATAAAAGCAGACACATAGAGCAGTGGAATAGAATAGTGAGCCCAGAAATAAATTCAAACATATATGGTCAACTGATTTTTGACAAAGGTACCAAAAAAGCACAATAAAGAGAGGATAGTATCTTCAATAGATGGTGCTGGAAAAACTGGATTTCTACACTCAAAAGAATGAAATTGGAACTTATCTTACACCAGTCACAAAAATCAGCTCAAAGTGGATAAAGGACCTAAGTGTAAGACCTGAAACAATAAACAAAAACAGAAGAAAACATAGAAGAAAGTCTCCTTGACATTGGTCTTGGCAATTATGTCTTGGATGCCACACTGAAAGCACAGGCTACAAAAGCAAATAAATAAATAAATGGGACTTCAAACTAAAAAGCTTCTGTGCAGCAAAGGAAACAACCAACAAAATGAAAAGGCAACCTATGGATTGAGAAAAAATATTTTCAAATCATATATCAGATAGGGATTAATATCCAAGATTTATAAAGAACTTACACAACTCAAAATAGCAAATAGCAAGAAAACATATTACTCAACTAAAAACTGGGCAAAGGGGCAGGGTGTGATGGCTCATACCTATAATCCCAGAATGCTGGGAGGCTGAGGTGGAAAGATTGCCTGAGGCCAGGAGTTCCAGACATAGTGAGACCCTGTCTCTATCCTTACCCCTTCCCACCAAAAAAAAATTTGCCAGGCATGGTAGCATGTGCCTGAAGTCCTAGCTGCTTGAGGCTGAGGCAGGAGGATTGCTTGAGCCCAGCAGTTTGAGGCTCCAGTAAGCCATGACTCACTACTGCACTCCAGCCTGGGCAACAGAGTGAGACCCTGTCTCTCTCAAAAAACAAACAAACAAACAAACAAACAAACAAAACACCAGAGGATTTGAGTAGACATCTCTCCAGAGATGACATAAAAATTGCTAACAGGTGCATAAAAAGATGCTCAACATCACTAATGACCAGGGAAATACAAATTGAGGGCATTATGAGATTCTACCTCACACCTATTAGAATAGCTATTATCAAAAAGACAAGAGATAACAAATGTTGATGAGGGTGTGGAGAAAGGGAACCCTTGTACACTGTTGGTGGGAATGTAGATTGGTACAACCATTATAGAAAACAGAATAGAGGTTCCTAAAGAGATTAAAAATGGAACTGCCATAGGATCCAGCAATCCCTCTTCTGGGTATATACCCAAAGGAAATGAAATCACCACCTTGTAAAGATATCTGCATTTCCAAGTTCGTTGTAGCATTATTCACAGTAGCCAAGATGTGGAAACAACCAAGATGACCATCAATGGATGAATAGATAAAGAAATGTGTTCTTACACACACACACACGGAAGTGGAACATTATTCGACTTAAAAAAGGAGATCCTACCACTTGCCACAACTTGGCTAGACCTAGAAGACATTCTGCCAAGTGACATAAGCCAGACACAGAAAGAAAAATATTGCATGATTTCACTTACATGTGGAATCTTAAATACACAGATAGAGAATAAAACAATGATTACCAGGGTCAAGTGTGGAGGGCAGAAAGTGGGGAGATATAGATCAAAGGATACAAAGTAGCAAATATGTAGGAATATATATGGAATCTTAAACATACAGATAGAGAATAAAGCATGATTACCAGGGTCAAGTGTGGAGAGAGAATAAAGCATGATTACCAGGGTCAAGCAGGCAGAAAGTGGGGAGATACAGGTCAAAGGATACAAAGTAGCAAATATGTAGGACAAACAAGTTGGAAGATCTAACGTGTGACATGAGGATGACAGCTAATAATAGTGTATTATATTTAGGGGTTTTGCTAAATTAGTAGATTATAGCTATTCTCGCCACAAGAAGAACAAATACGTATCTGAGTGAGATGATGGATATAGTAATATTAATTTGTTCCACTACAGTAACCATTAAACTATATTATATAAATAATACAATATTAACACTTCTTATATAAATAATATAATATAATATTAACACTGTTATATAAATAATTAATATAGTATAATATATAAATTATAAAATATATAATAAATGTGTAATTAACATAGATAATGTACTATATTATATGATGATACTATATGTGTATCTTACAACATCAGATTGTATGACTTAAATATACATAATACAATTTATTTGAGAAAAAAGAATAGTGAATACATTAGATGCCCACTGTGTGTCTGGCACTCTTCTAAGTGCTTTGCATAATGACTCATTTAATCCTTTGAATAACTAAATGAGAGGGGCCCAGATATTACCCTCATTTTACAGGAAAAAAACTGAAGAACAGAGGGGCTTAAATAACTTACCCAAGGCCTCTCACCTAGGAAGTGGCAGAACCACGATGAATGATGTCACCAAGGTGGGGAAGGAGTTGTGGAGGCAAGAGGGCTTTTCCTAATACAGAACCATTTACTCAACCTGAGAAAAGGCTACAAATGGGGTGCTGGGGAGACAGGGGCATGCCAGTCCTCCTGGCTTGCTTTGGGTGTGGATGTCCATCTGATTGTCACCTCTTCTTGTGCAGGCTGGCCCTGCAGCATGGGGACGGCCATGTTGTGGATTACCTGTCCCAGCCGGTCATCGACTACATCCTCAAAAGCCAGCTGTACATCAATGCCTCCGGCTAGCAGCTACACAGTGCTCGGCTCCACTCTCCCCTCGTCCTCCGGCAACACAATGGCCCCTCCATCTTTGTCAGCCCCCTGTTTCTCTCCTGCCTCTCTGTTTCTCCATCTCCTCGTCTTGACTGTTTTCCCTACTTGCTGACTTAACCCCCCATAGTGTGGGGGACCTGCAGAGAACCATGGCATTCCCTATTCCACAGTCATCTTTGGACAGACTTTCCTCTAGTCTCCGGGTTGGGGGTGGGTGAGGGAATGGGGTGGGAGTTGGGGGAAGTGCAGTCCTTGGAGATGTACTGGTGTCCGTCTCCCAGCATGCTCTAGAGAGGCGGCTCTGGTGCCCATTCTCCCAGCATGCTCTGGGGAGGCGGCTCTGGTGCCCATCCTCCCAGCATGCTCTAGAGAGGCGGCTCTGGTGCCCCTCCTCCCAGCATGCTCTGGGGAGGCGGCTCTGGCTCTCGCCTTCCCAGCATGCCCTTTACTACAAAGGGCTATTTTTCTTTTCTTTCTTTTGTTTATTTATTTTTATTTGTTCACTCCCTGTAGAACTTGGATGAAATCAGTGTCCATGGTTCTTTATGTTTGTAGTCTTGATGTGCTCCTGTGATATTACTTCCCCTCTGATAGGACATTGTAGCCAGCCTCAGCACTCAACTCAGTGAGTGCATCAGGGCCACACCCAGTAGAGAAGGCCAAGCAACCTCCACTTCTTCAGCACCACACACACGCACACACACACACACGCACACATGCGTGCGCACCCGCGCACGCACATACACACACACACATAGCAGTAGCAGCAGCAGCAGCAACCTTTGATCAGGAGTGAGATTTTCGGGTTGTGAAACCTGGGACGCAAGTCTGGGAATAGTCGGTTTTCTCAGAATAATTTGAATCTGTTTTCTTAGTTTCAAATGACCATTTCCCTGATGCTCTGAGCTTATGATCACACAGAGCCAGTCCATCCTCATTTCCTGGTGGCATCTGTTCATTTACTTATGTGGGCTGTAGCTGATGGCACAGTGCGGGTTCCCTACCAGCCAGGGGTTTCCAAGGGACCTTTGGAGGCCATGCTTAGACACATTCCTGAATCTGAGAAGAATCACATAGGCAGGACCAGATCCAGATCGTGCAGTCATGTCATAAAAAAACAAAACAAAACAAAACAAAAAAACACTAGGAGTCCACTCAACCCTGGAAGTCTTTGCTAATTGGAATTATGTATTGTCTGTTGGGCTGGGAAATGTCTCTTTCATATTGTAAGTCCAGGATGAACTAGGAGAAAGCAATTTGTTGCCCTGATGATAGCTGATGATTTTCACCCTCTCTAGCTGAGGTAACTCAGACAGCGCATGAGGTCAGTTTCTTCTTGAGAAGCAGTGCCTTGGTCTTGTTTCTGTGGTTGGTTCTAGCCCCTGCAGAGCCCGGGAGCTGCAGGAACTGTCTGAGAAAATCTCCCTAATAGGACAGTGGGTTCTCAGAAGGGAGATCTGGGAGGGGTCAGGAGCCACTAAGTTGTTTCACTCCTTTTTTCTCTAATTTTCTACCTTCCTCTCTGCTCCTGCAGACAGTTTTGCCAGCTTTCCTTCTGGTTACTGGGGTCTCATGCGTGTCCTGCTTGGAGATCCATAAGGAAATTGCTGTGTTGTGCTTTGTGTCTCTCATCCAGTCTCTGGCTCTTGGGATTCTGGTCTTTGAGAAATAGTCCCAGAGTATTAGGATACTTTTATCAAAATCTAGTACCAGCTACGGCCAGAAGGGGCCAGGTGAGACCTGAAAGCAAAGAAAATGTTCTTTACCACACATTTCACATCTGCGACATCCTTCAATTGCAGGAAAAGGAACTTGATTTAACAGAAGAATATGGTAGAGCAGCATCCAGAAAGTCTGTTATTCCTCTTGGATTTTTTGAAATAATCTTCAGAGGAAGGAAGGAAAATCCTATTTTTGGGTATCAGTGTTTAACTAGGGATCATGAAATAATAAACTGAAAAAAACTTTGGAGTTCAGTTCGTCCAACACTTTCCTCTGCTCCCTGGGAGCAGAGGCCCATGGGATTAAATGGCTGGTCCAGGTCAGCCAGCAGGTGTAGGGCCGACAAGATATTGTTTCCCTGACCCCTAGGCCGTCACACCACACCCTCCGTTTCCTCATGTTGCTGACCAGGTACCCATGTGATTTCTACACTTCCCAAGCCTTACCCTGGCATCTTTCTTTTAAATTATATCTGTCCCAGGTGCTCCCCACACATAGGATGGTAATGCCAGTCCCAGGGGAGGGTGTGATAGTAAGGAAGGCCACTGTTAGGTTTCCTTTAGAAATAAAGAGATCTCAGCAGCATGGAAGAAATCCCAGAAACCGACTCCATCAATCCAAGAAAGAATTGCTTTGTGGAAGGTGAAGGAAGACCCAGAGAGTGCTCAGGATGATTCTATTGCTGGAGAGCGAAAGATGGAACAGCCTTGTCCAGGAAGAACAGTCATAAGCCAGGAAATGAAACAAAGGAAAACAGGTGCCTGAATTTCCTGGGGAAACATGGCTTGTTTAAGGACTTGGAGTTATGGATGGAATTTATGCGACCCACGTGAGCAGACCTGAGGAAGGCTCGATTTCTTTTGTTTCTTTGGTCCACTCTGTCACTCTGCTCTGGTCAAGCCCCATTTGATCTACAGCCCATGAGAAGGAATGAGGCTGGTTCTGCACTCTCAGCATGCAGTCAGAAGGCATGTGGGAGTGGGGAAGGAAAGTGAGATGAATTAAGACAAAGAACAGGTGCCATAGAAGTAGATTTCTAGGAATGAAGTGGGGCAGATCTTATCTTTGTGGATTACAGGCGCTGTACTAAAAACAGGTTTCCTATTTAATATAAAGAGAAAGTGAATCTTCTTTTGAATAGAATCGTCCATTCCCATTGCCGCACTCCCCACCCCGCAAACACACACACACACGCCCTACTCTTCATTTGCTAGGGGAAGGTCACAGCACAACTGAATCCAGGACAGGACATTGTGACCGTGACTCAGCCACAGTCAATACCAGAAAGATGATTCAGAGTCTGAAGTGGTGCCCCAGGTGCCATCAGGATAACCAGGATAAGCCCTGACTTTGCCTCTGGGGTCCTGTTCCGTTCCTTCCTGCAAAGCCAAATCCAAAGCATGGCTCAGAGGTTGTGAGAAAGGCATGGACTGGAACAATCGTGTCCAGAGGGGTCTGGAGCTTTGTTTCCTGCCCACCAGCAAAATATTTGTCTCTCCCATTTTTCTGAAAGTGGCTGAAGTAAGAACAGGCAGAAGGAAAACCCTTTTTGTCAATAACTCTGTCCTTAAGGAATGGTCCTCTGGGAGGGCTGTGCTGCTAGCGGGTACCTCAGTCACACATCCCCAACCCAAGGTAGCCTCTAGAGCCTTCTTGCTTTCATTTTCCTTGAATGTACATAGGAAAAAGGGGTAAAGTCTCTTACTGAAGTGCCTGAAACCCAGAGCTAGAGCTTCTAGAGATGCCGTTCTTCCTGTCTCAGCTTGGCCAGCCTTTCAACGATGTTCTCTAGTTTCAAGCTCCAGCTTCTCAGAAAGAATTAAAGAACTTGCTGTTCAAATTAAGTAGAAAGTGAGACTCAATAATAATTGAACTACAGCAAAAGGCAGAGAATTACAGGGAGAAACAACTTGTACTTAACAGCCCAATTCTACTCTCCCCAAACTGACACACACACACACACACACACACACACTCACACTCTTTTAGGGGACTAAGAGAGAGAAGCATGTTATTACATTTTACTCATCCAAACAGTAATGCAAAAATAAAACAGTAGAATATGAAAAGCTCAGGATCTCTCCCAAGGCTACCTACTGCAGGAGGGCCAACAGGTGAGACGGGAAGAATGGAAACAGGGACGGATTTTGTAGCTCATACAATTAGGACACCTTAGGAATAGCATTGTAGTAATGGTGATGAATATGCTCTGCCAAATTCATCCAGTCTGCACCATCTTATAGCTGCCCAGCACACTCCACTGTTCATGTGGTCTTTTTGCAGTGTGAGTTTGGAGTGTCCTATTAGCCTGTTCTGGTTAGGAATGAGTTCATGGCTCTTTCCCTCAACCTTAGTCTAGTCCCAGGGCTGAGGATTCAGCTGGATCCACATTGTCTTGAGGGTTGGCGTGGGGAGGGGGAAGCTTTTTTGAATCGCTTTTTGATCACATAATCTGCCATTTTAAGAGTAAGATTTGCTTTATGGAAATCAATTCATTAATAAAAAATGATATTCAAGTTGCAATACCATTTCACAGTGAAATATTTTGAGTACAGTTTTGTTGCTAGAATAGTCATGGGCAAGAGTTTTATGCAAAATGTTTCAATTATGTTAATAAATAAGACAATGCTACAAGAGTCTTGTGTCTTGGTCAAGAACTTTGTGAGTTGCAGCATTAATCACTTTTTTTCATAATTTTACTTGACAGGAGACAACAGTTGTAAAAATGTACTTAGAACAAGTGGTTTCCTGCCTGGTTCAGCTGATGCCACATGTGTAATATAAAAGTATGTACAGCCACATCCAAGGATGACAAAGGGAAGAATAATTAGCAAATTTGTAAATTGTATCTCCGTTTTCTTAGTTTTGAAACATTAAATCTTAGATCTTGATTAATTTGCATAGTCCAGTGTTGGTTAACTTTGGCTCCTCAATGAAATTAGTACTTTATGAAATAAAATTATACTTGTGAAAATGAAAAACTTGAACAACTTTTTAGCTTGAAAGATCTTAACTAAAACAGAACTTGTTAAACTCGCAATTTGCTTTGGCAATGTAAACAAGCAAAAGTGAACAATTTGTTAACTGTTCAATCCTGCTGTGGTTATCAGTTCTTATTTCACCTTCAGTCATATCACACACCCTGTATTGGGTTAGGTGTGAACGGTGATTGCCGTTAGCTAATTATCAGATATGATTCAGAAGGTGAAACAGCAATTCCCTATTAGGCCAGCTCATTGAAGGGTTAGCCGTTTGTTTATCAGATTCATTTTTTAAACGAATCATTTGGTTCTTGGGGTTCTTAGTATTTTTTTTCTTTTTTTTTTTTTGGCTTAAAATTGAGATGTGGCAGCTTTGTGTGCATCCATGTGGGTTTCATGGCACATCATAATGATGCTTGATATGCTTGTAAATTGATCACTCATGTTTACATTTGCTATTTCGTTCACAAAGCTGAACACTGCCTTTTTTTCCTTGTCCTGAGAGTACATAATGATGAAATCTCATTTATTTGCTTTGGGTTTTTTTGTTTGTTTTGTTTTGTTTTGTTTTGTTTTGAGACAGAGTTTTGTTCTTGTCGCCCACACTGGAGTGCAATGGCGCGATCTCGGTTCACTGCAATATCAGCCTCCTGGGTTCAAGTAATTCTCCTGCCTCAGGCTCTAGAGTAACTGGGATTACAGGCACCTGCCACCATGCGCAGCTGATTTTTGTATTTTTAGTAGAGACAGGGTTTTGCCATGTTGGCCAGGCTGGTCTCAAACTCCAGACCTCAGGTGGTCTGCATGTCTCGGCCTCCCAAAGTGCTGGGATTACAGGCGTGAGCCACAGCGTTCAGCCAAGAGCTCATTTAAAGTGAAATATAAACACTGGTTTAACTTTCTAACTTATAAAATATATACACTAAATATGAATTAACATATGTGCACATACACATTTCTTCCCTTATGACCTATATATAAGCTTTAGATCTTCGGATTTCCTAGAAAGTTCCATGTAGCCAATAGTAGGAAGAAAGGAGAGAAAAATTCTAATCTGTGTTCTCCAGGTGGGAAAATTGAACCATAGCAATAATCTGTAACATTCCCATTACCATGCAAAACATTAAAAGAAGACACAATAAACATATTCCTGGTCCTTGAGACTTGTTCAAAACATTGAATATTACTAAGCATCTTCTTATCCTTTTCTCCAGCCTCTCAAGAGTCTGAGAGAAGTACTGGAGAGTACTGAAAAGAAACCACATCCTTGGAGAAGACCAGAAATACACCTGCTAAGAAGTTATAGTCTATGGGCAGTTTCATTTCCAACCCTCTCTCCAAACAGAGGTCCCTAACAGCTAAAGTAGATGATGACATTTGTAATAGCTTACCAACAGCATAATTAACCATAAACTCTCAGAGGAGAAGTGCAAGAAAGCTTTCACTATGAACTACTAATACTGATGAAAAATCAGAAGGAAAGCTTCCTTATCTTGGCAGGGTCAGGTTAAGGACTGACAACATGAGGCTAGATCCTGGGGAAGCCACATCCCCTTCTCTCTTCTTAGGGATAACTTTTCAGGTCCTTAGAAATGAGAGAATTATTTGTACACCAAGGGAAGTCCCATAAGTCATTTTTCTATTCCCCATCCCACCTCTACTCAGGTATCATCTCCCATTTGTCAGGGAAGATAGCCTTACGACTTTTTTTTTTCTTTTTTTTTTTGAGGCAGAGTCTCTTTCTGTTGCCCAGGCTGGAGTGCAGTGGCGTGATCTTGGCTCACTGCAAGCTCCACCTCCCAGGTTCATGCCTTTCTCCTGCCTCAGCCTCCCAAGTAGCTGGGACTACAAGTGCCCGCCACCATGCCCGGCTAATTTTTTTGTATTTTTAGTAGAGATGGGGTTTCACCATGTTAGCCGGGATGGTCTCAATCTCTTGACCTCATGATCCACCCATCTTGGCCTCCCAAAGTGCTGGGATTATAGGCATGAGCCACCACGCCCAGCCTCTTACAACTTTTAAAACAATCTATTCCATTGAGGAATCCTTATATGATTACACATATCATGGTTATTAACTAATGGGATCCTTCACCAAGTTTCCTAGAACATGTACTGTCTGATCTTACACTTGGAAGAGACAGCCAATCACCGACAATGCATTTTCTCCTTTCACAATGTAGAATTGTCACTGTGAAGTGGCTTCCTAACAAAGGACTACATCTTCCAGACCTCTTTGCATGGTAGATGTGATCGTTTTGCTGGGTTTTGGACCATAGCACATGAGGCCCTCCCAAGCCTGGCCTTCCTGTGTCTCCTTCCTCCATGTTCTTTTCCCTTTCCATCAGCTGGTGACAACCAGCTGGAATGGCCACAACCCTCCATCCCCCAGGCAACCTTAGAAGTCACATGTTGTAAATGGCAGGGCCTCTGAAATGACTGTGGAGTCTGGGCAGTGGTTGTTAATTATAGCAAGAGATCTGTAGAATGTGTAATTGGGTATGCCAAGACAAGATTACAAATTCATTTTCACAGAAGGTAAAGCAAAGTGACCAGACCTATCAGAATTTGAGGGTCAATGGACAGAAGCAGAATTGTTTTCTCAGCCACTTGCATAGATGACCAATTCAAGATCTTAATTTAGTACATTTTAACTTCTTAAAAAGCATGATATATGCACCACAAACTATTAATTTTACCTTCATTTTATAGCTGATGAAAAAGATAAGAATATTAACTACATCCCCCCCTCCCTCCACCCAGCTTGAATTGTTCTAGAAATAAAGTTTTATGCTTAGGAGACAGCATCAGTTAAACCTCATAAAAATCTCATTGACAGCATCATCAATCCCATATGGTTGGAAAGGGCAAAGTAAGATGCTCAGTAGTGGGAACTGAAGATGCTAACTCTAGGACCTATGCCATTTCTGTGGCATTTTCATTTCCATTGCTTTGGTACCATCATAGGCTTAGAGTTTAGTAAATCAGAAACTGACCCCAAGCATCTAACAATTGTTCTTTATTTAAAAACACTTTCAGGAAAATCCAAGGAAATACAGAAGCAAGGCAGCACCATAGTCTTCCCAGCTGAGGTGGAAGTGCCTCTGGTTTCTCCAGGAATTCCCAATGGTGTTATCATGACTCTATAGTCTGTTGCAATCAGTTGTAGAAAGGCGCAGAGTGACAGCTGGAATGCAAAGAAATGTGCACAACCCAGAGCTCTGTCAGCTTTGCCAAAATTCAAGTGCCCCCATGGGAGGGTCTTGCAACATACGCTCTGTTGAGCAAAGAGGTTGCAAACCAAGCCGTTATTGCAATAAATATCACTTGTGACAGACAAGGTTTGTAAGTTTAAGTTTATTTTTTAAAAATGCTTGTCTTCCTCACTAGACAATCAACTCTATGAGGGCAGAGACTATGTCAACACTGTCCCACCAGCCCCTGGCACACAGTAGGTACTCAATAAATATATGTTGGAAGGATGGATGGAGGTAATGGATGGAAAGATGGATGGAAGGATGAATGGAGGGATGGATGTGACCCAGCTGAAGTGTGAGTAGGAACATTCTCTTATTATGAGTGGAGGAAAGAGAGAGGAGATTGAGAAAATAAGATAAAATACATTGATGCATATCACTTTTGGTGTTTGAAAAGTAGGATTGAATTAGGACTAATAAATCTAGAGAATTTTACCTCTTTCAATGCCCAAGCCACACTTTTCTATCACTTTGAAACCGAAAAAGTAAATACCTTCCCAACATTTGCTTTGCTGGTAGGAAATGCTTTAATAAAAATGCAATCTCTAAGTTGCCATGGCATCATTAAAAGAAAGGATGTCACGCCCAGGTCCAGAGCTTGAAGGTGGCAGGCACCAGCAAGCACCATTGCTCCAAATGGTCCTGGCTTACAGGTCCTCACTCCAACACTGCTCACTTCTTCCAGCTTGAAAGTGGAGAACATGTTCACAGGCTGGGTTGTAAGTAGGGGAAACTCTGATCAGCAAGAAGCTTGCAGAAGACAATATGAGGCAATAGTATTTTACTGGCCACAGTGTGACTGGGTTGCACTCTGTTCTGACATTAGGAAGAATTTCATGCCTGGGCAAAGTCAAAGTTTTTTCTTTTAGTCGCATTACTCAAAGAATAAGTTGACTATAACCCAACAGCACTTGTCCAAATTCTGGGACTCCATTTACGACTATTCTGAGGCAAACATCTGCCTGTGCAGTTTGTCCTTCCATCCAGTCTATTCTTTGGGGTCCAGATCCTTGGTCAATCTCACACCCAGTGCTATCTGCCTCATTGCCCAGCATCAGGAAGCAAGGAGTATGGTGCAATAAGACAACCTCCTGGCCACGGGATCAGGAATGGGGTCAGGTCAGTTGACCTGAGCATACCCATTAAACATGTTCAAATGTCCCCATCCCACCCACCCACATGACATGGCTCCCGAGCCCTGAGATCTGTATCCCAAGAACCTCAGTTGAGAAATCTTTATGGCAGTTTCACTGTTGCTCAAGAGCCTGGGTATTGTAGCAGCCTGGTGGCAGGTTGTCCCTAATGTTCTCCAAGTTCTTCACATCAGCCAGAATCCCATCTATGCTTGTCTCCAGCAAATGGAGGTGGCCCCTCTGCCGACGTGCCCTCTCTTCCAGCTCTGACATCATGGGCCGCAGTTGGCTGCTGATCTGGGTCTTGGCTCGGGAAAGCTTCTGCTCCAATAAGATCAGCCCCTCTTCATCTACACTGACAGGCTGGTCTATTTCAAGGAATGAGACACGAGTTAACATAGAAAAGCTGTAGTTAGATCTCCTTGAACACGAGTGCCCTTCTATACCCATAACTAATTCCCATTTCCACTTGCCTACAGCAAATAGTATACCATGAATTTTAAAGCTTATTTTAAATTAGAAATCATCTAGAAAGAGTTCTGAGAGGGCCAGCCTAGTTACTGGGCTATGAACAACCCTGTTCAAGACTCTGAGCTATCTAGTTCAGCAACATGATGTCTGGAGTTTTCCTTTCGTGTTAAGGTCAATAGTTTATGCTCTGAAAAAAGAAAAAAGAGGACTGAAGGTCATAGGGGACTGAGCACTATCCAAGGCATTTGCCTATCATAGGTCACTGCTAGGATTAGAATCAACTCCAAATTATGCTTTCCGAACCACCTTTAAGAAATATCTTGCTGTTTTCTATTAGAAGACCTTAAGAAACTGGCTGAGCTTCAGGGTTATAGAGGCCAAGGTATGCTTTGCCATTTGGGGAATGGATTCCAGCTGCTAGAAATTGATGTCAGACATCATTCCACCTTGAAACAGCAGTCATCTGACTAGATGTTATTTTATTTCCAATTTAAAATAAAATCACATTTGTTCAGGTATGTGTTACCCATACACTATCTAAAACTAAATGTCAGTATGAAGGGCACCTGGCCAGACCCATTTAGTTCAAATAGGTTGGAGTGGCCTTGGTCAATTCGAACTCAAGGTCAAGTTGCCTCACATATCTGAGCTGAAGTGATAGTATTTGACTGCATGAGTTTATTATACCTAGAACAATTAATCTCTTATTGTCCTAGGACTTAAGAGAGTGCACAGAGTAGAAACAATACTGTAACAAAAATGTTGATCCAAATGGATCTTTCACTTGGGGTCAGGGAGAACTTAGGAATTTAGGATTTTATGACACACAGAGGAAGTTAAGTAAGCTTGGGAACAAAATAACCTTGTCTATGGGAAGGTGGCATGAGTTACTAGAAAAGAACACGAGCATTGGAGGCAAAAAGATCTCAGTTTGGATCCTGCCTCTGCAATTTACTACGTGACCTGTGGGGCATTATTAACCTCTGAGCCTCAGTTCAATCTTTCATGAAATAAAATAATAAAAATGATAAAACCCACCATACAGGACTTTTACAAGACAACTGATATTACACCATGAAAACATGTGACACATGGTAAATGTTTAATAGCTCCCATCTACCCTGCTCTCCCTACTCTCTCATATTCTCTTTACAGGTCTAATTAGTTTCATTGCCTTTTTTTTTAGAACACTAAACAACGCTGCTAAAGTCTCAATTGGGGAGGTTTTTTGTTTTTTTTTTTTTTTCCTCAATCCTTTGAGAGCAGTTTACTCTTTTGGGTTCATTGGATCACAAAGCAGACCCAAGACTATAACAACACAGATGATATTGGCCTCTCAGGGTGATGATGACACCCTACAGAAAAATCCAGTTTCAAAGTTGTTCTACTGAACTGGAATAGCAGAGCCAAACCTTTTCCTAAATGTTACTGGAATCTGTGACGAATCTCTAGTTCCACGTCTGCTGCAGTCCAAGCTTCATAAAACAGACCAAATGAGGGTTTGATATCAGCTCTACCTAAATCCAGATATTTAACCAAAATAAGTTTTCTTTTGGGAGTGATTCTGTAGGGAAACCTGATTTTCTTCCACATCGTGCCATCAGCTCTTGCTAAAATTATCTCACAGGCCTACTCTCATCACATTTCTTCTGGGTTATTTACCCAAGCAGCTCAAGTTCCTCCCACTGGTTATATCAAGGTATAACTTTGGTTTGGGGAGGAACAAATGTAAAATCAGCAAGTGATTCTTTTTTATTTTTCCTTTTTTTTTTTGAGACAGTCTTGCTCTGTTCCCCAGGCTGGAGTGCAGTGGTGCAATCTTGGCTCACTGCAATCTCCGCCTCCCAGGTTCAAGCGATTCTCCTGCCTCAGACTCCCGAATAGCTGGGATTACAGGCTTCCACCACCATATCCAGCTAATTTTTGTACTTTTAGTAGAGACAGGGTTTCACCATGTTGGCCAGGCTGGTCTTGAACTCCTGACCTTGGGTGATCCACCCGCTTCAGTCTCCCAAAGTGCTAGGATTACAGGCGTGAGCCACCATACCCAGCCGGCAAGTGATTCTTGACTTCACAGACTGGGAAAATCTTCCTTCACATCTTCCCAGCCACCATTCTACTGCCTTAGAGTAGGATCCTGTCATTTATCTCCTAAATTATTTCAACAATATCTTAAGTGGTCTCAACCTGCCTTCTCTCTAACCCCCACTTCAAGCTTTTCTCCATTTGGCTGCCCTAGTGATCTTTCTGAAATATACAGTGGTGATGTTATTCTTCTGCTTAAAACTGTCCACTGGCTTCTCAGGGCCCAGGCCAGATTCCTTAGCAGGATTCCCAAGCTGTCTCATGTTCTGTGAAGTTGCTTGTATATACCCGTTCTTTGGCCCACAGACCTTTACCCCCAAGTGCAATAGATGTTCAGTGACCCATCTTAGCAATCGTAAAACAGGGTCCAGTAAATGTAAGGGAACCTGCCCAAAGTATCTGGGCCTGGAAACAAAGCACATTTACTGATCTCCTTAAGGAAAGCTGAGATTCCCCTTCACTGGGGCTAGGTATAGCGAGTGTTCTGGAGCAAAGCCCTGGAGCATGGAGCTGGAAGGCTGTGGGTACTTCACATACCCATCAGATGCAGGAGGCCGTCCAATGTGTTGAGTGTGTCTTGGATTGTAACCCCAATGTTCTTGGCTCTGGTATCAAGCCTCTGGGCTTCTGTAATCACCTGAGGACAAATAAGCACAAACCAGCCTTGAAAAGATATTCTCCATGTTGGCAAGTTGAAAGGGATCTCCCGTGGAAAGCAACAGGAACTCACCATCTGTACTGCATCCATATTCGTGTCAAACTCCAGCTCCTTCATTTCCAGCTCTCCTTCCACTTCCCTCATCTCACTCTTCAGAGAGGCCAGTCCCTTTTCCATGGCCAAGGCTCCATCTGCTGTCACATTGGCTTCCAAGTTCAGACTCCCAATCTCCTGGGAGAAGAAAACGAGCCAGGGACGGAAGGAGAGATAGGGGTGAGGCACAAAAACATCCCAAAGACAACCATAGAAAAAATACAGCTGCAGCCAGGCCCTGATGGAGTAAGTTAGATGAATAATGAGAGAATCAGACTTAGGGACACACCCTTTGCCAAGCTCTGCCTCAAACAAGCTAATTTGGGGGTATGTTTTTACGGACTAGGAAGGTCAGCAGCCAGACACTGCTTCCCTCTCAGTTCAACGCTCACCAAATGTTGCACAGAGTTAGGAACCATTTGGGAAAACCCAGAGGACAAAAAAATATCATTCTCTGTCATGCGTCTTTGCTGCCGTAGTCTTTTAATCTGGGCTGCCATGGGCCACAACAGGGCTCTGAGCCTCAGAGGTTAAAATAAGCTCAATTCTCTCTTTCCCTCCACACCACCCTTGTGTTTGGTACTACTGGCACCAACACACATGTCGATTTCTTTTTACCTCTTCAATCTCACTGGAGATTTCCAGGGCCTCCCCAGCCCCATTCTTTGCCCTCTGCGCATCAGCAGCAGCACTCCCCAGGGCTCTTTCTGCTTGCTGGGTCTTGTCACTGGCATCTGAAACCTTCTGGCTGATGTAGGAGAGTCTCTTCATGGCTTCTTCAGCTTCTGCTTTTCTGTTGTCCACCTGCAGGTCAAACTCTGAAATGAAGAAAAGAAAAAACTGCCATGAAGATGAAAGCAAATTTACAAATGAGTGAAAGGGGCTGATGTTGTAAAGAAAAATTCCTGAAAGACTGTTATTACTGACTGGGGATGAGGGTGTGGGAAGTTGCGGCTGGAATTAACTTTCTTATCTAAGAGAAAGCATCTTAAAAGATGCATTGGAGGGGTTATAATTATTCCGTTGCTTAGAGAAACCGACAAGCAGCCTGCCCTGAGTTCCACAGCACTGCAAGAGTATTGAAACTGCAGAGTGCATCAGAAGCAGGTAGAATCTTTGAAGTCCAAAGCATCAAGCCAGAGTTTTAAGCCCTAAGCTCCAATGGTGAGAATTGGGGTTAGGTTTGAATGGGTAGAGAAGTACTCTCCATGAAGAAAATTCCAAAATTTTGGGAATGTTTCTCTTTTGTGCTTTAGTGAAGAAGCCTGAAATTTTAATGAAATCCTTGCAAGGCACAAATCCAAATCTCCTGGGATCTAGATGCAGTGACAAAGGCTGCTCTGTTATCACCACAAAGAAACATATCAGTTCCATACTGGAACCAACCAGACTACACAGGAAAAGGAAAAATGTCTGTATAGTAGTGGTATGTTGCATCTGTGAGAGAACTTACAGATCACATAGTTTAACCTTGTCTCTTTAAAGAGGAAGATATTAGGTTCTGGAAAGGTTACGTGACTTGCCTATGGTCACACAGCTAGTCTGGCCTGGTCAGGTGGCCCAGCAGAGATCAGAACTCAAGGCTTCTGACATCTAGCTCTATGATTACTACTACATTAAATATTAATGTATTAAGAATATCTTTAGAAAGATATTTACTAAGGATCTATTAATATCCCAATATACCTGCCACTTAGAGAGACATATGAGAATTCAAAGGAAACTGGTCATGGCTATACCCTTAAAATACTCAAGTGACCTGAACCATGAAGTACTAACCTCTGAGGTTTTTAAGGATGCTCTCAACTTCATAAAAAGTGGCATTGCCCATACTCAGTGCTTCTTGTGCTCTGCTTTTAGCAAGATTGGCACGGGAAAGCAGCTGATCTGATTTCTGTGAAAAGGCAGACAGAACGAGATTAGAGGAAGTACATTCCTGCTGGCAAAATCACTCTAACACATTTCTCTTCATGACAGCAGATCATTGTGATTCACTGCAGAGTCTAGGGGTGCTGTAGCAAACCCCTCTACAATCTGGGACAGAGCAAACTTCATAAGTCCACAACACATTCCATATAGAGAAACTCTAGTCCACCATCAGGGACAGGAACGGTTTTATAAATCATAATTTTAAACTCTATATATTTCCTGAAGCCAAGTAGTAGACTGAGCTAGACCAAAATTAGACCCAAGAGGCCTAGGTCCTACTCCTAGGTTTGAGGGCTGACTCGCTGGGCGGAGCTGAGCTAATCACACCAAGATCTCTGCAACTGTTACTTCTTCCATAAGCAGTGCCTTCATTGTTGATTTTTCCAGAAACAGGGTCTTGCTCTGTCACCCAGGCTGGAGTACAGTGGTGTAATCATGGCTCACTGCAGCCTCGAACTCATGAGCTCAAGTGATCCTCTCACCTCAGCCTCTCAAGTAGCTAGGACTATACGCACGTGTCATCATGCCCAGCTATTTTTTTATTTTTTGTAGAGATGGGGGCCTCACTACGTTGCCTACGCTGGTCTCAAACTCTTGAGTTCAAGTGATCCTCCTGGCTTGGCCTCCAAAAGTGCGGGGATTACAGGGATAAGCCACTGTACCTGGTCAGAGAACTTTTGATTATTCTTCTTGCCATGTTTATTCATATGGTAGGCATTCAATACATGTTTACTGAGTGAATGAATTAACAGAAGAATACCTCTCTCCCACTTTTTCCATTCTGTAAGAGCTGCTGTGTTTCTTCTTCCCAGTTTCCCAGATTCTTTTGTGTACGCTTGAACTCATCCATATGCCTGGTCACCAGGCTTGAGAGTGAATCAGCTTTTTGTTTGATCCTCTTTGCTTCTTCCACCTGTGAGCCCAAAGAAACCAGGGAGTCTGACTTCTGCTTACCAGTTACCACACCAGCCTTGTTAGAACCTGGCACCATTGTTTGAAAATAGCAACAGCCTTAAGAAGCCAAGAAAATAGTCACTAGCCATCCAGGCCCAAAACCTAACAGAAATGAGTCAGTATGCCCAATGAAAGTAAGGCAGCAGGTCCCCTCAATGTCAAAAAGGCTTTGTCTCTGTTCTTTATTATTTTTTAAATGTTTACATGTTAGTTTATATATTCATGGGAACATATATCCATGGGGATTGTGAATTTTTTTTCTGTAGGTAGTAAACAAAATCTTCTTAATCGAATAAGTTTGGAATCGTTAAAGGAACTGAAGGCAGAAACAATGCAAAACTTTTGAGAAGAAATCATCTCAGAGTGGCTATACATAGAGATATACTATAGGTTGGACTCAAGTGTAAACAAAAAAAACTTTATAAAAATTTCCCACAGGTTTCAACAATCCCCAGAACTAAGGAAAATACATAAAACTTTTTTTTTTTTTTTTTTTTTTTGAGACGGAGTCTCGCTCTGTCGCCCAGGCTGGAGTGCAGTGGCGCAATCTCAGCTCACTGCAAGCTCCGCCTCCCAGGTTCATGCCATTCTCCTGCCTCAGCCTCTCCGAGTAGCTGGGACTACAGGCGCCCGCCACCACGCCCGGCTAATTTTTTGTATTTTTAATAGAGACAGGGTTTCACCGTGGTCTTGATCTCCTGACCTCGTGATCCGCCCGCCTCGGCCTCCCAAAGTGCTGGGATTACAAGCGTGAGCCACCGCGCCCAGCCTGATACATAAAACTTTTATCCAGTAATAGGTTTAGCATGGGTCAAATCCTTTCCAGAGACTAGGATTGGGGTTTAAGAACAAGGAAATGGATAATGAGAAGGATAAATACTCTTCCCACTCTAAAACAGAAACGGTCAAAATGGAGAAAAAGCTGAATGGTTGAACAATATTATGGCACCCCCAGAAAAGAAAGTATTTATAGCCCTCCTGTATATCAAGCACACAGGCCAGATGCCCTCACCTGAAAGGACTGACCATTGACTCCCTGAAGCTGAGACACTGAATCCAGGAGGCGGAGACTGTGCTGATAAGACCTATCTGCTTCAATTTCCGCTTGAGTGGCCTCCCTTGTCAACTGCTGGGCCAGGGACTTGGTTTTCTCCAATCTGGTGTTGGGGGTGGGGTGGGGAGGGGGCGGTAATAAAAAGAGGACTTTGAGAATTCTTTTTTTTTTTTTTTTTTTGAGACAGGGTTTCACTCTGTTGTCCAGGCTGGAGTGCAGTGGCGTGATCACAGCTCACTGCAGCCTCATCCTCCCATGCTCAAGCAATCCTCCCAATTCAGCTTCCCAAGTAGCTGGGACTACAAGAGTGAGCCACCACACCCACCCCCCCCCCTTTTTTTTTAACAAAAGCAAAATTTCACCCTGTTGTCTTGAAAGTATGTAGTTGGAATAACCAGAAGAACCAAACAAAATTATTTATCAGATACTTGTCCCTCTCCACTAAACATAAGCCTTTTAATTTATACAGGTTGGGTCAGAAAAATTCAATCCCAAGTTCCCCACTTCTTGATAACAGAAATATATTTCTGTATTTTTATATCTCCTCATGCCATCAGATGGGTTTACTCACACCCTTCAAACACCAGAGGGTGACCATACCTCCAAGTATTGTAATCTCAATCAAAACATAAATTTTATTTAGACTAACCAATCTTTCTTTCTTCCAGTCTTAAAAATATCTGCTTTTCCCCAAAGTAAAACTCCCATGATTTCGGCCCTCTTATTATCATTAATAATATGTTTTTACAACTAGCATGGTGGCCCTCAAGTACAGTTAGCATTTTGCCCTGGGAGTATCCAAGGTATAATGAGCCACGGGAGGACCCATAGGAACGTACTTTTCCACAAGCCCTTGCACCACAGCACCGTCGGGGCTATCGCTTCCGGTTCCGCCTCCTTCATGCAGGGCCTTGCGCACCAGTGAGAGGGCTTGTTTGGAATAGTCCTCAGTTTCCCTTGTCAGTTGCTCCATGTTACTGGCTGACTCAACGTGGCTGAAAGGATTAAAAACAAAAGAATAAGAGTTTTCATGCAAAGGACTTCCTTTAGGTTGTTCAGTTACACGAAGAGCAAAGAGTACGGGAGCTGGTTTGATTTAGAAACACCCTACAGAACTGACCCAAATTACATGGAATTAGAGGTGCTGTCAAGAAGCAGAAGGTGTTTTGGAGAATTCGCCTTATGTCATAGACCTTGTAGTGATCTTTTCCGTTTATGGCATAATCATTGGAGTCTTGGAGCGGGGTGGAGGGTGGAGATGGGTGGGAGCAGTCTGAGGTGATAAAACACTGCATCTGTAAGCTGTCTGCTGCAGGAAGAAACCTCTAGGTCTTATTTCACCCAGGATCCAACCCCTACGCACTTTCGCTTCAGCCCTAAGCTGGGCCCACCACTAGGGGGACAAAACATGTCTACAAAAATTCCCTGGATACTTTAGGTTCCTCCTAGTTCTAAAAAGTGCTTTTTTTAAAAAAACCCAAAGAAACAAAATTAAAAAGCAGCGAGCTCAGGAGGCAGCTCATGTTACAAATACACAAATCAGCCCTCTTCCGCTGACTGAATTCCACTTGGGATTAACAGAGCCTGCCACCCTGCTGAGCAGACCGCTACCAGCAAACCTCTTAAATCACCACAGGATTTCTAGTCAGAGCCAAGGATGGAGGGAGCTGCGTGTTATCACTGGGGCCCTGCAGAGCCGGTTTTCAGGAGGAAGTTCCCCCTTTGCAGTCTTGGCCCCCACAGGCTAACAAACAACTCGTTGCTACTTGTTCCCAGGCTTGGTGTGGGAGTCCCTGAAAGCTGCAGAGCTTTCTCTTCCAAGGGCTGATTGATTTCACGTGGCCCGAGGAATCACATCTGACATACAACACAGCCATACTGTGAGTCATAGGGAAATGTGGGAAAGAAACACCCTCACCCCCAACTCCTACCAAATGACCCTGCCCAGTGGCCACTTACATACAGTAAAAGCCAACTGGTTAAAAACTGGTTTCAAGGTAGGGAATGGCTGCAAAGGAGCCTGGAGAGAATAAATATGATGCTTGGGTCCCTAATACCCTACAGTCTTATTCAAGTCTGGCCTCGCAGAGACAGCTTGAAGCAGAGGTGCCCTCTAATGCTGCTCACCTTTCTGCTAATCTCGTGGCCTCCTGAGCCAGACTTTTAAAGCCATTTGGCCCCACGTAGTGGTCTGAGGCAGGAATGTTCTGTGGGAAAAGGAGAATCGGTTAAGGCGAATCGGTTAAGGTTTTGCACTTGGCCATGGAACTTAAGCAGGTGCATCTGTCCTGTCAGAACCACTTGTCATTAGCCACACAGGGTTCCACACCCTGACACTTACACCATGCCTCTATTCACCATTATTCTATTTTTAAAAAGTATGTATAGGCCGGGTGTGGTGGCTCATGCCTGTAATCCCAGCACTTTGGGAGGCTGGGGCGGGTGAATCACCTGAGGTCAGGAGTTCAAGACCAGCCTGACCAACATGGTGAAACCCTGTCCCTTCTAAAAATGCAATAATTAGCCAGACATGGTGGTGCACACCTTTAATCCCAGCTACTTGGGAGGCTGAGGCAGGAGAATCGTCTGGACCTGGGAGGTGGAGGTTGCAATGAGCCGAGATAGCACCATTGTACTCCAGCTTGGGCAACAAGAACAAAACTCCATCTCGAAAAAAAAAAAGTACGTATAGACAAGAACAAAGAAATCCAAGTTCAAAAAAGTCTGTATACAGATATAGATGCATTAAAATGTATATACATAAAAAAATCCAAAACAACAAACAAACAAAGTAAAACAAAAATACTTTTCCTGCTAGGAGCCAAAAAAATTAAAAATAAAAATATATATGAATACATATTTTTATATGAATTTAAAGTCCAGTAGAATATATTCCAAGTTTTAACAGTGGTTATTTGATAGTAATGGGATCATAGAGAATTTTTGTTTTCTACAACAAAACATTTTTGTAATAAAGGAAACAATACACATTATTTTTAATGTGACTTCCTCATTATAGTATCTGATTATCATTCCACTTCCTCTATTCATCTCCCACCCATCCATTTATATTATTGTTACCATAACCTTCTTTATTCAGAAATAGAAGAGTGCTCAATCAAATCTCTCCCTCCTAGCACATTACAAACTACATCAAGAAAATCATACTGGCAGCATTTTTTTCCCATTTTCGAAACCATGTCTTCCTTCCTTCCTTCCTTCCTTCCTTCCTTCCTTCCTTCCATCCTTCCTTCCTTCCTTCCCTACTCTCTTCCTTTGTTCCCTACTCTCTTCCTTTGTTCTTCTTTCCCTCTGTCCCTTCCTCCCTCCTTCTTTCCTTCTTTCCTTCCTTCCCTTTTCATTCATTCATTCATCCATTCATTCGTGCACCAGACATTTACCACAGCTATACACTATGTTGTAGGCTGAGAAAGTAAATATGAACTAAAGTAAATCCTGCCCTCTGGGAGCTAACAAGCTAGGAGATAGGCAGAAGGGAGGTGAGGCAGGGCCAAGATGAGGATGTAGTTAGAAATAAATGAACTAGGGAGAAGAACATAATGCAGTAAAATAGGAAACTTCAGAAGGCCAAAGACATAAATAGATGTGACTATTGCAAGGAAAAGAAGTCCAACCACCCGTCACGTAGATCAAAAGCAGAAAGTGAGCCACTGAGAGACAGAAAGTGAGTCGTTGAGATCTACAAGTAGATCTCCCAACACAGCAGTAATTCTCAAAACCCTAGCCCAGCAAAAACCTACAGTGTTTCCCAAGGAAGCTTCACTTTCTGCCAGGCTCAGCTGCATCTGAGTGATGAGCCTGTGAGTATCCCGAACTCGGTTCTGGTACTGACTTCCCAGAGCCCGAACTCTTTCCACAGTCATCTTGAGGTCATCCAGGCGGCTCCGGTAGCTCTTCTCTTGGCTCCTCACCTTGGCCAACTGGAGACCAAGGGATCTGCTAGCACCTGAATGCAAAGAAGGAAAGGGAGCATGAGCACTTTCTGGGTCAGCATAGAGTTAGCAAACATAACGGAGGGTTGACTGGCTTATGGCCAAATGACAAAAACCCAATAGAGAAATGCATCCAACCATTCTTTTATCATCATCATTCAGGTCCCAGGGGGAATGTCACAGACAGTCCTTCCACTTCTGCAAGGGCTGGCTGGAGATAACTGCTGAACTGATATCCATAGAAGATTCTATGACCTAACGTAGCCATTCCTTCTAGGACTATGAATTCTCTTCTGTCTGAAGGGAAGTTGGCCTTCATCACCTTCTGAAACCTGGGCGTCTCTCAGAATGTCCTGAAGGGCCTGCTCAGCCTGCTGCATCCTGCCTTCCAGCTCTGTATCAGGTACTGCTCCATCACCACCCTGAGTTTTTGAAATCAGGGCCTCCGTTCTCTGAAGCTGCTGCATAAACTGATCCATCTGAAACCACAAAGGAAAGATCAGAACGAGGGTGGAGACCATGTACCCAAGGGATCATCCAATACCAGGTACCAGAGGGATAATACTAAAAGTCCAGAATTGCTTAGCATGTCATGGTGGTTAAAATTTTAGACCCTGGAGCCTAGACAGTCCTTGAGTTTGAATCCTGGCCTCACTACTCACTAGCTGTATGATCTTGGGCAAGTCACTTTCTTTATCTATAAAATTAAGATAATGAAAATAAGAATAGTGTCTCCTAAAGTTATTACTTGGACTACTGGGTTAACATCTGTAAAGGTCACGCTTTACTATGCAGTTAATATTTGTAAAGTGAAAGCAGTTGCAAGCTAGAGACAAGAGAACAGTGCCTGACACAAAGGAAGTGCGTAAAAGGGTTGTTAAACAGATCAGTTTAAAAAACAAGTTGAGTTTGCTCTACATTTGAAGTTCTGTTTGGGCCTTTGTCTTCCCCAATCCTCACTCCAGGAAGAAAAATAGTTAATAATGAACAAGAACATCAAGTTCATTCTTCTCTGGAATTCAAATGAGAAATTTCTGGAGGCCATTCCTGTTTGGGAAGTCTTGACACTTTCTGGACTCTTGATATCTTTTATGTTTATGTTTTTCTTCATTTGTTTTACAAAGACATCTGTTGAAAAAAAATTGAGCTGGAAAGTGAAATATAGTGGGAAGAGCCCTGAACTAAGTTAGGGGACATGGGTGGGATTCCCAGTTCCGCCTACCCATATCACTTTGAAAAATTTCAAGTATTTTGAGACTTTATTTGACCAGTGAAAACTGAGGTCAGAATACTTTTCCTTTCAATTCAATACCCTACTCAACTAAGTTATCATGAGTACCAAATGAAACAGTATCTGCAAAAGAGGTTTAGAAAATGGTATATATAAGAACATAAACCTGAAGTATTACCATTATACAGAATTTTTTTAATACAGCAATTTTTAAAGAAAGAAATAGTAATCACTACTCCCATCCTCAGGAGACTAGGAGGGTCCTAGATCTGTGACAGAACCACCCAGTGGACACTTAAGGATTTGATTCTGTGGGGTTGGGGGTGGTAAGGGGAAGAATGCATACCTGAATCTTCACTTGATTATAGCAAGCTGGACAGCTGAATGCTCCATGCTCACAGTTGGGGCCACCAAATCCTGGCTTGCAAACACAGGTGCCATCACTTCGACATTCTGCAGGCTCTGAGCCCATGGGGTTACAGTTGCAAGCTAGAGACAAAAGACAGACAAATGGAGCATTCACATCAAACTAGTCTAGAAACTGGAGGTAGAGCAAAGATACAAGGAAGGAGATCAAGCCTCCAACAGCAGAGAATCCTTCTATACCTCTATGCACCTTCTTAATACAGATAGGTCTTAGGAACCATGTGGCAGGTTTGCCTGGTGTGTGTGGATGCAGGGAGATTACAGCCTTTCTGGCAGCACTCATTTTCCTCCCCTGGTTAAACTAAAAGCCTGTTAGATATTCTGCGGGCACTCTGGCTTTGCTTTCAAGGTGAATAACATTTCTTCTGGGCCCATTACATGCCAGATGTAGACATCCCCCTCTATTTTGCAGATGAGGGATGTGAGCTCAGGAAAGTTGACTAATTTGCCTGAGGTTACATGGCAAGTAAATGGCAAGCTACAATGAGAGCTCAGGAAGAGCCAATGTTCTTTCCTCTGTTCTGCGGCCTTTGGTGTAGGAAATACAGTTAAGAAAGCAATACCTTTACTCATTCAATCAAGTTGATTAAGCCAGGTTCTGTTATAGGAGTTAAGGATATGACAGTGGGTGAGACACTTCTCTGATGCTTACAGTGATTCTCTGAGTTGTTCTATCTTCAGTGCTCACAAAATGCTGATTACATATCTAAGTATGTTATCATTATTTGCATACATATTTGTCTATCTTCCTTATTATCATACAGACTCTTCGAGAGTTGGGATGACTTATTCACCATTATGGCCTCAGTATCTAGGTCCACACTGGGTACATGGTATGTGCTTGATAAAGGATAGTTGAGTGAAGAAATGTGTGGTGTAAAGCCCGTGAAATTTCTGTTAGTAACCTAGAATTACGGCTAAAACTAAAGACAGAATATAGTTAGAATATATAACTAGAATTATAGTGTTTATAGTGTGCTTTCTTGTATCCACCACTTTGAGTTAAATATTAATCACACATATGAGGAAACTGAGGCTCAGAGGGATTAATTGGCATAATTAGCATAATATAATAGGTATGTTACAAAACTGGACTTGAACTCAGTCCTGTTGGTGTCATATGGGCTTTTCCTCTCATAAGATGCTTTCTAGCACATCACAGCTAACCCAGAGGTTGGGGTCCGGGCTGGTCTGGCCTAGAATTCCCGAAGGGATTTGTACCACTAAGTAGAAGCCTCAGGTTGCAGAGGTCCTCAAGCACTTCAAGGTGGAGACTCAGGTGCAAGTGGGAGGCTGTGAGCTCCATGCAAACCTCTGGGTCTTCATGAGGAACCAAGAGTCTTCCAACCTGGGTGTCCAGAGTAGCTCTGGACTTTTTTTTTTTTTGAGACGGAGTCTTGCGCTGTTGCCCAGGCTGGAGTGCAGTGACATGATCTCGGCTCACTGCAACCTCTGCCTCCTGGGTTCAAGAGCTTCTTGTGCCTCAGCCTCCTGAGTAGCTGGGATTACAGGCACCCACCACCACGTCCAGCTAATATTTGTATTTTTAGTAGAGATGGGGTTTCACCATATTGGCCAGGCTGGTCTTGAACTCACAACCTCAGGTGATCCACACGCCTCAGCTTCCCAAAGTGCTGGGACTGCAGATGTGAGCCACCATTCCCGGCCCCATTCTGGACTTTATAAATAAAGTTAGGGTAAACAAACTCCTGAGTTCTGGGCACTAAGGTCAGCCTGGGACTGAGGGGTGAGTCTGTGGGGCAGGCCAGCTCCTCTAGAACTGAACTTGCCTCTGGAATATAACATGTGCAAAGATTTGAAAGAAGAGCTGGGCAAGAGGACCAGTCTGCACATTCATGCTTTGATCTGCAGCAGGTCTCAGGAATGCTCCACTATAGCTGCTGCTTTGAAGTTGTCTTGTTAGGAGAACTTTCGACTGTTCTTTCTACACATCAATTATGCTGACTTCCTGAGAGAGTCTCTTAAACTTCTTTACAGCCCACTCCCCTTCCCACTTGAGTTTGCTCAGGCTTACTCTCGAATCATTTATTACTCTCCTACAACAGGTTTGGCAGCCACTTTCCTGCCTCCCTGCCTTGGGATTGGGCATAGGATGTGGCCCCGTGTTATATCCTCTTCCGTGTAGGAATGTAAACCTGACCTTTTTCACTTCTCCCACCCAGCTTTAACCTAGCTCTGTCTTCCAGAGCCTGGCTACAGGGTAAACCTGTCTTAAGGCCTTTGACAGAGGAAGAAAGGCCCAGGGTGCTCACAGGCCAGTTTGGTCAGAGAACCAAAGTAACATCACGATATGAACTGCCATTGCCCCTGCTTAGATGGCAAGCAAGCGCATACATACACAGGCACACAGACACAGCCTGCCTGGGGTGGAGTCCTACCTCGACACTTGTCTGCTGGGTTGGGAGCCAACGGGTCCCCGAAGTAGCCTGCTTTGCACTGGTCACAGTAGATGCCGGCTGTGTTGTGGATACACTTCAAACACCTGCCTGTCAGCCGGTCACAGTTCCCAGAGGCACTGGGGTCCACATTGTTGTTGCATTGACAGGGCTGACAAGGCCTCACTGGGCCATGTTCACCAAAGGGGTCCCCAAAGTAGCCATCAGCACAGAGCTCACAGCGGGCACCTGGGAAGGAACAAATGACCAAGCCTAGGTCGACATCCATCGGGAGGAAGACCAGACGCGGAGGCCTAAAGTTGTGAGTCACCCTCTAGAAGAGCCAGAGAAATGTGCTTCCCTAGGGACCCCAGAACAAAGCCCTCAGGAGCAGGCAGCAAGGCAGGGCTGGCCCTCTCTCTCCATGCCCGCCGCAGGTTGCAGAACACAGCAGCGCCACTAGGAGGCTTAACTAGCTGGCTGGGAAAAAGCAGGCAGCTCCACAGAAGTATTAAGGTTTTGAGCAATACCCCCAAAACTGCTGCTGAAGAATCCATTCTTCTTTCAGACTGACTAGCAGAAGGATGTGACATTTAAGAGGTCACTAAGTTTTCCCTCTTTATCTTAGTTCATTAAGAAACAAACCATGTGCTTGGCCTGAAAATATCATCTTCTAATGACAAATCTCTCAAAACAGCTTTAGGTGTTTTCTCCCATAATTGCACTCTGCTCTTGCTTAATCCACTTCACCTCTTGGGCATCGCAATATCTTATCTTTAAGATATTATCTTTAGAGTGAGCACATTTAGGTGAACCCTAAGTCATTATAATTTCCTAGAAATTTCGGAATGGAAGCTATTTGCACACATTCATGGCATCAGGACAAGAAGAGGCAGGTGGCAGAGCAGACCCGTGGCCTTACCGGTGACCCCAGGAGGGCAGTTATTGCACACCACCTCCTCCGTCTCCGGCATCACTGAGCAGCTGAACCCGTTATGACAGGGACATGGCTTGCAGCTGCGGGGATCGTGTGGATCGTTGTAGAAACCAATTGGGCAGTCAGCACACTCAATGTCAGGATTCTCATCCCCTGAATAACAATCTCCTGGGGGTAGGAGAAGAGTGGAGGGGCAGAGAAGTGAGCAGGGTCAGACAATACATTTCCTTCAACATGAATCAGAATGTAGAATGTCAAAGCCTTCCTTTCTGACGCCTTCCCCAAAGTGCCTGAGCACTGGCATTCACCCCTCCCATAGAACCAAATCTAAACACGGCCAAGACCCTGAATCTCACCCTCACTCCCCTATGCAAAGTAGATGCTCACTTCTTTTACTATCCATAACTTAACACTGTTCCCCATGTTCTCTGTGGCCTGACACCATTTGTCGGCACATTCATTTAGACCTGGACTTGTCTTTGATCTCCCCACACAATTCTTGCAACTCGACACCAACTCTTCCACCCAGCACTGAACCATGACAACCATTTCCTGTAACCAGGCACCTTTCTCACAACCTTGTGGCATTTCCACAATGAATAGGATTGAGTGTAATAAGGCACCATGGCCATCTTCCCTGACTCCAGCTCAGCTCTCTTTAATCCTTTCCCACCTCTGATGTGAGTTCAGCCATGGTCTTTCTTACACAGCTCTCTCTCTTCCACACGACACCCCAGCCACCTGGTCCAGGTGTCGTTTCACTCACCTGTGTCTGGATCACAGGCCCCTCCCCCTTGACAGTTACAAGGAATACAGGTGCCAAAAGGCCCCAGTCTCGCTGAATCTCTCTTGTAGCCAGAAGCACAATCCTGGCAGAATTGCCCCTTGTACCCAACAGGACATATACACTGTTCAACCCAGGGTGCTGGGGCTCCAGAGACAGGACGGGCTGAAATCAGGGTCACATTGTCAATGTACCCAGTACCTGCAATTGAGAGAACAGGTTAGAAGTTGCAAGTGGTACAGTCTAAAGATCCCAAGTCAGATCTCTCTTGGGATTTTATTTTTCTTAACTCCCTAACAAAGACAGGTGGTGTTCATACATCATGCCATGTAGAGAGGTATAGCAGTCTCCCACTGTGACCGAGCACACAGGCTCTGGGGTCAGAAAACCCAGGGCTTAAATTCTGAATCCACCCTCACTAGCTGTGTAAATTGGGCAAGTCACTTAGCCTCTCCATGACTGTGCTTCGCCAACTATAGACAAGAAGTAATGGTGGTATTTATCTCCTATGTCTGTTGCGAAAATTAAATTAGATAATGCATATATTATAATCTACCTGGCAAACAGTAAGAGTCACCTTCTGCTTCCAACTTTATTTGCTGCATCAGTGACATGGAAATGGTGCATGCTAGCCACGCTTCCTTTTTACGTGAGTGAGTGCAGAAAAGCTTAAGGAACTCTTGTTAAATAATTCTGGTTGGGATTAGGAGGACCCAGCATGTGAAATTCAAAAAAAAAAAAAAAAAGGAATTAATAGAATACATGATGACTCAAACAGGGTAGCATGGAGTATAATCTCCAAAGGAAAAGCTGCTCAAGGAATAAATAAGACTGTGTTGTAGGTGCCATTTCCTAGCTAAGGAAATGTGTCCATTTATTGTAGATTATCTTTCTCAGATAATCATCTTTAATAAAAATTCAGTGGCCCTTTTAGCAAGATAGTGTCATTTACTCTTCATTGGTGCTGGGTGCTGACATCTTTTTAGAGAAACATTTCTTCTAAAAAAGCTTCTAGAATATAAAAATTCAGATTGAGTCAATGATTCTAAGTCAGGATCATCAAGTAACTTATCTACTTGTTTGGAGACTGCCGCCACCTTAGAGAGCTGAATCAAATTAAACTAACACCTAAGAAGAGAGAATAATTTCTCGTAGCCACTTACTGTATTCTCCATATGTAGCTCGGATGCGGAGGGCTGTGAGATTCCGCAGTAACCTTCGATACTCAAAGTAACTCAGCTGGGGGCTCCAATTACTGCTTGGATGCTCATTTAACCTGCATAATTTAAAATCAAAAGCTTTAAAAATCCAATTCTTACCACACACCTACCTGTTATAAATTATGCCTGAGGATACGGGAACAGCTAAGCCCCTTCCCAGTCCTGCTTAGAAGGGGGCACAGGACTGAGAGCCACCTTTTCATAGGCATGTACTTGGACCTTCCTCACTCCATGGGGAGGACAAACCCCAGAGGAAGTGATGGAGGGCATCCCAGTGTGGGAAGTCGAGATCCAGGGGTGACATCACCTGAAGCCGTGATGATTGCAAGTTCTCAGACACCACTTTCTATTCTTGGCCACCCATAAGCTAGTATTAGGAACATCTCCACGTTCCAGAAGTTCTGATTCTCAAGAGCTACTATTCATTTTTTTTTTAAATCATTTCTTTGTTATCTGAGCACATTTTACTTACTTTTATCAAAAATCAGTTTCCACTTTTACACTGTCCACACTTAATACTTTTTAATTTGGCATCATTGTGGCTCACCGCAACATATCACCAGCCCTTGTGCTGTTCTTCTAAATTTTGTTTTGTTTTTTACTGAAGTATCTCATCCAGGAACAACCCTACCCCACCTTTGTTTCATTCACTGATTTGTTAAATAAAAGTTGACTGTGCACTTGGTTTGGGCTAAAAGCTATGTCAGGCTGGAGGACACAAAGACAACAGGGAGAGGTGATCACATCCAGCCAGGGGAGTCCGGTGGGTAGACACACAGTTATAATACAATGCCATGAATGCTATAACAAATGCATGCAGAGTACCATGGAAACACAAAGTGACTGTAACTTTAGCTGGGATTCTGAGAAGGCTGATACAAAGGAAGAACATGCAAGCTGAATCTCAAAGAGTAAGTTCACAAAGCCTGGAAGGTGGGAATGAGTATTCCAGGCAGAAGAGCTGTGTGTGTGTGTGTGTGTGTGTGTGTGTGTGTGTGTGTGTATCATTAGAACACGTATACTCGGATATTTGATCAATTCTTTGTTTGTGTTCTGTGGGTCTTCTTTTCGCTATTGCCATTACCCCTGCCTTGGGTTAGGCCCCTAACCACTCTCAATTGAGCCACTCTGAATGTGTTCTGATGGTCCGGTTAAGGGCCCTACCCAAACTATCATCCATATGGTGCCTGTATTTGCACCTAGCCTTCACACCTGACGACCACACTTCTCGACTTAACAATCTCTCAATGGCTCTGCATCATCTTTCCAGCATGGACAAGATCTAAGCTCCTTGACATGACATACAAGGCCCAACATGATGGGTCCTTTTCCAACCTTTGCAAATGTATCTACCCATCTTCCCCATGCATGCTGTATTCCAGCCATAAATATTGCTTGCCAGTTCTCCCCTATATTATGCCTTTCTGCATCCCCACATATATTCACATGTTAAGGTTGCCCTTCTCTGACTTTTCTCCCTGGAAAAGCCCTGTGGACCTTTCCATTCTTAGCCCACACATTGCCTCCTCCTGAAGGTTTCCCTGACTCCTCCAGGGAGAATCAGGCACTTTCCAAGACCCCGTGAACATGCACCACCCCTAAAGCAATTATCCTACTGTATTATGCTTGCTTTTTAACATGTTATACATCGTACTAGACCATGAGCTCTTGGAAGGCAAAGACCATGTTCCATCTTTATTTCCCAGCCTCCAGTGCAGTACTGAGCACTTATTAGGCACAGCTCCCTTCCCCAACCTCTCTGCAAACACCATGCAGAATCCCTATTCTACAGGATACCGTGCAATCCCTGTAGACACACACAAAGCCATCCATAAAGTCACTCCCACCTCTTTCTCCTACCTCACTTCTCACTGCACTCCTCTCGCCGACTTCATGCTTCACTCATGCTCAACCACTTGGAATTTTCTAAATGCACAAACCTTCTTCAAGCATTGCATTTCCTCTGCCTCGTTAACCTTTCCTCCCTTCTCTTTCCTTAGAGGGCTGCCTTTCACATTTGTCATGTGGTCCTGGGAAGCTTTCCTTCATCATTCCAGTGTGGGTCAGTCATGCCTCCTTTATGTGCTCAGAACTTCTGTGTCCACCTTGCCTATTTCTGTCCCTTGACAAACTGCACTGTAATTATCTATTCATTTTTCTCTCCTATTAGCCTGTCAGCTGCTTGAGGGAAGGAATCATGTCCTTTCTCAGCACATAGCAACCTTCATGGTACGTAAAAGGTGCTCGGAAAGGCTTGTTGAACAAATGAATGATGATTGAATGAATAAAGAATGGACTTGAACTTCAATCATAGTTTGCTCTAATTGACCTACTCGTGGTCTGTCTTTTTACCTGAATGTGTAAGTCTTGGTGAGCCCACAAGGCAGTGTCTTGCCAAGTGGCATCAAGGGAGCTGTGATCCGTAGACCAGCACCTTCCAGGATCACATCATGGGCAGATGGGTGTCTGCCTCCTCTGTCCACACGGTAGTCAAAGGACAGGCTTTGCCCATAGCTCACCTGTTGATTCCCAAGAAATTTGGCTGTGAAACAGAGTTGTAAAAGATTGAGATCAGTTGTGAAACTGGAGAGGCAAACACATGTAAGTTTGCACTGGTGTCAGCAATTTCTGTTGAAGTCCTGTGTCATGCTGCCCCAAAACTCCTTGCTAGGAGAGTCAGGACCTGGTACTGGACATGGCTATGACACTTTGGGCTATGAAGGAGGGTTAGTTAGTGAAATGATAAGAGGGCCTTGTTATAAGACAATTCCATCTATTAGATGATTCATGATGTGGCCCTTATGACAGACTGTTTTGTAAAAATCCCAGGCCTATCAGCATAGCACAACTTGTTACATAATGCTTTAGTTGACAGAATGCCTTCACAAATATCATCACATTTGCTGGCAATAATTCTGGGAGGCAGGCATTAGTATTCCCATTTAACAGTAGAGAAAACTGAAGTTCAGAGAAGTTAAGAGAACAACTTGCCCAAGAATCACATATGAGCTAAGGAAATGAACTGGGATCGGAATTCTAGCCAGTGCTTTTCCACCAAGGCATGTACCACTGATTGATTTTTGTTTTTTTTAACTTACAGGCATCTGAAGTTTTAAGAAATGCTTTGTTTTTGCTTTCCACTTGCTTCTCAATAGACCCATAGGTTTGGCCACAGTCCTTGATTTCTTGCCTTGGTGGTAAACGTAGAAACTTCCCATTTGATTAAAGGAGGTAGCTCAACCAGGGTCTGACCTCTGGGACACCCCATTCTGCTCTGTTGGGCCATTTCTTAATGACTCTCAAATCAGGCTTAGCCCCCAACTCTCTTCTGGGTTTGCACTACCTGGAGATGCTGCTACCCTGAATGCAAAGTTATATGGTTTCCACAATTTCTAACTCAATTTCTCTATCCTGACTTCCTAGTCCTATAAGCTGGCTTCTATAGGAGAAATTATTCCTCACATACCAGGAGCCACAAAATAGACAGGGTCTAGTCGTCGGGCTGAGCTAAACACATCTTGATGGCGCTGTGACCATTGGAGCTTTGCAGGAGACCCATTTCGTTGGACAGCCTTCCAGCCATCAACATCTGGAACACAAACATAATCAGTCTGCATTGGACAAGCCCTCATTATCTATTAAGTTAAACAAGGAAAGATTTGCTTGCCAACAAGTCCTAGTGGTGAGTAGCAAGTGAGGTTTTCTCAATATTTCCACATTTGTAAATGGTCCTTAAAATTCTCCATGTATCTCTCTATGTGGCTCTCAACTTCAGCTGCTCCCACCCCGCAGCTGCTATGATTTCTCATCTTTGAGTCTGACTCGTGATAAGATAGTAGGTTTTCTTCTGCCTATAATTTGCATTTTTTTTGTATTTATATAAACAAGCTCTCACCTTATGAAGTGAGAGGGTCCAGTCTTTTCTTTTTTTTTTTTTTTTTTTTAAGACGGAGTCTCGCTCTGTCACCCAGGCCGGAGTGCAGTGGCACGATCTCGGCTCACTGCAAGCTCTGCCTCCTGGGTTCACGCCATTCTCCTGCCTCAGCCTCACGAGTAGCTGGGACTGCAGGGGCCTACCACCACACCCAGCTAATTCTTTTGTATTTTTAGTAGGGACGGGGTTTCACCGTGTTAGCCAGGATGGTCTCGATCTCCTGACCTCGTGATCCACCTGTCTCAGCCTCCCAAAGTGCTGGGATTACAGGCGTGAGCCACCACGCTTGGCCCGGGTCCAGTCTTTTCAAAGGGAAACTCAGACTTAGTGTTGAAATAATATCAATTTCCAATATTTTTATAGTGTTCTGTAGCTTGGGAACTAATTTCACATAAATCAGCTCATTTATTATATGTGAAAACAGCATTATTAGTGAACGTGGATTCCAGGAAGACTCTTATACACTCTCCAAACCAAATGAATGGTTCCTTTGTGGTTTTGAAATAGATGGGGATGGAAAATTCAGGGAAATAAAAATCTAGTCTCTTTTTTAGTTATTCTTTTAAGTTATGTTCACTGGTATGAGTGAACTATTTTCAGCCTATGACTTTTTCAAGACATCAGGGTATGCCTGAATGCCCTGACAAAATAATGTACATTAAATACTATAAGAGAATTGCTAAAGAGAATCCATCCTGTGAATGCGGAGGTGGTTGTCTGCAAGCACAAAGCCCTGTACAACATTAAATAACTAAAACCTGGGAAATAGAAGCCTTTACCTTGATGAAAGGTAGAGGTGATCTTATGGACACTGTAGTCTGCAGAGCTGCGGCAGCTGGCTGAATGCCCATAGCAGAAACACTGGGTACAGCCTTCAGGGTTCCCCGCATCCAGATTATAGTAACCTGATCGACACCTGCAGTGGCATTGTAGAAATCAGGATATTATAGGTTATTTTTTATTCTATAGAAAGAATATGATGAATGAGTCAGCCTCTCTCTACCTTCTCTTCCATTTGGCCCTATTAATTTTCAGAGGAGGGAAATACCAGATTTCACATACCACCCCCACCCGCAGACCACCAGATGGACAATCACGACCCCCTTAAATGAGACAGCATAAGAAACATTCACTTTCTGTTCCTTTGTAGAACAGAGCCACATTCGTCTTGGTGGTCTGGCATCTGAGTAGTTGGCCAATCCTTGGCAGGAAATTGAGTGGTGGTCAGATGAGCAGAATGGGTGTGGGCAGGGCTATGCAATGCTGCCCTGTCCCGGAGCTACTGTTTAATGGGGACAAAGACTGGGAGGTGGGAACCAGGAAAGGTGAGGCTCCTGCCTCAGCACCACTCAGCTGTATTGACCCCCTCCCCAAGACCACTTAGGTGTTGATCCCCATCTCTGACTCTTGTACCTGGGCTCTGGCTCACTGGGGAAAAGGGCAGGTGAGGATATGACAAAGAAAAAGGATGGCTAAGACACTCTCCAAAAGCCAGGTATAGGCTTGCATTCCACCTCTGCTCCCAGCTCAATCCCTCCAGTGGCTTCTATAAGAACCATGACTAACAGGCGAGTCTTCGATGCTGGAGTCACAGAGAAGAGGGCAGGGGAAGCTGGGGAGGACTTGTTTCTCCTCTGCTCAAGTTAACTACATCCTTCCACATGAAATAATGTGAAATAACGATAGTTTCAATGATCATTTATTTAGCACTTATGTTGTGCCAGGCATATTGTGTGTACTGTCTCATTTAACCTCCCTCCAACCCTATGAGGAATTGCTATTTCCAGTTTTCTTAGATGAGGAGACTAAGGCCAAGAGGTTAAGAAACTCTTGACATATAGCAGGTAAGTGGCTGAGGCAAGATTGAAACTCATGTACATCTGTCTCCAAATCATGTAGTCTAGGCCACTGCACCACATGTTGGGGGGAATGTTCTGAGTACGGTATCACAGAAAAGCAGGGTAGCTGTGAAGAGCAGGTGCTTCAGAGAACAGTTGTAACTAAATAAGCTTTGTTTTTTCTCTAAGAGCAAGAGTTAAAAGAATTATTATGGTTTCTATGGAGAAGAAACCTGCCGATTAAAAGAGCTTAAAAAAACAAGGAAGGATGGGAGGGGAGGAGTGGGGAGGGAAGAAAAAAGAAGGGAAAGGAAGGGAATTAGGCAAAACTAAATGATTGTGTTTAGGAACACACTGGGGTCATAAATTACGAAGCAAACAAAGCGATTACCATAAAAGTCAGAATAGAGGTCACTTCTAGGGAGGAGGGGGGCACTGTTACTGGGATGCAGTTTTAGCAGACGTCTATTTCTTACCATTGGTGGTGATAACATTTCTTTTATGTGGCATTCTATTTCTGTCTTTTATTTTGAAATGAAAAAGGCTTTCGACAAGTGACTTCCCTTTTAACACTTAAGCTTTATGTCCCTGCCTTCACCTCAGCAGCCAGGAACCCCTGAAAACACAAGCTAGGAGTGTATTTGACATTTCCTCTGTGCAGGTACAAGTGACTGGCAGGGTGCCAAAGAACTGCTTTCTTACTTTTAAGGAAATGAGGAGGAAGCCTTTGCTTCTGACGCCAGCCTCACAGCCCTCTGCTCAACAGCCTCTGGGAGGGAAGAGTTTAAAGCCTGAGCGCAGTTGTACTTAAGGCACATCCTGCACCGGCAGCTTGTGGGGATGGCGCCTCACTGCTCCACCTCCTCCAGTGTGGCTTGGCCCAAAGGGCTCTTACCTCCTCCTAGCCCCACGCCCATTCGTGTGTGTGCATGTAACTGCCATCTTATCCCCAGGGCAGTGCCTTTTCTATACACGATGGTTATATATGGCCATATGCTGTGATAGGCCCTCTTACAAGAATTTTCGCAGCATGTTTAATTAGGCCAGGCCTTTCCTGCAACCAGCCTGAGTCCCAGGATCTCACTATGAATTACTGCCTCATACAGAGCACCTGGGATTCGGAGCCAGCTGGTGGGGAGAATCTCTGGGGCCTTGTGCCTCTCCCAAAGTCAAAACAAAGAGAAGGGGCCCAGAGCAGAGTATGGAGTCCAGTGAGATTTGGACGCTCGGTGTGTGTGTGTGTGTGTGTGTGTGTGTGTGTGTGTGTGTGTGTGTGTTTGTTTTGTTGTTGTTGTAAAACCTTAGTTTTTGAGGACAGAGAGCAGGAAGAAGGTCATCAACATTTGTCAAGTATCCCTTTTCCATAATTACACTCAGAGGATTAATTCTCATGCTGGTTGGCAAGGGACTCTCTCTGCTGTTTGTAGGGCCACAGTTCACACAGACCTATCACAGCGTTCTCCAGCGACAGCTGGCTTGCAGACACAGCGGCCCGCGTCACAGGGCCCTGCGATGCCAGCTGGGTCACAGTCACACTTGGAGTCTCTGGGAAAGAAGAAAAAGAAAATTAGGGACATGCTTCCAAATGCTTCACAACTATGCACATAAAAATCAACTGCCCATGAGCAAACATCACGAAGCTGAGCAAGTCCTTCTTGGATGAGGCTTCTCCTAGCCATCCTCGCCTGCGCGGACCTCTCTCACATACTTGAGGACTCACTTGCCTACACCAGTGCTGCTCAGAGTGTACTTGGTGGGTGGCAGCTGGGCCGAGAACTGTCTGCCACTCCTAAAGAGAGCAGGGGTTTGTGCCAGAATGTAAACCAAGTTCATCACTCAATTGTTTAGTTTACTTTGGTTGACTGTTTGGCTCAGTTTATATATATTTTTTAAATTATCATTTGTTTCCCTATTGTTTAATTCAATGATATCTGCTTTTTATCATAAATAATTCCATCTACCTGCTATTTTATTCCATTCAGTTCTTTCTGTTGGTAATTCCTCAATTGAGATATAATTCATATGCCATGCAATTCACCCATTTAAAATGTACAATCCAATGGTTCTTAGCTGATTCTCAGATTTGTACAGCCATCACCATCAATATTAATTTTAGAACATTTTGATCATTCTGGAAAGAAATCCTGTGCCCTTTAGCAGTTGTGTCCCACACCCTGCCACATCTCCTCCCTCCAGTCCCACTTCCAGCCCTCGGCAGCCACCAGTCTACTTTCTGTCTCTCCAGACTTGCCTATTCTAGACGTTTCCTATAAATGGAATTATACCATATGTGGTCTTTCGTGACTGGCTTCTTTCACTTAGCATGATGCTTTTGAGGTTCATCCATGTGATAGCATGTGTCAGTACATAAATTCTTTTTGGTGACGGAATACATATATTCTTTTTGGTTACTGTTTTCACTTTTCAGCTATTATGAGTAATGTTGCTATGAATGTGTGTGTACAAGTTTTTGTGCAGGTATCTACCTTCTCATTTCTCTTGGGTGTATACCTAGGAGTGGAATTGCTGGGATTGCTGGGTTTAATGGACTTTTGTTTGTTTGTTTGTGGCAAGATTTTCTCAATGAAGGTATCAGAGCTTTCACTGAATTCTGGCACAATCTCTCTATCTCATCCATCCCTGCTTCTGTCACCCACTTTGCACCCAATCATGTGTTTTATCTCATTGCTCAAAAACCAGGTTTATTGTCTCTTCTCTACTGACCTGTTCCTCCTCTGCCTGCCCTATGACCCCACCCAAATCCTGCCCAAACCTGGAGCACCCTTGACCCCTCCCTCTCCCTCACATTCCTCCTCCAGTCACATGCCAAGTCTAGCAATGCTTATGGCTGGAATTTCTTTGCCAATCTTTATCTTTGAATTCCCATGGCCTCCTTCCTTCTTAGCTCCTTCTCTGCTGCTTATCTGGACCATCTGACAAACACGTATTCAGTGTCTACTGGGTGCTCAGAACCAGGGATGCTAAGAGAAATAGGAACAGTCCCCATTCCATAGGAGTCCTGTGCCCGGGCGGGTGTGTGGATCGCAAGGGCAGCAGGCACATGGCCAGCTGCAGATGCACTGGACACCCCCGAGGTGCCTCTTCCCACTCCAGGCATGGGGACACAGAAGCAAACAAGACAGAACCACAGGGGGCTTACGTTTTAGTGTGAGAAATGGGCAAACATGAATAGAAAATAAGGTATGGAGTGAAACAGCAGAGTGAGAACACAGAGAGGTGGGACTGCTGCAGGAAGGCCTCTGTGAGGAGATAGCGGGGTGGGGATGGAGCAGGAGGCACTGCATAGCTTTGGGGAAGGCAGAGCTCTCCAGGATGCACCAAGGCCACATGCACTTGGCTCTTTGAAGAAAGGAAGGAAGGCTATTGTGGCTTCCCTGCGGAGTGCAGGGAGCAGGGAGGAAAGTGGCGAGAAACCAAGCAGGCACCTAGGCTGAGGGTGGAGAGGGAGGGGACCTTGCAGGACCTTGATAAGTTTTATCTCATTCTGAATTGGGGCGGGGAGGCAGAGCTAACAGAGGGCTATGTTTTAAAAGGGTTACGAAGGAGGAGTGGGGCAGGGGTGATATCTGAAGACCATCTGAAAGGGTCAGGGAAGGCCGGACCAGAACAGATGCCAAGAGAGTATGAGAACTTGGGACCTTGACAACTGGGACACTGCAGTATGGCTGAAGGGCAGCTCCTGTCCCAGCAAGGAGCTAGCAAAGTGGGCAATGGGACGCGCCTCCTCTGTGTGAGCCTTGCTAGCCAATGCCCAATGCTTCACTGCCAAGCCCCCGCCAAGCCATCCCAACACTTGCCAGCTTGCATCTCTACAGATTGGTTACGTGATATTTAATGCATACTCATCTCCCAAAAAATATTTGAACAGGGATACAGGATATTCCAAACTAAAGGGGATCAAGATTATGCAGAACAGTTCTACCCAAATTCACTGGGGCCAAAATGGGTCCCAGGTTACTTGAAGGACTTGTTGCCTCCCTTCTAGTTCATCTAGAGGGAAGCAATTGCCAGAGAAAAGGACATGGGTTCTGAACCCAAAACTCTGAGCTTAAGTATTAGGTCCAGTCTCACCAGTAACATCAGGCAACTTAACCTCATATGGTTTAAGTTTCTTATCTTCGAAATGCATATAATGATAATCCCAACCTCTTAGGGTTTTGTGAGGATTAAAGTAGATAGCCCACATGATGTACTCTCAAAGCAGTATTCGGCACAGGGTAGGGGCTCAGTAAATACAAGTGTTTGCTAAGGTTTATATAATTGTCATCACTGAGTTAGTGACAGCCATGGTGGGATGCAGATACTCACAGCAGTCTCTGGTCTTGGGTGCACCCCGCATCCGTGAGCATGTGGAAGCCTGGCAGACATCGGTCGCATCTGGCTCCTGTCACACCTGGTTTACAGCTGCACCGTCCGGAGTTGTCACATTGAGCACTAAGAGAACCTGAAACCCACAAGGTAGGGGAAAGGAAAGAAGAAGAGGAAATATTTAATGTATGCGGCATTGGAAGCAACTATCACCCTATGGGTGCTCCGTAAACAGGAAGTAAGAAGCACCATCTGCTGCTTTTAACAGTCATTTCACATCGTCTGTGTATTCTTCTACCCACCGGGGATGGTGCTGACAGCTGAGGATGTCTTGCTCAGGGAGAGGAATTAAATTACTCATAAAAGCATTTGTCTTTGTCTGTCTGCTCTGATTGTGACAGTAGTTAGCATGTAGCTCACTGCTTTTTGAAAGAAGTCCATCAAATCTTTAAGATCTCAAGGAAAATTTGTGAATGAGCACATTGGCCTCCTAGAAGAGAGTTCATATCTGAAAGTGAGTAGCATTCTCTCTTATCCCTGGCAGGCAAAGCCATCTTTTAAGGGTCAGTGCTCATATGGTATGATTTTTAAGAACATAAAAAGGGCCATTATCCAAAAATATCCACCTGCCAGGAGTGCTGGAGAGTGTACCCTGTGGTACGCCCCCCAGTGAGATGTACCCTGTGTGCCTTACCTAGGGGACTGTACCTGTCTTATGATTCTGCTTTTTACAGATATGCTCCTAGTTGCAAATGGATCCTCTCAGATTGAGTGTTCATGAAAAACTCAGGGCAACAAAATGTGTCACTGTGGGATGCTGCCAGGTCTCACCACCTGCCCTTCCACACTCACTCCCACTCCAGTTCCATCTTCTCTCACCCAGGCCCTGCCTCGCAGTCTCCTCCCTGCCTCCATCCTTGCCTCTCCACACTCCACAGAGAAGCCAGGATGTTCTTTAAAAATGTAATTTGATATTTAGGTCCTACGGTGGCCCCCCGACTCTAAGCAGAATAAGATGCCGACTTCATATCATGGCCTGCAAGACCCTACCTCTTTTACCTCATCTCCTACCCTCCTTCACCAGGTTCCAGCAAACCAACTCTCTTGGTTCAGGCAAAGTGCTAAGCAGCTTCCCTCAAGATATTTGCACTTGCTGCTCCCTCGGTCTGGAATGCTCTTTCCTCAAACTTCCCCTAGTTGGCACATTCTCAGCACTCAGGTCTCGATTAAATATTACTTTTCTAGAGAAATCTTCTCTGACTCCTGCATCTAAAATCCTATCCCACCCCTACCCCAGTCCTCAGCCCTACTTGACTTAGGATGATCTCACCTTATGTCACCTGCCGTATTCCCAATGCCCAGCATGGTGCCTGACACAAGGCAGGTGCCCAGAAATCTGTTCAACTAATGTGTGTATGCCAAGGAGGAGGGCTGGGCTGTTGTGGAAGGAGCTGAGAGAAAGCCAAAAGATGAAGTGGAAGGCTAGCTAGGTACACCTCAGCTACCTTATAATTCCCCTGCAGTTCAGTGGAAATGTAAAATAATCTGTATATCTTTTTTTTTTTTTTTAAAGACGAAGTTTCACTCCTGTTGCCCAGTTCGGCAATCTCCACCTTCCGGGTTCAAGTGATTCTCCTGCCTCAGCCTCCCAAGTAGCTGAGATTATAGGCATGCGCCACCACGCCCAGCTAATTTTGTATTTTTAGTAGAGACAGGGTTTCTCCATGTTGGCCAGGCTGGTCTTGAACTCCCAACCTTAGGTGATCTGCCTGCCTTGGCCTCTCAAAGTGCTGGGATTACAGGCATGAGCCACCGCACCTGGCCATGATCTGTATATCATTTTTTTTTTTTCCTGGCTCACTGCAACCTCTGCCTCCTTGGTTCAAGTGATTCCCCTGCCTCAGTCTCCTGAGCAGCTGGGACTACAGGCCTGCGCCACCACACCTGGCTAATTTTTGGTATTTTAGTAGAGGCAGGATTTCACCATGTTGGCCAGGCTGGTCTCGAACTCCTGACCTCATGATCCACCATCCTCAGCCTCCCAAAGTGCTGGGATTATAGGCATGAGCCACCGTGCCCAGCCTATATCTTAAGTATCTGTAATGATTAGGCTATCCATAGTCTATGAAGCCAAGGGAACATTGACCAGTCTCTACATGTTTGTTTTTTAAATTTATTATCTTTCTGTGAACTTGTAATTCACTAGTAGAATTCAAATTGATAAAGGTACCAGTTCTGTGCCTGTATGAAGACTTTATGCAGCATGTGGAATGTGAAATAAATGAGTCACATTTATAGTTTGAGTCTATGAACATCTACGTGTCAACTCTGCAAGGCTTGAAGGAGCCTTCAGTGATAATAGAGTAAATGACATTTTTGGAGCATCTCCTTAGATGTTGAGTTAGGCACTTTATATGTATTAGCTCACGCTATTTAGTAGTGAATTAAAAGTTCACAGCAGAATAACAGATCAATTTCTGCATAATAGGAACTCTCAGAGGTTTAGGCAGGCAGTGACAAGTTCAGACCTGCACTTAGAAAGAGAACTCTAGAGCAGTCTGCAGGATGGCTTAGAGAAGGCAAGACCAGCATGTCTCCTCCCATGCCATGATGGCCTGGATTAGAGGGGTCTGAGTGACAAGAGAAGGAGGGAAGCATTTTGAGAGCCACTGTGGATATAGAGCAAACAGATTTAGGTGACTCTTGGGTTAGGAATGATGAGGGAGAGAGGATCATATTGATGACACTCAGGTCCCCAGAGTCCATCACCTGGCTGGACTGTGATGCTGTTTACCAAACCAGGGAAAACAGGAGGAGGACCAAGATCTCAGGTTGAATCATCAAGAGAAGATAATGAGTTTAGTTTTGGGTATATGAACTTGAGTTTCTAGGGGCATATAAAGGTGGAAATGTTCATCTGGAACTCAGAGTCTACAGATGAAGATCTAGGAGCCCTCAGCACACAGGATGAATAGGAAGCCATAGTAAATGTGAGATCAGTCCAGAAGTAGATAGAGAGAGGAGGGGAAGTGGTGAGGACATAGATAAAGCCCATCTATTAAGAGAGGATGATCGGAGAGGGAGAAGCCTCAGGACAGGGTCTAATCAAACAATGAGCAATGGAAGGCAGGGAGGAGAGGTCTAAGGAGGGTGAGGGGAGGAGGAGAGAAGGAAGGTTTTCAAAGCCTAAGGCAAGAGAACTTTTAAATAAGATGAGAATGAAGAGAGGCTATTTGGTTTGATGTTTAGAGACTTCATGCTCATTGCTCTGTGAGTGGTCGGCAGAAGGAAGGAAAATTCCTTTTTGAATAATGCTCTGATAAGTAACATTAAATAGAAGTCCCTCATGATGAAATTTGGTTGTTTTTAACATGAATGGATGCTGATTTGGGGGATCAGAAACACATTTTTTCTCCATTCAAATTAATTACACTTTCCATTTCAGAAAACTCTCCCTGCAGTAGTTTTTCAGAAATGAATTATTTTTATAAAGTGGGGGAAGAGGGTAATTCAGGCTCTAACTCTGAATATGACTAACTTATTTCATGTTCCAAAACTTCCAAAATAATAGCACTGGTTCTTCAAAGTCTCACTCAAAAAAACCACCTGCCCCAATTCTCACATCATGAACTGTACTTAGGGATTGTAAACAATTGGTTTTAAAGAACAGATGAGGAATAACTTCCTGTTTCAAATTTGTGTCCCAGTAAGCACATTCATGCTTTATGTAGATATAGCCTACATGCATTTGAAGACTCAGGAAGGTATTAAAAAATGATAAATATTTAAAATTTAAGGCCGAGCATGGTGGCTCATGCTTGTAATACCAGCAGTTCGGGGAGACTGAGGCAGGAGGATTGCTTGAGCCCAGGAATTTGAGACCAGCCTGGGCAACATAGACCCTGTCTCTACAAAAAAATAAAACATTAGTCAGGCATGGTGGAACACACCAGTAGTCCCAGCTACTCAGGAGGCTGAGGCAGGAGGACTGCTTGAGCCCAGGAGTTTGATGGGCTGCCATGATGGAGCCGCTGCACTCCAGCCTTGGCCACAGCGTGAGATCTTGTCTCAAAACAACACCAAACCCAATAAAAACAAATAAACAAAAAATATAAACTGAGAGAATTTGCATCCTTTTGAGAATCCTTTTAAAAATATATACACTTGCATTTAAAAACATGTTTTAAATAATTACTCAAATGTTATAGTCTGAATAATACACTGTCAGCATCAAAGATATGTAAAAAAATATAAAATTAAGAGAGTAAGTCCAATACCACACAGACCTCAAAAACTTAGCTGTTGTGGGAGGAAAAAACTTGCACACACAGTGAATTTCAAAGTATCTGCAAAAGGTTATCAGGGCTTAAATATGCGGTTGGAAGAGCTGAAGATAACTCAGCCCTGTTGCTGAGCCCACAAAGTCATAATCTAAAAATAAGCCTAATTTCTGCATTTATGGGAAATCAATATAAAGTCCAAAATTGGTGACTACTCTGGGATTTAGTAATGCCGTTGGCTTCGTTTGACATACATGTAATGATAGCATTTTTTGTAAGACATATTATTTTGCATTTGAAATGGAATATGCAACAAATTTCCCTGTCAAGTTATTATCTGAAAGTGAAAAATATCCTCTGGCTAATTGGGATACTGAGAAATCACATAGGGAATTAAACTTGTGCTAGTGGTTTGGTGACATGTGCAGCTGAGGAGCAGCTGGGGACAGCACATGGTGGGAACAGTCTCTGTCACCAATGTGTCTTTCAGCCTCAGCAGTTTGGACCCTGAAAGTTCAGTTTCTTCATCTCTTTAACAGTGGAGGTGGGATGTGTTAACACATGTTGTCAGACTGTTATGAGGACTGAGAAGGACATCATCTATGAAAATGTTTTGGAAAATTATAAAGCATTAGTCAGATCTTAGGAAATAATATCCATCAAGCTTTTTGTGTACACAAAAATTGTCTGCTTTGGGGCGTAGAAAAATGCCATTCTGATTTTTTTTCTTTCATATGGAGGGAATAAGAGAACTGTTCTTGATCAGAAGATATGGCTCACAACTTTAGTTCTTGCAATCTGTTGCTGGAAGACTTTAGGCCATTCATTAATTTTTCCAGGTCTCAGTTTCCCCACTGTCTTAATAAGAAAAACAGCTATATCAATTAACAATTTACTGAGTTGCCCGCCATGTGCTTGTCAAACACCATTTTATCTCCACAGGGTCCCATGACATCAATATCATGATCACTCTTTAACAGATGGGGATGCTGGAGCAGCAAGAGGTTAAGGAGCCTGCCCAGAGTGACCTAATGGTGGTGGTTGTGTCCAGATTTGCACCCTGGCTGCCTGGCTCTATAATCCACCACTGTACTCTACATTATTACCTTTGATGTCAACAAACCTGGTCCTGAACTCTTACTCTGCCTCTTAGCTCTATAACCTTGGACAAGTTTCTTCCCCTCCCTCCCTAAGTCTCTGCTACATCATTTGTGAAATGGAAAAAAACATAGCCCCCTCTTTATAAAGTTATTGGTGAAGATTAATTAATTACTGGATTAAAAGCACCTAGAAAAGTGCCTGGCCCAGGGTTGGCATATGGCACATGGCACATGTTAACTATCATATAAGACATAAATCAATATTGGGCTCCACCACTTCCTGCCAAGCTGTTCCCACTGAGTCTGGGATATCTATTACCCAAACGAAAAGGAGCCAGTTTCACTACCACTGGGCAAGCAGTAGACTACACGCTGAAACAGAAGAGATGGCATGGTAAATCCTTCTTTACCATCCTTCTGTGCTAGGCGGCAGCTTCCTGGTCTACCCTGAGACTAATAACCTTGTCTTCAGGCCAGGCTTTCAAGCTGAGCCAATTAAATTTCTAGTTTCATTCTCACTGATCATTTCACTGGGATGACCCAACTCTGGTGACTCACAATGAAGCTGCATGACCTAAGGCAATAGGAGCTCTTCAGAGAGGTTAAATGCCCATTAAAATGGAATAATTTGTCCTTTAATTTTTTATGAAGTTCTTCGATTCATAGGGAGGACTGCTAAGTCCAAAAGATTCTGGATGCAAATTCTACACAACAAAGCTAAACTAATCGGAGTCAAACCACATTGTAACAGCAACTTAGGTGAATGTGGGGGGTGACTGCTGCGATATCTCACCGCAGGGTCACCCAGTTTTCTATGACTCCCAACCCACTCTACCAGCAACTCATGGCTGCACCAGAATCTGCCCATTTTTAGATTCTTTCAAGCTGCAGCTATCAATTGGTTCCACAGACCTACTACACTAAGTCATTGCCATGCAAAAAGGCTGTATGCTTTAAGTGGATCAATATTTATCATAGGATGCTATTAAACACTTTCTAGCAAAGTAGATAATGCCAAGAAAGATAATAGACAAATGAACCGTTTAAAAAAAAATCTTATTTATAGAACCACCTCTCTCTCCCCCTTTATATTTACTAACTTGTCTTTACTGTCTGTCCACAATGAATACAGCACAATGAATACACACAGTGTGTGTATCTGTGTGCACAGCAAAGACCTACAGTTATATGAATATAGCACTGTGGGATACTTAAAAAAAAAAAACACACACACACTGGCCAGGTGCGGTGGCTCACACCTGTAGTCTTAGCACTTTGGGAGGCTGAGGCAGGTGGATCACGAGGTCAGGCACTCAAGACCAACCTGGCCAACATAATGAAACCCCATCTCTACTAAAAACACAAGAAATTAGCTGGGCATGGTGGTGGGCGCCTGTAATCCCAGCTACTCGTGAAGCTAAGGCAGGAGAATCACTTGAACCTGGGAGGCAGAGGTTGCTGTGAGCCAAGATGGTACCACTGCACTCCAGTTTGGACGGCAGTGTGAGACTCTGTCTCAAAAAAAGAAACAAACAAAACAAAACAAAACAAAACAAAAAAGCAAACTAGCTCTCCTATGAACCAGCCACCCCATTAGGTGTTTCCTATTTGTTATTTTGTTTTATCTTGTTAGCAACCTAATGAAAGACTTCAATTTTCCTGTGTACTTGTCTGTCTCCTTTATTAGTACAACTTCATATTGCTAGCACCTAGCACAGCACTAGAAACAGATCTTTCTAATTCCTTATTTTTCAAGAGGTTGGTCGAATGGATGGCTATGGATATGAAGAACTATCCCTGAAAGAGTGCAAGCTTCCTTTGTCACCTGCCTGGAAAAGACTGTCACCTGCCTGGAAAAGTTAATAGTGTGACTCTTTGTATTAGAATTCAAGACAACATGCCCTCAAGGTCCCAGCTGGTTCCACCAACCTCTACTTAAGAGAAACATGTTTCCTTTCAGATTGAAACTGCTAAAAAGACCAATGTCTGGTAGGTTCCCAGTTGTTTGTGAAGTTGAACATCTCCCTCTTGGCCTGCTTGCTTCCCCTGTTTTCTTTCTTTTTTCCTCCCTTGTTCCCTTCTTTCTTCTTTTCCTCCCTCCTTCCTTCCCTCTTGTCTCCCCACTGCTCCATCTCCCTCTCCCTCTTTCCCCCCTTTTCAGCTACCTTTGGAGTTACAATTGCAGGGCAAACAGCGGTCCCTTTCTCTGTGCCGGTAAAAGCCGTCTTTGCACCTCTCGCAGTGAATGCCATCAGTGTTGTCATTGCAATTGAGGCAGCGGAATCCATTACCAGTGTGTCTGTGAAGTTCCTGATCAAAGATACACTGCCTGGACTTCCCATTGCAATCACAGACTGGGGAGGAAGCATACAAAAGAGATGGTCAGGAAAAAAACCTCAGGAACTGTTCTAGCAGGTGTTTATGTTATTATTGATAGAAATTATGCATGAGTATGATTTGGTAACCTAAACTCCTTGGGGGAGGAAGGTATGAGAGTGCAATTGGCAGTGTGGGGACCCTGGGGACGCCTGCTCCACTTAAAGGAAGCAGGCACTATGCAATGCTGGTGGGCTGCTGCCTGGGAGAACATGGGCTCAGGGTTGCCAGACTGTCCAGTTCCTCGAGAGAAACCCAAAATGTTAAATTACATTTTTATGCGGATATTTCTGATTTAAATGTTTGCAAGGAGTTCATTTCAAAACACTGCAATCCCATAGAGCAAGTCTCTGGGCTCAAGGAGACCTGAGGGTGGGCAGCTGCGGACTCAGCACAGCTACTAGCCGATGGTGTCGCTGCTCAAGATACACAACACCCATCCCTCCGGTGCCCGTCAAGGCGAGGAGCGGACGTGACTGTCTGGGCACGTGTCTCCTCCCAAAGCCAGGTGTCCTATGAAGAATGACCTTTCTCAAGTATCTAGGAAGCCCATCCTGCAGATGTTCCAGAGAGACTCGCAAAGTGACTAACATCTCCATGGGGACCCGAAAAACAAAGGAGGCAATACACGGAAACACCCAGCAGAGTACCCGGCACACTGAGACACCAAAAAATGTTTCCGTCGTGGTCTCAGAGACAGAGATGATGGGCCTTCAGGTTAAAAGGAAAGAATCAAATACCAATTCTGCTATTTCCTTGGGCACATCACTTCAATTTTCTGAATCTTGTTTTTTCTTCCATATAGACTGCATTATCTGCCTCCCTGGATTGTAAAGAGGATCCCTCTGAGAAAAGAATATCAAATGCCTCTGCATATGTGATTTCATCACTCACTCCCATGAAACACGTACTGCCTGAGAAGAGAAACATGCAGCTCGGAAAGGTGAAGTAACTCGACCCAGTGGAGAACTGAGATTTGAACCTCTGTCTGATGCCAACACCTACCTCCCTTCCCTACGCAGGCTGTCTCTGTTGGCCATGCTGCCATATTGAGAATATGTTTCTAGGGCGTGACTTACCCATAGTGCTGACAGCAAAGTCAACAGATGTGCCATCACCTGCTGAGTGGCTCCCTATGCAGGCTCTGTGTCAGACACTGACAATACAAGGGGACAACATACATTTTTTCTTTTCCTTTTCTTTTTTTTTTTTTTTGAGACCAAGTCTCGCTCTGTCGCCCAGGCTGGAGTCTGGAGTGCAGTGGCATGATCTCAGCTCACCGAAACCTCTGCCTCCTGTGTTCAAGTGATTCTCCTGCCTCAGCCTCCCAAGTAGCTGGGATTATAGGTGCGCACCACCATGCCCAGCTAATTTTTATATTTTTAGTAGAGATGGGGTTTCGCCAGTGTTGGCCAGGCTGGTCTCAAACTCCTGACCTCAGGTGATCCGCCTGCCTCGGCCTCCCAAAGTGCTGGGATTACAGGCGTGAGCCACCGTGCCCAGCTGTGACCACGTACATCTAATGGACCTGCTAAGTGACTGCCTCACAATAATTTCCATAACTCACTCTTTCTACTTTGGATGACATCTAATCTAGAAAAGTCAGCTAACACTTATCCAAAACGTACCGTTTCTAGAACTTTACATTCGTCAGCTCAGTTAATTCTCACAATATTTTAACATGGGTTTTATTATCCCCATTTAATAGATGGAAAAACAAATACTCAGAGAGGCTAGGTATCTTGCCTAAAGTCACACAGCTAAATGGCAAAGATATAATTTGCTCCCAGATGTGTCTGACTCCAAAGCCCTCATCTTTCCATTTTATGTTCCTTCTCAAGATTGAGCTTACCATTGCATGTAGACATTCTTTTTATAAATCCCTAAAAGAGGGTCATTCAGCTTGGTTGTTACAAACAGTAACATTTTTTATACGGTATTTTAAATCTACCTCTCTTTCTGTAATTTTCATCATGTGTTTTTGCTCTTGCCTGAAAACATACACACACAACACACACAGATACATACAGCACTCATGCACACACACACACACACACACACACACACCCCTACTCTCTTTTTATTCTTTTATTTATCCAACGGACATAATCTTTGGATGTTGTTTTACATCCAAAGGGCCCTGCATCATCAGGCTTTTGTGAATCTGAAGATAGCTATGGCATCTCCCTCCTTAGTCTTTTCCTGTTCAAGTTGGACTAGAGATCTGTCATCTCCAAGTCTTTCAACCACTTCCTATGTCATAATTTCTAGATTCTTCTTGTCTACCATCCTAGGAACAAATTCTAATTTCCAGTATCCTTCTTCATATGACCAGTACTGCAAGTGTGATTTAAACAGCTTGGTTTGTAACAGGACTAGATATTTTTATCCCATGGGCAAAGACTAACGTATAAGTGAACTTACAGCATATTACATTTGCACACAATTCAAATTCCCAGGGCTTTTCTCAGAACTAGTGCCAAGCTGAATCTTTCCCAACCAATGCTTGTGAAACTGATTTTTTGGATCTCCAACAGATGTGCCACACAGCTGTCATGTGCTGTGAAATTTGTACCAAGTACATGACTATTCAAGTACAAGAGCTAAATTCACTGTTCAGCGGTCCTTGCGAGGTTCTTCATCTGGCTAACCCAATGAGCCAATGCCCTCCCTGCCCTGGATGTCTTTTGGAAGCAATCTCAAAATAACTACAAATTTTTCACTGTGCCTTTCTTATTTAGAACATGGGCTGGGCACAGTGGTTCACGCCTGTAATCCCAGCAGTTTGGGAGGCCAAGGAGGGTGGATTACCTGAGGTCAGGAGTTCGAGACCAGCCTGGCCAACATAGTGAAACCCCGTCTCTACCAAAAATAGAAAAATTAGCTGGGAGTGGTGGCAGGTGTCTGTAATCCCAGCTACTCGGGAGGCTGAGGCAGGAGAATCACTTGAACCTGGGAGATAGAGGTTGCAGTGAGCTGAGATTGTGCCATTGCACCCTAGCCTGGGTGACAAGAGTGAAATTCTGTCTCAAAAAAGAAAAAAAAAAAAGAACATGCTTTGTGGTGGTAAAAATTAACTTCACAAGGGCAGCTCATTATATATTTATCCAGAGCAATCTTTTCAAAATATATAAACTTGTTATAATCTTTTTCTATCACATCCCTCCTCTTCTGTCTCCTCCTCTAAAGCTCTACTTTGAAAACAATAGGTGTCCTTCTTTTATTTTATTTTAATTTTAATTTTTATTGAGACAGGATCTCACTCTGTTGTCCAGGCTGGAGTGCTGTGTCACAATCTCAGCTCACTGTAGCCTCAACCTCCTGGGCTCAAGCAATTCTCCAACCTCAGCCTCCCAAGTAGCTGGGAATACAGGCGTGTGCCACCATGCCCAACTAATTTTTGTTGTGGTTTTTTTTTTTCTGTTTGTTTGTTTTTTGTTTTTGTAGAGATGGGGTTTCACCATGTTGCCCAGTCTGGTCGTAAACTCCTGGATTCAAGCAATCCGCCTACCTTGGCTTCTCAAAGTGCTGGGAATTACAGGTGTGCACCACCATACCCAGCCTGTTTTTTTTTGTTTTATTTTTGAGACAGAGTCTCACTGTGTCACCCAGAGTGGAGTGCAGTGGTGTGATCACAGGTCACTGCAGCCTCAACCTCCCGGGCTCAAGCCGTCTTCTCATTTCAGCCTCCCGAGTAGCTGGGACCACAGATGCGTGCCACAACACTCAGCTAAATATGTTACTTTTTGGTAGAGACAGGTTCTCATGGTATTTCCCAGGCTGGTCTTAAACTCCTGGCCTGAAGCAATCCTCCCACCTCAGCCTCCCAAAGTGCTGGAATTATAGGCACGAGCTACCATGCCTGCCCCATTGTCCTTTAAATGCACAGCCTTCAGTGGAGTTGCATTACGGTTCCAGGGATGGAGGTCCTTAGCCAACATCTCCCCTCCAGAGCCTGCCCAACAGATTCTAAGCCTATCGCAAACATACCCCTTTCCTTTCAAATGGGTCTCCCTTAAAGCCAAGGGCAATGCCATCTAGAGTGAGGGGATGTATGGGCTTCATGTCTGGGGAGTGTATTGGCCTTGGGTATCTGCATTGCATGAGAACTCCATGAAGACACTCTCTACAGCCTTGCCTGCAGGACTTTGAAGTTACCAAGCTGCACTGAGATTAAACACCCAGCTGTATTGCACTTAACTCAGTATCGAGTCTTTGAAATGGTCCCACCAAGAAAATGATGGGAGAGCTTGTTCCAAGCTCCTTTTGCATAGAATGATGCTTTTCATCATTAATGTGTTTGAAAAATGGGTTTCTCTCAAATCATCTCCCAAATTGAGACTAACTTCCCTAAAACCATTTATTATTTACTCTTGCTACTGGGGGTGAGGGGGGGCGGGGGGGCAGGAAACAACTTTTCTATTTAAAATTCTAGAATATTTCTGCAACTGAGCTTAATAAAACTGTGTAATGTAGCTTGTATGTGGTCTTTATTCTGTGACCAATACCTGCCCAACTACTACCATGGTTTGGCAACTACCGGTTGCCAAAGGGCACTGCCAGGCTTAGAGTAAGGCAACATGAAGTGGTGGAGATTCTGCCCAAAGGGCGTAAGAAGCAGCACTTCACCCCCTGCCAGTTGTAGCCACATGCAATTGATGCCTGTTGTAGTCAGCATCAACTCTTCTTTTAAAAGAAGACAGAAATCTGGCTTTGTGTATGAAATCTATCGGTTTTAAAATTTTGGCCAAAATTTAAAAAAAAAAAAGTTTTTGAAACAAAGCTGTGTCCACGGACAAATCTCTGCACTCACCTCTGCAGTTCTAACAGGTAGAAAACACATCTCACACTTTTGAAAAAGGAAAAATGAAGCCCTATTATATCACACAGTGCCTGGTCCATGGTAGGCATTTAGTCTTTCTTTTTAACAAATGAATGAATGCTCTGTTGAACTTTAAAAAACCCATAGATGGTTGTCTTGGACCTTCCCTGAGTTCTAGGCAATGGGATGCATACAGTAGCAAACAAAACCAACAGATGTCCCAGCCCGCATGGAGTTTACATGCAATTTGGGGGGAAAGAAAATAAACAAGATAAATAAGTAATATCGAGAGAGAATATTAGGATAGTGGTATTTGTTAAGGAGAAATATATAAAGCAGTGGAAAGGCATAGGAAGTTGGTAGGTAGTAAGATGGGTGGCAAGGAGGGTAGAAAGGGCCATATGCTGGTTTGCTGTTTTAGTTCTATTTTCATAATTGTCTGCTCCATGATCTTTGTCCATTTATCTATGTTTTTCTTATGGCACAATGTTTTTCTTATGAATTATTTACATAACAAATACATCAAACTATTTGTCTCTGTATCACTTTATTGCAGATTTTCTTTTACTCTTTCCTGATAAATCATCTTTATTTCCGAAGTACCTCATCGGTAGATTTTGTTTTGCTGATTTAAGCCTCCTTTCCCCCTTCCTTCTTTTATCCTTGGTCAATGAGATGTAAATTTATTTTATTAATTTAACAAACATCACATAGAATAGGGAGGCTATACTGCATGCTTGAACACTCAGACTTTATGAGCCAGTAACATTTCAAAGAAGGAGGTTGCTAATTTTTTTGTGTGTGTGTTTTTGTTGTTGTTGTTTTTCTTTTTTTGAGACAGTCTCACTCTGTCGCCCAGGATGAAGTGCAGTGGTGTGATCTCAGGTCACTGCAACCTCCACCTCCCAGGTTCAAGCGATTCTCATGCCTCAGCCTCCCGAGCATTCAGGATTACAGGCATGCACCACCATACCCAGCTAATTTTAGTATTTTTTAAGTCAATAAATTTTTATTCAAGGAGTTCCATGTTGTGATTTCTTCCACTGTCCCTCAAGGTCACCTTAGATCCTCTAGAGAGCTGGAGTCAAAAGATTTATCTTCAAGTTAGCCATTTTTAGTGAAACTGATGCTTATTTTAATCCAGTTGTCCTGTCAGCCCATAATTCTTTTATTTTGGCTTCTGTCATCTCTTTTTAATATGGATATGCTGATGAAGACTTCAAAATTCACCTTAGAGCTTTTATAATCTTCTGAAATACAATGGAATATTTTAGTATTTCTAGTAGAGACAGGGTTTCACCCTGTTGGCCAGGCTGTGAACTCCTGACCTCAAGTGATCCACATGCCTCAGCCTTCCAAAGTGTTGGGATTACAGGCGTGAGCCACCGCACCCAGCCAAGGGGGTTGCTAGTGTTTTATTTTTCCAAAGATATTTGCCTGCGTCAAGCATGTATCATATTATCCATGTTTTCCTACTTGAACAGGAATCAGTGCATGATCTGATGTATGCATCTAAAAAGAAGACTGGCTGTTATGGAGAAATGGAGTTAGGGAGGGTGGAAGCTGGGAGTGCCCCTGACAAAGGAAAGAGCAAGCCTAAAAGCCCAAGGTGGGAAAAAGCTCGGTGCATTCTAGAGCTCATGCAATGATTTGTGTGTTGGAACCCAGGTATGGGTTCGGGATCTGGCATTAAGATATTGCACATCATCAGAAAATAAAATTTAAAAAATCACACTGGAACCCTGAACAGATCTGAAGCCATTCTAAGCTCAGTAAACAAAACAAGCAGGTTTTTCTCCATCTTTCACTGAACTCTGGTGCTAGGTCCCATCCATCATTCCTTTGACTATTCATTTGTACAAAGCCAGGGACACCTCTTCAAGGTTTCATCCTCCCATCTTTCTGCGCTCTCACTCCAGCTCCCTCCAAATCCTTGATTCTGCCAGCCAGCATTCTCCCCACAGCCAAAGAAATGAGACTTTGCAAGTTTACCTCAAGTCCTACATAAAACCATCCGAAACGGAGTCATTTGAGTCAGATTTTCACAGATTTCTTTAAGTCTAGTAAAGCGTGGATGGTAATTGTGTCTGACTGCTGAATGCTACTTCTCTGGCACTGAAGCATTTATTATAATAATAACTATAATAGCACACAGTCGCTGACCCTCAAGGTACTTCTTAGGAAAGACCGCCAGGCAGCCAGACGTAGGCTGGACCGCCCACTACCACCCACACTCACCCAGAGACACAGATCAAAGCAGCTGGAGCCCCTCCTTAAACAATAGAGTGAGGCAAGCAGGATCCCTCGGGCTCACTTCACAACACTCCCACCCCTCACTAAAACACACAGCTCCAACAGGTTAGGACAGGAAGCAAAGGGGCAAAGGCGGTTTCCCAGCTGTGGCCTTAGGAGAATAAAAGGAAACAGAAAATATTTCCTCAGGTTGTACTCAGGACAAGTCCTTGGAATAATCATCATCAGTAGTAGCAGTTCATTGGGGTCTCATTTTAAATTTCCCATAAGAAATAGTGCCCTTTTGAGGCATACAATTACGAGAAATTTCAATCACTTGGCATACATATGATTGTTTGCCTATAAGCAGGTCCTCTTTCTAATGTTGTTTTTTTTTTTTTTTTTTTTGAAACAGAGTCTCCTTCTGTCGCCCAGGCTGGAGTGCAGTGGCGCAGTCTTGGCTCACTGCAACCTCCACCTCCCAGGTTCAAGTGATTCTCCTGCCTCAGCCTCTCGAGTAGCTGGGATTACAGGCACACACCACCACATCTGGCTAATTTTTTGTATTTTTAGTAGAGATGGGGTTCCTCCATGTTGGCCAGGCTGGTCTTGAACTCCTGACCTCAGGTGATTTACCCGCCTCAGCCTCCCAAAGTGCTGGGATTACAGGCCTGAGCCACTGCGCCCGGCCCTCTTTCTGTTGTTCTAAACTGAAAAACATGCTCTGCTTTTCACTAAGGTGATTTAATCGCTATCTTTGTATAATCTGTGAAATCATCATGCTTTTTAGTGCTTTAACAGTAATGACAAAATTAAAAATCCAAACTTCTTTCAAAACTCAGCAGATGTAGCCCCTGCCAACCTTTCCAACTTTACCTCATCAAGAGTTCACTGGGCTCCAATGCGCAGATCTAGGCTGCTCTAACCCTTTCCCACCTCTGGCTTTTAGGCTTGCTATTTCCTTTATCAGGAACACTCCCTGCTTCCACCCTCCCTAAATCTATTTCCAGGTAACAGCCAGTCTTCTTCTTAGATGTGTAAATCGGATTGTGCACTTCCTTGTGGATACCCTCCACAGCTTCTCTCTCCCGTGAATGCCCAGAGCACTTCATCCTCAACTCTCTCAGCATTTGCCTTGTTCTATCCTGTGTCATCACTGTTTATGTTTATGACTTATTTCTTCTACAGCATTTCTCACCTTATATCCCCACAGTACCTAATGCAGTGCTTGGATGGATGGATGGATGGATGGATGGATGGATGGATGGATGGAAAGATGGTGGACAGCATGATGGATAGAAGGAGAGAGAAAGGAACAGAGGGAGGGAATGAGGGAGGGAAGGAAGGAAGAAAGAGGGAGGGAGGAAGGAAGGAAAGAAAGAAGGAAAGGAAGGAAGGAAGGAAGGAGGGAGGGAGGGAGGAGGAGGAAGGAAGGAAGGAAGGAAGGAAGGAATATAGGCAGTCTGACTCTAAGAAAAGTCTGTAATCCCAGCACTTTGGGAGGCCGAGGTGGGTGGATCACAAGATTAAGAGATCAAGACCATCCTGGCCAACATACTGAAACCCCATCTCTACTAAAAATACAAAAATTAGCTGGGTGTGGTGGTGCGAGCCTGTAGTCCCAGCTACTTGGGAGGCTGAGGCAGGAGAATCCTTGAACCTGGGAGGCGGAGGTTGCAGTGAGCTGAGATGGCGCCACTGCACTCCAGCCTGAGTGACAGTGCGAGACTCTGTCTCAAAAAAAAAGAAAAAGAAAAAGAAAAAGAAAAGCCAAACAAGAACCCACATACAGAAATCTCCCTGAAGTCCGAAGCCTACTTCCAAATTTCCCCAATACATTACACAAAGTTTCCATTGTCTACATATATGATATTCAGTGTAAAAAAAACTAATGTTCCAAGCAAAAAAATCCATGGTGAGATGGGAACAGAAAGAATTGTGAGAGGAACATGAGATTTTCAATGAGATTAAGGGTCTGGGACTTTCAGGTTGCTGCTCATACCAGATGAACTATTTCCACCCTAGGACTGCCCACCCATCTGTAGTCTATGAGCCCAGAGCTGCAATGCTTTCTGCCTGCCATCTCAAAGGGCAGCGAGCCCAGGGCTGTGTGGGAGGAGGGCAAGGGGATGAGGCAGGCCTCAGAGCATGAGATCAGTTTGCAGTGCTCAGGCAGCCTTGATAGGTAGTGTACTTGGCAGCTGTATGGGACGATGTCAGGAGCTAGGAATTTGAGCATCATGTTTAAACCTGACAGTGTGTGCTGGTTGCTATTACGTAGTGCTTTGTTGCTCTTGCTACCATTTCGGTTGCTTAGTGCACTAAAACTGATTCAGTGAAACAGCAGCAAGTTTATATGATGTGACCTGTAATCTCCCGTGAATTAGTCCAACTATAAACCATTTAAAGATGATGCTCGGCCTGGCGCGGTGGCTCACGCCTATAATCCCAGCACTTTGGGAGGCCGAGGCAGGCGGATCATGAGGTTAGGAGGTCGAGAGCATCCTGGCCAACATGTTGAAACCCTGTCTCTACTAAAATACACAGAAAAATTAGGCGGCTGTGGTGGCAGGCACCTGTAGTCCCAGCTACTGGGGAGGCTGAGGCAGGGGAATTGTTTGAACGCAGGAGGTGGAGGTTGCAGTGAGCCGAGATCACAAAACTGCACTCCAGCCTGGCAACATAGCGAGACTCCGTCTCAATTTAAAAAAAAAAAAAAAAGATGATGCTCAATTATCTTTCTTATTTAGAGGAAAGGGATGTGCCCTGTGTTTCCTTTCCTGCATGTGTCCCTCATTCTCTTTCTGAGACATCAAATCTTTTTCCCTCCTTCCTTTGTGCAACTCTCTTCCCTTGGATACGATGATGTCATACTGCCAGGTGTCTGTCTGCCTTCTGACCTTCCCTATTCAAGGCTTTGCTGGCTCCTCTCCTTACCCCAACTCTAAATGTCGGTGCTCCTCAGGGCTCCTTAATCTCCACAGCTTCTCAGTCTGAGTCTCCCCTTGGGTGATCTCATCCATGGCAAGGGCTTCAATAACCACCGTAAGTGTTGACCTCCCAAGATACTTCCTTGGCCCAGACTTCATCCTCAACTTCAGGTCCTCATGTCTGCCATCCACTTTATTTATTTACTTATTACTTTTACATTTTTTTTTTTTTTTTTGAGACAGAGTCTCTCTCTGTCGCCCAGGCCGGAGTGCAGTGGCACTATCTCGGCTCACTGCAAGCTCCGCCTCCCAGGTTCGCCCCATTTTCCTGCCTCAGCCTCCTGAGTAGCTGGGACTATAGGCGCCCGCCAGCACGCCCGGCTAATTTTTTGTATTTTTATTAGAGACAGGGTTTCGCCTTGTTTGCCAGATTGGTCTCGAACTCCTGACCTCAAGTGATTTGCCCACTTCACCAGCCCAAAGTGCTGGGATTACAGGCATGAGTCACCGCGCCCAGCTCACTTTACATTTCCAATTGGTTATCTCAAAAGTTCTTTACACAAAACCTGTTTAAAACCAAACTTGTGATTGCCATGTCTTCAAGTCGGAAAGCTGGAAACTATCCTTACAGGCTCTCCATCTTTCTCACCTGCTTATTTAACACTGAATTTTGTTGATATAACCCACTAAATATCTCAAATCCATTCAAGTCCATCTCCACTATGGCCACATCTAGACCAAACCTCAATCATCTCTTGCCTGCCATCACTTCCTAGCTGAATTCCCTGCAACTTCTTTTGCTTCCCTCCACTCAGCAATCAGAAAATGTTTCCAAAATACAAATTGTATCATGACTTCTCTGCTTAATATTCTGTAGTTTCTTTCCTTTCCTTTGAAGTTAAGCACCAGAATTCCTCAATATTGCCTACAAGGACTATCATGGTCTTATCCTATCTATTTTTCCAGCCTAATTTCATATAATGCTCACCACTGGGACATCTTCATCTCTCTTCCATTCATTCATATGCACTTCATTTTATGTCTTCATTTCCTCTGCTTCTTAAAATTCTTGCTTTATAAAAGAAAACCATCATGGTGGGCAGAGACAAGTTGGGGCTGACAATCTCAACTAGTCTCCTATTTCATTTTTTTCAAAGAAGTTACACTAAAAACTAAATCTTAATATACCTTATTGGATACCATTCCCTTCTTCTGAGTCAAAAGACTGCTCTCATGTAAACTGACAACTCTTTTATGTTCAAAGATAGCAACAGTTGCCTCCGTGAAGTCACCTATAATGAGGTCTTTCAATGGGAAGTCCAAATGTTAAAAGCTATACTGAAGATGGTGAATAAAGTTTCAGTTGCATATACCCACTTTTAAAAATCTAGCAAAGGTTGTTCTCAGTACAAAAGCAATTATTGAAAGTGTTCTTTAAATAGAAATTTATCCTAATGTATTTTAAAAATTTTTATCAGCCAGGCACAGTGGCTCATGCCTGTAATCCCACCACTTTGGGAGGCCAAGGCAGGTGAATCTCTTGAGATCAGGAGTTTCAGACCAGCCTTACCAACATGGTGAAACCCTGTCTCTACTAAAAATACAAAATTAGCTGGGCGTGGTGGCACACACCTATAATCCCAGCTACTTGGGAGGCTAAGGCAGGAGAATCACTTGAACCCAGGAGGCAGAGGTTGCAGTGAGCCGAGATAGTGCCATTGCACTCCAGCCTGGGCAACAAGAGTGAAACTCCATCTCAAAAAAAAAAAAATCATTTTTATCAAAAATAAATAATTATGACAAATATTCAAGTTGCATATTATGTATGCAGTCTAAAGCAAGATACCACCTATCATTTATCAGTTTGATATCAAAGGCATCAAAAGCTATGATCCTCTTTGCAAAAATCCGTGTCTTCAAATCTGAGATATTCAAGACGAAAAGATGAATATTTTTATTATGTTATATTTATATGTGATGATGAAAATGCTTATAAGGATTTTTCTAGTTTTAAAACCTCCTGCATGGAATTTTTCTTTCCAAGTTTTAATATGTTTCTCAGCTTAAGCAGATATTTTAAAACAAAATCTGAATCCTTCATCATTTAAACTGGCCTTGAACTTTATTGTTTAATGTGTGAATATCTGCTTCCAGTTTTATCTTCTTAAAGAATGTCACAATATGTTCCCTAATTAGAATAAGAAAACTGAAATGGTACTTCTCTCACTAAGGCTTTTAACTGAATTTAGTCTTCTTTCGCAAATTTTTCATAGCCACATTTTAAGCCATCACAACCAGAAAACTGATACCATATCCTGCCTGATCCATTTGTTTCATTTAAATAAAGGGCACAGCACCAGTTGACATTTAAGTGTCCAAGCAATGTGAGTAAGGCTGCAGCAGGAAGTGCTAGGATGAGAGTAATGACAGAGCTCAGTTCTCTAATCACACAGGCAACTTTGAATCATAAAGTATGGGTCAGTCTTTTCAACTCTAAATAGTCCAAAGTCATCAAGAGTCAGTGAAACTCAGATCACTACCATTTCCTTTTGAATGATTATGGCTTCAGAGGAGACACCTGTTTCACCGAGAGTTCATAGTACATTATGTCACAACCTAGACTTGGGAATGTACCCGTGTGAACTGTAGATGACTCAGCCTGGTGAGGACTCCATCAGGAGTTCACACCTGGAGATGTCTTCCCCTGACACTCCACTGCGACACCAGCGCCCAGGCAGACAATGAGGAGGGGGAAGAAAGTCTCAGTGAACAGGGATACTGGGGACACCAAGTTTTGTCTGACTAGCAAAGCAGTGGAGGGTAAAGGTAAAACTGAGGGTTCAGTCTGAGTAAGCTCACAGGTGAAAGGGAAGGCAAAATGAGGACATTAGAGTTATAGCTGGTGCTGTCAAAGGCTCTACCACAAGACAGCTGCTGTCACCTGCAGCATAGACTCAGGAAGTGATTGTGGTAAGATTCTATATGAGAGCAACCACCGGCATGGAACGCCACACTCTTCTCACCACAGAAATAAAGGGTTATACATTTCTGTGAAGTTACCTATAAAGAAAAGCATTCCAGCATAGAAAGGACATTTAACTGTTATTGAAAGAGCATAGTGTTCTCTGGACATTTCTTGCATGGCCTAGAAAAAGGTATCCTATGCCCCTCTAAGAAGCAGTTGAAATAAAGGGAATCAGAGATTCCAGGGAAGCTAGAGGTAAATAGTTGAAGCAAAGAGGACCAAAGGGAAAGAAACCTTGTATGACGTGTCTGAATAAAGAGAAGTTAAAAAGGAGATTCTAATTTGTACTAAAATGCCTTTTGGAGATAATTGGAGTATAAACCATGATTTTTCAATTATTTAAATTTATGTTTCATTGAGTCCTTAAAAAAAAAAAACCAATAAATCTTCCTTTTTGAATCCTTATTGCTTTTGTGAACAATACTTTTTTTGTACAAGGAGATTAGGCACAGATTTTTTGCTATCACTACATCCCTTCACAAACATACAAGCATTTAGGTATGTGTGTGGGCTTACATACCATTATACAGTTCTTAGTCTTCACAAAAGAACAATGGTAATTCATGTGCATTTGCAATGTTGGAAAAATATGCATGGAGTGCATTTATAGCATCTTCCTTACAGATTTTTTTTTTTTTTTTTTTTTTTTTTCCAGAAAAAAGATGAATTAAAACTGTATTGCTGGCTGGATATGGTGGCTCACATCTGTAATTCCAACACTTTGGGAGGCCAAGGTGGGCAGATCACGTGACATCAGGAGTTCGAGACCAGGCTGGCCAGCATGGCAAAACTCCATCTCTGCTAAAAATATAAAAATTAGCTGGGTGTGGTGGCGTGCACCTGTAATCCCAGCTACCCAGGAGGCTGAGATGGGAGAAGTGCTTGAACCCAGGAGCCAAGATTGCACCACTGCACTCTAGCCTGGGTGACAGAGGGAGACTCCATCTCAAAAACAAAAACATTGTATTGCCTAAAGTCAGAAGAATGAATTAAATGAGCTCTTATGAGCCAAACTACCTTTATACATCCATAAAGAGAAGCAACAAACATTTTGAGAAGAGACTGGACCATGAAGACTGCATCAGGGAGTATCTTGCATCTCAGTCGAACAAATATGCTGTTTCTCCTCTACCACTTCCTATGCCAGGTCCACTGTGGCCTCTCCCCTGCTCCCTGCAGATCTCAGAATGTAAAGATCCCCTCCTAGCATGGTACAACTGCCTGGATGGGGCAAGAGCAGCAGCTTCAGATTACTGTTGGATCCACTGCCTTCCCAAAGTAGGCCAGGCTATTTGGGATGAAAAACGATTTTTAAACACTAGGAATCCCCTACCAAAATGTTTCCTTTTACCAAGAGCAAAATGGGCAGTGATTTGAAACAGCAGTAAGTATGTATAAAGCTTACATGGTCAACATTCTGGCCATGAAACTGACCTCTTCCTGAAAGACTCCAAAACTTACAAGGGTCCGTAGCAGGGAGAGAGAAATAATCTCTGGACACGACTATGTATATATAGATGCAAAATGTCAACAGTCATTAAAGAACAATGATAGATAAAAGAGAAACTCTTATCACAGTACTATCAACGATCCTAAACTGAGCCACTTGGTCAATTACAAGCTGCATGATAACCTGACAACAGAGTGGAACAAAAGGAAGAGAAAACTTGGTAATTTGAAATCTGTTCTCTTGTTAATGTCCCCACAACTAGAGCTGTGCTTAGTTTTAACCTGTTGTTCTCTGACATTTTTAAAGGAAAGGCCAACATAGTGAATCATATATACACATGGTGACTTCTGAAAAGACGAGATAGATGTCTCCATTAGAAATACACGTGGTATTTCAACAATAGATAAAGGTTCCATCAAGCTTGAAAATCAGTTTAAATGAAAATTCAGGCCAGGCACAGTGGCTCACGCCTGTAATCCCAGCACTTTGGGAGGCTGAGGCGGACAGATCATGAGGTCAGGAGATCTGAGACCATCCTGGCTAACACAGTGAAACCCCATCTCTACTAAAAATACAAAAAATTAGTCAGGCGTGGTGGTGCACCCCTGAAGTCCCAGCTACCCGGGAAGGTGACACAGGAGAATTGCTTGAACCTGGGAGAAAGAGGTTGCAGGGAGCCAAGATCGTGCCACTGCACTCCAGTCTGGGCGACAGAGCAAGACTCCATCTCAAAAAAAGAAAAATGAGAAATATGCCAAGGAGTTATCTCAGAAAAAGAACATTAAACTAGCAACTGAAATCTGACCCTGGTCAAGGCAGTCACTCTTCTGTGCCTCAATTTTCCTACCTATAAAAGGATGAAACATGCTGGAGCCCAGCTCTGCTATGACCAACAGTAAGAAATTGGGCAGTTAATTTACCTCACTGGGTGTCATTTTTCTCATGTATAAACTCAGAGGCTCTTGTAGAGAACCCCTGAGGCCCACTCTCATTTTAGTTTTACGATACTGTAATAAGAGAAAAACACGGTGAAACATAAAATATTTTGCAAGAAATGCCCCACATCAGTGCAGCTGAGCATTTGGATGATTTGTCCAAGTTTTAAGTTAGTTGTGGGAAATGATTTGGCTGCAATTTGATTCTTTTCTAATGAGGAGATACATATCTCCACAATAAATAAAAAGACACAGTTAGAATTCTGTAAATATAAGCCCTGAATAAGTGCAGAATCTGTATACCTTTGGCCAATTGATCTCCACCCCTCACCTGATACGACAGAAGGGAAAGACTCAGGTTCTTCCATAGATCAGTGCTGGAGGAAGAACCATTCTCTTCTGTTTCGACAGTTGTGACATAAAGAAGCAGATGCGTGTTGGGGAATTACATACGCAGACATACAGTCACCAACAGACAGAAAAGACTTAGCCTTTGGCTTTGGACATGATTCAAACATTACGTCACCTATCTGGAGATTATATTAAAACATAGCCCAGTAATGATTTAGTCACCTACTAGGTTTAATTTCTGACTAAATGAGAGTATTCCAGAATCTATGGAGCTCCTATTTCTACACTGATCTCTCTCTTTTTTTTTTTTTTTTTTTTGATATGGAATCTCATTCTGTCGCCCAGGCTGGAGTGCAGTGGCATGATCTTGGGTCACTGCAATCTCTGCCTCCCGGGTTCAAGCAGTCCCCCTGCCTCAGCCTCCTGAGTAGCTGGGATTATAGGCACATGCCACCATGCCCAGGTAATTTTTGTATTTTTTAGTAGAGACAGGGTTTCACCATGTTGACCAAGCTGGTCTTGAACTCTGGACCTCAGGTAATCTGCCCGCCTTGGCCTCCCAAAGTGCTGGGATTAAAGGCATGAGCCACCGTACCCAGCCCTCTACACGGATCTCTAATAGATGATTCAAGTCTTGCCCTTAGAAATTTCTCCAGGACAGAAAAAAGAAAAAAAAAAGTCAGTACGTTTGAACCATTAAGAATGGGTTAAATGGGAAAGATATTCCCAGGATTCTCTCAACACCTTAACTTTATGCCCTGACTTTCCCATAAACACTAATCACAAATCAACAATCTTTCTCAGCTTCTTGGGCCAGTGAGGCTGAACCAGTGGCTGCCCCCAGTTTAGAGCACCCAGAATTTAAGCCCAAATGGGAATTTCCAGCCCACCTCCAACCCAATTCTATATCTCTGTACGTGCTTGAATATAAGGTAGAGGTTTTAATTTTTCCAAAACTATCCCTCAGGAAAAAAAAAACATACTTAAGTCCTTTCAAAATCTTGCATATTATAAGGTACTTTCTCAATTACTTTATTGTAAAAATATTGTTTGGGGAAGATACATTAAGCTAAAATGACCTCGATCAATGTATTGGAGACTTATCAATAAGAAAGGGGCCCAGCTATCTAAACAATTCTCATAATGGCGCATTTCTTCGTAGTTGTGAGTGCTGAAAGTTGTTGCATACAAACCTTTCAGAGTGATTATGCTGTGAAGATCACAATATACACTAAGGGATAATTTGTCTATCTTTTAAATGTTTTGAAAATGATGTACTTTCCAGTGACCACATCAAAAACAGATTCAAACAGTACTATATCTCAAGTCATCTGGTGAGATGAATATAACTGAATATAATTTGAATATAATTACTTCATAAAATGTGAGTGAACAAATCAATACTTCTAAGTACAGTATTTCATCAATTATGTGACTTTCAATATATCTGTGTAATTAATTTACTAAATTAAACATAAAGGGACATTTGATTACTACATCTGTATTGCTAAATGTTCTCATAATCAAGTTGTCCAAGTCCTTTCTTTGAATGTGGGGGAAGTTCTTCCCATTGGGAAATGAGAGATGATCTTTGTAGGGTCATCTTATATTTGAGCATGTTTTGAGAAGGAATAGATTTGCTGAATCTGTGTGTGATGAGGTCTGGTGGATGAAAAAGGCAAGGAGAAGGAATGATACGAGATCCAGTCTTGAAACTGCAACCTGCTTTGGGTTCCTGTGTTGTTGGGTAAAACTTGGGGCTCATTTCTGCCTGAGCAGAAAGGCTCCTCAGCACCTTTCTTGGGCTGATGAAAGGAGAGTAAAAAGGAGGCCCTTCAAAAATGTTACCACTGAAAACACAGAAAGCAATATACCAAATTCAGTACTGGCAGGGCAGTTAGTTGTAACAATAACAGTAATCTATTAACATGTATTAAGTGCTTACCAGGCAATGTGCAAAGTGCTTTTTGTGTAATGGTCATATCGATTTATCATCCTTATTCTGAGATGTAGGAGCTAAGTAACAGTGAGGTAGCTTGCCCAAGTCCCAAAATATAAGTGTGCCACAATGGTACATGATAGGGCTGGGATTTGAACCCAGGCAGTCTTACTCCAGAGCCTGCACTTTTATGTATGATGCTATACCACTTCAATGATTTAAATAACAGAATCTACGAGGGAGCATAAACATTTCCAAGGATCCTTCCTACTATCCACAGCATCTTTTTTCTAGCATCAGGGCATGGGAAAAACCAAATTAGTGATCTATGATAATCGTGGATTCTGAATTCGCCGTTCTAGAAGAACAATTGCTTCAAAACTCACCTGACGGCTAAATCCAGCAGTGATAGTCCTCATTCTTTGTATATACACATTTGGATATCTGAACACCAGTTATTACTGCCATGTTGCTGACAGTCTTCCTTTGACTGACAAAACCCTCTTCTTCCTTGATTTTCCTCTATCCTCAGTGCTCATTCCTCCTGATTCTGCTCCATCCTTCCTCTATCTCTTTTCTAAGTGCTGAGGTTTATTTTACCTCCATATCCTAGGCAGTCTCATCTGTGGTCAAGGCTTTGCTTTCTACCTATGGGCCCCCAAATTTATATCTCAAATTTCCCTTCTAAACTAAAATAAAAAAAGAGGGTCTCGCTTTGTCACCCAGGCTGGAGTGCAGTGGTGCAATCACAGCTCACTGTAGCCTCGCCGTCACAGGCTCAAGTGATCTTCCTGCCTTAGCCTCCTAGAGGTGGGGTTTCTCCATGTTGCCCAGGCTGGTCTCGAACTCCTGGGCTCAAGTGATCCACCCACCTCAGCCTCCCAAAGTGCTGGGATTATAGGCATGAGTCACTGTGCCCAGACTGATCCTTCTTTTATAGTCCTCATCCTTTAATGGCATCACTGTCTAACCATGTACAAACCTAAAGCCTTGGATCCATCTTGGACTCTTCCTTATGTCTCTCAACTTTCCTATACTCGTATCCCTAACACACAGACTTATTGGATCACCAGATTCTTTAGATTTCACCTCCTAAATGTCCCTGTAATCTGTTTCCTCTTTGCTTTCATTACCATGATGAAAGCCTTCATCGTCTCTCATTTGAATTACGGTAATCATCATTTATCTGGCTTCCCTAGCTCCACTTCATTCTCTAAGCCCTTGAGTGAGTGACCTTTCTAAAACATGAATCCAGTCACACTAATTCCTGCTTACAAATCATTCACAGCTCTTCTTTGCCTACAGGGCACCATCCTACTGAACAACCTGGCACATAAAGCCCTTCACAGGCATATTGGTGGCTACGTTTCTAGTCTCTTTCTTACCTCTTTCTCAATCCTTCTCCAGTCATACCTCCTGCTGTGAACTAAGATCCAGACCACTGGGGCCACATGCCACTTTATCTCACACCAGGCAATCCTATCCTGAAGGGGAGCCTTGGTCTTTCTGATCTTTGGGCAAACGAATTCACTATGCTGTACTGTTGGCTTTGGACTTTTTAAAGAAATGTGGTTCCAGGCATTTTAAGGCACTTTACAGTAATTATTCATCTTTCAAAAACTCTACAAGGTTGAAGTACTATTGCCTCCATTTAACAATGAAGAAGCAGACACCAAGTATTACTAATAAGGAACTAGTAACTGAATGAACCAAAATGTAAAGCCAGAAAACAAACAAACAAACAAAAAAAAAACCAAAATGTAAAGCCAGGTCAGGCTGACTCCAAAGCCTGTGCTTTAGCTGAGCCCAACCCTGAAGTCTTGCCGATTTCATCTATTGCCATAATTTCTACTGCAAGGAAAGAACCAGGAAACAACATCACTGCTTTAGGTTCTCATATGTGCAGCCCACAGGACACTCAGACACAGTCACTTTGAGACATGGCAGGTACCATATTTTCAGTCCAACTTCTAGCACATCCCAGCATCCCATGAATGAAAAAGCATGTGTGTTCTACTCTGGCAACAAACTTCACATTCCCATTGAATCCCAAAATGAAGGCCTCTGAGGAGGGAGAATAAAACCTTAGTCTGCCTCCAAGGAAGGAGAAAGTGGAAATGAGCCTCAGTGGTATTTCTGACTTCTTGGGGTAAATAGATGCCCAGAAGCTGGTATGTCTTTAAGAAGTGAGAGTCCTAGCTCTGTCCTCTTAAGCCTGATTTTATTAAAATAGCATTGATAGCATCCTACATATTTATTTTTGTTCCCTAATGCTAACACACACATATGTACTCAACTATAGCCAACAAGAAAATTGCTTAAATGATTACTTATCATGTATAACAGATGTATCTTATTCCTTTATTACTTTTATAATGTGGCTCAGAAAGCTCCACCCTAAGAGCCCCTGGATTGAAAGCCAGTTTCATCTCTGCCTGTGTGGCCTTGAGAAACACATTTTCATTTTCTCATTTTTCAAATCAAGAGATTCCAAGTAGTTGATCCGTAAGCAGTCGCTTTAAATTCTAATATTCAGAGACTATTTTTACTTTGGGGATGTCTTCCATTAGGCTGAGACTTCTTATCCCAGCCCTAAGAGAACATACCCTTCGTGACCATTTTCAGAACCTTTTATTTATCACTTTTTAAAACTATATATATTTAAGGTATACAACATGATGTTTCGATATACACAGTAAAATAGTATTCTAGTCAGGCAAATTAATATATTCATTATTTCACGTAGTTATCTCCACCTTTTTTTTTTTTGGTGGCAATCATACATGGTTTTGAAAATGGTAGTCAGAGATGATAGGTTGGAAGTTAATTCCAAGACTATTTTAGACAAGAAGGACTGTAGCATTGCATTCAAACACATGCTCAAACATTATTTATGCCACTCAAATCCAATTCAGGCCAGCGTCACCCAGAGTGCACAATAACATTGGGAATGGCTTATACAATTCCATGTGCATGTGAGCATTACCTCATATTCATGCATGCACATGTGTGGAAATGGCTCTTGGCCTTGGACCTATTGAAAGAATGATTGAAATGCCATCAGATGCAGGAGGCAATATAAACACAAAACATCAGGGCAATTATACAGGCATATATCCATAGAACCAGGTGACAAGGAAAACACCCATAAAATGTTGCCATAGCTGACACATGCTTACAGTTAAGAGTTGCTAGGTTCTCACAAAGTTTTGTTTACATGAACTTAACGTCTAACACATGACAGCCAACTAGGTGCCCTAGATAAGATCAAATGATATATGACACAGGTGCCCAATAAGTGCTTGTTGAATGAATATTACATGAAAATACTATGAAAAGTAACGTGATGCAAAAGTTAAGGGTATTGCTAATACTCTTAAGGCTCATTTTTCCATCCGAAAGTTGAAACATGAATTACAGGATTATTGAAGAGGTTCCTTTGCAATCTTTGTGGTGTTCACAGTCATGGGAAACATTGCCACCAAAACCTTTTAATAAAAGCACGCGCTGGGGAAAGAACGTATATAACAACATATTATTGATTAAATAGCGGCCCCTTGGTCGAAAAAAGAAATCAAGAAGGAACATTCTTAAGGTAAGGAAGACCCTCTTTTGGCACAGCTTATTGGCTTCCTATTTTTAAAAAACAGATAGCTTTATATATTAGTCTCATTTAAAATCAGTCTCTGGAGAAGCCCCAGATAGGGGAGGAGAAGGGAGCTCTAACAAGGTTCTGGACAAAGTGGGAATCCTCGGAGGTACGTTCAGCCATCACGGTCTGCAGAGAAAGGCAGATTCTCAGCCCAGGGCTGAGACGTTTCCTCGTGGAAGCCGACTCACCTTCCCTCCTGGAGGTGGCCCGGGCTGCGGGCAGGAAGAACGAGAAGCAGAGGCAGCAGCCCAGCCAGAGCGCAGGCATGGCGGGGCCGGGCCGCTCCGTCTCTGTCTCCGCTGCAGGGGTCGCTGCCCGGCGCCTCGGTTGATGAATCTCACTCTGCGCTCCGCTGTGCCTTCCTTTTCCTTGATCAGGTGGTTTTATCGACTCTTCTACCTGACTCAGTCCTGACAGGAAGCGAGCCCGTGTTTCAGGGTGTGACTCACCTGTGAATAAGGAGGACCCAGCCCTCCAGAGGCAGACAAACACACACAGCACACACCGGGCTGGAAAAGCGCTCCCCGCAGCCGCCTGCTCCCCCTCGCAGCTAGGAGGGCGCACACCTGGCCCGGGCCAAGGGTGTGGCACAGAGGCTGCGGCCCGGGAGCCTTTGCCTGGAATGTGCCAGATTCCCCGGAGCCCTCCTTCTCTACCGGGGTGGTCCAGGGCAGATTCACAGAGGTAGATAGCAGCCCGCCCCTTCGGGAGGCCCAATCTTAAGTGCGTTAACTCAGAAATAAGGCAGCAGCCTGAATCAGCTCCGGCTTAAAGGACATCAAGGAAGACAAGGCAGTCGGAGAGTCACAACAGGGTCCTCTCCGCCCTCCAGTTTAGGGTCAACCTCTCCTTTCTCCAGGCCGAACCAAGGGTTTCTCTCCTGGTCCACATAACTTCCTGCTCACCAGGGTTAGCAACTCATAAAGTAACCTGTTGACTGGCCAACCTCCCTATAAAGACTGGTATGGTTTTCTTTTTGTTTGTTTTTTTGTTTGTTGGTTTTTGTTTTTGTTTTCAATGGCACCATCATAGTGCACTGCAGCCTCCAACTCCTGGGCTCAAGCAATCCTCCCACCTCAGCCTCTTGAGTAGCTAGGGCTACAGGCAAATGCCACCACACCCAGCTAATTTTTAAATTTTTTGTAGAGACGAGGTCTTGCTGTGTTGGGCAGACTGACCTTGACTTCCTGGCCTCAAGTAATCCTCCTGTCCTGGCCTCCCAAAGTGCTGGGATTATAGGCATAAACACCATCTCCGGCCCACTTTATATTCCTAACTAGTATAGTGTCTAGTTTGCAGTTGGTGCTTAATAAATATTGGCTTGAAATGAATAAGAAAAAGGATCTAGATACCAAACTCTTTGACATCTTAGAGTGTATTTCTCAGCCACTCTCCGTGGGCACTAGAGAAAATATTTGTTGAGACCAACTTTGAATGTTATCCACTGTGTTAGGTGAAGTGAGTAATATCTAGACAACTGCAAATCTTGGTATAAACTATATTGTCTCTTCTCCTAAGGAAGCTAGTGACAATAATTCAGAGAGGTGGCTGTCAAGAAGGCTTTGGTTCCTGCTAGAGATTTAAAAATTGCTAGAGCTTTATAAATACACAATCTGTCCAAAACAACCAACACTTCTTCCCAACATTGAGGCCTACAAAGGCCCCCAATAAATAGCTGTTTGCTGACTAAATATATAAATATTCTCTAGATTGTTCTGTGGATGACAACAACATAAGATAATGAACAAATCATCCAGGGCAGACATAAGTGTCAAAGGTTCTAAAAACTTCGGTTCTTGCCTGTCATGGAGACCAGTGTGGGCTGACTAGGATAGCTAGGGATGGCTTTGTACAGAATGTGGAGCATGAACTGGGTGTTAGGAATAGCTGGGGTCTGAATACAGAACCCAAGAATGGTAGGGGCAAGACAGGTTGCTGCAAACTGGCTGACACCTATTCTAAAATCTCCAGCAACAAAACCTGAGGAATAGAAAAGAAACTCCAACTTTCTCATCCAAGGCTTGATTCTCTTCTACTCTGCCCAGGATTCAAACAAATTATACAAATATTCTTCTCTTTCAAAACTCAGTCTCCAGCTACAGCTAAGGTTTCAGTTCACAGAGACCAGGTATTTAGAATTTTCCCTTCTAGTCGCTGGTACCTTGTGGAGGCTGAGGTCCTGTCCCTGAGTCCCATCCGTGTTGCGCAATTCACCACGGTCCTGCAGGAACAAGGAACAGGGCCCTACAAAATAAAGTCTTGAAGGAAGATTTCATTTTAGTACAGATTGCTATAGTTTATTAAATGTTAAAAGTTGGAACAGATGTTTTCATCTAGCATCATTTTGGGACAGTGATAATAGCAATACAAACACATAAGTAATGCTTACTATTTGTCAGTCGCTGTTGTAAATCCATTATCTCATTAAACTTTTAATCTTTAAAACAACTTTATGAATTAGGTGTACTATTAATTTCCCCATTTTACAGGCAAGAAAACACAGGCATGCGAAAGTCAGGTAACATGCTCAAAGTCACACTGCTAGTAAGTTGCAAAGCCAAGGTTCAAAACCAGGCAATATGACTCCACAATCCGTTAGCTCTTTGTTAGGTCAGATTAAAAAGTACCATAAAAAAAAAAGACAAATTCACAACACTGAATGAATTCAACATGCAATCAAAGGTTATTTATCAATGACCATTATAACCTAGCCAGATTGTAGACTATTGGCCTACATTGATAAATTCAAGTCACAAAAGACTCTGAACAAATATTTCTAATTTTTCCCAAGATGTTAGTTCTGGAAGGACTCCCAGAGGTCATCTGGACCAGGGGCAGCAAATGGGCAGCAGGCACCTGGGCACCAGACCCACCAGCAGCCTCTTTTGTGTGAACAGTGCAGGATTTAAAACATATTTTCAAAATGTAAACGCCTTAAGGCAGGCACTCCCCAACTTTTCTCAGTTCCCACCTCTTCACATTGCCTTATTCTGGGCTTCTCCACACATCCAAACAACTGTCTGGCTCAGGCTTGACACCCCTGCTCTGGCTTCATCCCTTACCTTGCTCAGGGACAATATCGACCCCTTTTACCAATCTGAGAATTCTTCTCTAGTGCATTACTGAGGTTAAGAGTGTTCTAGTGGCCAAAAGTTGAGGCTTAGGCAGGTTCCCAGGGCCAAATCCTGGCTTCTATTCATCAAGGCAGTTACTTTGCTTTCTGTGATCCTTAGTTTCCTAATCTATAAAATGGAGATAATAATAAAACACTTACCTAGTAGGGTTATTAGAGTTAATGAATTATCTAGGGCTCAGAACAGCACCAGGCACATAATATGTGCTATACAGATATAGCCATAATAAGAATAATAATTGTTTTAAAAATTAGTGTTAACACTGAGTGAGCACTAATCATTTTTCTGTTGTTAAAATTACTAACAAATACCATATGAGAAAGATGAAATTTTTGCTTCAACCCATCTACTAATTAATTATTGAATCATTATTTTAAAATTTTATGGAACTCTTGGCCTAATCCAGGTTCATGCCCAGATTACCAATATTTACTTGGATGCTATTAATTATTTCATATTTTTGCTGCATATCTGGAAATTTCCTTCACATACAGATTTTCTTACCAAATGTTTCCATTTTTTTTTTTTTTTGAGATGGAGTCTCGCTCTGTCACCCAGGCTGAAGTGCAGTGGCACAATCTCAGCTCACTGCAACCTCCACCTCCCAGGTTCATGCGATTCTCCTGCCTAAGCCTTCTGAGTAGCTGGGATTGCTGGCAGGTGCCACCATACGTGGCTAATTTTTGTGTTTTTTAATAGAGACAGGGTTTCACCTTGTTGGCCAGGCTGGTCTTGGACTCCTGACCTCAAGTGATCTGCCCACCTCGGCCTCCCAAAGTGCTGGGATTACAGGCCTGAGCCACTGTGCCCAGCCTGTTTCAAAAGTTGTGAAATAGAGCAAGACTCTGTCTCAAAAAAAAAAAAAATTGTGAATTTAAAACTTCGCTTTCAAACAGGTTGGGATCTTACATTTCAAGGAAAAGGTAAAGGTAAAGATTTAAATGTATTCTTAGGATTACCTTTAATTAACACATGGCTTTTCAAAAAAGCAAAAACAAAAATCTATTTGCTTTTCCATATGGCCCAAGTAAATATATATTTTTTCAAATCCAGACAAAAGTCAACTTAATACTACTCAGTAATAACAAGGAATAAACTACTGATACATACACAGCATGGGTGAATCTCAAAGCATTGTGCTAAAACAAGCCAGGCATAAAAGCCCAGATACTATGTGATTCCATTTAAATGGAATTCTAGAAAAGGTAAAACTACAAAGCAAGAAAGCAGATCAGTGGTTGCTAGGGACAGGGACTGACTGCAATGGGCCATGAGGATACTTCTGGAGGATGAAAGAAATATTCTAAAATATTACTGTGGTCAAAAGTAATCAATTGCTGGCGGGGCTCAGTGGCTCACACCTGTAACCGAGCACTTTGGAGGCTGAGGCGAGCAGATCATCTGAGGTTAGGAGTTTGAGACCAGCCTGGCCAACATGGTAAAATCCCGTCTTTACTAAAAATACAAAAATTAGCTGGGCCTGGTGGCTCACGCCTGTAATCCCTGCTACTGGGGAGGCTGAGGCAAGAGAATCGTTTGAATCTGGGAGGTGGAGGTTGCAGTGGGCCGAGATCATGCCACTGCATTCTAGCCTGAGTGACAGAGAGAGACTCTGTCTCAAAAAAAAAAAAAAAAAAAAGGCCAGGCGCGGTGGCTCACACCTGTAATCCCAGCACTTTGGGAGGCCAAGGCACGTGGATTACGAGGTCAGGAGATCGAGACCAACCTGGCTAACATGGTGAAACCCCATCTCTACTAAAAAAAATACAAAAAAATTAGCCGGCCATGGTGGCGGGCGCCTGTAGTCCCAGCTACTCGGGAGGCTGAGGCAGGAGAATGCCGTGAATCCAGGAGGTGGAACTTGCAGTGAGCCGAGATCGATCGTGCCACTGCACTCCAGCCTGGGCGACAGAGCGAGACTCTGTCTCAAAAAAAAAAAAAAAAACTCGATTGTACACTTAAAATTGGATTGTATACAAAATATCTCAATAAACTGATATAAGAAAGAGAAAATCTCAAAAAAATGTATTTCGTAATTCAGATACTTTAATTCAAATGTGCAAACTCAAAGCAACCACTGGAAACATACCAGTGTTTGCATAAGTTGTGTGACAAAACCAGGCCTGACAAAACCATCTCTGCTGGTTTGGATCAGCACTAAGTGGCCAGCTCAGACCTTTGGGCAGAGACCCTTCTGGAAACCTGTCTGTTTTTGCAATTTACAAAAAGTAAAAGATGCTTTTTGAAATGTTTGCATAGGAACATGAATTTTAAACCCATCTCAGATTTTTGTTCTAGAAAGTGAGCGCTTGAATTTTCATCTGATCCTCCCCCAAATTTGTCCATTTAGAGTGTAACTCCTGGTGTTGGTGAGGATAATGCTCTACGTAGAATTCTCCAACCACAGAGCAGAAAAGGACTGGGTGGGGCATTCCAACCGGGTGTGGCCAGGAAGGCTGAGGCCCTGGAAGTCCCCTTTGTTCATTGTTGATTTTGCAGCTCACAGTCATCACCCTGGGGACTTTTCTTTCTACAGTGCTGTATAAATCATTTCACAGAATGGTCATCTCTCCACCCAACCCCCCAAATAGAATTATAAGTAACATGTTGATTTTTCCCTTGAGTTCCATCATTACCTTAGTTTACTTTCAGAAGGAATGTCTGGCATGTCATCCGCTTTCAAACTCACTTATGATAAAAACTGAAGTACTTTCTGTTAACATGCCAGCAATGGACAGGGCTGTTGGTCCCGGTTCCCTGTCCTTTAAAAAATCTCCCCAGATAGTTCTAATTATGTCAGCATTCACATTACAATTTTAAATGTAAAATATAGCAATCAGGAAAAAAAATTTTTTTAACTCCCCTTTGTTCTTAATTGGTAAAGGAAAATGTCCATAAATGGAAATGGTTCAGTGTTTCCTGGATCGTCTGGGTAAATTCTCTGAGGCTGGCCGGTCTCCAGAAAACAATGTTCTCTGAAGCAAAACCCTGGCTGAAGTGGCAAGCTTCCATTTTATGCAGAAACATATGTGGTGTGCCCACAGCTAGTTTTCAGGGAGCAGTAGAGGCCAGACCAGAACTGAAGTAATGCCGTTTATTTATTAAAGGGACATGATCCTTTATCTGTGGTTGGCTGGTGGTACACCTGGGCCAGAGATGTGGTGGGAAATCAACACACGAAGAAGAACTTCTTTTGCATCTTTTTTGGTGTAGCTATTATAGACAGAAATATTCAAATCAATTAATAGTTAAACAATACAAAAAAATGAGGCCAGATGTGGTGGCTCACACTTGTAATCTCAGCACTTTGGGAGGCCAAGGCTGGTGGATCAGTTGAGATCAGGAGTTCGAGACCAGCCTGGCCAACACAATGAAACTCCATCTCTACTAAAAATAAAAAAATAAAAAACAAATTACCTGGGCGTGGTGGCATGTGCCTGTAGTCCCAGCTACCTGGGAGGCTAAGGCAGGAGAATCGCTTGAACCTGGGAGACAGAGGTTGCAGTGGGCCGAGATCACGCCACTACACTCCAACCTGGGTGACAGAGCGAGACTCCATCTCAGAAAAAAAAAATTTGGAAGGAGCACAGAGAAGAGGGGCATAAGCTGAGAGAAAGCAAAATAGACACAGAAAAACATCAAAACAAAACAGAGGACAAAAGATTCTGAGAGAGGGATATTTAGTAGATTTCAAGGCTGTGTCAGTTGTTGTGTTCCCTTAAACTGAAATTTGGTCATCCGTGCATCTGTGAAATGTTGATTAGTAGAAGAAACATTGCTCATGGCTCCTCAACCATGCTTATGCTTGGACCACAGATATTCGGATTTGAATGAGAGAGGCAAAGGAGACCACTGCAGTGAAAATTCTTGTCTCCATTGCAGTGGTGGGGGCCAGGGCTGTATCACATGCAGACTTGACAAGATAAGCTAGAAATGAGAGGTAGCTACCTTAGATCAGAGATCCTACCTTTGCCTTTGTAAGGAAGAAATGAATTCAGGAAACAATGTTTCTAAATGTATTTCTAAATTTAAATCTGAATTTTTCCACCTTTAATAATTTAAATTACAAAGTCTGAAAAACTCTATAGCATTTAGAAACCTGTCCTCTGCCTTTAAATGGGAAACTTTGGGTGTATTTTCAATGTCTGATAATAATCTTGACAATTACAATACTGATAGCCAAACTGTAGTGAATATTCTGCATACGCCCAGCTCAGTGATGAGAGCCTTTATAGGGATTATAGAGTTCACTGTTCACCACCATCCCATGAAGCAGGTGTTATTATTATCCTCATTTTGAGGTTACCCGGGCTCCCACACAAATTCACACCGATACCTCTCTCTAGAATTATTCAACTACAATATAAAAACAAATTAAGCCACTCACTGAACAAATACACTCTATAATTTAAAAAACAAAATTGAATTGGGTCTTTAATAAAATATGACATGCCTATTCCTTATAACATATACTGTATGTTCTATAGTCACCCCCCTGCAGCAGGTAAGCAATAAACAAGGTTTGGCTATTAGGGGTGCATTTTCCTTGTCATATTACCTTTGTTATTCTTCAGTGTATGACGACTTCGATTCTTATGCAACATCCTTTTATGTCATCCAATCAGATCTTGCATGGTTTTCTGTTGGTCTGATACCTTAATCCAGATATAAGAGTACGTTATTAAGTAATTCAATTCTTGAACGCCTTAGAACAATTGGAAGTTATTTTCGGCATAGTGGAAATAGTCTGAGCTGTGTGCAAGCGCTCAAGAATTTAGTAGCTATATCTCCGAACTCAGCTTTTCTAGGGCTGGGTTACACAGAAATCCCCAAACATTCCTGGGTGGTTCTTTGGCAGGAAACCTGCAGATTGGTTATTCCACTGCGCTCCAATGATGGAGAGAGCTACAAATAATCACAGAAAAATCTAAAGACCTTCCTCACTAACCTAAAAATTTCTCATAGTCTCAATATGTTTATTTAGATTAAGTAGGAAAATTAATTCAGTGATTCAGACAACTTAAACAAAAATGACACATTTGCCTCAGCCACCTGGCTATTTTAGGCGAATTTATTTTAGGCCTGAATTATTTGGACAACTATTTCAGTGCTCTGTTTTTTATTGTATGGATACAAAGTAAAACAAGGTTTAATCGTCATTGCTTTATCAAATTAACTAATGCCTTTGCTATTTTCTTTTCTCAGGATCCTCTATTAATACAACCCTTATAATTAACTTAAAAAATTTCAGCTTAAGCAGAATGTGGCTACGTGGTTTTGCAACAGAATTGTTTATATGGAATTGAATACATCTATGTGCCTCAGGTAAACATAAAATGGTGTGAAAGGAAAATAAATCATGGTACCCCCAAAACACTAAGCCAAAGGGAATAGTCAAGCTGGGAACTGCATTACACAAACCTGCCTCCCATTTTGTTTCTAAATAAGATAGTTACAAAGATAAAAAAGCTACATACCTCTCTCACAATTTGCCCACTAGGAAATTCCTTGTGGGCCCCAAGATCAAGTTCTGTTGAATTTCACCCTGACAAGGTAAACTGATAGCTTATCTTCATGGGTACGGGACAAAGGACAGAACTTAAAGTCATCCCTCTACTCACCTGAGACAAATGTGTATCTGATCACTTCCTCTGCCCTGTATTTTATCTTATGCAAAAATGCTGATTCACTGAGCTGAAGGAATACATAAGCGACTATTCCTTTACCCACCCTTACATGTGAATGGCTAATCGAAGACTCAAAAGAATGCAACCGTTTGCCTCTTATCTATACACACCTTCAAAACATTCCTTCCTTTTTTCCTAATATCTGCCCTTTGCCCTTTAAATATTGAAGCTCTCAAAATCATCTTTGGAGAAAGGCATAGGTCTGTCTTCCAGGTATAAGTTGCCCTTAACTTTGGCTTCTAAACTTCTAAATTGATTGAGATTTATCTCAGATACTTTTTGGTTTACAGTGGATTACACTTATGCAAAAAACTCTACACACACATGGATATGTATTACTTGAACTCTAGGTAGAAAATCTTCTTTTAAGAAAGATTTTGGGGGCTTTGGTTGATTCAGGTTTTTTTTTTTTTTTCTTTTTTTTGAGACAGAGTCTCGCTCTGTCGCCCAGGCTGGAGTGCAGTGGCGCGATCTCGGCTTAGCTGGGACTACAGGCGCCCGCCACCATGTCTGGCTAATGTTTTGTATTTTTAGTAGAGACGGGGTTTCACCGTGTTAGCCAGGATGGTCTTGATCTCCTGACCTCAGGTGATCCGCCCGCCTCGGCCTCCCAAAATGCTGGGATTACAGGCGTGAGCCACCGTGCCCAGCCAGTTGATTTGGTTTTTAGGTTTTAATCTTGCACTCTATATTATCTTTTTTTTTTTTTTTTTTTTTTTTTTTTTGAGTCAGAGTCTTGCTCTGTCACCTAGGCTAGAGTGCAGTGGCGTGATCTCGGCTCACTGCAACCTCCGCCTCCCGGGTTCAAGCAATTCTTCTGCCTCAGCCTCCCGAGTAGCTGAGACTACAGGGGTGTGTGCCCAGCTAATTTTTTGTATTTTTAGTAGAGACGAGGTTTCACCATGTTTGCCAGGATGGTCTCGATCTCTGGACCTCGTGATCTGCCCGCCTTGGCCTCCCAAAGTGCTGGGATTACAGGTGTGAGCCAAGGCACCCAGTCTATTATCTTTTAAAAGGGGTGGGGCGGGGGGCGGCAATTCTAAATCTTTGGACCCTTCAAGGCCTCATGTAAAACCCATGTTAGAAGAAACTGTCTCATTGTTATCTGCGCGCTAATCTTTCTTGTTGGAAATTTCTGAAGAATTTTTATTAACTTGATAAATACATTTATTTTAATAAATATTATTTTAATGAACTTCCTCTTAGAACCAGATCTTGTCTAATCAGTCAACCACATTGTTGATTTTTCCTCTGGAATACAGACAGAGCTGAAAGAGTGATAACAGAAAATGCCATGTTGATTCAGACCAATGTACCCTTACACCGAACCAAGCTGTATCTGACAGAAGCACCAGTGGATGTTTTGGGAGTGGGTTGCTCTCATTACACCAACTTCAATGTTGAAGAAAACAGTCTAAAAGATCCTCATATTTTCTAATTCACATGCTATGGAATTATCATCCACAAATTTAACCAACTCTTTCAAATATTTTTAAAATATATTTTCTAGGTGTTGTTGGTCTGATAAATAAAATCAACTTTTATTATATTATTAATACAAGGACCTCACAATTGTTACTGGTTCTAGTGCTTTAGGATTTGCTAATCCTTTTTTCCAATCTCTTAAGGTTTTGTTAACTTTATCTATATGTTTCTTTACCTTTCTGGATGAAAAATCCTATTTTTAGACTCTCCTGGTAGCCTGTCCTGGTGATGATTTTTGGTTACTTTCCTTAGGAAGTTTCTAAGCTTTCACATGTGTCTTGACAAAGAAAGATCAGATTGTAAAAATTTCTTACATTTGAATACACTGCAGCTTGTATACTGGGGCATAACTCTTTCTGATGGGGGTGGGGGGGTTCCAGACAGATCACCTAGTATGATTAAGCCCAGTGCTGGCACCTGGCACAGGACAGTTCAGAGGGTGGGATTGGCAGAGCACTGAAATTCAGCACAGAGTTTCCCTTGCCATGCCATGCACCCTGGCACAGGCCTGTGTGCATCTAGAGGAACGAAAACTTTTCTCTAATTGCTCTGCTTAGACAGGCTCTCTTAATTTAATTTAATTTTTTATTTTTGTGGGTCCATACTAGGTATATATGTTTATGAGGTACATGAGATACTTTGATATAGGCATGCAATGTGTAATAATCATGTCGTGGAAAATGAGATATCCATCCCCTTAAGCATTTATCCTTTGTGTTACAAACAATTCAGTTTTACTCTTTTAGTTATTTTTATTTTTTAATTTATTGTTATTATTATTATTTTTTGAGACAGAGTCTCGCTGTGTCACCCAGGCTGGAGTGCAGTGGTGTGATCTCAGTTCACTGCAACCTCTGCCTCCTGGGTTCAAGGGATTCTCCTGCCTCAGCCTCCCAAGTAGCTGGGACTACAGGCGTGTGTCACCACACCAGGCTAATTTTTTGTATTTCTAGTAGAGATGGGGTTTCACCATGTTGGCCAGGATGATCTCCATCTCTTGATCTCGTGATCCGCCCACCTCAGCCTCCCAAAGTCCTGGGATTACAGGTGTGAGGCACCATGCCCGGCCACAGTTTTTTTTTTTTTTGTATCCATTAAACATCCCCACTTTTCCTCCACCTCCTGCTACCCTTCCCAGCCTCTGGTAACCAATCTTCCACTCCCTATCTCCATGAGGTTCAATTGTTTTGATTTTTAGCTCCCATAAATAAGTGAGAATGTGCAAAGTTTGCCTTTCTGTGCCTGGCTTATTTCACTTAACATATGACCTCCAGTTTCATCCCTGTTGTTGTAGATGACAGGATCTCATTCTTTTTTATGGCTAAATAGTACTCCATTGTGTATATGTGCCACATTTTCTTTATCCATTCATTTGTCGATGAACACTTAGGTTGCTTCCAAATCTTGGCTATTGTGAACAGTGCTGCAAAAAACATGGGAGTGCAGATATTTCTTTGATATACTGATTTCCTTTATTTCGGGGTATATATCTAGCAGTGGGATTTCTGGGTCATATGGTAACTATATTTTTAGTTTTTTGAGGATCCCAGAGAAGCACCTTTTTGCTAGCCTTCTGTCTAGAGAGGTCACATTTTCTAATTTGCACCAAAGTGTCTGCTGAGCTTGCCGTGGCCCTCCTCCTCAGCCAAATGAAAACGAAAGGATCAGTCTACATGACTTCTTGGTATGAAGCTGATAATTCAGATCCCATCATTTAATAATTCTAATTTGGATTGTTTTTAATATAATAATACCAGCTTTCATTGAATTTCATATTTCACCTTTCTGCTTACTCCAGTTTTATGAGCTTTTCCAAAAGGTTTCTTTTTCTCTGCACTGATTTCATATTCAGCATCAACTTCAGTGAAATATCATCTGGAAGATTAAACCATGTATTACATGTTCCAGGTAATTTGCAATCATTGTAGAAAACATTGCTTACTATACCAATCTTTGGGGGATATCTCTTCCAACACATTTTCCTCCATCCAAAAAAACAACTGCCCTTTCTCTCTAAGCAGTTCCGTATGTACAGCAAAATATTACCTCTAGTTCTGGGGTATCTAAAATTTTTAAATAATTTCTGTTGTGGAATCTTAGTAACTTTTTTGAATGTCTAAACAAATGACTGTTGTTCTATCTTCTCTTTAAATTTATTTATGCTCCCAAAGAGCCACTCTAGTGTGATCCTGTCTCCAGAAAACCATGCTTCTGTTTCCAGAGTAAGTTGCTTGCTTACGTTTATGAGAGATTCTATCAGTCTAACTCCCTATCAGTCTAACTCCCCTATCTGTATAGGGGAGTTAGACAGAGTCCCAGGCAGCTCTATCCAGTGAAAATTTCTGCAATGATGCAAATGTTCTATATTTTTGCTCCCTAATAGGGTAGCCACCAGCCACATGTGTAATGTGAGTGAGGAGATGAATTTTTAACTAATTAAATTTTAATTTTAATAGCCACTTGTGGCTAGTGACTACTGTATTGGACAGTACAGGTCCAAGGCCTTCTCTGGAACCCTTTTCATGAATGGACATCACACTAAGTCCCTCCTTCATAGTGATTGCATGTAACAAAATACTGCTTCTTCTTGTCAGCAGTCCCATAGTTTCTTCCCCAAGTTCTTGTGAAATTATCTTAAATGTTACATAAATTTTTCTGACCTTGAATTTTCGCTAGCAAATATTACAGAGTTTTTTTTTGTTTGTGTGTTTGTTTGTTTGTTTTGGTTTTTTTTAAATAGGGTCTCGCTCTGTCATCCAGGCTGGAGTGCAGTGGCGTGATCACAGCTCCCTGTAGCCTCAGCCTGCTGGTTTTAGGTGATTCTCCCACCTCAGCCTCCCAGAGAGCTGGAACTACAGGTGCACGCCACCACACCCAGCTAATTTTTGTATTCTTTGTAGAGATGAGGTTTCACTATGTTGCCCAGGGTAGTCTCAAACTTCTGAGCTCAAGTGATCTGCCCACCTCAGCCTCCCAAAAGTGGTGGGAATACAGGTGTGAGCCACCACGCTCAGCCAAATATCACTTTTACATTAATAAACCCCCGTAAACTAGATGCCTAGAACTTGGGAGTAAGTCCTTTGCTCTTTTAGTTTTACCTTCATGAGACTGACATTTGGAAAGTTGTGCATATTTTTGTTTCCACAATTGTAGGGCATTCACACTTGCCTAGGGAAGTCGCTATATTTGAAGGGTATCCTGTGAAAAATGAAATGATTACAGTTTGTAAAATATGTACCAGAAAAATGTGTTTAAATTTGCTTTCTAGTACATTCTTGAAAACTTAGGTATTATAATCATCTACAAATGGAATTTACCTACAAAAACGATCATCACAATCGCAGGTTTCAAAAGTATATAATCTTTTTAAAGAAAATAATATGATATAGGAAAGAGAAAAAAGTGCTTATAACCTGTCTTTTTTGGTGACTGTAGGCTAAATTATTTATATTAAAATTCTTTATATTAAATTCTTTATATTAAAAGTCTGACAAATTTATTTTATTGAGATAATTTTGACAATCTTTTTTTTTTTTTTTGAGACAGAGTTTTGCTCTTGTCACCCAGGCTGGAGTGCAATGGCACGATCTAGGCTCACTGCAACCTCTGCCTCCCAGGGGGTTCAGGTGGAGAATCTTTTATCTCAGTAAAATATTTTGCTGTGCTCATTCTTTGATTTCCTTGTTCAATGAATTTCTTGGATTATCTGCTATGAGCCAGCATTGTGGTAGACACTTGATAAGTAATACAGTGCCACCCTATGTAATCTATGGAAAAGGATGATAAGTCCTAGGCAAGAAGGGAACCAAAGGAAAAAATGTGATTATGAGGTACAGTTTCAAGGCTTTTCCTGATAGAGTAAGTTTCATTGCAAGAGAACAATGAATTAACCACTTCAATCTTTCTTTCTTTTTTCTTTTCTTAAGACAGGGTCTCATTCTATCAGCCAAGCTGGAGTGCAGTAGCATGATCTCTGTTTACTGCAGCCTCAAACTTCCAGACCCAAGCAACCCTCCCACCTCAGCATCCCAGGCAGCTGGCACTACAGGCGCACACCATGAAGCCCAGCTAATTTTTTAATTTTTTGTAGAGGTGGGGTTTCACCATGTTGCGCACGCTGGTCTCGAGCTCCTGTGCTCAGGCAATCCACATGCCTTGGCCTCCCAAAGTGCTGGGATTACAGGCATGAGCCATTTTGCCCTGTCCCACTTTGATCTTTCTAATAAATGACTATTCAACTGTTAAGACTATAAATCAGCTTGATGAATAGTAAAGGATCTTAAATATTACATCTTTGGTATGCTGGGGACAGTTGGGCTTGTCAGAGAGTCTGTAGGCTGGGGACTCTTCCAATGGTACCCATTTTCTCATCTTCCTCAGAATAAAACCCAAAGTCATTCTGTGTCCTCTGAGGTCATATGTGATATGTCCTGCCCCACCTTTCCAACTCATCCTCCGCAGTTCTCTCCCCTCATCCTATCTGCTCCAGCCACTCTGGTCCCTCTGCTGTTTTCCAGACAATGAAGCAAACTCCACCTCCAAGCTCATCCCCACCTGAGGGTGCCTACAATCACATGCCACCTCCCGCTCCTGCTTAGTTAGCCTCTATTCCTTTCCTTTGCTTTATGTTTTTTCTTATTACTTATCACCTCCTAACATAAGATTCATTATTTATTATTTGTCTCCCCCTATAGAATATAAGTTTCATGATGGCAGGGACTTTGCATTATAGCAAGGCATGGAACAGTGCCTGCCTCTTAATAGGCCCTCAGTAATATCTTTTTGAATGAATAAATGATACATGTTTTGTACTTATTTTATGAGGTTGAATCACTCACCTTTCTATATCTAAGTTTAAACATTATTATGAAGAGAGAAGTTATACCTTATTAAATTACCCCTTAAGAGTGTTAGGAAAGGCTGGGCGCAGTGGCTCACACCTGTAATCCCAGTACTTTGGGAGGCTGAGGTGGGCAGATCACCTGAGGTCAGGACTTCGAGACCAGCCTGGCCAACATGGTGAAACCCCGTCTCTACTAAAAGTACAAAAATTAGCCAGGTGTGGTGGCACACGCCTGTAATTCCAGCTACTTTGGAGGCTGAGGCAGGAGAATCACTTGAACCGAAGGGGCAGAGGTTGCAGTGAGCTGAGATCACACCACTGCACTCCTGCCTAGGCGAAAGAGCAAGACTCCACCTCAAAAAAAAAAAAGAGAGAATGTTAGGAAGATAATTAATGTTATTCAGATTTGACTTGCTGGAGGACAAACCATTCTAAAACTCAATTTTTTTATTTTATTGAAATAATCCCAAACCATACATTCATACAACTAAAATTAATATATAAAAAAATGGCATACAACTATAATAGAAACTGTGTAAGAAACAGTAAACCTCAAAATGAGATAATGCTGCTGGGCACAGTGGCTCATGCCTGTAATTCTAGCCCTTTGGGAGGACTAAGCGGGTGGAACACCTGAGGTCAGGAGTTTGAGACCCACCTGGCCAACATCGTGAAAGCTGTTTCTTCTAAAAATACAAAAATTAGCTGGGCATGGTGCACATGCCTGTGGTTCCAGTTACTTGGGAGCCTGAGGCAGGAGAATCACTTGAACTCAGGAGGTGGGACTTGCAGTGAGCGAAGATTGTGGCGCTGCACTCCAGCCTGAATGACAGAGCAAGACTCCATCTCAAAAAAAAAAAAAAATAGATAATGCTTCTGCTGATGTTTATAAATCATTCCTTATGTTTAGAGTGTGAAGATTAAGAAGGGAAGAGACTTGCACATAGACCAAGGGTGTTAATGGAAGGCAGAGTGAAAGTTCAAATCTTCAAGGCCGCTTTGCATTCAAGTTCTTGGTCTCATCACAGGGAAAGTGTCCACAGAACCAGGCATTCCACAGTTCCATAAATTAAGGGTCATTTAATCAAAACTTCTGCTACACTTTAAATGTTTCTCCCCTCCAAAACTCATGTTGAAATTTAATTGCCATTGTAATGGTATTAAGAGGTATGACCCATAAGAGATGATTAGGTATTAAACCACCCCCATGGCGTCAATTTAATTCTCTTTTTAAAAAGGGCTTTTAGGAGTGGGTTCTCTTTCTTGGCTCTTTTGCTCTTCTGCCATTTGAGGAAAGGTGTTCCTCCCTTCTGGGGGATGCAGCATTTAAGGCTCCATCTTGGAAGTGGTGACCCAGACCTTACCAGGCACCAAAACTGCCAGCACCTTGACCTTGAACTTCCCAGCCTCCAGAACTGTGAGAAATAAATTTCTGTTGTTTATAAATTACCCCATTTCAAGTATTCTGTTATAACTGCACAAAACAAACTGAGATACCTTCACTATCCCCTGGGAGACCCACATTCACCAATTTAGGCAGTTAAAAAGAGTCAGGGTAGTTTTTATTTCCTATATTTCACATTCATTTTTTTTGTGATGGGAAGGAAATTTTATGGCAGCAGGTGTTAACTAACTCACTTCAGTGTTTGCAAACTTCAAAAGCCATAAACTTATTTTTAAACTTTCCATCAGCTGGGATACATTTATCTGAAAGTAACAGAAATCTCAACTGAAAGTGTTATTTATAGCTGGGCGCAGTGGCTCATGCCTGTAACCCCAGCACTTTGGGAGGCTGAGGTGGGCGGATCACAAGGTCAGGAGATCGAGACCATCCTGGCTAACATGGTGAAACCCTGTCTCTACTAAAAAATACAAAAAATTAGCCAGGCATGGTGGCGGGCGCCTGTAGTCCCAGCTACTTGGGAGGCTTAGACAGAAGAATGGCATGAACCCAGGAGGTGGAGCTTTCAGTGAGCGGAGATCGCGCCACTGCACTCCAGCCTGGGCAACAGAGCAAGACTCCGTCTCAGAAAAAAAATAAAAGGTATTTATAATGAGCACATTTATAGGCTTACATACAGAAAATTGAGGATGAGTGGAAAATAGAGTTAAATTACCCTGTAATTCAATAATATCATCAAGAATACAAGTTCTATCTTTCTCTTCCATCGTCCAATTCATCTGAAGTCTTGTTCCCCTCATAGTTGTAGACTGGGTGCCAGTAACAATCAAGATTGGACCCTTCTTTATTTTTGTAAACAGGAGAGATCAGACCCTTCTCCCTCAAACTCCAAACAAAAATCTTTCCTGATTGAGCCTATCATATGCCATCTCTGAACCTGTAATTATCACCAGGAAAAGTCTTCATGCTGATTAGTTTAAGCCTGGGTATCCTAATCACTGGCAAAAGGGATGGGATACTTATGATTGGCTTGGGTCAGAGGTCAGAAAACTATAGATGCAGGCCAAATCCTGCTTGCCAGATGTTTGGGGGAAGTTTTATTAAAACACAGTTATGGCTTCCTTTACATATTGTCTATGGCTACTTTTACAACAATGGCAGAATTCAATAGCTCCAACAAAGACCACGAAGCCCCAAAAGGCTCTATTATTTGCTATCTGGCCCTTTACAGAAAAAGTTTGCCAAGCCCTGGTTTACCTTAACATGGGTCTACTTTGGACCTGTGTTTAATCCCTAAACTATGATACTGCTACACAGAGAGGGAAAGTTTGGACTCAGTGTGGATCTCTTCCCATGTCAACCTAAGGTTATTTTTTCTTTTGTTCTTTCCTAAGCAAAGCTGAAAAAGAACTGAGCACACAAACTTCAGAACAAAAGACTTTACTTTTGTAAGTCCATTGACTGATCTGCATTTCTCTCTTCCAGAGACATTGATCTGTGTTCCAGCCTTGGCTGTATGTTGTTTTGTTGGATTGATTTGAAGTTATTTGTTAATGCCATGGAACCGGACTACCCAAACCATCTGCCAGATCTTCAACCCACCAACAGTGGTAGATGGAATTCCCCAGAGTCCTGCTGCAGTCATGGAAGAAACATCATCCCTAAAACCAGGGCACTGCTTTGCAATGCCTGTCAGTCAGTCACAGGCAGAATGGCTCCTCTCCACATTCACAACAATGATTTTCTTTTTTTTTTTTGAGATGTATTCCTGCTCTGTCAGCCCAGGCTGGAGTGCAATGGCACGATCTTGCCTCACTGCAACCTCCGCCTCCCAGGTTCAAGCGATTCTCCTGCCTTAGCCTCCCAAGTAGCTGGGATTACAGGCATGCACCACTATGCCCTGCTAGTTTTTGTATTTTTAGTAGAAATGGGGTTTTGCCATGTTGGCCAGGCTGGTCTCTAATGCCTGACCTCAGGTGATCCGCCCACCTTGGCCTCCCAAAGTGCTGGGATCACAGACGTGAGCCACTGCACCCAGCCTCACATCAATGATTTTCCAGGTAAGTGATTTCCTGTCCAAACAGCAATCTGAACTTTCTTTTAAAAATAGCTTTTCTCATTTACTTGTATTATGACAAACGCAATGGATGTCCATTGTGGAAACATTAGAAACACAGATAACAACAACAACAAAAAAAAATTGTCACCATCCCACACTCCCAGGGAACTTTAAAAGCAAACAATGTGTTCCGGAGGTGAAGTCTTCCCTCCAAGTGGTCTGAACTAGCTTTGACTTTTCCAGCAGGAAGTCATCATGGAAGATTTCATTTTTTAACCCCCTATATTTATGAAGTTACTGAATGGGCCTATTCTTTGACTAGCCTTTCTGAGAGTCTTTATTAAATTGTGAACTTTCTAACTGTTTAAAGAAATTTATGGAAAAGGGCAGGGTTTGAGAAGTTGCTATTTTGAATAACTTATTGTTATGTACATCTTTTAGAGTCTTATGTACATCTCTTTCAAACATGAAAGAGAACCTATTTCTCTTCATTTGGACTAGTACATCCAATTCCACCTCGTTTTGTAAATAAAAGGGAGCCAACTTTTCTGAAATGTAGGGTTGGGAAAGTATGCTCAGCTTCACAAATCCTCACTTAGGCACACCTGTGGGTTTACTAATGCTTATTATCGAAACCACTTGAAAATGCCCCAATGCTGGTTTGTTTCCAAGACATCAAATAGGAACAACATTAGTTTTAGGGCTAGAATTGACTATAGGATGGGATTCAGTATCATCCAGGTCCTGCGGCGATCGGAGTGTAGGATGTGGGCCAACACTGTCATTTTAACCAGGCCTTACTTCATAGAGTGGCACGTTTCCCCTGCTCCAAGCACCCACCCTCACATCTATTATTTCTTGATGGAGTCTACACAGTACAGCTGACACCATGGGTTGCAGTAAACTTGACCATTCTTAGACTAAGGATAATCCTGCTTAAAGAAAGTATGAGCCTCTGAATACCTGGAAGAGACGTGAATGAGGGAGGGAAGTAGACCAATGACAAAGGTTAAAAGCACACTGGCTCTGGGGCCCAGGCTCTCTGAATTTGAATCCCAGCTCCATCCTTACAGGCAAGGGATCTTGGGCAAGGTCCTTAACTTCTCTAGGTCTCATTTTCTTCATGGATACAGTAATGCTAATAGAACCCTCCTATTTCATACTGTTGGCTGCTGTGAAGGAGAAAGGCAATACATGGGCTACATATCACATAATACATAGTATTACATAATACTATGTAAATATTAGCCCTATCATTATGGGGGCAGAGCGGGGGAAGGGGGAAGCACATCCAGAACGAGGAAGCTGGGAGCTCTGAAACATACTTCTCTTCACAACATCGCCTGCTGCATAATCCATATTTACAGGGTTCCAACTACCCAGAACTGCACAATTCATGATTAGACTTTCTGCATCAGGCTGACTCTGTGAAAGCAGGGGTGGCAGGGTGGGTGGGGTGGGTGGGGTGGGTGGAGTGTTCTCTTTCAGTCAAGTAATTTTTTCCTTAAACAGATTTTTTTTTTGCACAGCTATAAATTTACAGAAGATTGAGAATATAATGGAATTACCATAGATGGCACATTCAGTTTCCCCTATTACTAGGGGAATTACTAGCATCCCACATTAGGAAGGTACATTTGTTACCATTAACAGACCAATATTGGCACATTATTATTATTAAAGTTCATATTCTTGGCCGGGCGTGGTGGCTCACACCTGTAATCCCAGCACTTTGGGAGGCCAAGGTGGGTGGATCACGAGGTCAGGAGTTCAAGACCAGCCTGGCCAACGTGGTGAAACCCCGTCTCTACTAAAAATACAAAAATTAGGTGGGCGTGGTGATGCGCAACTGTAGTCCCAGCTACTTGGGAGGCTGAGGCAGAGAATTGTTTGAACCCAGGAGGCGGAGGTTGTGGTGAGCTGAGATTGTGCCGCTACACTCCAGCCTGGGCAACAGAGCGAGATTCCATCTCAAAATAAATAAATAAATAAATATAGTAAATAAATAAAGTTCATATTCTCTTCATATGTTCTTCAGTTTTTACCCAATGTCCTTTTTCTGTTCCGGGGTTCCATCCAGGATATCACATTACACTTGGTTGTCACCTTAGACTCCTCGTGGCTGTGACAGTTTCTCAGACTGTCCGTATTTTTGACGGCCTTGATAGTTTGGAGGAGTAATGGGCAGGCGTTTTGTAGAACATCCTTCAGTTGAGGTTTGTCTGATGTTTTTCTCATGATTATAATAGAACGGGGTTACTGGTTTTGGCGAGGAAGACCACAGAGGCAAGTGCAATTTTCATTTCATTGTGTCAAGAGTACACGCTGTCAGCGTGACTTCTCACTGTTGGGGTTACTCTGGAGCCCCTGGGTGAAGTAGAGTTTGTCGTGTTGCCCATGGTAACATGACTCTCCCCGCCCTTTTCAATACTGTGCTCTGAGAGGAAGTCGCTATGTGCTGCCCACACTTAAGGGGTGTGAGTTATCCTGCACCTCCTTGAGGGCAGAATATCTACATAAATCATTTGTAGTTCTTCTGTACGGGAGATTTGTCTTTTCTCCTCAAGTAATTTTTCCTATCTAGTCTTTGCTTGAATGAATTATTTTATTTTCACTGAACACCAACTAAAAAATAGTCTAAAGCCAACTCCCTCAAATTGATGGAATTTTCTGTAATTAAGTATTAGTATTTGGAGTGTTCTTAAGCCTGGGCATGGGGGAAATATGACAAAAACAAGGTTTCTAAAACCTGACTTAATCTTCTAGTTGAGTGTCACAGTGGGCAGATCTGGAATTAGTAATTCCTTGCTAACCCTATACGGAAAGGCCCGAAAATGAATAAGGACTTAAAAATAAAATGAGTGGGATGGTCAAAACCAATATAAATGAATTGCTGTGAGCCAAATGGAAAAGCATCCTTTGGCAAGTTTCAACCAGTTACCTCTGCATGCCCTGAGAATGTGCTTTCGGTGTTCCAGGCCACTGGGCACCCTTTGCAGGCATGCATCCTGCCCCTCCTCCAAAAGGAGGCAATCTCCTAAAACATGCCTCTCCTAAGACACACATGTTCAGACTGTCCTAGCATTAACATGCTCTTAAAAATCACACACATACACACACCCTTTTATTATTATTATTATTATTATTATTTTTAGAATAAAAGCCATGTCTTACTTAGAATAATTTGCTGGGTAACCAAAAATCCACTTGAACTTTTCCTTGGAGAGTCTCCTTCTTTGTAAAACTAAAAAGCATATGCTTTGGGGTTGCTCATTTGAAAGAAAATGGGAGAAGATTATTGTTGGATCAGCCTGTAGTTTTTACATCTGTTTGGTCAGATCAAAATTAGCCACCATTATCTTCACTCCATCAGTATATTTTTTTTCTCTGAAAGCAATTCAAACTTTGTTCCCAAAGCATGAACTTACAGACATAGGCTAGTGTTGTACATTTCTCCAAAGTTTGCCTCCAGAAGGAAAGACCTCTAATGTGCCAGCAGGTTCCTTGCACCCGCCCCCACCTTGGGTCGGGCACAGCCCAGTTGCAGCATTCCATGGCTCTGACACATCTCCTTGGAAACCCACCCATTGCCTGGTATATAGCAACCTGCATTCCCCAGTGGTAGAGGCCTTGATTCCTGTCTTATCCTGTTCTTCTGTGCTTTCACACACATCTGAGGACAGGCCTTCATTTTGATCTGTTATCTCAGGCCATTAAAATGAGCAGAAGGAAAAAAGTCCTTGAACAGCTCCAATGTAATTGTGGTGAAGATTCTTAAAAAGAATTATCATGGCCATTTCAGAGCCTCCTCAGTTTCCCCATTTCCTATAAATGCAGCAAATGGAGAACTGCCTTCGTCACACAGAAAGTTCAGGGAAGAAGATGTTGGGGTTGCAAGTGGTTTCTGGCCAACTATACCCCTGCTAACAGTATTTTTCTGAAGTATGGCACTTCATTTCCAGATTAGGCACACTCACACCTTCATTTAACAAATTAGGTGTCCTCAATGTGTCACCCACTATCTAAAGCGTGATTATTATGATCTTTCTGGAAGATTTTGGATCTTGTTCATTCTTAACCATTATTTTTATTCAGCACTATAGTTAGTACAGACAGTATAAGTCAAAGTTTTGCTCACCCTTTGCTCACTTGGAAATTTTGGAAATCTTCGTTTTTTTTTTAAATGAGATTATTGATATGAGCTTATATTCTTGAGATATTTTTCTTTTAATTAACTCAATTGCTCAGTGAGGGGAGTGGGGGTGGGATCCAGTCAATCTAAGCGCTTTGATTAATGTTTTATAGGTATGTAGTTTCCAAATTCTTTGCCTGCAGAGGTACACTAAAAGAATGCTAGTTTGCAGAATGCACATGCAACCACAAAAGGAAATACAGTAATCTGATATTTGGTTAGAGTAAATCAGATATCCCTATAAAGCACTGGCTTTACAAAAATTACTCAGGTGTACCTCATCAACCCCAAGCACGTACGCTAGTGTTCATGTGGGACTCAAACCCACCCTTTTGTATCAGGGAGTCTCATCAAGTGTCCATCATGTGTCTGTGTGCAGGATGCAAAGAGCCAGGGCATCCATGAGTCACGATGTGTCATTCATGGCCTATGGGCTGACAAAGTGAATAAATATTTCATTAGGCTTTATTTGAGAAATAAAACTTCAGGACAATGTACTGAAGTGACTTCAACTGGGACAGGATTGAAAGAGAGAAAAGTGTGATTACTTAACCAAATAAATTCTCTAGTAAAACACCTACTTCAGCTACTCACTACTGTGATCACATCTAGATGGTGCCATTTCAATCACCTGTACTTCTTCCACAACCTCCGTTTCAAGCACCCCATCTCTAATCACCACCTTTGATTCTTGAAGCTCGGTCTCTCGAGTGCCCAGACTTTAATAATATCTCAACCCTCTGGAGCCTACGATCCATTGAACCTGCCACCTTTGCACTTCTCCCACCTTCCTTTACCATCATAGCCCTCCTAACCCATTTTAAATTCCATGGTCAGTCATTAGAGTCCGTCCTTCACACACACCCACAACTTACCGCCTCACTTTGAATTCATGTTCATTAACTTCAAGGAGTTCTTAATACTACCTGGCCATCAGATCCATTTCCCCAGTCCATTGGCTCTTCTGTTCTCCTCAAAGACCGTTTCACACTTTTCCTTTTTCTTCAAACCTTCCACTCTTCCTCCCCCATGTCACTCTGCTAATGATTTATTTCCTAAGACACACAAAAAAATAGAAGTACTCAGGGCCGGGCGCGGTGGCTCACGCTTGTAATCCCAGCACTTTGGGAGGCCGAGGCGGGCGGATCACGAGGTCAGGAGATCGAGACCACGGTGAAACCCCGTCTCTACTAAAAAATACAAAAAATTAGCCGGGCGTGGTGGCGGGCGCCTGTAGTCCCAGCTACTCGGAGAGGCTGAGGCAGGAGAATGGCGTGAACCCGGGAGGCGGAGCTTGCAGTGAGCCGAGATTGTGCCACTGCACTCCAGCCTGGGCGACAGAGCGAGACTCCGTCTCAAAAAAAAAAAAAAAAAAGAAGTACTCAGAAGAGAACTTCTACCACACACTTCTAACAGCCACATCCCACAATTTGCCTACCTTCCCCACCATCACATATCCCATCTCAGGCCAACAGGAGGGTTCTTCCCTTGCCCTCATCAAGGACCGCACTCAGGGATTCTCTACCTGCATCATTGGTTTTTTTCTTTCCTCTAGGATAGTGCCTGCCTGCCTACAAACATGCTCTTGGTTTTTCCCATCTCAAAAAAACAAAACAACTGCCTTGAACCCATGCTATACTTTAGCTTCTGCCCTATTTTTCTGCTCTCCTTTAGAGCAATACAAAAGTTGTTAATACTCTCCCCAGTTTCTGTTCTCCTAGTCTCTCTTGAAACTGCTGCAATTTGGTTTCAAGAAACCTCTCCATGGCAATTAGGTTTTTGCCTCCATTTTTCCAATGAAACTGCCTATACCCAGGTCTCCAGGGCCTTCCATTTTGTAAACTCAATGGCCAGTTCTCAGCCATAATCTTCTTGGCTCTGACAGCATCATTTAACATAACTCATCATTTCTTTCTCCTTAAAACACTTTCTTTTCTTGGTTTCCAAGACATTGTGCTCGTAAGGCTTTTCTCCATGAGGCATCTCCTTCTCAGTCTACTTTGCTGAATCCTTTTCTCTCGACCTCTTAACATAGAAGTGCCCCTTAATGTGGAAGAAGCCACTGGAAGCTCAGGCCTTGAATCTCTTTTATGTCTATGTTCACTCCTTTGATTTTCCCACTTAGTTTCAAAGCTTTAAGCATATATGCTGATGACTTTCAAATTTATGTCTTCAGCCTGCTTGCACAGCTGTCCTGAACACTATGCTCATGTATCTAACTGCATAATCGAAATCTCCATTTAGATGGGTAATTAATATCACCAATGTAATACATGCAGAGCTGAACTCCTGATGTTCTGTCCCCCTAGACCTCTTCTGCCTCAGTCTTCCATGCCCTTGTTCAGTCCAAGAATCTTGAAGTCATTCTTGACTCTTTTCTTTCACAGCAAATCTTGCTGTCTTACTCTACCTTCAGATCATAATCAGAATTGGATCACTTCTCATCAACCTCCACTGTAATCACCTTGATTCAAGCCCCCCTTGTCTTTTGCATGGATTATTGTCATTGCATCCCATCTCCTCTCCCTACTTTTGCCCTTGTCCCACTTTGGTCTACCTTAACACAACTGCCAGGAAATTCCTATTATAGTGTGACTCAGGTGATGTCATTCCTCGTTATAGAGGCATCCACTGGCATTCTATCTCATTCTGAGTAAAAGCCAAAGTCTTCGGAATGGCCTCAGAAGCCAGTACTATGTGTCCTGCCCCACCTCCCACCCCATGGGTCTCACTGTCCTCCTTCTCACACAGCCCCAGCCACAGGACCACTTCCACTGCAGGACCTTTGCCCTTGCTGGTGCCTCTGCTTAGAATGTGCTTTCTCTAGATATCTATGTGGGTCCAGTCTTCAATTAAATGCCATTTTCTTAAAGAGGCTTTCTCTACCATCTTGTATAAATTTACAAGCTCACCCTGCCCCCAAAGATGTTCTCTCTCCCTTCCCAGCTTTATTTTTCTTCATAGAACTTTCTCCCCTGGCTGGGCACGGTGGCTCACACCTGTAATCCCAGCACTTTGGGGGGCCAAGGTGGGCGGATCATGAGGTCAGGAGATCAAGACCATCCTGGCTAACACGGTGAAACCCCGTCTCTACTAAAAATACAAAAATTAGCCAGGCATGGTGGCGGGTGCCTGTAGTTCCAGCTACTCAGGAGGCTGAGGCAGGAGAATCGCTTGAACCTGGGAAATAGAGGTTGCAGTCGGCTGGGATGGCGCCACTGCACTCCAGCCTGAGTGACAGTGAGACTCGGTCTCAAAAAAAAAAAAAAAAAAAAAAGAGTTTAGATCTTTCAACTTACTGAAATAGCATTGTTTTGGTTGTTGTTGCTGTTTTGTTTTGTTTTCATAAAAATAAACGTAGCACCAAGTCCTGGCTGAAAAGTCACGGTCTACGTCCCGGCTGTTCAGTTTGTGTTCTGTTTGGAGCAGGCTCGGGTCTGAGAACAACCCCAAAACTACCATTTCTGATATGCAATTTGATGAGGATGGAGGCGGATGGAATTCTCTTTTAAGAAGTGATCTTGGCCGGGCGTGGTGGCTCACGCCTATAATCCCAGCACTTTGGGAGGTCCAGGCGGGCGGATCATGAGGTCAGGAGATGGAGAGCATCCTGGCTAACATGGTGAAACCCCGTCTCTACTAAAAATACAAAAAAAAAATTAGCTGGGCGAGGTGGCGGGCGCCTGTAGTCCCAGCTACTCGGGAGGCTGAGGCAGGAGAAAGGCGTGAACCTGGGAGGCGGAGTTTGCAGTGAGCCGAGATCGTGCCACTGCACTCCAGCCTGGGCGACACAGCAAGACTCCGTCTCAAAAAAAAAAGAAGTGATCTTTAAGAACTGAGCTTTGTCTCTTCCATTTTGAGACTAAAAGGCTTAACTAAAAAGATAGTGAAGGCTCCACCCAGTCAAGCCATTCGTAGTTGCCCGGTGAACACATGCCTCAGGCGCTCTTTCTTCCTTTGGCAAAAGTCTGATTCTGTAGCCTCTAGCCATGTTCTGGAGGCGGGACACTCCCCCTGGGAGCCACACCCGCCTTCATCATGCAGTGAGCACACCAAACAGGTTCTCCTGGCTAGACGGTGGCTGAGGTGTCTGCGGCAGAGGGAAGTACAGTCATGCACGCGCCCAGTGACGGAGCCACCGATGGACACCTCCACATGAAGGAAGCAATTGCTCTGCTCTCCCCTGGCTTAAAATAAACAGAGTAACTGCACAAAGGTGGATTTCCTGTGCGAGGAGAGCAGGGCTCAGGGACCCCTTCCCAGCCCTGTGCTTGCTTTTGAAATCCTATATTCTTTTTTTTTTTTAAGAGGACTTCCAAATTGTACAAGCTTCAGGCCCCACAAAAACTGAGTTTGCCATGACTATACTAGATTTTGTATACTGTTTCATATACTTACCCATTTACGTGAAGTACTTTATAAGGTAGTGTTTTTCCCATTTACAGGAAACACAGGCAAGGTTGAGAGATTTAACCTGAGGTCACACACCTAAATTGTCCACGAACGGTGGCCGCCACTCAGTAGGGCCTAAGGTTTACTTGAACTTGTTTTGATGTCTTTAGATATATTTACTGGTTGTCTGATTTCAAATGCATCTCCCACATTAAAAGACTTGGCTCGTTTTTATTTTATGCTCATGAAACCATGCAGAACAAACGTGCCAAGTCCTAGCAGTAGAGAGTAATGATGAACCCCAGGAAGCCCAGTCCATTCCACCATCTCTCAGCCTGTTCACATCTATGAAGAGAAATTGCCATTTAGGCCTGTAATCCCAGCTGCCCGGGAGACTGAAGCAGGAGAATCACTGGAACCCAGGAGGCAGAGGCTGCAGTGAGCCAAGATTGGGCCACTGCACTCCAACCTGTGTGACAGAGGCAGACTCCGTCTCAAAAAAAAAAAAAAAAAAAAAAAAAAAAAAAAAAATTGGCATTTAGAAAATCTTGTGAAAAGTAGAGAAAACAATGGGAACTAAAATACTTAAGTTTTTAAAAATCAGTATCAGTTGTATCAGTCTCCACCTAGTTTTTCAGAAGGCTTTTGTCCTCCATAGATGGAACATCTTGATTAATTAACCAAGTCAATGTTTATATAATACTTAGAGTATCTCAGTATCTTAAGAAACTCAGAGAAGAGTTAACATTCATTGTTTCTAACTCTGTGATCAGCACAGACACATTCTGAACTTCTCTCTTCCTAATTCAAAGAGGTTGCAACCTGTTTCCTAGCAAGGGCAGCTGAAAGTAAACATAATGTCTGGTTGAGTCCAACATGCAGACGCATAGGATATACAAATGGCGAAAGCTAACACCGGGGGAAAATTGTTAAGAACCAGTACACTAGTTACTAGATATATTAGGTGTGATGAATCACTTGGGTGAGGGGCTTATTAAACCCAGACTGTTCTCCATCCCTCCACTCCTACTGTCTGATTCAGTCGGGCTAGGGTGGGGTTTGACAATGCCTTTCTAAGAGATTCCCGGGCAAGACAGATGTTGCTGGGCCCAGAGCTTCACTTTGAGAACTACCACTCTTGGAGATGTTCTGCAGTCCGCAATTCCGTGCAAATACAAACTTGGTCTTATTACATATTCAACCGACATAAAGGTCAGTGCAAGAGCATAATAAAGCCTTCAATAGTTTTTGACAGACCTTCTTTAGAATTTAATAAGACACCAGTAGACTACCATTGGTATGCTTTTGATGTCAACATGGTAAGATCTTTATACTTTGGGCCCTGATTAATGACTAGGCACTTCTTTAAAGCCTCAAATAAGCAACGAGAGCTTGAAATAACCAAAAACTTGCTATGTTGTCATTGGTTTTTTTGTGTGTGTGTGATTTTTTGTTTGCTTGTTTTTTGAGACCGAGTCTCACTCTGTCGCCCAGGCTGGAGTGCAGTGACACGATCTCTGCTCACTGCAACCTCCGCCTCCCAGGCCGAAGTGATTCTTCTGCCTCAACCTCCCAAGTAGCTGGGACTACAGTTGCCCGCCACCACGCCTGGCCAATTTTTTGTATTTTTAGTAGAGATGGGGTTTCACCATGTTGGCCAGACTGGTCTCAAACTCCTGACCTCAGGTGATCCACCTGCCTTGGCCTCCCAAAGTGCTGGGATTACAGGTGCGAGCCACTGTGCCTGGCCGTCATTGGTTTTATGAGGACAACATCACATTACAAGAGTGGCCAACAATGATCAGCCAAACACTAGAACATGGACAATGAGCATAGGGAGCATAAGAGTTCTCTCTGGGAATAGAGACCACAGGGCTTGGCCTCCAGGACATCAATACACAGAGAGGAATGGATGAAAGGAAAACCAGAAAAACTCAACTTCTCAGTGGCATATCACCGAATCTCTGTCCATGCATTTTCATATCTGGATCAATGTCCCCAAGCTCATTTTCTAGATTATATTCTCTCCAACACAGCTAAAAATACACCCTTTCATATGAATACAATTTGTCCTTCAAAGGCCTCTCATAATGAACAGTCCTGAGCATTCATTATATATACATTGATTAGATAGACATAAATATGGATATATTTCCCTGTGTATTTTTAAATTAACATGCTCATGTATTTCTGTTTTATGAAAATACATCTTCCTCTATTTTTGTGTATATAGTAGTCTCCACTTATCCATGGGTTTGCTTTCTGTGATTTCAGTTAACCTGCAGACAATCATGCTACAAAAACATTACATGGAAAATTCCAGAAGTATCATTCATTTTAAGTTGTGTGTTTTTCTGAGTAGCGTGATAAAATCTTGTGCCATCCTGCTTCGTCCCACCCAGTACATGCATCATCCCCTCGTCTAGTATACCCACACCATATATGCTACCCTGCCCCTTTGTCATGAAGTAACCATCTCAGCAGATTGCAAATATAGTATATAATAGGGTTTGGTACTATCTGTGGTTTCAGGCATCCACTGTGGGTCTTGGAACATATCCCTTGTGGATAAGGGGGTGACTACTCTACTGTTTTTTATGTTTTATTTTTTGCTGCCTTCTCTTCTTAAGTTTCATGAAAGAGAAAAAAAATTGCCTTTGTCACAGTGTAAAACCCATAGGTACCAGTAGGGTAGGCTACAAGAGCCAAAGGTGTTCCAAAAGTATTTGTTGATAATGCATTTTTAAAAAGCAATCATCTATAGGGAGGGAAAAGGCCATGTCCCCTAAAGCCAATTAGTCTAATAAGCTATTTCCTTAACATTTCAGCATCACTTTTGAGAGTTTTACATCCATTTGAGTAACCTATTTTTTGTTATTTTTGTTGCTCTTGGTCAATGGCATTTTGAGAATTAAAGAAACCTATGTTTGCTTCTTGTCGAAATAGCTGATTCCAGGACTAAGGCAAGGAGGTACAAGATTAGATTGAGGCTGGGCGCGGTGGCTCACGCTTGTAATCCCAGCACTTTGGGAGGCCGAGGCGGGCGGATCACGAGGTCAGGAGATCGAGACCACGGTGAAACCCTGTCTCTACTAAAAATACAAAAAAATTAGCCGGGCGTGGTGGCGGGCGCCTGTAGTCCCAGCTACTTGGAGAGGCTGAGGCAGGAGAATAGCGTGAACCCAGGAGGCGGAGCTTGCAGTGAGCCGAGATTGCGCCACTGCACTCCAGCTTGATATGCCAAAAGTAAAACAACACTCAAAGAATGACGGGGAGGTATCAGAGGATCACAGGAGCCAATCTAAAGATACTCCCAGCAGGCGGAGCTTGCAGTGAGCTGAGATCGCGCCACTGCCCTCCAGCCTGGGCGACAAAGCGAGACTGTCTCAAAAAGAAAAAAAAAAAAAAAGATACTCCCAGCAAAAGGAAATAATTAGCAGAGTGAAGAGACAACCTACAGAATGGGAGGAAAACTTCGAAAAATATGCATCTGACAAGGGGTTAATATCCAGAAATTACAAGGAACTCAAACAACTCAATACCAAAAAAGCAAATATGGCTGACCCTTAAACAATGCAGGAGTTAGGGGCGCTGACCCCCATGCAGTCAAAAATTTGCATTTAACTTTTGACTCCCTCCAAACTTAACTACTAATAGCCCACTATTGACTGAAATCCTGGATGATAACATAAACAGTGAATTAACACATTTTGTATGTTACATATCCTCTATGATTACAACAGAGAAAATAAAACATTATTAAGAAAATCCTAAGGAATAAAAAGCACATTTATAATACTATACTGTATTTATCAATACCATAAATTTACATAATCTGTTTATAACATGAATCGTCTGTCTGAAATGGTAGCAACTACAGCTGCAGACCTCGATCTACAGTACATGTCAAGCAATTCAACTTTCTCTTGTAACATCGTGACTTTTCTTTGCTTCTTGGGAGCACTTCCAGTATCACTAGTGGCAGTTCATATGGGCATTATTCAAGGTTTATGGTATTACACTAAACATGATGACAAAGATGTGGGAACTGCAAGAGATCACTTTTTTCTGTGATACACAATTTACTGAAGAGATGAACAGCTCATGTGGAGATGATTAGTGTCATAGGGTGTTTTAAGCAGACACTCACAACACTTGTGCTCACAGCAAGAGCAACAGGAGGTGGCTATAAAATTATTACAGTAGTACAGTATGTACTGCAGTAAATTTTATGCAGTTATGATTTAATACTGCATCTCTATGTTTGTTTATGCTTCTCTTGACTGTAAATGGCACCACATACAGCCTGTGTTTGTGCGTGTAAATCGTAATAAATTTTAACTTATTTTTGTTTTTGTTTGAGACGGAGTCTCACTCTGTCCCCTAGGCTAGAGTGCAGTGGTGCAATCTCTGCTCACCTCAACTTACAACCTCTGGGTTCAAGCAATTCTCCTCCCTCAGCCTCCCGAGTAGCTGGGATTATAGGTGCCTGCCACTGCACCCATTAATTTTTGTACTTTTAGTAGAAACGGGGTTTCACCATCTTGGCCAGGCTGGTCTTGAACTCCTGACCTCATGATCCACCTGCCTTGGCCTCCCAAAGTGCTGGGATTACAGGCGTGAGCCACCACGCCCGGCCAACTTTTTTTTTTTTTTTCTTTTTCTTTGAGACGGAGTTTTCGCTCTTGTTGTCCAGGCTGGAGTGCAGTGGTATGATCTTGGCTCACTGCAACCCCTGCCTCCTGGGTCCAAGGGATTCTCCTGCCTCAGCCTCCCGAGCAGCTGGGATTACAGGCATGCACCACCACGCCCGGCTAATTTTGTTTGTATTTTTAGTAGAAACGGGATTTTATCATTTTGGCCAGGCTGGTCTTGAACTCCTGACCTCAGGTGATCCTCATTCCTTGGCCTCCCAAAGTGCTGGGATTACAGGTGTGAGCCACTGCACCTGGCCTTAACTTTTTATAACAGATTTGTGTATATCTTATGATAGTAAATGATAAAATAGATTAGTATCTACATATATCTTGTGCATTCATGACATACTTAACTTTTTCTTATTTTAAAAATATTTCTAGACTATGCAGTTAATCTGTGAGCTTTTTCAAACTGCCACATACCTCCAAAGTATTTTCTGATGTTTCCAGTGCAAACCCATATTGTTCAAGGATCGACTGTAATCCAAAATTTATAATGGCAAAGGACTTGAGTAGACATTTCTCAAAAGAAGACATACAAATGACCAACAAGTACATAAAACATGCACTACTCACTAATCATCAAGGAAATGCAAGCCAAAACCACAGTGAGATATCACTTCACCCCAATTAGAATGGCAATTATCAAAACGGCAAAAACATAACAAATGATGTTGCGGATGTGGAAAAAAGGAATCCTTACACACTGCTGGCAGGAATGTAAATTGGTACAGCCATTATGGAAAACAGCATGGAGTTTCCTCAAAAGCTGAAAATAGAACTACCACATAATCCAGCAACCTCACTCCTGGGGCTATACTTTAAGGAAATAAAATCAGTATTTCAAAGACAAATCTGTACTCCCATGTTTATTGCAGCACTATTCACAATAGCCAAGATATGGAATTAACCAAAGTATCTAGCAATGAATGAAATGATAAATAAAATGTGGTATACAGTATATACACAATGGAATACTACTCAGCCATAAAAATAATGAAATCTTGTCGTTTTTGGCAACATGGATGAAGCTGGAGGACACTGTGTTAAGTGAAATAAGCCAGGTAAAGAAAGACAAATACAGCATAATCTCACTCATTTGTGGAATCTAAAAAAGATAATCTCACAGAAGTATAGAGTAGAATTCTGGTTACCAGAATCTGAGGAGAGGAGAGAAGAGGAGCAGTTGGGGAGAGATTGGTTAAGAGTACAAAATTACAGTTAGATGAGAGTAAGTTCTGATGTTCTATAGCACAATAGGGTGACTCTAGTAAATAATATTATAGTGTATATTTCTAAATATCTAAATAACTAGAAAAGAGGGGGCTGAATGTTCTCACCACAAAGAAATGATGAATGTTTGAGGTGATGAATATGCTGAAGACCATGATTTGACCATCATACATTGTACACATGTATCGAAACTTCCCTCTGTACCCCACAAATAATGTACAATTATTATGTATCAATTAAAAACAAAAAGTGCTCCCACTGGTCAAATACGGGACAATTAGGAATCAAAATAAAAATCAAGAACAATATATTGTACCCCATTAAATAAAATAAGACCCCATGAATCTAAAATAATATAAATATGTAAGTAAATAAATAAGGGAGACGCAAAAGCTCTACCTCCAGCATAATGCCAATTAATATATGCCATATAGGCTGGGCATGGTGGCTCATGCTTGTAATCCCAGCACTTTGTGGGGCCGAGGCGGGTGGATCACAAGGTCAGGAGTTCAAGACCAGCCTGGCCAAGATGGCGAAACCCCGTCTCTACTGAAAATACAAAAATTAGCCGGGCTTGGGGGTGGGCGCCTGTAATCCCAGCTACTTGGGAGGCTGAAGCAGAGAATTGCTTGAAACCGGGAGGCGGAGGTTGCAGTGAGCCCAGATCATGCCACTGCACTTCAGCCTGGGCGACAGAGCGAGACTCCGTCTCAAAAACAAAACAAAACAAAACAAAACAACAAAATATATATATATATTTGAAAATCTCCATTTAGTAGCCATCATCACTGGATACGAAAACTGGTGGACAAAAATGTGGGGAATAACAGGATATTTATATAGTCTCAGAATATCTTCTCATAAAATACACATTTATTACAAAAGGTAACAGAGTAACTTTACAACGGAGACCTGGAAGACACGACCCTAATCAAATCACAAAGTTAACATTGCCAGTAATGACTTATGTGCCTCCTGATTCGATGTATTATTAAAAAGAACTCAGCATCACTTCTGTGATCTCCCTGCCAAAAGCTTATAACCTGAATCTAATCAAGAGAAAACATCAGACAAAGCAAATCGAGGCTCATTCTTCAAAATAACTACCCTCATTCTAAAAAAATGTCAATGTCATGAAATGCAAAGAAAGATCAGGAGCTAAAAGAAACAAAGGAGACAAGACAGCTGAACACAACACATGATCTTGGATCTTCTTTTGCTGTAAAATATATTATCAAGGCAAATGGTGTATTAGTTTTCTACGGCAGTCATAACAAATTACCTAAAACTTAGTGGCTTAAAAGAACACAAAGGGCCAGGCGTGGTAGCTCACGCCTGTAATCCCAGCACTGTGTGGGGCCAAGGCGGGTGGATCACCTGAGATCAGGAGTTCGAGACCAGCCTGGCCAACATGGCGAAACCCCGTCTGTACTAAAAATACAAAAACTAGCCGGGCATGGTGGTATGCACCTGTAATCCCAGCTACTTGGGAAGCTGAGGCAGGAGAATCGCTTGAACTCGAGAGGCAGAGGTTGCTGTGAGCTGAGATCACACCATTGCACTCCAGCCTGGGCAACAAGAGTGAAACTCCATCTCAAAAAAAAAAAAAAGAACACAAATTTATTATTTTATGGTTCTATGGGTTAAAAGTCAGATGGGGATCTCTGCGCTAAAATCGTGGTGTCATCAGAGCTGCATTCTTTGTCGAGGCTCTGGGGAAGACCCATTCCCTTGCCCTTCCCAGCTCCTAGAGGCTGCCACACATTCCTTGGCTCATGCCCCCTTCCTCCTCCTTCAAATCAGCAATGGTGTGGAGTCTTTCTTACATTGTATCACTCTGATGTCCTTTTCTGTCTTCCTCTTCTTTTTTTTTCTTTTGAGATGGAGTCTTGCTCTGTCGTGCAGGCTGGCATGCAGTGGCATGATCTCGGCTTACTGCTCTCAGCCTCCCAGGTTCAAGCAATTCTCCTGTCTCAGACTTCCGAGTAGCTGGGACTGCAGGCACACACCACTACGCCTGGATGATTTTTGTATTTTTAGTAGAGATAGGGTTTCTCCATGTTGGCCAGGCTGGTCTCAAACTCCTAACCTCAGGTGATCCACCCACCTCAGCCTCTCAAAGTGCTGGGATTACAGGAGTGAGCCACCTCGCTCGGCTTCTGTCTTCCTCTTCTTATTAGAAGAGCCTTTTGATTACATTGGGCCCACCCAGATAGTCCAAGATAATCTCTCTATTTTAAGGTCAGCTGATTTACAATTTAATTACATCAGTAACCTAATGCACTCACAAATTCTAGGAACTGAGAAGTGAACATCTTTGCGGGGGGCATTATTCTGTCTACCACATATAGTAAAATCTGAATAATGACTGTAGATTAAAAATATTGTATCAATGTTAATTTCTTGATTTTAACAATTATACTATAATTATGTAAGAAAGTTCTCTGTCTTTAAGGGATACACATTGAATTATGATGGGTAAAGGGGCATCACCTCTGCAACTTAAAACAGTTTTCTCTCCCTCTCGTTTGTGGGAGCCAGAGAGAGAAAGGATAAAGCAATAGTAGTAAAATTTATATATATATATATATATTTTTTTATTATACTTTAAGTTCTAGGGTACATGTGCACAACGTGCAGGTTTGTTACATATGTATACATGTGCCATGTTGGTGTTCTGCACCCATTAACCCGTCATCCACATTAGGTATATCTCCTAATGCTATCCCTCCCCCCTCCCCCTGCCCCACAACAGACCCTGGTGTGTGATGTTCCCCTTCCTGTGTCCATGTGTTCTCATTGTTCAATTCTCACCTATGAGTGAGAACATGCGGTGTTTGGTTTTTTGTCCTTGCAATAGTTTGCTGAGAATGATGGTTTCCAGCTTCATCCATGTCCCTACAAAAGACATGAAAACACTGGGGGCATCTGGGTAAAAAAAAAAATGGGAATTTTTTGTACTACTCTTGCAACTTTTTCATAAGTCTGAAATTATGTCTTAATACAAAAAATTTAAAAACAAATCCTTCTAAGTAAATTTCCTATATCTAATAAATACTTAAATTTGTGACATATTGCAAATGCCATGTTTATTCAGATGGATATTTTAATATCTCTTTCTAAAACTTGAAGGTTATTTTATTAAGTTGTTTAATGTCATTATCTAAAATTAACTATGAATATATTATACATTGGGAAGTCTTGAGCATAATATAAAAGTAAAATCAATTATTTTGGACTTCAAATTCCTGTTGCCCCATAACTTGGGTATTAATGTCAAATATTCTGATTTTCTGTTATAAAATCCAGTATTACTTTAAAAATGGAGCCTTAGAAAAAAAGATGTTTAAAAGTAGGCAAAAGACTGTACTTTAATTAATAGTACTGTATCAATTTAATTTCTTAGTTTTAATAAATGTACCATAGTTATGTCAGATGCTAATGTTGGGGGAGGCTGGGTGAAGGGTATATGGGAACTGTCTGTACTACCTTTGTAAATCTTCTGCAAATCTAAAATTATTTCAAAATAAAAGGGTTTAAAAAGTAGAAAAGAGAAAAACAGTCTTTCATAAAAATACAAAACAATCTCATCATTTATAAAATGTTGTGACAATGGGACTTATTTGAAAGAAGAAAATTATAAAAACTGAGTAAAGTTATTAAAAAGCAAAAAGAATAGGGAAATGAAAATGGTGTAAAAATATTCCAAAGAGGGTTAAAATCTAGGTGAATTCCCTTATTAAGCAAAATTATCTAGGTGAACTAGCCTTATGTGCCTTATCCTTGAGCCTAAGTAGGGAAAGGGAAAGAGAGGGAGAAACAAGGGCAGCGGGAGAGGGGTGTGAGCTGTGTGGTGTGTGAGGAGGAGAGGGGTGTGGGCTGTGTGGTGTGTGAGCAGGAGAGGGGTGTGGGCTGTGTGGTGTGTGAGGAGGAGAGGGGTGTGGGCTGTGTGGTGTGTGAGGAGGAGAGGAGCGTGAGCTGTATGGTGTGTGTGGCCCGGGCTGCTTGAGGACAATCAGGTTCCACGTAATAATTTTGCCACTAAGTGGTTCCTTAATATTGGGTAAGTTGCTGATATATTTAAATCCTGCCTTGCTCTCTCCAAAAAAGAGATTTGAGGCAGCTTATAATAAAATACAAGTATATTTCCTTCATAAAAGGAAAATGGATCCAAATCATGAGAGAGAATAAGGCAATGTGCTAAAACAGTGGTAAGGGTGGTAGAACAGCAAACCATGCTTTGAATTTCCCCCTTGGCCAAATGAAGACTCTTCAAAGGAGGGAGAAATGAAAGAAAATAATCACGAAGGTGCCTTAAAACATACAAGCTATCTTGATAATGCCAATCTTTCCTAAGTCCTTCAGAAATTTAGAGGGCAGCCTATCTGAAATCAACGAGGCAAAACTCTCTCCGGCCAGGTCTGATCTCCTGTGCCAGCCCAAGTGAGACAGCTCCAAGAGCAGACTGTCTGAGCCACGAAGGATCAGCAAGTTGTAACACAAACCTCTCTGACCACGCTGAACATATAATCATTGAAATCATAGCTGTGCCTCCTGAGCCTTTATTTTGGACGCTGGCTCAGCAACCCAGGAACTTACAATCCACACTAGGACAGCACATCTCCCAGACATTTCTGCTCATGGCTGATTTGTGCTTACTCTGCAGTAACCCCCCATAGAGAGACCATGGTCAGGAGGAAAGAAATATCTGTGGAAAAAGTGGCGGGGATTAACAGAAAAGTGTAAGGAAAATTAGGACAGAATGTCCTAGAAGGCACTGGATATTCAGAAAGGAATTGCATTAGAAATTCTTAACATTAACCAAATTAACATGGACAAAATTTGATGGCTGCATTTAGTTACTAAATGACAAAGGATCTCTGTATTAGGGCAGATACCATGGGATGGGCCTGAAAAGCATTGGTCTGAAGTTCAAGTGATTTTCTTTTTTGTTAGTAGCCAAGGTGAAAAGAATGATGGGAAGATGGAAGGGTTGTCTTCAAACCAGGCATGTTTCATGGAGAATCACTTAAATTGAGTTGGACTTACTCATGGGGACAATAGTGTAATAGAATGTCACATTCTTGATTAAGGGCCTGATGCTTGACTTTTTGTAGAAATAAACTATACTGAGTTAATCATAAATAATAACTTTATGGCCAGTATTAATTACAAGGCTTGCTAAAGTGCACATGCAAACAAGATAAAACACCAAATTAATTGGTTGATTGAAATTTACTAGGATCATTTCCAGGAATTAGAGAAAAAGGAAATTAATGCTGGGCTGCAGGAGGAACTGTGTGGAAAACCTGCATTGCGAATGGTGGGTCTGAGGCTGGGAGACAGGGCAAGGGCCTTGCAGACCAGATTGCACTAGCCAGTTGCTGACCACATGGCAGTGTATGTGGTGTGTGCTGTGCCATATAATGCAAGACTGTGGCTTCGCTTATCTTCTTGCAAACAAGAGACCAATCCATACTTAGGTGGGAATGTTGAGAGAGCAGAACGCTGTTAGTTGAGACAGTGCATGAACAAACTGCCATAAGACTCCCTGACTGTGCACAGTAGGAAAAAAGTAACAGGTATGGGAGCATAGGTGGAGAAAGGCTACCTTTTCACTATCATACAACCTGAGTGCCTAGTGTATGTCTCCTAGCCCCAAGGATAACATGAATAACACAGACCCTGACCTTTGGGGGTGGGAGCAAAGTGGGAGGGAAAGATTAGTGGCACCTAACTATAAAGATGTGTCCAAGGGCCATTCTAGAAGACAGAGCAAAGGTGGGAGAAGTGGTGGACACAAGAAGGACTGGCCAATTCCAACACAGGAGGTGATACCTTGACCTTAGGCTTTACTGTACTGGGCAGAGGAAAGAAAGGACATTCAAGGCAGAGAGAGGAGTTAAGGCAAGGACACGGAGGTGTCATAACTTTTGAAATGTTGATGTTTCTAATATTTGAATTCCTAGTCGGGGCTTTTGGCTTTTCATTGGATTTAAAGAAAAATAATTCTCTTAAGTATGCATTTGACTTCTATTATTTAGAATTCATTCACTAATGTAGAACAAATACAGTCATTCTAGGAGACTCAATACAAATACAAGGGACTATAGTTGATCATAGCTCCCTAGCGGAGTCTTGGACAGATAACTTCCTAAAAAGCTTCGTATTTTTTACTCTACCTATTATTATTCATTTAAACCTGCTTAGTGTGGACAAAATTATCTGCCATTTATAATTCTCTTGTTTCTGTTTTCATAATCTATGTGCCTGGAGAGATCTGATCTTTCCTCGGGCCTGTCCTTCCTTACCTTATGAATGAATCCACCTGCTTTCCCACCTCCTCACCTTCCTGGGTGCCTGGGATCTTCTTCAGGCATTCCATTTTGAGCTTAATGGAAGCGGAGCTGATGAGTTCAGGTGTATTAAGGGGCTAGGACGTTTATTTATTTATGGAGTAAACCTCTGGGGATATTCTGAATCAGTTTATGCTAGTAGCAACTTTTGAGAAACCGGTGTCCTGAAAGTGACTGATGGAATAGGAGCAAAATTTTAAAATCTCACTCATCACTCTGACAGTAATGATAAAGGAGACATAGCTGCATCTGAATTAGTCCTACAAATGAGGGGAAACGGTCCTCAATAAAGGTTAAAAACAGGGCATGTAAAAAAGCTGTAATAATACTAGTAATTAGTGCCCTCTAAAGCTTTCTCCAAGGACGTCTAATGAGAGTAGCTCAGGTTCTTCTTTACAGGTTATCATAGCTATAACAATTCCTAAGATTGGGAAGGTGGCATGGAATCCACGGAGACCCAGGGCAACAAACAGGGCATCAAAGAGTAAAAGGAAGGCCTTTGCAGGCCCAAAGCCTTCCTGCTATCTCTGTAGCTTCCAAAGGCCTCATCTGGTCTCAGGTCACTTCAGTTGGGTCCTCCCTCCAGAAAGAGTGAGGTAAATTCTAGTAAAATTACCCGATTCTAGCCTATTAGTGCAGCACATTACTTACTTTTTATTAAATCATAGGTTTAAGAGTTTCTCATCATCTAAAGAAACTACCTTAAGCTACACATGTGTGTATTGAGAGACAGAAAGACAACTTTTAACATACATCTGCTAATTTAGGATGTCCAACAAATCTAATAGTTTTTTTTTTTTTGAGACAGTCATGCTTTGTTGCCTCAGCTGGAGTGCAGGTGGCACGATCTCAGCTCACTGCACTCCACCTCCCGAGTTCAAGCTATTCTCCTGCCTGAGCCTCCTGAGTAGCTGGGATTATAGGTATGCACCACCATGCTCAGTTAATTTTTGTATTTTTAGTAGAGACCGGGTTTTACCATGTTGGTCAGGCTGGTCTCGAGCTCCTAACCTTAAGTGATCAGCCCACCTTGGCCTCCTAAAGTGTTGGGATTACAGGCGTGAGCCACTGTGCCTGGCTGTCAGTTGTTATTGAGTATTGAGGCTACACTGGGGTTCCAGTAAACTACAGCCCATAGGCGCATGGCCTGCAAAGCCTAAAACATTTACTATCTAACTCTTTATAGAAAAAGTTCACCAACTTCCAGACTACACTGCAGTATCCCAACTTGAGAGAGGCATATTATATATATAAAATGTATACTGAATTGTTCTCAAGAAAATAAGTCACCCAAAGAAGGTATTATGCATGGCTTTTCATTCATTATACCTTTTAAAACATCTTATGTCCCCAGTACCACACTCAGGCCACACCAAATATAAAGGGTTACAAATATTCAGATTTTATTATAAATAAAATACTGTTTTTCTTAAAACATAAAAAATGCCAAGTGTTGCATTTTATTAACCACCCTGGAGAGCAAGGCTGTAGAGATTAAGGCAAACAGCTAAAGTGAAGGCACATATAAAAGGTCCACAGTTGGAATTCAAAGGAAAAAAATTCAGGGAAAAATAGCAGTATAATAATCCCTGTGTCAACCAGCATTCTGCAGCAGCCATCCTGTCAATTACATTACATAAAATACAGATAACTGGAGCTAGACAATAAAATAATGGCTGTGTTGCAGGAGTGTAACCAAGGTATCATCTTGTAAAGAACCTTTTATTTTAAAAAATAAAATTCTGTTTAAAAAATATACCACACAGGTGGAGGCGAAAAGCAAATAATAAAAAGAAAGTTAAAAGGAAACCAAACCAGACCACCCCATTGTGGCCTGAGACTTGCTGGAGTGAACTTCACCCAAACTAGCTTGGCAGTCAATCTTCAGTCCTCTTCTGCAACCTTGACCAAATGCGTATGTTAGGATGTAGCCACTTAATGAAATGAACTAGCCAGGAAACGATGATGTGAAAGCTTGGCAAGAGCACGCCACATCTCCTGCCATAGTAGAAGAGGTCTGGGAGAAGCAGCAGAGTGAAAGCTCAGGAGTATATCAGGTCAAAACACTTGTGGTAAACTCTGGTATATCCCAAGCAGATGGAAACAGGAAGTGGGATCAAGAACTAAGTTACACCACCCCTCCCAGTCTACCCATCAGTAGCACTGTTCCTGATGCCCTAAAAGTGCTCAGTCAAAATGTACTCCCTTATAAAACTGACCTATCCAGCTCCAACAATTGCCAGAAAGGGCATTTTTCTCCCTCATTCCTGGGTAGTCCCACTATGGCGTCAAAGATCCTCTTCGGCAAACTTTCCTAATCCTACCATAGCTTGTCAACCTGGCGTTCCTGCTCTGGAACATTGTAAAACCACTGTGCTGCAGGTTAGGATCATCAGGACTGCAATGGAAGAGGACCCAAGTTACCTCTTTACAGTGGCTGGGTGTGGAGGAAAGCAATCATTAATTTTAGAGAATGGAGATGCTGCAAACACAAGGCAGAGAGCAAAGTAGTGGGGAAGAAGCACAATCCAAAGAATTCTAGAAGGAAGGGAAGGAGGTATTCAGATACATTGTGCCAGTGAAGAGGAAAAATTGAGCAAAGTGAACAGAGTGTCATTCTAGAAATAGGACCAAGTATATTTACATAAATTCCTTATTCTATAATCATGATAAACAAAACACAAAACATTCACACAAAAATATAAATTTGAAATAATAGCACCAGTGTGTCAGATAATAGTTTCTTTCCCCCCACCCCGCCCCTGCTACGCAAAGTACAAAGTTGCATAGTGTTAAAGGCTATATATGAATCTCAAAGGTGGGTTGGTAGGAGGAAGGGGGTGGGTAGCAGGGAATTATCACACTGTAGTCTTAAAACCACAGAGCTGAGGATCAAAAGTTGAGAAGCCCACTAGGAAACTCCACGTAAGGGTCTTCCCTCTACATTTAGAGGGAAGGTTTAGAGTGGATTTAAATCACAAAGTGCAGGAACTCTATAGCATTGGCAGCTGTGTGAAATACTGAGTGCAAGTATTTGCCACCAGGATTTGGCAAACAACGTGTTTTGAGGGATTCTGGAAGATGGAAACATCAGAAGAAAACTGGAGCTAAGGGTCAAATGTCTCATCTCTCTCCAACAGAAGAACAAATGGATACACGGGATTCTGATAGTACAAGCTGCCATCTAAGTTTTATCCCTTTGCTAGAAAAGACTCGAACGAGGAGGCTTGTTTTTCTTCTGTTTTGTCAAGACCTTAGGGATTAACTGTTCTCTGCCAGATACTTAACACTAGTTCCAAGACTAACTAATAAAAAAGCTGTAAGAATTAGTTTGATTTTGAAAACAAAACTTTAGTGGTTATCATATCCCTATTTCTTCTGTGTAAGTTCCATTTATAAGAATATCAAAAGATGTCTTTTGGTCTATTGGTGAGTGCAAGCTGCCCATCCAGATTTAAATTATCAGCTGCCCAAAGATCTGAAAAAAGTTCATCTTCCTAGTCAATTATTAATATACTAGAAAAATCTTCTTCAGCCATGTTCACCTGGAGACTTTTATAAATAACTGCATCCTGACCCACGGATGGCTCAGTGTCCTACACTCATAATAGATAAAAGCACTGATGGATGGCTACCGACATTCTAAATGACTAATACCTTTGGCACAGGATATTTATTTCCTTTTGCTTAGAAGGAAGAGGGGCAGGAGATGCAGATGCATTTTCTTTATCCATGGACTGGATATACTGGCCATCACAATGCTACTGTTAGTAGCCAAACTTTTCCTTCATAGAAACAAGAGTACTGAGACTGAGGAGGTTCTGCTGGTATCGACGAGAGGGGAGGGCTACTTGCTCTACCCCAGCATACACGGGCTCACACGATGTGCTTATGCCACTGTACAGTAACGTAGGATGCCACGTCCTCACGCAAATCAGAAGGGAAAGTGTGGGTAAGGTAGCAACGTGAGTGGAAGAGAGACTTTATTAGATAAAACCCTTTGTTCCCGATTCAGGATGTTTAATTTGCTTCTCTTTAAACTTTGTGACTTTTCCTGGTTCAAAAGGACAGTGATGGACAGCAGCAGAGGAGTGGGGGTCTGAAAAATGTAATCTTTGTGTCAAGGCACTCTGTGGCCTCACAACTGCCTCCGTGTCAGAGGGATGCTGCCTTCCAGCCCTAAAGACACTAGGGCTTTTCAATGGACGGGGTATTGAAGCAGCCAGATGGTAAGGTCTTCCTGATGTCCTCCAGATTGCGAATGTCCTTCATGATCTCCTCGATATCTCGGTTATAGTCCATGATGGCAGCCTCCTGCTTCTTGGCTTCATTCTCCAGGTCAGACACTTTCCTATCAAGATCGCTGACCTTCATTTCATCTTTGGCTTTGTTTAGGGTGCCTTCAATCTCGTTTAGCTTATTCAGGTCCACTGTATCCAGCTGCCCTGGAGGGTCAGAAAGTACATAGAAGAGAACAGACATATTCAGTAAGAATGATCCCTTCACAAATACCTGCACTAGACTCTAGGCCCAGCAGCTGCTACTCTGCACAGGCAGCCCGGCAAATGTGACTTGCAGATTGTTGATGTCACACAATGGTATAAAATACGCAAACCAAGTACAAATGCTGACCTAACCCAGCAGGGATGGGTCTGAGCATATAATTAATATAGAGCTGGACGTTTTTTTCTGAGACAATGGTTTTTGCAGAATGTTTCCTAAATGCATAGCTACCATGTTCTAGACCTTTGAGGACCATCTGATAACATTTAATACCTTTTCCAGGTGTATACATGTAAACTATATGTCATTTTAGTGCCATCAAAGATATACAAATCTCTAAGAATCCTAATCCCTCAGCTCTTAGAGAGATTCCAGGGAAGATGGGTTGGTTTTGAAGGTCACTTTCTGCTTTCAGGAGTTAGACACTATTAGGAGCTTTCCTATGTAAAATGGCCAGGAATAAAATGCTGAAATAATTTCAGCAAGTCTTCACTTTAAGCTTAGCAAGAAAAAGAGGTTCTTTTGAAAGAAATGAAATGTTTCCATAACAAACAAAAGCAGACACAAGAGACAGCATTTCATGCATACTTGACTTGATTAAAGTCTCACAAGACCATTTTACATCAAGTGATTCTCAGATGTTAAATAATTTGCCCAAGTTTGCACAGCCTATAGGCAACAAAGCAAAGACACTAACTCAAGTCAGACTAATGTTAAAAGTCTAGCTGTTCCACAAAAGCTTTCTCTTCTAGCTTACTTCATTTTATATCCATCTGTTGACACATAACTTATTCTTGACATTTGAGACCGATAAAAAATACCCCTGTAGCCCCCCACCAAAACAAAATGCACCAGTCTTTAAAGGCTGGCAAATTAAAATATAATGCCTTGCTACAAAGAGTCCTGGCTAGAGTGTTGACACTTTATAATGGAGTCTGGTGACAAAAGTGCATCTGTCCTAAAATGAAGCCTGCTCCCTATCACCCTATCAAACTGGATTAAAAGAAGGTTTCCGTATGCATAGATTTCCTTGAAAAATCAAGGTTTTTCTCTCTTTTGGCATGAAAGCTTTCCCGTTATCAGACTGTCCTTACTTAGCAAATGAAGAGAATTCCAGGCAGTAAAGTCATGACCAGTTTTAAGTGTTCTTTTTCGTTTTTTAAATTGAGACAGGGTTTCGCTCTGTTGCCCAGGGTGGAGTGCAGTGGCACGATAACAGCTCATTATCACCTCAAACTCAAGTGATGCACCTGCTTCAGTCTCCCGAGTAGCTAGGACTACAGGTGTGTAGCACCACACCCAGCTAATTTTTTAAATATTTTGAAGAGACAAGGTGAGATCTCGCTATGTTGCCTAGGCTGGTCTCAAACTCCTGGCCTTAAGCTATCCTCCTTGCGTGGCTTCTTAAAGTACTGGGATTACCAGTGTGAGCCATCATACCCAGCCTGTGTTCTTTTATTCTACTATTGAAATCCTTTACTTTAAATCCCTTAAAGATATTGCCAGCAAGATGAGTTAAGAAAAATCACCGTTTAGTTGTACAATGATACTGGACCATAAGTGCTACCCTAGCTGGCAATATATCTTCAAAATATAAAAAGAAACTCCTCAGACCACAATGTTCTATTTAGGGCAAGGTCCACAGAAGGCACCTAGTAAGTACTTGTCACATTAACACAGCCTAAAGTCATGATTCAGGTCACACTGTAAAGCTGACGAATAATCAGTATGGTAAAGAAGCAAGTTGCTCTTAAAGACCCTATCATGCAAGACAAACATTTATTTTATAAGGCTTTCAAAAATAAGCAAGAGCAAAAGGAAATATTAATGATTTAATTAATGACTTAAAAGAGATTAATGTAAACCTGTATCATCTGCTTTTGAGTCAACTGTACTATATCAGATCCTAAGAACAGTACAAAAGATTCAGAGACTGACAAAAATGACTCTATGGCTACGTACCCAGCTGCTCCAAGAGGTCATTAATAATGCTGAGGAGGCTAGTAACAGAGTTTTTCGCTTTTCTGGCATTGATCTCTGCTTCTTGAGCAGCCTGTGAAGCCTGTAAGGGAAAAATGAGCAAAGAGTCTTGACTATATGTTTTCATCTTCTTTAAATCTTTTTTCCCAATGACCCAACAAATCTAATTTCCAGATTTTCTTCCCTTTTCTAATTTAGGAAATTGAAATCTCTCACTGCTTTTTTTTTTTTTTTTTGGTGGGGCTGCTGCTTATCTTCATATTGAGGATGTTGGTATTTCTACTTCATTGAAGTTATGACTAGGCAGTCAGGATGCCTACACTCACTAACTCACTATATTTGTATTTCAAAAATTATCTCCTTTTCTCACATTCTCACTCAATAATATATGGAGGTATATTCATAGTAAAGCCTATTAAGCAGAAACAAGTTATTTTTTAAGGATGATTATAGAAACTATGTTTCAGAACCAAAACATGTCCTTCGGGACACTCTTAGAGACTTATTAGAAATGTCCTATTCTTTGAAAATTTTCAGTTAAGTAAAGCTCTCCTGTAAACTCCCCTTCCACATGCAATGACCCAGCCACAGTCCCCCTGACACACATACTCGTTTATTGGGGCAATACAATTTACATTTTAAAAACCAAACAAAGGTAAATACACTTGGGAAATTCCATGAAACCTGAACAAATAACTGTGCATGAGTCATAGGAAACAGCAATGGAAGAGGAAGTGTCTAAATATCAGAAAACAGATGTTCTCACAAATAAATCTAGTTGAGATTTAAGTAAGTGGCTTTGAGCCTCTTACCACATAATTGTTTTTCCTAGTTTTGGGTCAGGACAACGCAAACATTTTGGGATCAAAACAATGTGAAGATTTTAAAAAGAACAAGAAAGCAAGGCAGAAAAAACCTTCACAAATAAATGATTAATCTCTGTCCAAATGGCAGCTGTCCTTATTGAGCATCCACAAGCTTGTCTGCGAGTGTAAAAGGAGGGAGAAAGGACCTTGCCAGGGCCGGCCAAGAGCGCTGCCCCTGCATTTAACCTGTGGTCTCCAGTCTCCTCTTCCAAAAGAATGAAGCTATAAACCTTCATTCTTCTGGTTAAAAAATACATTACAGATTCAAATAATACTGGCCAAATGCCGGCCTTTCAGAATTGACAGAAATACAAATGAGATACTGCATGTGGGGATGGTTTGTTTCCTTAGAAGTTATTTACCAAAATAATTAAAGATCTTCTTTCACCCTTTGAACTAAACCAAAACCCTTTATTGAAGTTCCTAAAGAATATACTATTTTTCAATATGCTTTAAATCTAATGTTTCTACAACCATATTAAAAATGAAATCCATATATGCTCAACATATGTGAGAAACATCTATTTTTTTAATGGGAATTTTTTTTTTTTTTTGAGACGGAGTCTTCCTCTGTGGCCCAGGGTGGAGTGATCTTGGCTCATTACAACTTTCACCTCCCAAGTTCAAGCAGTTCTCCTGCCTCAGCCTCCTATGTAGCTGGGATAACAGGCGCCCAGCACCATGCCCAACTAATTTTTGTATTTTTAGTAGAGATAGCGTTTCACCATGTTGGCCAGGCTGATCTCGAACTCCTGACCAGAGGCGATCCGCCCACCTCAGCCTCCCAAAGTGCTGGGATTACAGGAGTGAGCCACTTGCGCCCAGACACTTTTATGGGAATTTTTACTTGAGCTACACCATAACAGAGAAAATCAGGACAATCCAAACCAACATCCACCCCCCACCTGCAAAAAGCATAATAAAATCAGGTGTTTGCACAGGGATAGTTTCCTTTATCACTTCCCTAGAGTCTTTACTGAGGTTAGCAGGCTTTGTACTTCTTTTTTCCATCCCAAGGTGAAAATGACCCACACTGAGGGACTGTTTTCTGGCAGCAGTGAATGACGGCCTCTTCCTTGCCACTGAAAGTGAGCAAGTAACCACTAGTTCGTGTATGTCATTACCGTGATTGCTACACCCAACTGGAAAAAGAATATTCCTACTGTGACTCCATTAAAGTCTTTTCAAAGCAAAATATAGCATAGAACGGAAAAACGGACCTTAGTTCTTCCTTGGGCCATCCATTGACAAGTCAATTTTGTTATAAATGGTACCTTGCATATACATTATCACAAAATGTGAAAAATTAAACTGGATGTAAGTTTCATATGTTTTGGTGGGGTGGCAGACAATGCCACCTTCAAAAATTTCTTATATACAAGAAACTTGTCTTTGTCTCTAAGGAGCAAGGTGTTGGGAGAACAAGAATAAGAATTAACTTCATTGCATTCCTTTTTTATTAACATTTATGAATTACCCAGTGAAAAATATAAACACATACTTATAATGTCCTAAAACCTCAAACGTGTAAAGCAATGTTTTACTTTTAACTGAGTAACTTTGGGACAGGACAATTCTGCAACAAAAATACCTGGCAGAAGATCCGAATTCTTTGTCTTCTATGTAAGCTACTAACCCAATTCTTGACGAGACAATGTGATGAAAAACAGAAGTCAATATAAAAAAGACTCTTCTCAACAAGTGGGGGATCTTTATTATGAAACACTGTTCACTTTCTGCCAATGAGCAAATATACCAAAACCTCTTACCATCCCTGCCATCATCATGTCCTGGTCAGCGTCATCTTGTTTTCTCTTTAGCTCTTTTTCTGCTTCTTGTAGTTGCTTCAACATATTGTTCACCTCATTATCCAGATCTGTAACTTCTGCAAAAGTTCTTTCAGCTTCTGCCTTAGTGCTGGTGGCATTCTAGGCACAAAAGCAAATTGCAATTTTTTAAAAAAAAGCTTTCCTTTTTCTCAAGTATGCTCCCGCTCCTTTTATAATTTATAAAATGTCTTAAAAATACAATCCAGAAATAATAATATATTGATTTATACAATCTCATGACTTACATTATCAATTTGGGTTATAAATAATCGTAAAAAAAATGACATTACTACCCACATAATAACAGTTTGTATTTTATCTAGCACTTTCATTTGTATCCTCTTCTTTAATCCTGGAAACTTCTGTTGTATTATTGCCATTTTTAGTTGGGGTCACACAGACAGCAAATGATAAACATTTAATGGCATACACTTTCTACGACATCATATTGATTAGATGCTTTCGCTGAGGTAAAATTTAAATTCAAAGCTAGCTTAGTTCATTCTTGGCAGTTCATCATAATGTACAAAAAGACCACAATCCTGAAATATTTTATAAAATATAATTAATCCAAAAGCCAACCGTTCTAAGGAAACTAAGAGGTTTCTCTGATTCTTAAATACTTAATTCTAAAATTGCTCCAATCTCTCTTTTAAATAAAACAAACAGATTGACCTTGAAATAAGAGAAAGCCAGACTAAAAAACATTATTCTTGAAGATGACCACAAAGAATCCTAGCAATGGCAGCTATGGGAAGTCTCTCCTAGGAGTGGCTTACATATGGCGATATGCTTGAAAGGGGGACTTGAAAGTTATATTGATAAGGCACACTATATAGTATTGAAATAAATACCACCTGTCTAGGTCAAAGAAGAATGTTTATTTAGAAAAAGTCTGATTTTTTGTGGGAATGGGCTCTATAGACCTCTGAAGCCAGACCTCACATTGAGACATAGTAGAAATTTTAGAGTAAAGCACCCTTTTACTGATTCCCCCTCCTCAATCAATGTGGATACCTACTCTCATGCCCAGTCAAAAGAAAAAAAAAAAAAAAAGACAAATATGGTTTAAGACAATTTTATTGAAGTTCAGGAAAAAAATCTACAAGGGCTCTGATGGTCTGGAAAGAAACTGGAAGGTGACCAGAGAAAGATATGGGCAGGGACTCTTGGAGAAGAGGAAACGCACACCTTTTGGACAGCGCTTGCGATCCTCTCTGCCTCATGGGCCTTGTTCTTGGCCTCTGTGGCATCCGCCGCAGCATTGCCCAGGGCCTGCTGGGCTTCCCTGGTCTTTTCATTGGCTTCGATGATGGTCTGGTTGATAGCAGGAATCTTCCTTAGCGCCTCCTCTGCGGCCGTCTTGTTATCGTTCACACGCCTATCAAAATCTGAAACGAGTTCAAGGACACATTTGAGCTAAACTCCCAACAAGTAAAAAGGGGGCCTTCCAGGGAGTTCCAATTGGATTTTGTTTTATGAACAATGGAAGTCAGGGTAAAAAATGGAAGACAGCATGGGCTGAAATTTTAGAAATTACACATCTCTACAGAATAGGTCTCCCAGTTAGTGTTATAGAAATGTTCCCTGTTTCTGGAAATAGAATTCTTACTTGAACAATGTGCTTTAAAATGCAGAGCACTGAGCATCCCATTACCACTACCTCAACCATTACTAAAAGCTGCAATTTATTTAGTGTTTACTGTGTGTCGGGTACTGAGTTAAGAGCTTTGTGTCTTTGACATAAAATAGGCTGTATCATTTTTATAAGAAAATTGAGGATTAAAGAAGTTAGATGACCTGTGGTGCAGGGTGCAGGGTTTTGAACCAAGGCCCACTGACACCAGAGTCCATACTTTGAACTACTACTTTTTTTTTTTTTTTTTGAGAGACAAGGTTTCACTCTGTCACCCTGGCTGGAATGCAGTGGCACAATCACTGCTTAGTGCAGCCTTGACCTCCTGGGCTCAAGGGATCCTCCCACCTCAGCCTCTCAAGTAGCTAGGACTACAGGTATGTGCCAGCATGCCTGGCTAATTAAAAAAAAATTTTTTTTCATAGAGATGGGGTCTCACTATATTCCCCAGTGAGGAACTGGTCTTCAACTCCTGGCCTCCAGTGATCCTTCCTCCCAAAGTGTTGGGATTACAGGTCACCATGCCTGGCCCATACTTTCAACTAGTATCCTGTAAAGCATCCTGTAAAGCTTCTCTATTTATAGAACCTATGACTATTTTATTGGACAAGAATTCACAGTTGCTCAGTGAATTGGTCACATTTCTCTTCTATCTGGGGTGAAGAAGAAAAACAACAACAACAAAGAATCAGATGCCACTGGCAGAGAAAATGAAAGATAATCTCCATTTACCTATATAAGTCCTCTAAATAGGCATCTTGGTTATGTGAGTTTGCCTAATAAGAAAACATCTTTAAAAAAAAAAAATCCATACTGAAGTATGCAGGGATAAAATGACAGGAGCTCTGGGACTTCCCTTTGAAATACTTTAGCATAAAAAAAGTAGGGAGTTGGGGATGAAGTAATAAATATGGTAAAAGTCACGATTTAAAAAAAAATCACTGTAGTGGTGGAAGCATTTGCCCCTGTTATCTCAGCCTTTTCTACCTTTCAGGTTGTTGAGAATGTCATTAGCTTCTTGTAAGGTATCCCGTCCCTTCTTTGCAGCTTCTTCAGCGAGGGCCTTGGCAGCATCAGCTCGGGCTAGGAGTTGGTCTGCGGTCTGCAAACACATGGCAGATGAGAGGATGAACCCTCAAAGCAAATCCCTTCTGTCTCCTGGACAGACAAGGCTCTCCAGAGGTGCCACCCTGAGACTTGCCAGCATAACACATGTTAGGCTGCTCTCTCAGCACTGTGGTCTGCTGTCTCTGCAAGTACGGGTGTCATCACAGACCTACTTGGACTGTTCAAATGTTGCCTCAAGAAATGAAGCGACCTGCAAATCAAACCAACCTGCTGTTCAGTCTTGCCTTTCTCCAGAAGGTTCTTGACTTCAAGTTCCTTCCCTCTCATATCTTCTCTGAGGTCCTCATAATCTTTTAATTTCTGGTCAATCAGATGTTCCAGATTCTCAGCTTCCATCTTTATGTTATTTGCTTCGTTCTGTGAAAAGCAAATAAGATCACTACACTTTGGATAAAACATTTAAACTAATGAAAAGGTAGGCTTAGGAACTCTGTAACACCTAATACTCAATGATATTTTTAAAAGAACTGCACAGATCAAGATTTTATGGACTTTTTTTTTAAATGAGATAAACTTTACACCCACTGAAGTTCACAGCATCCACATATAGTTTGATGAGTTTTGACAAATGCATTTCTGCATAACCAGCACCCCAATTAAGATACAGATTTCCATCACCCAAGAAGCTCCCTTTTCTCCCTTTCCACCCGATCTCTACTCCACCTTTCCAACACTGTGCCTGCCATTGTTCTGATTTTTATCATCATAGACTAATTCTGCCCATTTTCTAATTCTAAATATATAGAATCAGACAATCTGTACATGTCTAAAGAGACCTAAACCTTTATGGTAAAAATCAAGTCAACACCTCAGATATAAGAAGTGAAACTTAGTAAATCTCAAGCTTAATGCAAAAAAATATGCCATTTATACAGAGCTTGGAGTGAGGATCCATGATTAGAGTACAGATATGAAATAAAATCCTACCAATTCCAAAATATTTTACCTGCCTCAGAACATCCTGCTATAGTCTTTTAATTAAACCATTCCCTCTTATTCCTCTCTAGGTCTCTACCAGACAGAGCCTGGGAGTAAATGTCTACATGTACTCTGCTTTAAGCTATTCAAATGTATTATTATAATTTGGATTTGCACTAAAGACTTAGGAGTGATTGTTCATATCCTTAAAGTAGTCTTTCCTATTTAGTGTTTACAATCACAGGATTCTTTATCTTGTTAAGTTTTTGTTTTTGTTTTTTTAAGAGATGGGGTCTCACTATGTTGACCAGGCTGATCTTGAACTCCTGGCCTCAAGCAATCCTCTCACCTCAGCTTCCCGGGGTTGGCATTACAGGCATGAGCCACCACATCTGGCTACCTTGGTAAGTTCTATTAGCGTATGTGAAATAAGACTCAACTTTACCAGCGAGTCAGTGGGAGGACAGAGGGAGGTGCAGAGCAGTCAGCTCTCACATAGACTTGGGGGAGAGACGGGGTGGGGCTGTGCGTACAGGCTGCCCCCATACCTCTAGTGTCTCAGAGTCCAAAGGGCTCAGCTGAGCCACGCTGGCATAGATCTCCACAGCTTTGTCACCGGCCCTTTTGGCCTCCTCATGTACTCGGGCAGCTTGTTTTTCCAGATCCTGTGAGATGTTCTTCGCTTGTTCATACCTAAGACACAAATAATGTGGTTTAATGACAATCTTAGCTGCTTTTAGCATCTTAATGTTAACCAGATTAACATGATCATGTGATAATATGCCCAAAACCTCAAAGGAAATGTTACATTAAAATGCTTGCATTTTAATACCAACATTTTGCATATTTACATTTTCTTTTATTATTTCTATTTATAACGTATGGCTTGGCCGGGCACGGTGGCTCACGCCTGTAATCCCAGCACTTTGGGAGGCTAAGGTGAGCAGATCACCTAAGGTCAGGAGTTCAAAACCAGCCTGGCCAACATAGTGAAACCCCGTTCGCTACTAAAAATACAAAAATTAGCTGGGTGTGGTGGCAGGCGCCTGTAATCCCAGCTACTCAGGAGGCCGAGGTAGGAGAATCGCTTGAACCTGGGAGGCAGAGGATGCAGTGAGCTGAGATCGTGCCATTGCACTTCAGCTTGGGGGACAAGAGTGAGACTTCATCTCACAAAAACAACAAAAAAAAGAAAAATTTTACTATAATGTATGGTTTACCATATACTTTCTTATTTCAGACACCCTTTAAAGATTTGTAGTTCAATTATGTTTCCTCTACTATATTATATTATTATATTATATTTTTTCTCTTATTTGTGCAGAATTTTAAGTATCATGGCTCATCTTGTTACTATTCTCTGTAGTTACAGTAATTGAATCAAACCAAATCTCTGTGGCTTCACATGCCCTTCTCTACTTACTGTGCCATTTCAAAAGCATGATTAACAAAGGAAATCTTACTGCATGAATGTATGTCCTAAATGCACCAGTATTTAATTTTTCATTGAACTAGTGTTACCTACCAGAACATCTGAAGGAGTGTAAACCACTTTTAAATTATACTCACTTCCTATTAAGTTCTTCAATCTCAAATGCTGTTTCATTTTCTCCTGCCAGTGTCCTCAAAAGCAGGTTGTATGCCTCAGTTGACGTATCATTGGCTGTCTTTGCCACTCGAACAATGTCATCAGCTTCCTGTTTATGACTATACAGATAAAACAAAAAATAAGCCATGAAACAACCATCTGATAGGGAAATAAGTAAAATTTAGGTAATGCTTTATTATTATTATTATTTTTTGAAATGGAGTCTCGCTCTGTCACCCAGGCTGGAGTGCAGTGGCGTGATCTTGGCTTACTGCAACCTCTGCCTCCCGGTTCAAGCAATTCTCCTACCTTAGTCTCCTGAGTAGCTGGTATTACATGCATACAACACCATGCCCAGCTAATGTATCTTTAGTAGAGATGGGTTTCGCCATGTTCACCAGGCTGGTCTCGAACTCCTGACCTTAGGTGATCCACCCGCCTTGGCCTCCCAAAGTGCTGGGATTACAGGCACGAGCCACTGCTCCTGGCCTACTTTATTATATGTACATATACTAACACGGGCAAGAATTCTACAAATATTGGAAAACCTCATTCATTTGGAATTTTGCGATCATTTCAGTGGGGCTGAATTTATGAATAGCATTCTAAAACTGAGATGAGAATATTTTCCAAAAAAAATTATTGGTATACATTTATAAGAGAAAATGTTTATAATTCTTCAGAAAAACCACTTTTAAATTTAACTATTTGAGAGTAATATACATATAAAATTGTGTATGCCAGCAAGAAATCATTTATCTAGTTAAAAACAAATCCCACGCCTAATCTTTATTAACAACAATCTGCTAGTTTCATTCAGTTACTACAGTCTAAATAAGTTAAAAATCTAAAAATACTATGGTTTTGAGACATATAAATATAATTTGTCTTCAAACCATTGTATTCTAATATTCAAAGTGAATATTCTAATGTCAAAGTAAAAGGAAGAAAAGAGTATACACAGCTGATAACATCTTAGAAAAGAGACCAAACCATGCAAAAGTGGGTTATGTAGAAAGTGTTTATGGGTTATGGGATAAGACAACACACACACACACACACACCATAACGGAAGCCACAACTTAACCATTAAACAGGGATCTAGAAGTTACCGTTCAGCAAGCTTTCGAGCCTCTTCTGCCAAAAGAGTCATATTGTTTGGGTCCCCTGTAGATTCTGGCTGAGTGACTGACTGCACAAGAAATAAATCACTTATTCTCAAAGGACTGAATTATTTAAATTTAATAAAGCGAGAGTCAAAACTAAATTTTTGTTAGAGGGCAAAAAGAATGCCTCTTCCTTTTTTTTTTGAGATGGAGTTTCACTCTTGTTGCCCAGGCAGAAGTGCAATGGCATAATTTCAGTTCACCGCAACCTCTGCCTGCTGGGTTCAAGTGGTTCTCCTGCCTCAGTCTCCCAAGTAGCTGGGATTACAGGCATGCACCACCACACCCGGCTAATTTTGTATTTTTAGTAGAGACGGGGTTTCTCCATGTTGGTCAAGCTGGTCTCGAACTCTCGACCTCAGGTGATCCGCCCGCCTCGGCCTCCCAAAGTGCTGGGATTACAGGCGTGAGCCACCGCGCCCAGCCCCAAGAATGCCTCTCCTTATTTTCAGAGATCGTTATTTAATATCAGCACCCTTGATTGCAGATTCTTTCTATTTTCAGTAAAGGATAAAGGAAGATTAAACTGCCTAGTACCATAGAAGGAACAAAGCTAGAGAAATAACCCAGATGTCCCTTGGTTTTTATCCAGTTTTTAATAACTGTTTCATGCCAACTATGAGCAATGTGGCTTTCTTGCTCCATATTTAGGGACAAATAAAAAGATGCATGGAGTCAATTTAGTTGAAGAAGCACTCCACTGCCAGTAACAGACTTGCTATAAATCCCAAGGGCCTCCCCCATCCCCACCTCAGACGTTTGCAATCACTTACCACATTGGCAGCAGCGACTTTTGTTTTCTCAAGTTCTCTGGATGCGATTTCAATCAACCGCTCTGTGTTCTCTACATGGGCACGTGCTTGTTCAGCCAAGTTTCCAGTCTCTTCAATGGTATTCCGGATATTCTGTAAACGGCTAATTTGGCTGGACAGAGTGTTATTCACTCTCTGTAAGCGATCCATCAAATTCTGGTCAACATCTAAAATGGTTTGCAGAAGAAAGTCTGTAAATTATCTGAAGAGGATCATATCATCTCACATGAAATCTGAGGCCCGATGTATCTTTACTCTTCTAAACATCGCAACTTTCTGCCAGGTTCTGCAAAGCCCCTGGCATAGCTGGACAGCCTTTACCACGCCCAGTAGGTCCTTCAATGTACACTCATCACACCTCCAACCATGCGCCCATCTGTCCACTTGACTATGAACTCTTTCTTACTCATCACTGTATCGCTGCTCTTATGCAGTGGTTGGCAAAGAGAAGACACCCAAGGAATGTTTAATGAAGCGGAGAATGACTGGCTTTAATACCAGCACATGCAATTTAGTCATAAATATACAATGTTGTTAAAAATGCTGCCAGCCCTAAAAGCCGAACATTTTTCAAAACCCAGAAAAAAACCAGGTTTAAAACATAAGTTGAAGTATGACAAATTAAACTTATTTTGTATTTTAAACTAAATAGACTCTTCTGCCACATCCATGCGCCAGCATATCAGTGTAATTTCTTTCAAACTGATCTGTTTTTTAATAGTTCTTCAAATTATTCTTTATTAATATGCTCATTCAAATTAAATCTCATACTCAGGTCCTAACAAATCAAAAGATAAATATAAGTCTGTTATTATTAAAACTCTCAAGTATCATGAGGTTTTATTAACATATAAAAACCATTAAGTAAATTGACCAATTCATATTTCAGCATCGTGCTCGATGTTGGGGTCTAAATTTTCTAAGGAATGTGGGAAAAAAAAAAGATGAGAAGTCAAAGGTAAGACCAATGAAGATGAATACAGGTTTGGAAAAAACCAACTTGGAACTTGGCTACCAAATGCATGTGCAGAGGTGATACTCTATAAACTCTTGCCTAACTATATATGGTGGTCCTACTTGGAGGGTTACTCAATTATTTGATAATGTAAAAATTTTTTGGCTGGGCGCAGTGGCTCACGCCTGTAATCCCAGCACTTTGGGAGGCCAAGGCGGGCAAATCACGAGGTCAGGAGATTGAGACCATCCTGGCTAACATGGTGAACCACCATCTCTACTCAAAATACAAAAAATTACCCGGGCATGGTGAGCATGTGCCTGTAGTCCCAGGTACTCGGGAGGCTAAGCCAGGAGAATCACTTGAACCCAGGAGATGGAGGTTGCAGTGAGCCAAGATCGCACCACCGCACTCCAGCCTGGGAAACAGAGTGACTCTGGCTCAATTAAAAAAAAAAAAAAAAAAAAAAAAAAAAAAAGCTTATGAAAACGCATGCCTTTAATGATTTTTAGACACCTTGTAATAGAACAGATTCATAAAATGCTTGAAATTTGAATATTGAATAGTTTTTTATCTGTTGGAAAATCACCCTATGCTTACTGTAGCTTAAAGCAGTAAATGTCAGGTTGCTTTTTGAATTAGTGTTTAAAAAATGAAATGATTTATAATCTACAAGCAGTTTAAAAATTGAGAAAGAATTTTATAAAACCATACTAATAACCTTGCTTTAGGAGCCACATCTAAAGATTGGTCCATCTCACAGAAGTCACACACTGTTCAATCATGCGTACCTTTGACATCCTGGGCCTCACGAAGGAGGTCCATAACTTCCCTCTCTGCTTCCTTTAGTCTATCCTCAAAGGCTTGATCTGTCACCATCTCATCCCCAGTTCCAAGGTTTGCTATGAGACTCTCTAATTCCTGGAGCTTCACTCTATGATCAGCAACCTAAACATAAGGAAGAAAGAAAAGGGAAAGAAAAAAGGTAGGTCACACAAGTATTCCTGAAGAACTCAATCACACTTCCTGCAGGAATCATGGGCACTCCATGAATATGTAGTTGTTTTTTTTTTAATTATTATTATACTTTAAGTTTTAGGATACATGTGCACAACATGCAGGTTTGTTACATATGTATACATGTGCCATGTTGGTGTGCTGCATGAATATGTAGTTCTATCCACTCCATTCATGTCTACTTCTGAAGAGAAGACATGGCTAGTTTATTTTTCTAGCTTCAAAAAAAACCTTCAGAGCCATTCCTTTGACTTTAAAGACTGCATGCTGATGATTCTTCAGCTCTGACCTCTCCCTTGAGTGTCAGATTACCTTCGTGATATCTCCACTCAGCTCTCTGACAGGTATCTCAAACTTAACATCCAAAATTATACCTCTTACCTCTATTCTCCTTGAGGAATCTCCATCTCAGTAAATAAGGCCTCCAGCTACCTTAAGCAAAAAACCCAAGACACATCCTTATTCTTCTCTTTTCCTATCCTGTCCCCAAACATGCATATTTATCCAATCCAATTGAGGCTTCCTATTAAGCCCCATTCCTAACCATCATTCTTCACACAGCAGTCAAGAGTGCTCCTCTTAAAATATAATCTGGATTTCCTAGATTTTAAGAGTTTCTTTAATGCATTCTTAGTGGATTTGGGATAAAATCTAAACTTCTTACTATGGTCATCATGGTCCCATATAACCTGTCCGTACCAACCTCTCCAGTCTTAAAAAACAGACCACACCCTCCGTGCTCAGCAGGCTCCAGCCACTCTCCAGCTTTCAGCCCTCTGTACACCAGGTTCCTTCTGCCTGGAACAAACCTACCATTACTTTTCACTTGGCTCATTCCTTTGTATCCATCAGATCTCACCTTAGATGAATTCTGTAGAGAGGCCTTATATAAAGTAGTTTCCCCCAGTTGTTCTCCATTCGTATTCTTCCTGGCACCTATCTCAGTGTTTGTTTTGTTTATTTGTTTATTTTTTATTATTTGCCTCCCAACTGGAATATAAGTCTTTAAGAATAGGGACCACATCTATCTTGTTCACTACTTTTTCTATAGAGATTAGTGCACAGTAAGTTGCCACTCGACGTCTGCTAGATGAATGAATGAATGCACTATTGACAGCTTACCTTATCCTTTACCAGCCGGTAACAAGCTGGACATTCCTGGCAGCCAGGCCAAGACCGATTGTAGAAATAGTTTTCTTCACACTGGTCACAGCGACTTCCCACAAAGCCTTCTCTGCATTCACAGCGACCATCATCTTTGCACTGAAGTGAAAGAGATCCCTCGGGATGACAGTCACAGGCTGCAGAATAAGGAGAAAATAATACGTAATTAGCAAAAGAAGGAAGAGTATATCTCGTAATTCAGACTGATAACAATAAGCTGACTATGCTGTCATTATAATTTTTTGAAAAACAGGACTATTTATGAGATCTTAAATGGCTATGTCTGTTTAGCAGAGAAAATTGACATTTTTTAAAGTCAAAATGAGCTTTAAAGTAAAACGTGCAACCTTTGGGACACACTTCAGGTTACTTAGTAATTAGAGAAGTTATGAAACTATGAGTGCTGTTTTCATGCACTTCAAGAATTCATCTCTACCTTCAATTCTCCACTGTTTAATATTTCTCTAAAGAACTAGAAAACCCAAATGCTAATACTTCTTTTGCATTATCTTATAGTTTGTTTATTCACTGTGTTCTCTGAACTGAGTCAATTACTTATGCTACATTCCACAGGAGAAATGAAGGAATTCAGAAAGCAAAAGCCAATCTGTTCTGAGGCCCAATTCCAGGCAAGTGTTTATGCCAAGGAGAAGCAGATGTTTACACGTAATCATACCAAAAGGGCCCCAAGGGTGGGAAGCAACTACAGCAAGTCAACAAACACACTGTGAACAGAATCTTCCACTATTTCATTGTCGGCACTAAGAATGCAATCAATAAAGAAGTTTCATGAACCACAGTGGGAAAGCTCAGTAATCAAAGGAAGACTTCCTTGGAAAAAATAAAAGATTGGAAAAAGGAAGAATCAGAAACGTTATAAAAGAAAACATACGAAGAAACCAGAGAAGCCTTTGATCTGCAAATAAAGCATCTACGATGACTTAGGTACAGCCCTGACTATGAGCCAAGTGGCTAGACTGAGGCTGTCAAAGTCTTTTCTGGCCTTAAGACACTAACTGGAATTAGTGGAAGCTTAGAGTTGTATGCCACCAACACCCCTTACGTTTGCAGCCTTCAGGTCCAAACCCAAAGTGGTTGACCTCACAGCGCTCACAGTGCTGACCGGTGATGCCAGGCTGGCACTCACACTGGCCAGTGCGGATGTCACACTGCCCATTGGTGGAGCCCAAGGCATGGCAGTCACACCTGAAAATGAACACAGGACATTTCTCAGGCAAGAAAAACAGACTTTAGGCACAACTTTTTTTTTTCTAGTATAGCACTGATGTAATTTGTAATTTGTATCAGAAAACTGAATGGTAAGGGTTACTAAGATGGAATGTTAAGGGTTATTAAGCCCCTAAGGTTCAAGTAATTTTCATGAGTGCTATTCAGAACCTCTTTTCCTAACTTAACTGCTACCAGTGCTCTCCAACCTAGGACTGTATGGACACTAAGTAGCAGCTTTGAAAACAGAAGTTCCCAGGCTGCAACCCTGAAGGGTCTGATTCTAAGTGCCTCAGAAAGGACCTGGCAATTTGTGCTTTTAAAAGCTTGCTCAGGTGATTCTGGCACAGCTGGGGCCACTGTGCTCCACTCCTTTCTTTCATTAGCTTTATTACAATTCTCCAGCATTGCCCCTGAAGGATGCCTTGCCTACATTAGGCACTCCAGTAGTATCTGAACAGTCAACTATTAAATGTACTTATAAAAATTCATTTTTTATAACAGAAAAAGCAAAGATTACTTTCACCAAAGGCACCTATGTCTCACCTCTCACAGCCTTGCCCACTCTGCAGATTGTAGAATCCAGGGTCACAAGCACCACAGTCCCGGCCAGTCACGTGAGGCAAACATTCACACTGCCCTGTCACGGGGTTACAGCTGCTCTGCTGCTTCACTGTCCCATACGGATTGCAATTGCAGGCTAAGGCAGGAAGACAGAGACGGCAAAAGACACAAATCACCTGAGAGAAATACTAAAATATAAACAATCCAAAGAGATTCTTTAGACCTGTGTTGCCAGGTTGGTAGCTGCTGGTCACATGTGGCTACTGAGCACTTTAAATGTGGCTGGTGAGTCTGAATTGAGATGTGCTATAAACGTAGATACACACTGGATTTTGAAGGCTTAGCATGAGAAAGAACATATATTTCATTAATAATTTTTATTGATTACTTATGTTGGATATATTAAATAAAATACATTAGTATTCATTTCACCTGTTTCTTTTTACGGGCCCACAGGTGTCAGCCGCCATGACTGTCCTTCTTTATACTTTTTTAATGTGGTGACTAGAAAATTTTAAAAGACAAAAGCGGTTCACAATGTATTTCTATTGGACTAAACAACTATACATATTTTAAGAGACACACAAGAATTCTCACAATAAAGGGGCATTTAGCTGTGACAGAATCTGGTCAAAGGCTGATTACCTTTGCATTTGTCTGCTGGATTGGGAGCCAGGGGATTTCCAAAAAATCCGTCTTTGCACCGGTCACAATAGAAGCCAGCAGTGTTATAGATGCACTTCAGGCATTCTCCTGTCAAGCGATTGCAATTTCCAACTGCGTTGGGATCGATGTTGTCATTGCACTGGCACAGGCGGCAAAGTCTCACAGGGCCGTTTCTACCCAGGGGGTCTCCAAAGTAGCCATCATCACAGAGCTCACATCTCTTACCTGGGGATGAGACAATCTGATGTTATGAAAGAAAGGCCTTAGACATTTTTGGTGCTAGATTACCACTGGCTACAGGTAATCTAGTGTGATCATCACATGAGAGAAGACATGGTGCAGTGGAGGGCAGAGGACCTGGCCTGCAGCCCTGGCACGGGGCCAGACCACCAGAGTGATCTTGAGCACATCTCTATTTCCTCACTAGAAAGGAAGGACTTGGTCTGCCTACTTCACTTCAATTGTTGTGACAATCAACCCAAATCATGTATTAAAAGTGCTCGGTAAATGAGTCAAGCCCAAGGTTTATAAACCTCTCCAGTCTCAAAGGATGGCATATTCGTATATGTTGTTTTGGCAGATGATATTAAAAGAGATGAAGTGCCACTCTTGACACTGTAAGTTTCCCACACAACAGGGTGAGCAGAACCATTCTCTTAAAATGTAAGAGGCATGTGCTAATCCTTGTTCAGTATCAATTGGTACAGAATCAGGGCATGTTAGAAGAGAACTTAGAAATCATCAGTTGCTGACTGCTTAAAACATCATTCTCAGTAAACTATCGCAAGGACAAAAAACCAAACACCGCATGTTCTCACTCATAGGTGGGAATTGAACAATGAGAACTCATGGACACAGGAAGGGGAACATCACACTCCGGGGACTGTTGTGGGGTTGGGGGAGGGGGGAGGGATAGCATTAGGAGATATACCTAATGCTAAATGACGAGTTAATGGGTGCAGGAAATCAACATGGCACATGGATACATATGTAACAAACCTGCACATTGTGCACATGTACCCTAAAACCTAAAGTATAATAATAATAATAAAAAAAAAACCACACACACACACACACACACAAAATATTATAGCTCAGGGAACAGAGAGGATAAGTAATTTACCTGCAACCAAATAAGTGACAGGTAGAGAGGGAGAGCTAGAATCCAGAGCTCTTTCCACTGTACTAAACTCACTGCTCCTCATCCTCCCTTTTCCACTTTCCTACCATGATTAGTTCAAGTTGGGCTTGTGATATCTTTGTAACCAGTAGGGCCTGAAATAGACTCAAATTTCTGGTCAATCTGAGGTTTATTAATTCATTCAACAAGTATTTTCTGAACATCTACTATATACCAGCACTGTTCTAGGTCATTAGGATGATGTGAACAAGGTGGACAAGGTCTCTGCTCTCACGAAGCATATGCAGTGGTTGGTGAAGACCAATAGACAGACATACAAATAAACAAGATTACTTCAGATAGGGATAAGCATAAAAAATTTAAACAAAATAGAGCAGCATGGGGTGAAGGTGAGGGCTACTTTATATTGGTGGGTAGGGAAAGCCTCTGTAAGAAGGAGACATTGGGATAGCAATGGAAAGATAGAGAAGAGACCAGCCAGGATAATATCCAAGGGAAGAAAGTTTCAGACAAACAAGATAAGCCATGGAAGCAGTACAAACCCATGTAGGAGCATGGAGGTCAGAGTAAAGGATTTGGTTTTAGTGTATCAAGAAGCTATTGGAGGGTTTAAAAGTGGTGTAATCTGAGGTACATTTTGAAAGGACCATTTTGGCTTTCATGTTGAGATTGGAGCCATTGTAGGGGAGCAGGTGAAGCAGGGAGAACAATTAGGCAATCCCAGGTGAGAGATAACAGAGGTTTGAATCAGGTTGGTGATAGTGGAAGTGGTGAGAAGTGGTCAGATCTGAGATAACATCAGTAAGATTTGCTGACTGTTTCCAGGACTTGAAAGGAAGATGAATCAAGTATAAGCCCTAAGGTTTCAGCTTGAGCAACTAGGCTAATGGCAGCATATTTACTAAGATGAACAAGACTGGAGGAGAAACAAAGGGTTGAAGAAAAAGGGAGGAAATCAAATATTTAACTTGGATTTGTATAAATTTGAGTTCCTTTGGCTATGTGAATCAAAATCACAGCAGAAAATGGCTGACACAATCAAATCAGCACGGAGTGTAGGGAAACTGCAAGAAGAGTGTAGCACTTGAGACAGGCTCCGTACTCTGGGCCTCAGGTGGTGGGTGGGGCAGCTAGCAGAATCTAATGGTAAAAAGAGCTGTTTGGAGAAGGCCTCCCAGGAGCTGATTTGGCTCATCAATGATGGATTTGAGGTCATCAATCCAGAGAACCCCACAGAGAAGGGGCCATGGGATAAATACTCTGTCCTCACCCTCCTCCTTCTCTGTGAGCTCCCGTATGTGCTTTCTGCTGTCTGAATGCAAATGGAGCCTGACATTTGATGCAGTGCATGCAGGTCTCAGTCAGGGTGGAGAAAGGTGAACAGGGATGTGGAAAGGCAAGCAGAAGGCTTCTAGCCCACCACCCAAGTGGAAATGGCAAGTAGGTAGCTCAGGAGAGGTGTCAGGGCTGGAAATACAAACTTAGCTATCATAGATATAGAAAGGCTTTTGAAGCCTCAAGACGAGATTTGATCACCTAAAGAGGAGATGGTAGATCAAGGTGACATGAAAGCCCTTGGTTGAGAGATGGAGACAATCAGGTGATACCCAAAAGAGAAACGGAAGGAAACAAGGAGAGTGAGCCAGCCTCAGCTTCCTATTAGGAAAACCATAACCACTGAAACTGAACCAAACACAAAGATCCAAAACAATCTCGAAGCCCATTTCCCCTAGGTCTTTTTATAGAAGGGAACACTGAAAGCAGATGAAGCGAGCAGACTTACCAGTGGTGCCAGTAGGACAGTTGGTGCACACCACCTCCTTTGTCTTGGGGACAACAGCACAACTTGAACCTCCAGGACACGGACAGGGTTGGCAATCGGAGGAGGTGCCCGCAGTTGAATCTCCATAGTACCCATCACTGCACTTCTCACAGTGTGGGCCAGCCGTATTGTCTCTGCAGTTACAAACACCTATTTGGAAGGCAGGTGTGAGAAAACAGGCAAGTGTACAAGTATATAAGACAATGAGCACTTTCTTCACAATTGCTAAAGAGAAGTTAGGTCTAACAGCTGCCAAAGATCATCTCACCTGTCTCAGGATCACAGGTCTCGCTGTGTCCATTGCAGGCGCAAAGCACACATGGACTGTATGGTCCAAGATTAGGAGTTTCTCTTCTGTAACCTGAGAGGCACATCTCACAAAACTGCCCTCCATATCCCACAGGACAGGTGCAGGACTCTACCCAAGTTGCAGGGACTCCAGGCCCAGGACGAGCACTTGCCAGGGTGACATCATCCAAATATCCAGCACCTGTGTATAGTGAGGAAAAGAAAATCACCAAACTGGCTTGTTTTCCAAACCTTGTGTAAAGTCAGTAACACTAAAAAGTAACTAGACCCCAAATTCCAGAGAAAATCAGCCATTAGCTTAACTGGGCTCTGATACACTATAGATATCCACGTCTACCCCCTGGAGAAGAGAACTAGAAAACAGCATTTAGAACAATCATGTGGTACTGAGCGCTAAGTATCTGGAATGGTGGTATAGCAAACTTTTATTTATTAATTTATTTGTTTGTTTATATATATATTTATTTATTGAGATGGAGTCTCACTCCGTCTCCCAGGCTGGAGTGCAGTGGTGTGATCTTGACTCACTGCAGCCTCCGCCTCCTGGGTTCAAGCAATTCTCCTGCCTCAGCCTCCCCGAGCAGCTGGGATTACAGGCACGTGCCACCATGCCTGGCTAATTTTTGTATTTTTTTTTTTTGAAGAGACAGGGTTTCACCATGTTGGCCAGGCTGCTCTCGAACTCCTGACCTTAGGTGATCAGCCCACCTTGGCCTCCCAAAGTGCTGGGATTACAGGCTTGAGCCACCATGCCCAGCCCAAACTTATTTTTTTTAAAACACACACATGTACCCCTAGATTTGCTGAATTTTACAGTCCCCATCAATGTGAAAAATTAAAAGCATTAGACAATCATTTGGAGTGAAAAGAGATATGAACAAGAGTGTGGGGGGAAAAGAAGAGTTTATGTCTACAGCCATTAAGGAGTGTTTTCATTCTTTTGCTACAAAAGCAGGCACTACAGAGTTCAAGGATAAGACAGAAGGGGAAGAACCTGTCAACAGGTAATACTCAGGTGATATAATTTCTGCCCTCTGTAAAACAGCCAAAAAACCCTCCAAAAAACAAAAAACAAAAACTCTCAAGTAAAGTTCTAATACTCAGGGTTACTTCTTACAAGTATACAATTACTCCAAAGCCCAATGCTTTTCCATTTCTATAAGAAATCAGAGGAAACCTTATATTGCCTTAGACCAATGGTTCATCCAATCCAGTGGTGCCCCGATACAAGCATCAACAGGAACATTTTATCAGAGAGGTATAGGCCTCAGTAACATCATCATATTTCCCTGTAATCTCCATTCCACTCTAGTGTTTTGCAGTCTTATGCTTACAGCATATTTTTCATGTTATGAAATAGCACTTGCTGTTTATAAAATTCATTTGAAAATTAACCACCTAAGGCTAAAGGACACCTCCATTACTGCCCTAAATATACTACTTTAGTATGTTTACAGGTTTATCTTGCCTAGTTAGGTCATGAGATATGGCTTTATTGGTTACTGTGCTTCCAATTCTAAACATCCTTAAATCTCCCCATTCTAAAAATACTCTTTCTTCAATCTTGTTCCTACTCCCAAATTATAGTCCATGTCTTTTCCTTATAGCCAAACTTCTTAACAGAACATTCTTTATTTTACTTACTCAACTTCAAATTACTTCTTAAAGCACTGTGATCTTTCAGTTTCAACACCACCTCCCAACCTTTTTTTTTTTTTTTTTTTTTTTGAGATAGATCCACTCTGTAAACTCAGGCTGGTGTGCAACGGCATGATCACAGCTCACTGCGAGCTCGACCTCTTGGGCTCACGCATCCTCCTGCCCTCAGCCTCCGAGGTAGATAAGACCACAGGTGTGTGCCACCATGCCCAGCTAATTTTTTTGATTTATATAGAGAGAATCTTGCTTTGTTGCCCAGGCTGGTCTTGAACACCTAGCCTCAAGCAATCCTCCTGCCTCAGCCTCCCAAAGTGCTGGAATTACAGGCATGAGTCACTACGCCTGGACAGTTTTAACACTTCTTAAAAACAAAAACTCAGCAATGATTAAGGAATCACCAATCCAAAACCCAATGATGCTAGCTTCCTAAACTTGTTAATTGTTTCTCTTTCCTAAAATTCTTTTTCTCCCTTGGGTCTTATTTATTTATTTTACTTTTTTTGAGACAGGGTCACACTCCATTGTCCAGGCTGGAGTGCAGTGGCACAATTACCGCTCACTGCAGCCTTGACCTCATGAGTGCACGTGATCCTCTCACCTCAGCCTCCCGAGAAGCTGGGACTACAGGCATGCACCACCATACTCTGCTAATTTTTGTACTTTTTAGTAGAGATGGGGTTTTGCCATGTTGCCCTCGGGTCTTAGAGCATGGACTTAACTGTTTCCAAGATTCCATCCTCCTTTCCCATCTATATTTTCTGTCATATTTCCAAGTTTAAAAATTATTGCCCATATGTTGACAACCTTCTAAATCTGGATCGCTAGTCCTAATCTCTTCCTAAGCCCCACATTCATATTTCTAACTACTTACAAGCCATTTTTATCTGGATATTCATGCAGGCATTTCAAAAATCAACACATCTAAGCTGCAGATGCCTCTCCCAATACCACATCATCACTAACTCCACCTCCCCAAACAGCTGTACCTTGCTAGAGAAAAAGGTCCTTGTTTAAAACATTTTTTTAAGAAAAAAATTTTGGCTGGGTGCAGGGGCTCATGCCTGTAATCCCAGCACTTTGGGAGGCCAAGGCGGGGGGATCACCTGAGGTCAGGAGTTTGAGATCAGCTTGGCCAATATGGTGAAACCACATCTCTACTAAAAATACAAAAATTAGCTGGGTGTGGTGGGGCGTGCCTGTAATCCCAGCTACTTGGGAGGCTGAGCAGGAGAATCGCTTGAACCAGGAGGTGGAGGTTGCAGTGAGCCAAGATCATGCTATTGTACCACAGCCTGGGTAACAGCAAGACTCCGTCTCAAAAAAAAAAATTTTAAGTTTTAAACTCTTGTTCACCTAAAATTATAACAAAATCATTAAATAATTTATGACTTTTAATAATTTAACCAATGGCTCAAATTATAAATTATAATTACACAACAGTAAATAAAAAGAAATGAAGATGAGGCAACTTGAGCCAGTAGAATTATAATCAGATTTTTTTTTTTTTTTCTGAGACAGATTCTCATTCTGTTGCCCAGGCTGGAATGCTGTGGCATGAGCTCAGCTCACTGCAACCACTGCCTCCTGGGTTTAAGCGATTCTTATCCCTCAGCCACCCAAGTAGCTGGGATTACAGGCTTTCGCCACCCCACCTGGCTAGTTTTTGTATTTTTAATAGAGACGGGGTTTCACCATGTTGGCCAGGCTTGTCTCAAACTCCTGACCTCAAGTGATCTGCTCACCTCAGCCTCCCAAAGTGCTGGGATTACAGGTGTAAGCAACTGCGCCTAGCCTATAATTAGGTTTTTTAGAAAATCTATTTATATACAATGTAACCTCAACTGACCTACTGATCAATTGAGTAATCAATTAGTAAATAGTACTATTTACTAATTTTACCAAATTTTTTCCAGGTCCTTGAAAGCAGTTAAAAAATGCATTGTCTTTATATACAATTCATGCATAATGTGGTTGTTATATACTTCTCAGTGTTATATTATTAGGAAAGAGAAACTTTTGCATGATCATGAATCTTTCTACCCAATCATCTTTTTAAACAACTCTCCTAAATTATATAATAACTTACTTCTCTCACTGTATGTCCCACGGATCTTGATAGAGGTCAAATTGTTTAGGAGCCTCTGAAATTCAAAAGGGGTAAGAGCAGGCCTCCAAGGGTAATCTGTTGCTTCATGGAGCCTGGAGAGAAAGAAAGGGCCACATTAACCTCTGTAAGGATAATTCTGGATGTTGGGGAAATATTTCTTATTCATTTATGCCCCAACAATGCAATGCTTTAACAATCAAATCAAATAAAAAATGAGACTATTGGTTTGACAGTACAATTGGAAAAGATAAAGGTAAAGAAAGGAAGGCTCCCTTTTACGAAATCACCACAATAACCGAGAAGGTTTTCTTTAAAATACATCTAGAGGCCAGTTACTTAAATAAAGACACCACTTTCACAATGGTCATCAAGTCTCATTTTACAAAGAAGGTATCTTACCTGAAGACATACTTCACAGTGGTCTCACTTGGATAGGAATTGCCTTGAGCGATCAAGGGTACAGATACTCTTAAGCCAGCTCCCTCAAGCACAAGGTCTTCTGCAGAGAGGCGAGTATCTCGCCTGTCCACTCGAAAGGAGAAGGAGAGGTTCTGACCATAACTCAACACCTGCTTGCCCAAGAACTTTGCTGGAATACAGACACAATGGTGGCAAGAATGTGAGACTGAGATTAAACAGAAGCACACAGCACGTCAGACTGCTTTCTAGCCTTACTTACCAGGAGCAATGAAGTACCGAGGAAAGTAGCTGTCTGAGATCACGGCGATATCTTGCCTCTCAGAGGACCACTCGAGAGATGCTTCAGAGCCATCTCTCTGTTCTACACGCCACCCATCCTCATCTGCAGGTACAGAAGGAAAACACAAGCACTTTACACTGTAAACATCCTGAATTCAGGTCCTCTATGTACCATAAAAATGTGTAAGACCACGCCTTGTATACAGAAAGGCATCAATAAACATTTTTGAATAAATGGATCCTATAACAGTACCTATATATGCTATACCACTCAAACTATATTTTACTTTATCACTAGCTATATAACATTTGTACTCACTATTCATTGAGATAAATTCTAAAGCCAAAATTACATTTTCATTAAATTAAAAGGCCAAACTACAAAAACTATGCATGCTAAATAATACAAAGTGTTGCCAGCCATCAAAAAGCCTTCAAATAGTTACTGATTTTAATTTTAAAAATATTTTCAGTGTAGTCTCACAGTTCTAACAGGTTGGGGGATGAGGTCTAAATTACCAATCTGAAAGGTAGAGGAGATAGAATAAACACTGTAGCCAACAGCATTTGTACAGACAGAAGAATGCCCAAAGCAGAAGCAGGGTGTGCAACCCCGAGGATTAGATGATTCCAGATTAAAAAATCCAGGTTTGCATCTGAAAAAGATTAACACACGATCAGTTACTTTTTTTCACTTGAAATATGGTAACAGAGAAAACACAATGCAGCTAGAGAAAGAATGCACTACCTTTCACAATTGAAGCCTTCGACATTGTCTTTGCAAACACATCTTCCTGTTTCAACATTACATTCATCTATGCTGCCAGAGGGATCACAAGAGCATGGCCTATTCAATGAAAAATGGATAAAACAATCAGAGAAGGGAGAAAAATTCCACTCTTAAAGTCAGCCCTTTCTTTTACATGTTAACAGATTTTTTTGAGACGGAGTCTCGCTCTGTCGCCCAGGCTGGAGTGCAGTGGCGCAATCTCGGCTCACTACAAGCTCCGCCTCCCGGGTTCACGCCATTCTCCTGCCTCAGCCTCTCCGAGTAGCTGGGACTACAGGCGCCCACCACCACGCCCGGCTAATTTTTTGTATTTTTAGTAGAGACGGGGTTTCACTGTGGTCTCGATCTCCTGACCTCGTGATCCTCCCGCCTCGGCCTCCCAAAGTGCTGGGATTACAAGCTTTTTTTTTTTTTGAGACAGAGTCTCACACTGTCGCCCAGGCTGGAGTGCAGTGGCGCCATTTCAGCTCACTGCAACCTCCGCCTCCAGGGTTCAAGCAATTCTCCTGCTTGAGACAGGGTTTCACAATGTTGGCCAGGATGGTCTTGATTTCTTGACCTCGTGATCCACCTGCCTCGGCTTCCCAAAGTGCTGGGATTACAGGCGTGAGCCACAGGCGCCCAGCCAACAGATTTTTTAAAAAGAAATACACATAGAACAAAATGGACCCTAAAGTCATTTTTTTTGAGACAGAGTCTCGCTCTGTCACCCATGCTGGAGTGCAGTGGCATGATCTCGGCTCACTGCAAGCTCTGCCTCCCAGGTTCACGCCATTCTCCTGCCTCAGCCTCCCGAGTAGCTGGGACTACTGCTGCCTGCCACCACGCCTGGCTAATTTTTTTTGTATTTTTAATAGAGACGGGGTTTCACCGTGGTCTTGATCTCCTGACCTCGTGATCCGGCCACCTTGGCCTCCCAAAGTGGGCGTGAGCCTAAAGTCATTTTTATATTTGGTTTCAGTTTAAGATAGTCATCCCATTAAAACTCTGCTTACTCTCTGTACAAGCCAAACCCCTTGCGGCTCACCATTACAGCTAGTCCTCAGTGTTGTTGACAATTATTACAGGAAAAATGTTTACCCTGCTGCCAATAAGCCACAAGATCTATTAATATGTGTTGACTATATATAGATTCTGCCCCCTTCTTCTGGCTTTGAAAATATTTTACCTGCATCCTGCTTCAGTGAGAGAATGGAATCCAGGCTGGCAACGGTCACATTTGTCCCCCATCACTCCTGGCTTACAGCTGCATCTGCCATAACTATCGCACTGTGTGCTTAGAGAGCCTAAAATGTAAAGTGCCTATTGTCAAACAAAAATTCGGCCAGTAAAGTATCGCAAGGACAAAAAACCAAACACCGCATGTTCTTACTCATAGGTGGGAATTGAACAATGAGAACACATGGACACAGGAAGGGGAACATCACACTCTGGGGACTGTTGTGGGGTGGGGAGAAGCGGGAGGGACAGCATTAGGAGATATACCTAATGCTAAATGACGAGTTAATGGGTGCAGCACACCAACATGGCACATGGATACATATATAACAAATCTGCACAATGTGCACATGTACCCTAAAACTTAAAGTATAATAAAAAAAAAATTTCGGCCAGATACGTAAGTAAAATCAATGTGTTAAAGATAACTGGTAATTAAAAGCAATGCCTGAGAACCAGTATGCAATCTCCTGATGGTCACAAAGATAATAAAAACCAAATTTTAAATCAGAACTTTCTCAAAATCATGCCCCTTTAAGCCATGGGATTTTAAGTTTCTAGACACATGCTAAGATGAAATTACTCATCAATGTTGAAAATCACTTTGTACCCAATGAAACACTGCACACAAGATCAGATACTTCTCTGTGGGCGATCACAGCCCCTTAAGGCCCATATCTAGAATTTAAGTATATATAGGCCTAAATGACAAAAATAAAGGTCAAACTCTTGAAGAATGGGCTAGACTAAGAATGCTGTGCATCTCTGTACACACATCAACATGCTAAGAATATTTCAGCACTCTAAGGAGATTAAACAAAATCATTAACAAGGAAGAACTCACAAAGCAGTTAACCTTTTACAGTCAAAGTTCAAATTGTCTCTAAGATCCTGTTGCTAATTATTTGCAGAACCATTACTCAGGCCACCACCCCCCTCTTACATACCAGAAACTCATCTGAAAGTTCAACTTGGTTAAAAAAGGTGGAGGCGTGGGGTAAAGACAGATCTTGACTCATTTCTGTGTTACAATAATGTACACACCTCCACACTTAGTTGTCCAAATGCCTTGGAAACAAAGCTTTCCTTTCTGGGGGTCCACGGAACTATCATTTTGTCTTTCAAGCCATCTTCCTGTCACTTACCCACAGGACTACAGTGGCATGGAGAGCAGGCTTCATTGTTTCCAAGGCGGAAGAAGTTCTCCCGGCACCTCTCACAGTGGGCGCCATCTGTGTTATCCTGGCAATTGGTACAGTGGCCCCCATGGCCAGTGGAACGATAGAGTTCAGAGTCGAAGTAGCACTCCTGGGATCGACCATTGCAGTCACAGGCTGTCGGTCAAAGCACATGAGTTACATCAGATCTGGGTACCTTTAAGAAGAGCATTTTAAGACTTAAAATCAAACATAATTTCCCACATCTCTGAGACAGACAGATGGTGGTAGACTAAGAATGATTACCAGATGCACTGTTCATTAACAACAACAAGAAGGCCAGGTGCAGTGACTCATGCCTATAATCCCAGCACTTTGGAAGGCTGAGGCAGACAGATCACCTGAGGTCATGAGTTCGAGACCAGCCTGGCCAACATGGTGAAATCCCATCTCTACTAAAAATACAAAAAATTAGCCGGGTGTGGTAGCAGGTGCCTGTAATCCCAGCTACTCGGCAGGCTGAGGCAAGAGAATAGCTTGAGCCCAAGAGGCAGAGGTTGCAGTGAACTGAGATCACACCACTGGGTGCCAGCCTGGGTGACAAGAGCTAAAACTGTGTCTCAAAAACAAACAAACAAACAAAAAACCAACAACAACAAAACCCAAGAGTATGTCAATAAAGGGTATATATAGCCAAATGATAAAGAAATGTTCCTCCCTCTAAAAAATAGCACCATCATAAGATACAAGGAATTCTCGTACTTAGAAAATAATCTGCCTCCAGGTAATTGTTCACATACAAGTAAAAGTCAAGTCAAATTACAATTCTCCTGAATCTTTAGCCTTTATTCTAGTATCAACTCCAAAAACAAAGTGCCATTTTATATGCAGGCTTCAATTTACCTTAACTTTTTAGGCCTCAGATGAGTCAAATACCTTAATACGCTAACTTCCAAAGTGCCAGATTATTTATATATCTAGACTGGGGTAACTTGAGACATATGGGTTAAAATTAGTGCCACGACAGATGAAAGCAGAATTAAAAAGAAATCTAGATCCTCCAGAAAAATCCATGTACAGGGAAGCCTCAACTCCAAATGGGTGATCTGTTAAGTAGCTATATTCCCTGCAGGGCACAACCATATTTCAAGACCAAGTATCTGTAGTCACAACAATTCCTTACTATATTTATAATAAAAAGATTTTTTTCTGAGTTATTGATTCTTCCCAAAATGTAGACAGTATCTTGAAGAGTAAACAAAAAGAAGTTTTATTTGGTTTCAAATCGAACAGGATGTTGTTTTAAAAAAATATTCGAATACATCTTTTTTGGAAAACATTTTTCTTTTTTAATGCAGACTTCTTCTAACCAAAATCATGAACACATTTTGATTTGTTTGTTTTTTGGAGACAGGGTCTCACTCTGGAGTGCAGTGGTGTCACCATAACTCATAGCAGCCTCAAATTCCTGAGCTCAAGTGATCCTCCTCCAGCCTTAGCCTCCCAAGTAGCTGGGACTACAGGTGTGTGCCACTATACTCAGCTAATTTTTAAAAAAAATTCTGTAGAGACAAGGTCTTGCTCTGTTGCTCAGGCTAGTCTCAAACTCCCAGGCTCAAGTGATCCTCCTGCCTCATCCTGCCACGTAGCTGGGAGTACAGGCACATGCCACCATGCTTGGCTAATTATTTTATTTTTTATTTTTGCAGAGACAGGGTTTCACTATATTGCCCAGGTTGGTCCCAAATGAGTCTCCCACCTTGGCCTCCCAAAGTGCTGGGATTGCAAGTGTGAGCCACCATACCCAGCCCCTTTTGTTCTTTTTCTCTCTTCCTTATGATCAGTTATTTCATAGTACAGTATTATAATTGAAAACTTTTTTAGAAACTTGAGTTATTGCCACCAAAAATTAGAGTTTTGTTAAGTTAGTTTTAAAGTGCCCTTTTCCTTCCTTCATTAGCTATTTCCCTTCCCTCAAGACGCCCTAGCTTATCCCTCAATCCACCAAGCCCAACCCACCTGAAGATCTGATGTTCTGAGACGGTGAAGCAGAATAACACCACTGTCCACACTGTCCCAACCTACAGCCAAAGCAAATGCCATGGCTCCCTCCTTGAGAGAAGGTAGTTCTCTTTCCTAGCCCTAGCATCCTGACAATTAATGTAGTATTGTCACAACATCCAGAAATGTCACTCTTTGAAGTGTCACAGTGCTGAAGGGACCAACGAGAAAAGCCAATTGACTTAGTTCCTCATCAAAGTCCTTTAGCTACAGTACTCAGTTCATTTGCTAGAGGTGAACTGGCAATGTTTGGTTCTTTAAGTAACTTCCTGGATAGACTCAAAATACGACATTATTAAGCAGAATGCTTTTCAAGCACACATGTCCATTTATTTAGATGCCACATATTAGGAGTATTTCATTCTTGTACCAGCCTTTATTGTATAGCTTCCAACACTGAATATTACAGTTCAGTAACGGAATTAAAGAAGGTCAAGCAAGTGCTTACAAATGTTAGAGGCGGCTGTAAATTTTACTTGCAAATCTTAGGATTTGTTGAAAAGATGAATAAGAAAATCTCCTCTAGGCAGTTCTGTGGAAATAGTCATGAGTTAAGATAGTGGTCCCTTCTTGGAGTTTCTGCTAATAATTTTTTTGTTTGTTTGTTTTTGTTTTTTGAGACAGAGTCTCGCTCTGTTGCCCAGGCTGCAGTGCGGTGGCGCAATCTTGACTCACTGCAACCTCCGCCTCCCGGGTTCAAGCAATTCTCCTGCCTCAGCTTCCCAAGTGAGTAGCTGTGATTACAGGCGTGCACCACCACACCTGGCTAATTTTTGTATTTTTAGTAGAGACAGGTTTCACCATGTTGGCCAGGCTGGTATCCAACCCCACAGGCCTCCCAAAGTGCTGAGATTACAGGCGTGAGCCACCGTTCCCAGTTTCTGCCAATAATTTCTGCAAGTTAAGAGTTATCTCCTTTTTCTCTTTATTCTTAACAGAATATGATAAAGAATATTTGTAAGGACATAAGAAAATTATTGCTGCTTTAAAATCATGATTAAAAGGTTCCCTTCTCCTGAGATTTCTTTCTCTATCTGTTCAGAATAAACCATGACATTATGAAGGGATAAACAATGTTTTAAGTTTTTTCATTTTACCTTTTTTTCATTTTTACCTTTTTCTAGGAATACTAGGACCTATTCTTCTTCCCAAAGCTACCCACCTCTCCATTGGGGGAGCGGGAAAATTCTCCCCATTGTACTCTTTAGTGAGATAAAGAAAAAATAGTTTTGAGAAATAATCTTGTGCGGCCAGGCGCAGTGGCTCTGGCCTGTAATCCCAGCACTTTAGGAGGCCGAGGCAGGTGGATCACCTGAGGTCAGGAGTTCGAGACCAGCCTGGCCAACATGGTGAAACCCCATCTCTACTAAAAACACAAAAATTAGTTGGGCGTGGTGGCACGCACCTGTAATCCCAGCTACTCAGGAGGCTGAGGCAGGACAATCACTTGAACCCAGGAGGTGGAGGTTGCAGTGAGTTGAGATCACTCACTCCAGCCTAGGTGACAGAGTGAGACTCAGTCTCAAAAAAAAAAAAAGAAAAGAAAAAAGAAATAATCTTGGAATGGCCCTCTTAGCCTAGAACTCATTATATTTGATACATGTTAATTACTTTGGCTGCCTGAGCATTGATAAAAATAATAGTATTTTAAAGGGGAACAAAGAAGACTAGAGAAACCATATTCTGGAGTAGACTACACTGGCCCAGTATTTGGATCTAAACAAATTTCTAAACCTTGCAGATGCTGCTCCAACTCTGGGACAAGTGTTCATGAAGGAAACACAAAACCCTCAGTTTGCCTTTACAGTGAATTGCCCTCATCTATGACTTTCCTCTGACTTGAATGCTACTCAAATTACAGAACAAACATGGCCCTTCAGAGCTTTCCTTTCAAGGAGGAATAAAAGAAAGTCACCCATTCCTTCTTCCACCCTTGGAAGTCCTCAAGACAATTGACAGACTGATGCCATGGGGCACTCACGCAGGCATTCACTGGCACTTTCTGCAGTTGCCCTCCTCCACGGCCGGTCATTGAAGAAAGGAAGACACTTTTCACAGTCTACTCCATATGTGTTATGTTTGCAATTACACACCAGCTTATCAAATTCGTTCTTCATACACTCACTTGCGTGTCCATTACATTTACATCTGGGGAGAGAAGAGACACTCCAAAAAATGCAACAGCTGCAAAGTCCCAGAAATGCACACAGAAAAACTACGTACACAAAGAAGTAAGTTTTACCATTCAAAAGTGTAAACTGAGGAACTGAGCAAGATTAAGTAATGGATGTCTGAATTTTTAAGGATGAAAAAAAATTAAACAAGGTAGCTTTACTTAACAGGGGTAGGGATTAACCAGACATGAAAAGAAAGTCCCCAGTAATTTCTGAGGCTATCTGTAGGATTAATTCCTGAAGTCAAACTTGTGTGTCAAGAGGGAGCAGAATGTAGTGGTTCAGAAAAGCATGGACTCTGAAGCCAGGCTGCCTGGGTTTGAAACCCTTCCCTGTCACTTACCAGTGTAACTTAAACCTCTGTGCCTCACCTGTAAAACAGGGATGATGATAATGCCTATTTCATAAGGTTATTGGGAAGATCAAGGAGTGCTTTATTTATGTGCTCAGGATTGCAAAACCACAAAATAAGTTGATGAACATCAGCAATTATCTGCCATAATGATTTTAAAGTATTCCGACCTAAAGGTGGTGAGACACATTAGATACCTCACCCCCATATGGATGTTTGGTAGTCAGACTAATATCCCCTGAGGTTGTCTGGAGCAAGAATCCCTGAAGGATCCCCTAGATGCAAGTATGATAACAAATTAAGGACTCATGGAAATTCCCATCAATACGAATGTGCACCAAGGAGTCGTAATGTTCCCCTCACTTGCTTCCTTAATGACAGCAATCAGTCTCATAGCTTCAACTACCATTCACTGATACACTAAAATACTTCAGAATCGTTGACAGTGTAGCATGACGAGTCCCAAATTTAGATCTCCAGCACTCATCTTCTCTCAAGCTCTTATCCTTGACTGCTGCACAAACTTTGATGTCCCCCATGACCTGAAATTTTACATATGTATAACCGAACTCTTCAGTTTAGCTCATCTTCTTTATTTTGTTAATGGTGCCAACCATTCTCCTGATCACTAAATCTTAAAAGCACCTTTGACTGAAGTCCTGGTAACGTTTCCTTCACAATAAAATGCATCTGTATGTTCCTTTCCATTCTGCTGCCACCAGCTTAATGTCATGTATTTGTTGCCTAACCCAGCATCATAACAGGAATATAAATTCCCTCAATTGTACACTATTTTTACTCTGTTTGCACATTAATCCTCCTGGCCCACTGTTTTCTTATCAGAGTCCTACTCCAAAAACTCTGCCTGATTTCTCACTGGGTACAGTTCCCACCAACTTTCACTAAGCACCAATCCCATACCGGAAACAATGTAAGCAAAAATAAGTTTTCTGCTTTTGGGATCTCATGGTCTAACACAGGGGAGGTAAGTCCAAGATTCTTCACCTGCTATTTAAGGTCTCTGGCCACGAAACTATCTTTCTGGTTTACAACTCTACAAATTCATAAGAGATTTTCCTTCAGTTAAACGGGTTTATACTCTCCCGTCTCTAAACTTCTGCTTATGACATGTCCATCCTCTTGCATCCAACCAAGGCATCCTCTCGTTCCTTATCCAAAGCTTTCAAGACCCAGCTCAGATGCCATCTGCTTCTCTAGCCTGGCAGTTTTGGATCATTCTTGATATGTGGCATCTTTTCTACTGCTGCTTTATCTATTTTTTAAAAACAGGTGATTACCAGTATTTCAGTTTTCACATATTCATACATTGCCTACCCTGTTCATTTGTAAGATCCGAGAAGGTCAGGATTTCTCAGTAGGATAAGGTGAGTCTTACCCTTCCTCAAGTGCTTCATAGTGCCTTTGCACTTAAATTGTCAGTAAGAATTCACTAAGTGTGTGGATTTGACAAGGTTTTGGAAAACCTACATGCTTAGTTTCCAGAACAACAAGAAGATCTCACAATGAAAATATCTTAGGCTGCTGTCTGTCTTTCCAGCTAAGCATTATCATACAGGAAGGACTGCCGCTCCTATTCCTGCTAAAGAAAATATCTAACAACGGTATTAACATAGTTGTAAACAAGTTGCTAGATTCACCTCTATGCAAAAGCTCCAAACACTTTCAAGACTAATTTAATAGTTTACTTACCTGCCACCCACAGCAAAATCAGAGATCGCATAATAATAGGACTTGAGAACTTTGGGATCGTTAAACACTTCATCTCCAAAAGTGTTCAGGCGATTAAGAGTTACTCTGATGTCAGTGGCAGTTACCCATTCCTGTCAGGAAGCAAAAATAGAAACATAAAAGAGAAGTGGAGGGACTGAAAATGATATAAATGTGACAAAATGTTCTAAATCACTAACTTATCATTTAACTTATGCCCTCTTCTAGCACTAAATCTATTATAATACTCAATGACTTCTTTAATTTTCTAATATTTTTCTCCTTGACTCTTCCCTTCTTTGATTTGTTACTTTACTACTCGGTGTCTCCAAAAACAAGGATAATAACTAATTTCTTTGCAAGGCTGCTGAGAGGCTTAAATAAAATATAATGTGCAGCATACATTAGGGACTCGATACACATGCCCCTTCCCTCCATCCTGTATCTGCACCCCAAATCCAGTAAGGGATACCAGCTCAGACCTCACGGGGCACCACACTTGGATCAGAGATGCTGGTTATTGCCTGCCCCTGCCCTTTTTTTTTTTTTTTTTTGAGACAGAGTCTCGCTCTGTTGCCCTGGCTGGAGCGCAGTGGCGCGATCTCAGCTCACTGCAAGCTCCACCTCCCAGGTTCACGCCATTCTCCTGCCTCAGCCTTCCGAGTAGCTGGGACTACAGGCACCCACCACCATGCCCAGCTAATTTTTTGTGTTTTTAGTAGAGACAGGGTTTCACTGTGTTAGCCAGGATGTTCTCGATCTCCTGACCTCGTGATCCACCCGCCTCGGCCTCCCAAAGTGCTGGGATTACAGGCGTGAGCCACCGCACCTGGCCACCCCTGACCATTTTACAGCATCTATTCCTCCCTGCCAACCCAATCCCCTACTGACAGATCTGAGGGAGATGCCCAAGTACTCGCTAATAAATCATTACATAGGCTTGAGCCAATAGGATGTTGTCTGTGTTTATCTTGACCCTCCCCACAATATCACCTTCTCTCTGAGGCCTTCCCTGGCCATCTTATCTAACATTACTACCCCTCCCCAACTCCCTATTTCCCACTCTCACTTTATTTACATTGTCTTTTTCCACACACACCTTCCCCTTCCCACCACACTGTAAGTACCATGAGGGCAGGAAATTTCTGTTTTTTCCACTGCAATTTCCCTAGGATGCAGTAGGTATGCAAACTATTATTTGCTAAGTGAATGAATGAATTTGAAGAAACCACAACTTATCAAGTTGGTAGGTGTACCATAATGGCGGAGGACAAGAATGGGGGCTGTAGAGTTTTTCCCTAGGTTTTATGAGATCTAAGCCCTTACACTGAGCTAATTTTAGGCAGATGTTTACATGCGTAGTAGAATGCTATACTAATGGTCCCAGTGAATCATGTCTGCTAGGGCCCACATCTAGTGCAGTCTCTTTCTCTGCTGACTCTAAGCTTGGGTGTGTGACTGGTTTCAGCCGAGGGTACATCAACAAATGTGACATAAGCAGAGGCTTGACAAGTACTTGTGCACAGGGACTCACCCTCCCAGATCACTTCCGCTGTGGTGTAAATCCTGGTCTAGCTTCCTGATGATAAAAGACTACAGGGAGACAGAGACCCAGGCCCCAGCTGACCTGTCAGGTGAGTGACCCAGGCTAACATAGAATCATGAGAAATCATAAATCGCAGTTATCTAAAACCATTAGGTTTTGGGGTGGTGTATTACATATAACCACTCAAAGACAGCATTTCCATTTTAAGTCTTTCCTAGGGACTGCACAACAAAATCACCTTTGGAGAAGAAATAAGCAAGTGCAGAGGTGCAGACATCTATGTTTTCAGAAGGCTCCAGGTGAGTCTGGGAGGCACAGCTCTGATTTGGAACCACTGCCTTAAGCCACACTAAATACCTGGCATATAGAACAACATGGAGAGCTCATAAAAGCTAATCTCCACAAAGCCTTCAAGTATAATTAGAAAGGAAAAGAGACAATGATTTCATCATATCCGAACTTGGAACTCCAATAACAACTCCTACTCATGGCCACAACGGTAGGAATCTTTTAGTCGTCTGTAATGTAAATAGCTAAACATATTTCTGTGTTTAATGCTTATTATGTCTTCTACAAGGCTTCGACCTTATCACAGCTGTCTTTGAATAAGAGCTTCTCAAAAAGCGAAGCCATTTTTTTTTTCCTAATGGGCATCTTTAAATAACAGACCCTGGAGCTAGACCCTGCAGGTTTTGAATCCCAGTTCTGCCACTTAAACTGTGTGATTTGGGGCAAGTTATGTCCTTTCTGGGCCTCTGATTCCTCATCTGGAAAATGGAGACAATAAAAGTATCTACCTTACAGGGTTACTGTGAGGGTTAACTGAGGTAGAAAATCAAAGGGCTTAGAACAGTGCTTGTCACATTATAGTATGCTATAGTAAGTGCTTTAATAAATGTAAATTATTACCATAAATAAATACATGCTTAGTAATACTTATAATATGGTGAAACCAAGAAGGGTCTTCTTTCCCATCTGGGAGATTGCGGCTTCTGCAGGGAGGTTTAGGGAGCAATGAAGAGAGGGAGAGAGGCAAGAGTTCTCTCTCATTGTCAGATCAGCTAAAAGTCAAATTAGCTCAACCTCCTTGGCAACTGGATATCAGAGACAGAGCTCTTACATTCAGAGACACATAATTCATGTTACTGCATAATGAAACTGACTGACCATGTCTATGCAGATGCCCACAGCATTTTTTTTAAATGCGAGGTCATAACCCATAGCATTTTTACCACACAGTCTCATTACCTCATATAGTCTCACTAGTTTCTACGGCATAAAGAGCAACAAACATCACAATTCTTACAGTTGGGGAAATAGCTCAAGACAGGCTGACCAGGTGTACAGTTAGCAAAGGTGCCAGAAAACCACAGTTACAACTTTGTATCACTGCATTTTTCTACTGACTACACTGTTCTTTCTATTGTTGCCTCATCAGGACTGGAAAATGCAATAATTTGCTGTAGGAAAGAAAGAAGTCTGGCAAATGTTTGCTAGCTGATCAACTTAAAGAGTATTTGTAGGTCGCCTCTCCACTGGGCATTCAGTCTTCTGCTTTTCCTTTTCTCTTTTCTTTTCTTTTTTTTTTTTTTTGAGATGGAGTCTCACTCTGTTGCCCAGGCTGGAGTGCAGTGGCATGATCTCTGCTCACTGCAACCTCCACCTCCCGGGTTCAAGTGATTCTCCTGCCTCAGCCTCCCAGCCAGGGTAGCTGGGATTACAAGCATCTGCCACCATGCCTAACTATTTTTTTTGTTTTTGTATTTTTAGTAGAGACAGGGTTTCACCATGTTGGCCAGGTGGGTTTTGAACGCCTGACCTCAAGTGATCCACGTGCCTCAGCCTCCCAAAGTGCTGGGATTACAGGCATGAGCCACTGCGCCTGGCCCTGCTTTTTCATCTATCAAAATCAGCTACTCTCTCGGCCATTTATTTTGAACACAACTTATCTCCATTGCAAGAAACACTTTTTTGCAAGGTGTTGGCAAGCACCCTCATTGCTCACCATAACCTCAGAGTTTACCAACAGCTTTCACATTCATGCTCTCCCAGCAACTTACAGAAATACAATGGAAGGGGGGCAACTGGACCCACAGAAAAATATATTCTTATCTTTTGCCACTGTCCAAAACCATACAAGTAGAAAGAGAGTCCCTGAACATAATAATGGTGAGAAAGAATAAGAAGATCCAAACTAGAAACCCTAGAAAAATGGGGTATTTCCTATTTAGAAATCACAATAGCTTTTCATATAATGTACACAGCATTTGAAAACCCATTATCAGACTTTCTTGTTTCAGTCAACTGACATAGGCCATCCCATGTGGTTGTTGACTTCAGCCACATGCAGCAGCATCTCCAATTCTGTGTTAAAGTGCTGAGTACAGCATGAGGCTCATCAGCTTTTCCATAATCAAATAGCCAGGACATATGAAAAGTTCACAGAAATCTGAGCAATACAGAAGAATTCCGTATTATGGTGTATAAGGAATATGCATGTAGAATTCAAGAGAAAAAAGAAATCCTTCTCAGACAGGGAAACGTTTCTATCACAATGTTTAAGTACAATGCTATGGGTACCTAAATTAATATCCTGTTACTAACATCCATCCTTTTAGGTGATGAGGAGTTTCTTTAATGATCAGCAATGGTGCCAGACAAACCTAATCAAAATTTTCTTGTGTAAAAATGAAAGAAGATGGCATTCTTAAATATCTTGCTTCAACTGTTCCCCTTTGCTAATTTAAAAAAATACATTTTATTTTGTCAAATCAAAAAATAGGTAAGAAAAGATCCAAGGAATCTGGGTAATTAGGTCAAATGTTCTCTTCAAAAGGGCAGAAGGAAAATGTTTCCACCTCAGGTACAGAGACTAACATTAAAATTGTTTGACTTTTTAAAAAATGTGTAAAGTTTACATTCCAGAATAGACCTGCAAGTGCATAAGAACAAACATCAACCAGCCAGCAGGAACAAAACTACTTTCCTTCACTTATTAATAGTACACAGAACGCAGAATCAAGCTCTCTGTCTGTGTTGCTCAAGTATTCTACTCTGACCCCGTACCTCAGAAGTGGGACCACAGGCCCCGCTACAATAATCTTCCCATACCTCGCATGTTGTAGAACTAGCTGGCTTCAGGCCAACCTGTGAGAACTTACCTGCAGCACAGGGCTATTGTCAAAGTTATAGGCACTGGGCCTTCCTTCCAGGGTAGAAAAGGCCACGTTGCCCCCAGTGAGGGGAGAAATGTCACTGAATTCATCAGTACACAAGGCCTGCTGCTCGTCCCCTCCTGTCCTGATGAAGCCGCGGTTTGCCTTGGAGTAGGTGTTCTCGCAGGAACCACTGTAGTACTGGTAAGGAATCCAGGGCCCGTCTTCCCGTGTGCGCTTGTAAATGGCAAAGCTCTCAGGGCGGCTGGTGTGGAACTTGAGACGCACATAGGTGATGTCAAAAGCTTTTCCTGTGGGACAAACACATCAAAGGTCATAAATCATATGTATGAAGCAAAGAAATGCCCTCTATTCCCAGCTTAGTTTGGAACTTGACAAAGGATACAAATCTCCTTGTACACATTAAACCCAGAAGACAGGCTATTCTAAAACAGAAAACTACATATTTTCCCACAAAATGACAAACTGCAGTTGGGTCCATAAGTTGGCTCATAAAGGCCTGTCGTGATGTGCATTGTGGAAATTTTGTGTGCAATGAAAACTGGCGGCATGTGTTAGTACTGTACTTATACTATTAATTAAAACTAAAATTGAATAAAAAGAACATTTATTCTTAATGCTGGTACTTCAGAAAAAGCTTAATTAAAAGATACAAAAGCAAATCTATGCTAACTTTCTAAATGGGTCTCCAGGCCCTTTAAGACTTTAAAAAAACCTCATTCTCTATTAACTGTAATGTTACTCTTGATGCAGAAAGAATATCATCAGCACTACTCTTCTACTTATCTACCAAGTTAAGATACAGACATTTGAAGAAGGGAGGACAGTGTTTGAAAGATATAGCAGGGAGTAGAATAAGAAAGAGGAAAAAAAAAAATTCCTTCAGTGGATGAACAATGAAATGGGGGAAAAAAGAGAAAGGGAGTAAGCAGGTTTAAAAAGGTTGTTTGAATAAGTTCAAAAGAGAATATATGAGAAATGAGCTCTGAGCAGAGAGGAAAAGACAGCAGTCACCGGGGCAGACAGTTCCCTGCAAAAGCCAGAGTGTGGTCTTATGGTCAGGATGGCTTGGTTGCCAGCCAGTGTGTCTTCACATGGGTAAAAGATATAATCACCATTCATTCACACATTGGGTCTTGCTATCGCTAACAATATCTATACTTTGCTACTTCTATGTTATAGTGAAGATCCCAGTTTGGTCAACAAGAATTTGTTGGGCACAAATCTATGCTCAGCTCTATGCTATATACATCAAGGGACAGAATGTGTTAGACACAGAGATCCTTGTACTCAAGGAGCTTACAGTTTTTTCTCCCCAAGCCAATTAATTCAAGAACCATCCCAACCCTCTCCTACAAAACCCACAGAACAGCAACTTCTGTGCTCTCAGAAGTGTTGAGGAGAGACTTCTGCCACTTTCAGTTCCTCGTACCCACTAATCCCTGAGAGACAAGGAGCGATTCCTCATGTGTGGCCTGGACCCTGCTTTGTCTCTCTCTGGCTGCCGGCTGGAGTCCCCCTCTCTCCTTTCCTGTACTCAGTGCAATACAGTGGGGCTCTGCCTCTGTGTGGGGTGAGGCCTGCCACTGTCCTGCTGCTGGATCTGGGAGTAAGTGGGTGAGGTCAATTCAAGGAGGAAAAGAGCAGAAAGCCCATGCGAGCTATGTGTCCAGGCCACATTCTTCAACTGAGCGTTCTCTATAATAAAACTGACAGGATGAGCCATATCCGACTATTTCTCAACTGGCCCAGATCTTAGAGGAGGTTGGATTAACTGTCCCCGACATACAGGAAACATACTTGCACACACATTAGCTTCAACACAAAGCCATGTGGCATGACAGAAAGAACACAGGATGGGGCATTTTGAGACCTGAGTTCAGGTCCTGACTCCCTCCTTTACTAACCATATGATTTCTGCTCTGCCATTTTCTCTTTGTAAAAATGATGACAATCCCTGCCCCATCTACTTCAAGAGCTGTTGGAAGGTCAAACTAAGATCTACACATACCTGACTAATTGTAAAATTCTATACAAATATAAGGCATTACCACAATAGGGTTTATAAAGAAAATCCCTGAACTGGGATTCTGAATATGTTCACATAAAAGGACCTGACTGTTCCTGGTACAGTTACCAAAGGATATTATACAAACATGAATATTCTATCCAGGATGCAGTGCATTTTGCCTAGACACAGGTCACACAAATAAAGTTTACACACTTCCTGTTAAAAGAAGGCAAGTTTTACCTGTATCTCTTTGTTGCGTCAAAAATGTCAAGACATCACCTTTGAATGAGGGCGAGGTTACAGTACAGTATCTGTGGCATTCCAGAGACTCACTATCTAAGACATTCCCGAATGGTTAAACAATGTAATTTTACTCATGAGTAGGTGCCCTGGACTGTTCAAAGGCTTGCTCACTAGTCTGTAGATTACAGATTATCCTTGCTTCTCTATTTTCTCTCTATCCTTCTGATATCTCATTGTTCTTTAGCAACCCAACGGCAGCAGACTGGGCCAAAGGAGAGAAGGTAAAATCAATCAAGGCATCCTGTGTTCCAATCAACATCTGTAGCACAAAGCCACCCTCTGAAAGAACCAGGCATATGTCTCTTGCTGTGGCCACAGACACAGAGCCACAAGTAGCAAAATGTCCAGAAAGCAATTATGCTGGCATTAAACTCTGATGCAGTCTACTTGCAGGTGCTGGCCTGGCCTTGCTGGCACTGCACTTCATTTGCAGGGCTACCTTTCTCAGGCCAATCTACAGCCACAGCTGGAAATGAGGGAGCTCATTTCCCTCATTGCATATGCACCCAGACAGAGAGCAAAAAGGCAGGTTTCCTTCTGTAGAGAACCAGTCTCCCAACAAACATGGAATCACTCATGGCAGTCTGTATGGAGGCTCACACACCTCCGTGACAAGAGAGCCACGTGCACTGCCCTCAGAGTTGCAGTCAACCCAACAGCACATACAGACAACTGCAATTTACAAATCATCATGAGATGATTCCATGACAGGGGAAGTGCATCATGTTTGGAAAGCATGGAGAAGATCATCTAGCCCAGATTTATGAGTTCAAGAAATGCTTCCTAGAGGAAGTGGCATTTAAATCCAAGACACGAGGAATGCTTAGAATGAGCTAAGCAAACAGGGACCCATCATCCAGGCACATGAAATGGCATGTATGAAAGCCCAGAGAACACAGAGGAGTGATCACCGTAGGAATTAGAGTTGTCTAGGGTAGCTAGAACTAGAGAAGTGGCTGGAGATGAGGCAAACAAGAAGCAGAGCACACCAGGCTACGGTCATGTTTAAGGAGCAACTTCAGCTTAAAGGCAATGGCCAGCCACAGCCACTGAAGGCATTAAACCAGAAAATACATGATCAGGTTTGATTTTTTAGAAAGATCAGTGTGGAGATTAGGTTAGAAGGGACAGGAACGAAGATGGGGAGGTCAAGATGTGGCAGTAATCCAGGAGAGATGACAGAGGTTGAACTAAGAATGGGAACAGAGGAATGGAGAGAAATGAATGGACCTCAGTGAGGTGTAGGAAGCCATTTTCAATAGTAACTTAGTAACTGATGTACTACAAAGGTGATAGGGTGCTGCTTTTGAAAGGCTCCTCAACTTGTCACTGTTAGCATCCTGTTTCATTGTCAAAGCTGCTTTTTCCCATTCCATGAGGTGGAAGAATTAAGAATAACACTCAGTTTTCTAGTTTCAGATGAACCAAGTGGAGGGTAGTACTATTCACTGAAATAGATAACAGAGAAGGGTGGGCAGGACTGGAGGCAGGCACAGGGGCAGGATGGGAAGATGAATTCGGTTTCAGATACACTAGTTTTGGGATGCCTGCAGGTCATGTAGATGAGGAAATGTCCGTAGGGAGCTGGATGTGAGCAGTTTGAAGAGGCCAAGAGAGATGTCTGAGTTAGAGACAGAGACTTGGGACTCACTAGTATGTAGATGGACACTGGAGACTTGAGTACAGTTGAAGCCTATGGAGCAAGTGTGTTGCATGACGGCCGACTTCTGAGACCACCCTGAGGTGCACAAACATTTACAGCACACACAGAGGAAGATGACAGAGGAGGCTATGGAAGGGCAGCCAGAGAGAGAAAGGCAAGTAAAAGAATAAAAATGTCACAGAAGCCAAGGAAAGATGGTTTCGAGGAGGGAGGAATCAATGGGGTTCAAATCTGCTAGGAGAGTCAAGTAAGATAATGACTAAGAAGGATCCGTCAGCGTCAAGCCACAGAGATCACAGCTGCACCAAAAGCAGTGCCAGGGACAAGATGGCAGTGGTTGGAATTGAGAATGGGCCGGGCATGGTAGCTAACACCTGTAATCCCAGCACTTTGGGAGGTCGAGGCAGGCGGATCACCTGAGGTCAGGAGTTCGAGACTAGCCTGGCCAACATGGTGAAACCCTGTCTCTACTAAAAATTCAAAAAATTAGCCAGGCGTGGTGGTATGTGCCTGTAATCCCAGCTACTCAGGAGGATGAGGTGGGACAATTGCTGGAACTCGGGAGGCGGAGGTTGCAGTGAGCCGAGATCACGACATTGCACTCCAGCCTAGGCAACAGAGCTCCCTTTCAAAAAAAAACAACAACAAAAACAAAGGAATTGAGGATAGACAGTAGGCAGACACAGTGAGTGTAGTTAATCTACCATGTGGTCTGGCTAAAGAAGAGGAGAAGGAGGGGAAGATGATATTTGGAAGGGTTACAGGGCCAAGGAAAGACTTCTTTTTTTTTCTTTTTTGTTTTCTGATAGAGATTAACGTGTATTAAATGCTGTTGTACTTGACTCAGCAGAGAGGGAAAGGTGAAAAATAGAAGCTGGAAAACAAGAATGGGATTCCATGTTTGTTGGGAGACTGGTTCTCTACAGAAGGAAACCTGCCTTTTTGCTCTCTGTCTGGGTGCATATGCAAAGTGACATTGCAGGTTTTAAGGGACAGAAGTTGAAATTCGAGTTCTACTGATGACTTTTTTTCTGTGTAGTGAAAATCAAGGATACCTGCTGAAGACTGGCGGCAAAGACAGGGAATAATGTTGGGTGGGGAATATTTGAACGGAGTGTAGAAACTTTATAATAGCCACTGTAAAGTCCAGCAAAGATAGCTGACTAGAAAAAAGAAGGCTTACTGGGCAGAGACCAGGTGGCTGAGAAGAGAGCAGGCGGCCATGCCTTTGTACAAACATCTCAGTGGAGGTGTGATTTCTGCTGCAGCATTCAGCATCCCCTCTGCCAATGTAAAAGAAAGACAAGACGAGGGGACTAAAGTTGCTTCAAGGAATTTGGAATCCAGTCTGGATAAAGAAGAAGGCAAATACAGAAAATAGAATGGGGGGTCAAAGTGTGAGGTATGTGTGTTATCTGGAATTAACTACAACCAGAACTGGAACACTAAGGAGTTTTTATTCTGTTAAATAGCTCCACCTGAGGGTTACCATGTCCTCTCTCTCACTATGCTTCCCTACTCTGTCCATCCTACTCATTTCACAACTGACAAAGTAAGAAGATCCAGTTAACAGGCAGATGAATAGAAAACAGGACCAGGTCTTCTAATTTCCAGTCTGATGACACTACTAGATTATCAACATGCTGCAGGAGCAAGTGAAAGTAGACAGTATGGCTTTAAGGTAAAGTAGCCAAGCCAAATGATTAAGGAAAACAGTAAGTGCATTTCTGGATGTATTCCAGCAACTATTCAACCAGAACATCTTCCACTCCTCACCCCATGTTCACACACACGAACACTAACCATGGATATACACACCACCAAGAAAATGTTTAGCTTCTGAGTGTTCTACTGCCCCTCTTCCTCCCCCTGCCATATCCCTTCCATAAACAAAAAACTCAAGGGCAGATGTTTAGAATGAAGCACACAAAATTAACCAATACTTCCTGCTCTAGGTCTTACAGTTCATGCTGGTTGAGGGAATGAGAGGAGGGGAACAGGCCGCATCAACAATGAGAATCCAGCCTTTGTTCATGTGGGACCAAGCCAAGGAATTCTGCTTAAGCCTCCTACGTGGTGAAGTATTTCTAATCTCTGAATAAGGGAGAAACTCTTCTTGTCTTAGAATTGGATTCAAGCACTGACTGCTGGGGAACATAAATGCTCCTCTGTTATGTGCTACTCAGAAAAATTCCATAAGGATCTTGTGAAACAACCTCTTTTAGAGTTTAGTAATGAATGACAATGGCCATATAAAATTTTACAAAATTGCAAAATGCTCTTCCACAGCTTGAATTAGAAAAAGAAAACTAGTTCATTCTAAAGTATCTAATTAGGAGCCACTGGTTCACTACTGGCTCTTATGTGTTAACTCTTTGGAAGTCAGAAAAGGAATGCTCTCCTTGAAGCCAGACTTGATTTTAGGCATATAAAACTTTAATAAAGTTGTAGCACAAAGTCAATTAGAGATGGGGTGTGTTTAGGCTACTAAATGGGATTCTCCAAACAGTTAACACAAACAGTAGTCACAGAAAGCAACTATTTGAAAATGTTTTCAATTTTGTTAGCATAACTGCTGACTGAAACAAGAGTTCCCAGGACAACATATCCAGCTGCACACCAGCTGTTATTGTTCCACCTCAGTGGATGGATTGCACAAATAGAGCCTCACCAATTAAGATGACCCAAGGCCAAGTTAATACTGACTGTGGGATCCTCAAGCAGACACAGGCAGGTGATCGGAAGCACTACAGAACAACTAAGCACATAAGGAATATACTAAGATGATCTGGTACAGTGCAGTCACTCCAGATGCTGAAAAACTCAGTCCTCATTATTGCCTGTTGAAGGGCTAGTTTCTATTGGCTAAAACTTATCTTGAAAATGGTTTGTTTTTAAAAACTTATTATCCTGTTCCTTTCCCCTAAATTTCTGTACTCCCTTTTCATGGCCGCCCCCTTGTCAATCAGTCAAATGCTGACAGTGCAAGAGGACGATCCCTTAGAAAGTATATTTAGATCAGCACAACTTAAAAATGCAGACAAGTAACCTTTACAGCTTTGTATAAAATAGTAATTCCTAACTAAATTTATGACAACAAATGCAATGGAACTTACAATTTGAGAAAGCATCCCTTTCAAATGAATGAACAAAGGGCTTCAACAGTCATGTTTTCTGAGTACAGGCAATAAGCACTTCCTATCACACTTGGGCCATTGTTAGTAACGGAAAGACACGCTAACTAAGATGAGCAGAGATGGAATATGGAAAGTCTCAATTCTATGTTGCCACAGTGAAATATAACAAAGCAGGTAGGTAAAACAGAAGATATCATTTTAGAATTTTTTAAAGCTAACAGAATTCTGTATCAAAAGCTATTTATAAAAATAATGGTATGATTATCACTATGGAGCTAAGAGGAAAACAAAAGTTCTGAAATAGACGGTACGATTTTGGAGAAGATAAACCAATAATCTCTATGGAAATTAGATTTTTCCATGAAGTATCAAAATTAAAGTTTAAGCCAAAAACGACAATTCTCTTTCCCTATCACCCTCAAAATACTACTTGGTGCTATGGTTAAATAAGATCACAGCACTGACCTAATGTAGAAGTTCTAAAAAATAAAAGCTTTCTGCTTGCACTGCCTAATTGCAATGCCCCAAAATGCCATATACACTTCAGTAAACTGAAGGGCCAAATTGACTTATCATGGTAATTAAAATGTGATCATAAAACAGCCATTACATGCATACAGAGAGAATTCTTAACTGAACACTAGAATGTCAAACACCCTTGGAGAGTAATTTCAAATAAGTGCAAATCACTGTTAGAGGGTACAAACAATTGCCACTATCAAACATATGATAAGTTCATCCTAATCTGCATATCTTTGCCATTTTATTTGATATACTCACCAAAAAAGATAAGATTCCCAAGTGAAATTTTAAGCCAAGAACTGAGGAATATGCCTTATTAACCCAAACCCCATGCTTCCAAGACTCAATACCAGACCTAATTCATGGTGGTAGACCACAGGCATGAATAAGTCCTTGAGCTGGGCTAAAGGAACAAGGCCAATATTCACCCCCACGCGTGCAAGTTGAGGCAAAAAATCCACTCACCCTGCTGAACAAAGATCCCACTACGGGGATTTGACTGACATGAGATTTAACGGAGTCACAAAGAAGGCAACTAAGTTAATTGTAACACTAAAGAAATAAAAAGGCAATTAAATATAAGCTACATAAGCCCATATTTTAGAAATGTGTAATTGTTAAGATATGAAAAAGACACCACAATTTTGTGGGAAGCTATTTCTTGTTCTGTGATATTCATATACTATTGAAAGCTGGCTATAGTTTGGCTTTTATCTATAGCAGAAGGGTGAAAAATAGTTTTCTTAAAAAGAGAAAACAATCTAATTAGAAAAACAAGATTCTAATACCTAGTCACAGTGGTATAGTAATAGACTAAGGTCAACTCCAATAATCCCACAAAGTCACAAAAAGTTGACCAATAGTTTACTTTTTTTATTCAACAACTATTTGCTAAGTGAACTTAAAAGTCCACTGTGATGTGCTATTTAAAATACTCTAATCCACCGGGCGCAGTGGCTCACACCTGTAGTCCCAGCACTTTGGGAAGCCAAGGCAGGAGATCACCTTAGTTCGGGAGTTCGAGACCAGCCTGATCAACGTGGTGAAACCCCGTCTCTACTAAAAATATAAAAATTAGCTGGGTGTGGTGGCAGGTGCCTGTAATCCTAGCTACTCAGGAGGCTGAGGCAGGAGAATCACTTGAATCCGGGAGGCAGAGGTTGCAGTGAGCTGAGATCGCTCTACTGCACTCCAGCTTGGGCCACAGAGCAAGGCTCCGTCTCAACAACAACAACAACAAAAAACCTCCAATCCTTCATTTTGCTAGAGTGCCTTTTATTCTTTAGTTTCATTCCTAATAAACTTGGTCCCTAATTCCCCTAGATCATGTACTATTTGCATCTGTCCTTGAAAGAGGAAATAATTACAAATTACAAATACCATAAGATATCTTACATACTAAAACGGCTTTCTCAGTTTTCACAATTGCTTATTAATTTCTTACCACAGCCACCCATTAGGTCAAGGTTCACAGCTATGACTGGTCTTGATAATTGCTCAAGTCTAAATTCTTCCATTCATTCAACAAATATTTACTGAAAACCTACTATGTGCCAGTCCCTGTTCTAGGCACTGGGGATCAGCAGAAAATAAGACAAGGTCTCAACCTTGTAGAACTTACAGCAAAAGCAGGGAGCATGCTTGGGTAAGGGATAGATTTTAAAATAAAAATGAAAATTCTGTGTGTCAGATGACAGTGAAAAACGAAGTGGGAATAGAAAGTTTGTGGGGAGCCTATTTAATTCAGCATTATCAGAGATGGTCTCATGACATGGATAAAGTGATATCTGAGCAGAGTCCTGAAGAAGTAAAATAGTGCAACATCTGGGGGAAGAGCATTCCAGGAATGGGAAGAGCATTCCAGGAATGGCAAGTGCAATACCCTGAGGCAGGCACATGCTGGCAAGTTCCAGGGAGTGGTGAGGAGGCCAGTGCGGCTGAAGCAGCAGTGAGTAAGGTGGAAAGGTATTAGGAGATGAGGTGAGAGAAGCTGAGACGGGGAGGGAATGCCAACATGGAGGGCTTTGTAGGTCACTGTAAGACTTGGTTTCTACTCTGAATGAGATGAGAACCCACTGGAGAATTTTATACAAAAGGAGTAACAGGCTCTAACTAGTATTTCAAAAGGATGACTGGTTTGGCAGGGCGCGGTGGCTCACGCTTGTAATCCCAGCACTTTGGGAGGCCGAGGTGGGCGGATCACGAAGTCAGGAGATCGAGACCACGGTGAAACCCCGTCTCTACTAAAAATACAAAAAATTAGCCGGGTGTGGTGGCGGGCGCCTGTAGTCCCAGCTACTCGGAGAGGCTGAGGCAGGAGAATGGCGTGAACCCGGGAGGCAGAGCTTGCAGTGAGCCGAGATTACGCCACGGCACTCCAGCCTGGGCGACAGAGCGAGACTCCGTCTCAAAAAAAAAAAAAAAAAAAGATGACTGGTTGCTGTACTGACCAAAGACTATAGAAAGGATGACAGAGAAACAAGAAGATGAGTTAGATGAGTTTTGCAACAATCCAACTAACAAATAATGGTATTTTGGACACATTCTGAGGGTGGAACAAACCAGTTTTACTGATGGACTGGATGTGGGGTGCAAGCTTTGGCTTATACAACTGGAATGATGAAGCAGCCATGGGGGGATGGAGAGTAAGAAACTGGGAGTTCAGTTTCAGATATACTAAGTTGAAGATGCCCATGAAACCTCTAAATGAAAGTATCAATTCAGCAGGTAGGATATAAAAGTCTGGAGTTCAGGAAGAGGCCGCAGCAGGAGAGAGAAATCTGGAAGTCGTCAGCATACAGTTAGTATTCAAAGCCATGGGTTTAGAGGAAAACAACTAGGGAATGGATATAGATAGATAAGAGGTACACAGACTGGGTCTCGGGACATACCAACTTTTAGCAATAGGGGAAATGGGGAGGACCCAGAAAAGGAGACTGGAGAGAAAAGCCACTGAAGTAGAAAGAATACCAAAAGAGTGGAATTCCAGAAGCCACATTTTAAAAAGCTTCTTTTAAAAAGAAGAAGAGAGTGATCAACTGAACTTTGTCATACACTCCTGAAATGCTAAGAAAGACGAAGACTGAGCATTGGCTGTTGGATTTGTCAACCTGGAGGTCTGACCTTCAAGTGCTTTGTTAGAACTGACAGGAATGAAAGCCAGACAGAATGCTGGGCACAAGGGAAGGGGGCATTGGAGACAGGTAATAAAAACAATTTTCCAAGTAATGTTTCTTATTTTCTGTTAGAGACAGGGGAGAGCCCTAAATTGCCCAGGCTGGAGACGGAGCCTTGCTCTGTCACCCAAGCTGGAGTGCAGTAGCGCGAACTCAGCTCACTGCAACCTTAAACTCCTGGCCTCAAGCAATCCTTCCACCTGGGCCTCCTCAGGTGCTAGGATTACAGGCGTGAACCACTGCACCCAGCCCACTAGTAATTTTTCTATAAAGAAATGAGGTGGTAGCTGGAGGGGGAAAGGGGTGTTCAAGAACAAATTGCTTTTTAAGATGGGAAGACATCATGTGTTGTGCTTATGGGAATGATCCAGTGTGGCAGCTGGATTTCTACTGAACAATGAGGACTTTCTCTGGTGGTATCACTGGATTGGAGTAGGTCTAAGAGAGCCCCTTTCATCCACAAAGAAGTTCTCTAAAAAAGCCTTCCCAAAGATTTCCTAAAGAGAAAAGGCATAATATACGTTTTCAGGATCACTGTAAATATCCAGACTAAAGAGTTATCTGTACCCAAACAGTTCAAAACCCCCAGGCGCTCTAGAAGACCCCTTTCCATTAGAGCCAGCCCAGGTCTATGTCTTCCTGTTATAGTAGTTCCCATAATCTGGCCCACAATAAGGTCCCAAACTGGCTATTAGAATCACCCACAGAGCTTTTGAAAATGCAAATTGTTGAGCCTCATCTCCACAAGTTCCATTCTGGTAGGTTTTGGGTGAGGTCCCAAACTCTGTATTTTTTTTTTTTCTCTTCTTAAACTTTATGGTCTGTGACAGCCCTTAGGAGATCCTGAGAACATGTGTCCCCAGACTCTGTATTTTTTTAAAGCACCATAGGCAATTTTTATGTACAATTACAGTTGAGAAATACTTCCCTACTGTAAACTCTTCTTCATCCTGGTTCTCATCCTTTGAAGATTCTAACAAAAGGCTTCTGTGGAATGAACTTCAGCTCTTCCGATTTTCATGTCAGACATTTTAAGGTGCAATTTATTCCACATGTCAACTGTAGGCACAGACAATAAACCAGAAAAGTAGCAGTCTTCTTTAAGACACACACAGATGTTAAAGTCAACAGGGGTACTCAGTCCACATCCAAGTCTAGGGGTGACTGCACCAGCTAAACCCAAAGTCCCCAACATTTTCCTTCAAGCCAATTTCCTCTATCATTCAACTTGCACTCACAAGGCCCTAAAACCTAGGCAAGTAGAAATAAATACACACTTAATTTTCAGAAAATCTACTTACTGTTGGGGATTTCACAGTGGTATCCTTTATAGGCAGGCATTGGTCAAGATTCCCTGTAAACCAAATTCCCCACCCTCTCTGACGTCCATCTTTCCTTCCTATAATAAAATGATACAGGACCACCAGCAATTCTCAATGATAAGGGACACATCTGAAAGCAAAGAGTTAACTTCTGCTTCAGTACACTCAAAAAGATAAGAAAACACTTTTTCTTCTTTGTCTAGAAGCCTAGACTTGTTTAATCCCAGTCTGTGTCGGGTAATGTTGGCATTTTCAGGGAGGGCGTTACATTCTGTTGGCTACAGACTAGCATAGAAATATTTATTTTTCAGAGAAGAAATTTTAGGTATTTAAAAAATATATATTAAAAGGGGGGCTTAAGTACAAAGTGCCAGATGTTCATATAGTAATTAGAGAGGGAGGGGAAGGAGGAAGAGGAAGGGGTGGGGGAGGGAAAAGAAGAGGGAGAGAATGGGGAAAGAATAAGATTGAAGAATTATAAAAACACTGTAAAAGTCCAGACTTGATATTCTAGATTTTAAATTATCTCACGACATGCACAACTAATCTATAGGGTGTGCTTTCTTTTCACTATAGAAACTCTTTGGGTCACTGATCTCACCTCCTTCCAGACTCAAGCCTTAGGACACACTTTAAGTAGCTTAGAATCCAAGACAGAGACTGGCAAATCACAGCTGGCAGGTCAAATCTAGCCCACCACCTATTTTTGTAAACAATGCTTTACACTGTTTATCACTGCTTTTCTGGCTACAAGGGCAGGATTGGGCAATTGTGGAGACCCTGCATGGCCAGCAAAGCCTAAAATATTAACTAAGTGGCCTTTTACAGAAAAAGTTTGGTGACCCACTCCAATCCAGATCTAAGAAATCAAAGAATATAAAAACAAAGATTTCTACTAAAACCTCTTCTTCTGCAGGGCATACTGTTTTAAAATTTGGTCCAAGGAAGTTTGAATTTTTTCTCTACTCTCATGAAAAAAAAGCAGAAGGAAGTCCATTCGGAAATTTTATAAGATTTAATTCAATTACATTTGATACCCCTAGAATTACCTATGATTTCACAGAAAGAAGCACTTTCTTTCTTAACAAGCAAAAAGATTAGCAGGTAGGGGAGGGGATGGAGATTTGATGCATTTCAAAAAATCAAATCTGTAATAATATCCTTTAGCTCTTACACAGCTCACAAAAATGAACCAGTGAAGCAGAAAGACAAGGAAAACAACACTCTTGGAAAAAGTGACACCATTTTTCCCGCAGTGCCCCCTCCCATGCCCACCCTCCCCCCACCAGGCAGAGGCTTAATCAGCAGCAGTTGCAGTGAAGGGGGGAAACTGATTACTCAAGTCAAACAGTAATCGTAGCTGGGACAGCAGGAAAAATGACATGTTGAAAACTGCAAATAAAGTGGAAAATGGAAGTAGATCTCATTTAGATATCTACAAGAACCTCCCTCCCTTGTCCTCTGGGTAGGAATTCAGCCCTTCGCACAAGGCCTCCTTGTACTTCTGCTCTTCTAAGCGGATGGACAATTTACATCACGAAAGTACCCTGCCAGCTGGCACTCTGTCTACAAGCTACTGATTGTGAGCAGATGCCTTCATAAGTATAAACGAATACACCCCCTTCTTCATTTTTCATTCATCCACCCTCTTTGCAGACGAATAAGAATGTACACTCTACACACTCTCCTTTAGAAACCAAAGTTAGTGTTCTTCACATCCCTTCATCTCTCATGGGCTGTGCCTGAACTTGTGTTCCTGATTAAATTATACCTTCTACAAAATAGCTAAAATGTATGTAATCCCCCTGGACTACATGTAAATAATCTTGCACTCCTAGACGCAGCTGCTTATTTTTTCTAATGACTGTTAAGAAACAAAATTACAACAAATTTAAAGGTCTTAATTGGCTTTTATTTGTGATTCCAGAATTGTGCAACATTTTATTCTATAAAATAGAGTAAGTGTTCCAGTGAGCTGAGCAGAGGAATTGGTTTTATAGAAAAAAAAGGTCTGAGAAAAGCAGAAACAGAACAAAAAGCAGATTGACTGTTTCACAAGTTACTTTCCTTTTAGGGTTAAAATAGAGGAGACTTCTTATCATGCCCAGGTAAACTGGGCCCCTTTTGACTGGTTGTTGTGAATCTTCTGTTTTGTTACTTAAACAAACCAGGCCTGTTTCAGAATTCAGTTTAATTATGTGGTACCTAGCATGAGCAACTCCATTCTAGTTTAGTCTGGTCTGCTGGGGCCTAGTTCAAGAGGCTAGTCTAAAACAATGGGCCCCCATAAACTTTATTTAATATGACTTAGATTAAAAACTATGTCCTAGAATAACCTCAATTTAGAGTATTTGATAATCTGCCACAACAAAGAATCATAACTTTCAATCAGAAGTCAATCTAAATTATTGGTGTATTTAGTGTTATAGATTAAATAGTCATTTTTTTAAAAGCTTCTTTCTAGTTAAATCACCTTCCCCTTAAAGCACATTATCATTTCAGAAACTTCTTTAAATTTATCTTTAATTGGAAAGTAGTAAAGAGTTTGGCAGATAAATATCAAATGTCCCTTTCCAATGAGGAGAAATTTTTTGCAATCACGCTTGAAACTGTTTTATAAATTACGTATATAGCATATTCAGTCAAGGTGTCTTGAGGGTAAGGAGATCACATGACAAATTATTTACACAGCATATTTCAGGTAGGTCAGTCAGGTTCTCAGTACTTCAAAAACATGGGCCCTTTAATCTGCTTTTCCCTTTACATTGAGAGCAAACATTAAACAGTGATATCAGAAGAAATGTTCTTCAATCCATTCTTTGCCACATTTCAAACAGACAGCACTGCAGTTCTCCTCCATGGGAGTATTTCACATGCACCCACAATAGGACTTGTTCAACCTTTCTATTTACATTCTGGAGAACAGCCAAAGCCCTTTCTGGCTCTCTTTGATCTGATGCCAGAGACTTGGTATCCAACACCTACCTAGAAGAAATTCTTCCTTAGGAGCTCCCCATGACTAAAGAGGAGTTAGGAAGAAGATGGAAAGTACTCTATAAACCCACCCTATATCATTATCACTCCCCAGCTTAAGAATCTGTGCAGCTTACCTGATCTAATGCACACTCCTCAGGCATGTTATCACAAGGCATCCATAAGTCTGGACAATTGTGCTTCATTTTCTATCTCCAAACTATATCCTACAGTTCTCTAATGTAAACTGAAACCTCTGTTCCAGTCTTGCCATCTTTATTATCCATATGCCACGTCTCACCTCTAAGCCATTCTCTAGTCTTCACTCCTTCCAAGCCCTATCCATCTTTCCAGATTTGGTTCAAGTTCCACCATATCCATCCATGCCACTTTCAACTTGTATTATCATCTTACTTTTCCGAACACATAGCACTTATTATAGTTCACTACTTGAGTATTTATTCTTTTGTGTTTCTTTGCTCCAACAAGAGTTTAACTCATTCAAAAGCAAGGAATATATACTTTTGGGTATGCTCTACAATAGTGCTTTTCAAGCTTTTCTAACCATGACATAAGTAAAAAAGACACTTTACATTGCAACCTTGAACACACACATACATACACAATTGAAACTCAAGTCTGATAAAATAATACAATACTATCCATGATGCAATCTGATATTCTATTTTTCATTCCATTTGATTGAATATGCTGGTTATAGCTCACTAAATTGATTTTATGACATTAGGGAGCTGTGACCCACAATTTGAAAAACACTACAATCCCTAGGGCACTGTGCTTGGCACAAAACAAGTGCTCAATAAATATTTATTTATAGTAGACTGACTCATCTACCAAACAAAACAGGCTAGAATTCTAAAACAAGATGATATTTTCTGGATATTGATGTAGAGCTTATGATGATGCCTTTCAAGGCTTTCTTCCGTATTTTAAAAACAGATCAACATTAAAAGAAAACCTTTGTATATGGCAGCCTTTAATAAGATCAAAGAAAATAGATCTTTCTGGTCAGGTGTGGTGGCTCATGCCTGTAATCCCAGGACTTTGGGCGGTGGATCACCCGAGGTCAGGAGTTCGAGACCAGCCTGACCAACATAGAGAAACCCCATCTCTACTAAAAATACAAAATTAGCTGGGCATGGTGAGGCATGCCTGTAATCCCAGCTACTTGGGAGGCTGAGGTAGGAGAACCGCTTGAACCCGGGAGGTGGAGGTTGTGGTGAGCCAACATCGCGCCATTGTGCTCCAGCCTGGGCAACAAGAGCAAAACTCCATCTCAAAAAAAAAAAAAAAAAAAAAAAAAAAAAAAAAAAAAAAAAAAAAAAAGAAAAGAAAAGAAATGCCCTTTTCCTAAAGCTAAGTAGCAAAAATTTCATTAATCAACATGGCATCCCCCAAGAGGGAAAGAAGCCTCTAGCCCTCTATGGGATCTTAGAAGAACTTAGGAACGGATCCCCTAAGTTCCTTTTAGCAGCTCTGGCTTTCCAGAAGAACTCCTTCAGCCATGAGCAGGTGATAAGCTTTCATGGTAGTAGCAAGGATTTCCTCTCTATGAGATAGATGGACTGAGGCCCAGTGCGTGGGGTTAGATTTCTACTAAAAAGAAGACATTTAGATAATTACTGTCTGATGCTCATGACACTTTTTTCATGGTATTATCAGTACCTGGAATTATCCCCTTTATTTTCTGCATGTTTTATTCATATGTCACACACATACACACATAAGAACGTAAGATTTTGAGGGCCAGGACTCATCCCCTGCTATCTCTTTATTTTGAGTTATGTTTTTGTTGTTGCCTTTTATAGGGAGAGAATTGTCTGACTTGTAAAATAAGCAGCAACTCAATAGAAGAAAGAGAGTGAACCCAGGTGAGTCTGACTTGTTGTTTGGTTAATTCAGTCAATGATTCATTCAGTTTACGAACATACCCTGAAATTTACTGTGTAACAGGCAATAGGCTGAGTACTGAAGATACATAGACAAAACAAGGGTGAGTCCCTGCCCTAAAGGAATTCCATATGACAGATGAGATAAGATACAAATAATTAAGATACACAGTGAGAGAAGTATTGTACTAGGGAGTAAGGAGCAGCCATACCTCAATTTTCTTCAATGTAAAATAGTTTATACAAGATGAACTTTAATGTATACATCTAGCTCCAAAGAGCTTGACTCTACCATCTTTATCTGTTAGATTTCTGAAAACATCTCTATTACTAGATCTTTTCAATACTTTCCTTTCTCATAATAATGTTCTAGAGAAATGCTAAACTGCCACAGGAACTGATTTTGCAAAGATGAAGGACATCAGAGACATGAAATATCAGCTGATTTCCAATCAAGTTCAGACTTAAGTAATTTTCTGACCCTCTACAATGCTTTTGCCAATATTCTGTACTCAGTCGAGTCCTATATGCCCAGCTGCAGGTAAGTTTGTGTTAAAATAATTTGCAATGAATAACAGAAGGTAAGGTTCTATTTTAAAGGCTTAAAATTTTCTAATGATAGCGTTCTCAAATAGTTGTTTCCATCTTTGGACATAAAAAGATAACTCTTGATTTCCGTGTCTACAAAAGATGAAGCAGTGCAATCTGCATGCTCCAAACAAACAACCCACATCTCTATCCACATCTAGCCACGAGGGACAAGTGACATGTAATGTTTTGGAATAAATTCTTTAGTAGTAAGAAAGGATGAATTCTCTGCTCTTGCTTTATCACTTGGAAAGGTAAATGTCTGAATACCTTTGAAAATTAGCCCAATTTACAAAACAGTGGAACTAAACTGAACTCCCACCACTACTTGGCTCATTCATTCTTCCACAAGTTTGGAGCAAAGACCCCATTGACTTATGCATGTAGGCGGATTATAATTGCAATGCGGCCATATAGCACATTGCTGCACAGTGATTCTGCACTGTTAAGTCAAGGCAGCCTTCACTAGATTTGTCTCCTTACTTTCCTTCTTTCCACAAAAATATAATTTCAAGTCTACTATATAGTATAATTGTGTAATTTAGCATAAATGAGGCCTGTATATACATATATTTATTTATTTATTAATGGATCTAGGCACTCCTGTTTTTATTGTCTGCTTATACCTAGTGCCCTTTAAGGGCTCCCCTAAAAGACCTAAGTGGACACAAATGTATGCTAAGGATCAAGCACTCCAAGTTCTTAAATGTCCCGTGATAAGTGAAAAAGAAAAATATTAGTGTGAAAAATAAAAGGCATATAAGAAGGAGAAAAAGAGCTAAGTGGTAGAAAACAAGAGCAAAAGAATGGTATGAGGCTAAACCAATTATCACCAATTTTCCACACCTTTAGAATTTATAAAGCATATTTATAAACTTGTTAAGTGGCACTTACTTTCTAATTTAATTTTCAAGCAGTACTAAATGCCTACAGTAACAGAGCCTACAAGGACAAATGCATTCCCCCCCGCCCCTTGAAAAGTATACAGCCAGGCATGCTGGCTCATGCCTGCAATCCTAGCATTTTGGGAGGCCAAGACGGGCAGATCGCCTGACCCCAAGTGTTCAAGACAAGCCTGGGCAACAATGGTAAACCCTACCTCTACAGAAAAAAAAACATAAAAATTAGCCAAGCATGGTGGCGTGCACCTGTGGTCCGAGCTCCTCAGGTGGCTAAGGTGGGAGGATTCCTTGAGCCTGGGAGGTCGAGGCTGCAGTAAGTCCTGTTCACACTACTGCACTCCAGCCTGGGTGATACAGCAAGATCCTGACTCAAGAAACAAAACAAACAAACAAACAAAAAAAAAATGGGGACAATTCAGTGAAACCACCAATCAGGGAGCAACACAGAGCAGGGTGTGCTAAGCCTTAGGAAAGTTACAAAGAGCAAAACCCGAGACCAAATGGATGATTTCATAACCTTTTTTTTTTTTTTTTTTTGAGACAGAGTCTCACTCTGTTGCCCAGGCCGGAGTGCACTGGCGTGATCTCAGCTCACTGCAGCCTCCCACCTCCTGGGTTCAAGCAATTCTTGTGCCTCAGCCTCCTGAGTAGCTGGGACTACAGGCACATGCTACCACATCCAGCTAATTTTTGTAGTTTTAGTAGAGATGGGGTTTCACCATGTTGGCCAGGCTGGTCTTGAACTTCTGACCTTGTGATCCACCTGCCTCGGCCTCCCAAAGTGCTGAGATTACAGGCGTGAGCCACCATGCCCGGCCAAATTTACATTTCTTCTGAATAACTAATAAAATATGAATGGATGGTTTTGACACAATGGACCAATAAAACATACACCCTCAACTACATTTTCTTTCAGGGCTTCTCCTGATGTTTTCATAAATGAATTTTAAGTATATTCACATTGAGTAAAATGCCTAGCATTGTCACTCTTAATGACACAATAAAAAAAGGATGCGTCGTAAGGAACCCACAGAGAATTTAAATGAATACATGTACAGATAGGGACAGAGTCTAGTTCTAAATACCATATATGCCTAATATAATGAAAGAATTTCTCCTCTAAGTTGTCCTTTCAGAAAAGGGAGAACTGTCTTATCTTCTAGTTCTTACAGAGCTTCCCAAGTACTTCATTTTAGACCACCAATTACTGTGGGGAAATCAAATTAGCTTAATATGACTTCAAATAATACAAGTCTCAGAAGCTTATTTGGGATATGTAATCTAAAGTGTTTTGTTTCGTTTTCTTTTGCTTTTCTTAAGAGAAAATAAATTAACCCAGATTTATGTAGTCATTCTTAGTAGGTATGGCTTTAAAATTAAAAAGTGCTGAATGTTGTAAATAATATGCTTTTTTTTTTTTTCTTGAGATGGATTCTTGCTCTGACGCCCAGGCTGGAGAGGAGTGGCAGGATCTCGGCTCACTGCAAGCTCCGCCTCCTGGGTTCACGCCATTCTCCTGCCTCAGCCTCCCGAGTAGCTGGGACTACAGGCGGCCCGCCACTGTGCCCAGCTAATTTTTTGTATTTTTTAGTAGAGACTAAAAAATTTTTTGTATTTTTTAGTAGAGACCAGGTTTCACCTGGTCTCGATCTCCTGACATGGTGATCTGCCCGCCTCGGCCTCCCATAGTGCTGGGATTACAGGCATGAGCCACAGTGCCCAGCCAATAATATGCTTTTTAAAGAATACTTTGAGGCAGGAGAGTGAGTAGTTATATTGTAAAGATCCCACATATAAACCAATAAGAGAAATGGGGTGAAAAACTATCCTAATGTTATGTAGATCAGTATGCATGGCTTGAGATAAAACTTCTAGTGACAGCAATCTTACACAAATTTTAAAAAGTACTGTATCACAATGTATTCATGAAAATGAATATAATATGATCTGGGAAATTATGCTGATGATTAAAAAGTGACTTCAGGCCGGGCATGGTGGCTCACGCTTGTAATCCCAGCACTTTGGGAGGCCGAGGCGGGCGGATCATGAGGTCAGGAGATCGAGACCACGGTGAAACCCCGTCTCTACTAAAAATACAAAAAAAAAAATTAGCCGGGCGTGGTGGTGGGCGCCTGTAGTCCCAGCTACTCGGAGAGGCTGAGGCAGGAGAATGGCATGAACCCGGGAGGCGGAGCTTGCAGTGAGCCGAGATTGCGCCACTGCACTCCAGCCTGGGCGACAGAGCGAGACTCCGTCTCAAAAAAAAAAAAAAAAAAAAAAAAAAAAAGTGACTTCAATAACTACTGATATCAAAGATGTATGTAAAAAACCTGGAATAAAATTGTCCCGTAAAATGTTAAGAATGTGGAAACCAATCCCAATTCTGTATATATGTGATTTAAAACAAGTAAATGAATAAGTATTTTAAATATACATCTGATTATTTCACCTATATTAAAATTTTTACACCTTCAAGTTGGCAAAAACCTTTTTAAAAATCTTCTAAAAGGAAAAATGATAAATAGCCTAACATTTTACACATACTTATATAGTAAATTTCATGTTATGATTCAAAAGAAACAAGATGGTAGCCCAAATGGGATTCTGTATGAGAATGACCTACATTTAACTGAGCAGTACCTATACCAAAGTTTCAGTCTCAGGACACACCAGCGTACATCAGGTAGCATATGGGCAGCTGGCTGGCAACTCGTCCAAGTGTGATTCTTACTCTTTCTGGACATTAGCTACAATTCACCCAGATGGAAGGATGCCTTGCTTGAGATGCTTCCATCTGCTTGCCATTTTACTCTTACTTTACAAAAGAAAACTCAACTTTAAAGTTGAGATCTACCTTTAAAGGCAGATAGATCATCATCAACTCTAATCCTGTGGAATGAAAGAACATTTGTATATGGCAATAGTAGGGAATCTACCTTTGATGGTAACAGAATAATGTAAAAGAAAGCCCAACACTTCTCTTCTTTACCTGTCTTGCACCAATTCAAAAAGTTATTGATCTTTTTTCACTTCTTCCAAGTTTTCCCACCAGAACAAGTCACAGTTAAGGCCAAAAATGTTGAAAGATTCAGTATTACAGACAGCAGAAGCATGAGCATTTCACTAACTTCACACAAGCTATGTTTTCTGAGGCCAGAGAACTCTTGCTCCACCATATCACAACATTACAAATGATGATATTATCCACATCAAGGTTGAGGCTGGCGGAACCTCACAGGACACTACCCTGACCTTAAAGAGCAATGTCCAAAGTCACGGTTCTAACTTTGACTCCCAGCACTGGGATATGGTTGCCATATGGTTGACACTAATCCTAATAAACCCCCAATTAAGACATCTTTACAGGCCTAGTCACATGCCTAAAATGACAGAGATACTTTCATCATCAATACTAATATAATGAAAGCACATCAGTGCATAATCACATTAACAATGTAACTCCATTTCCAGCAGTGATTCTAAAATGTAAGACACAGTTTCTGGGTGGGCTGTGGTAATTTGGAGATGGGAAAACATTGGGAAGCCCTTGCCCTTCAACTCCTGCGCACACGCACACACCTATCACCAGTCACCTCCTTTACCATGACCCTTCAAGCTTCATGGTCCTTTGCCATAATGATATCTCCACAAGGAAATCATCAAAAACACATTTAACATTGCAATCTCTTTAGGATTCAAAAGCATTACTACTCTCATTCATTGCTGATGGGAATGCAAAATGGTACAGCTACTTTGGAAGACAGTTTGGCAGTTTCTTACAAAACTAAAAATACTCTTAGCATACAACTGCCGAATGGTATGATAAATGTATGGTAATACACTCCTTGAATTTGCTCAACTGAGTTGAAAATGTATGTCCACACAAAAATATGTAAACAGATGTGTTTATAGAAATTTTATTCACAATTGACAAAACTTGGAAGCAACCAATATGTCCTTCAGTAATTGAATGGATAAATTGTGGTACATGCATACAATGGAATATTATCCAGTGATAAAAAGAATGAGCTATTAAGCCACAAAGATACAGAGGAAACTTAAATGCATATAAGTAAATGAAAGAAGCCAATCTGAAAAGGCTATATAATATATGACTCCAACTATATGACATTCTGGGAAAGGAGACAGTAAAAGGGTCTGTGATTGCCTGGAGGTGGGGGAGGAGAGAAGGATGAAAGACAAGGCAGAGGATTGTTAGCGCAGTGAAACTATTTTGAATGATACTGTAATGGCACATGTCATGAAACATTTGTCCAAATCCTTAGAATGCACAACACCAACAGTGAGCCTAAACTATAGACTTTAGGGGATTATGATATGTTAATGTTTTATTGATTATAACAACTACGCCATTCTGATAGGAAATGTTGACAATTGCAGAGGCTATGTGTGTGGTGATCCAGGAAGGAAATATGTGGGATTTCTGTACTTTTGACTTAATTTTTCTGTGAACCTAAAAATGCTCTAAAGATTTATTTATTTATTTTTGAGGCGGAGTCTTGCTCTGTTGCCCAGGCTGGAGTGTAGTGGCACAATCTCACCTCACTGTAGCTGGGACCACAGGCGTGTGCCACCATGCCCAGCTAATTTTTGCATTTTCAGTAGAGATGGGGTTTCACCATGTTGGCCAAGCTGGTCTCGAATTCCTGACCTCAAGTGATCCATCTGCCTCAGCCTCCCAAAGTGCTGGGATTAGAGGTGTGAGCCACCATGCCTGGCCATAAAGTTATTCATTTTTTAAACAGTATTACTAAATTTCATTTAAAACACCTGTTTTAGAAGCCAACTGAACTGTGTTATAGCCTTTCAAAGGCAGTTTACATTCAAAAGTATTAAAACCTGAGAACAGGCCAGGCGCGGTGGCTCATGCCCATAATCCCAGCACTTTTGGGAGGCTGAGGCAGACGGATCACGTGGTCAGGTGTTCAAGACCAGCCTGGCCAAGATAGTGAAACCCCATCTCTACTAAGAACATAAAAATTAGCCGGGCATGGTAGCGGGCGCCTGTAGTCCCAGCTACTCGGGAGGCTGAGGCAGGAGAACCGTTTGAAACCAGAAGATGGAAGTTGCAGTGAGCCGAGATCGCACCAGCGCACTCCACCCTGGGCAACAAGAGCGAAACTCCGTCTCAAATAAATAAATAAATAAAATACATTTAAAAAATATCTGAGAACATTAGTACTGCCAAACAGTTGTCCTAAGGCCAGCTGTTAGGTCCAAATCAGCAAAGCCAAGGACTGTGTTGAAAAAAAAAACAAACTAAAAACTAAAACCTTACCACACAGTCTAACAACGTAAGTTTCTTGTTTAACATAGGATTTAAAACACTGGCATCAAACTATAATGGTTGAGATTTAACTAGCTACTGAGTATGGAAAAAGTAAACAGGAAGAAACAAAACCTCTGATACCCAGCAGGTCTGACTCAACTCAGTGACCAATAAGTGGAGCTGGGGTTATTATCAATCATCCTAAGCCCCAAGGCTGCAGCTGAGGGAATCCTTAGCTTCCAGAGAAAGGGAGGTGACAAAAGTGGGGCTGATCTGCTGAAGACTCCAGGTATACCCACTACCTCACCCCGCCCCACCCCATCCTGCCACTTCAGAAGCTGCAGCTAAAACTAGTGTCCACATCTCCAAGTTTTGCACATGTATATTTCATCAGTGATCAGCTATCTGGATGTAGATAATCAATGATGAAGGACACAGCCTAGAAACTGTGACAACTTAAACTGCACTTGTGGAAAAAATAGCTAGTACAATTTTTAAAAAGCAAAAAAAATTTTTTTTTCTTCTGACACAGAGTCTCTGTTACCCAGGCTGAAGTGCAAAGGCATAATCTCGGCTCACTGCAACCTCCGCTATCCAGGTTCAAGCAATTCACCTGCCTCAGCCTCCAGAGTAGCTGGGATTACACATGTGCACCACCACACCCGGCTAATTTTTTGTATTTTTAGTAGAGATGGGGTTTCACCATGTTGCCAGCCTAATCTCAAACTCCTGACCTCAGGTGATCCACCCACCTCGGCTTCTCAAAGTGCTGGGATTACAGGCATGAGCCACCACACCCATCCAAAAAAAAACAAAACAAAACACCTTTTTAACATTGTCATGGATGGCATTATCATTACTCAATGAGATCTTGAGTAACATCGTAAAACGACTACAGTAATAAAAACACTTATGTTTCTTTTTGGCAGAATCTGTGTAATCTAATAATGCTGGTTAATTATTTCAGGTAAAATCACCTGATCTACCGCTTTTCAAATTCAGAATTAATTTTTATCAGTCCATTAAATGCTGATTAGATTCTAGGGAACTGACTTGTGATAACCAAACTAATTTAAATACCATAAACAATCATATGTAAAATTTCAATGAAAGCTATTTTTGTTAAAACAATGGGAATAGATATCTGCACAGGACAAGTCCTCACAGAAGACCGGATTAGAGGGCTGGGCACATGCAGTGGCTCACACTTGTAATCCCAGCTACTTGGGAGGCTGAGAAAGGTGAACTGCCTCCCAGCACTTTGGGAGGCCAAGGTAGGCAGATCACTTGAGGTCAGTAGATCGAGACCAGCCTAGCCAACATGGTGAAACCCCGTCTCTACTAAAAATACAAAAATTAGCTGGGTGTAGTGGCATGTACCTGCAGTCCCAGCTACTTGGGAGGCTGAGGCAGGAGAATCACTTGAACCTGGGAGGTGGAGGTTGCAGTGAGCTGAGATCGTACCACTGCACTCCAGCCTGGGTGACAGAGTGAGACTCCATCTCAAAACAACAACAACAACAACAAAAAACCAGATTAAAGATCAGAAAGTTGCTTGATAAGCAGAGAATTGGAACAAATGAAAGTTGAACATTCTTAGGCAACAGTTCTATCAAATTATGGCAAACTGCCCTTCTGTAGCAATGGTTCTGTCTAAAAATAATGTCTAGTTGTCTAAAATTAGAGCACTCTCTCCCAGACAGCAGGACAGAGATTAAAATTTTCACTCTTCACTCCTCCTTATTTTCAATATTCTTTTTTTTTTTTTTTTAAGACAGAGTTTTGCTCTTGTTGCCCAGGTTGGAGTGCAAAGGTACGATCCCGGCTCACCACAAACTCCACCTCCCGGGTTCAAGCGATTCTCCTGCCTGGATTATAGGCATGCATCACCACGCCCAGCTAATTTTTTTTGTATTTTTAGTAGAGATGGGATTTCTCCATATTGGTCAGGGTGGTCTTGAACTTCTGACCTCAGGTGATCCACCTGCCTCAGCCTTCCAAATTGCTGGGATTACAGAGGTGAGCCACCGTGCCCAGACTCAATATTCTTTATATGTTATTAAAGCTTCTATTATTGCAATTTCTTACATGAATTACATGTCATGATCCCCTTAATCTCACAGTGTTGCCTTTAAACAACAACATAAGAATGAGTTAAAATTACTCCATCTATTTTTTTTTTTTTTTTTGAGACGGAGTCTCACTCTGTCGCCCAGGATGGAGTGCAGTGGCATGATCTCGGCTCACTGCAAGCTCCACCTCCTGGGTTCATACCATTCTCCTACCTCAGCCTCCTGAGTAGCTGGGACTACAGGCGCCCGCCACCACACCCGGCTAATTTTTTTGTATTTTTAGTAGAGACGAGGTTTCACCGTGTTAGCCAGGATGGTCTCAATTTCCTGACCTTGTGATCCACCCGCCTCGAACTCCCAAAGTGCTGGGATTACAGGATCATGAGCCACCGCGCCTGACCAGCTCATCTGTTAAAGGTTTAGTTCCCTCCCTTGGCTCAAGATTTTGGGATATGAGGATCCTATCTTATTAATTGAGCTTTGGGCCTTAAGCACATTTAAAAAAGCAATTAACATTCCAATGTGATAGATATCTTTCCAGTTAACACCTTATCTCCAGATGCAGAAAACAACAGGATACATAACTAGTCAAGAATATCAAATATAATAAAATTATTGTTGGGAGTAATCTTTCTGAACCAAAACCTTTTATAAGTACACTAAAATGCAAACACACAAACACACAAGCAAACAAAAAGCAAAACACAACTTTTAAGGGATAAGAAAAATATAATGTCAGGGTTGAATAAATTTAAGGGACAACTTATTGCCCCAAACACATGAGAGATAAAACTGGTAAGGGCTAGTCATCAGTTTTATAACAGCACAATTCACAATTGCAAAATCGTGGAACCAACCCAAATGCCCAACAATCAATGAATGAATAAAAAAACTGTGGTGTATATATATACGATGGCCATAAAAATACTATTCAGCCATAAAAAGGAATGAATTAACGGCATTTGCAGACTGAAGACTCTTATTCTAAGTGAAGTAACTCAGGAATGGAAAACCAAACATCATATGTTCTCACTGATATGTGGGAGCTAAGCTATGAGGATGCAAAAGCATAAGAATGATACAACAGACTTTGGGGACTTGATGGGAAGGGTGGGAGGGGGGCAAGGGACAAAAGATTACAAATAGGGTGTGGTGTATAGTGCTTGGGTGCACCAAAATTTGACAAATCACCACTAAAGAACTTATTCATGTAACCAAACACCACCTGTACCCCAATAACCTATGGAAAAATTAAAAATTTGTTTGGAAAAAGAGCTAGTCATCAGAAGCAACAGCACTGAGAACAAGCAACAGGGAAGAGGATACAAGGAAAGGCATTCCTGCAAATAGCCAGCATTATCTGCTATCATTAGTCTTCCCTCTCCAAAACGACTAACAGGATCACAATGTAAAATGAAAATGCTATATAATTATTCTGCCAGGTACTTCAAAGGAATCACTTCCCTAAGACTTTCACCAAGTATACATGCTTTTCAAAAAAAAAAAAAAAAAAGGAGAAATGCAGGGGCAAGTTAGGTTTGAGATTGTTTTCCTTTTAGGTCCTTCTGTTTTCTCTAAATTAGACAAAAGCAACCCACACTGTTCTCCAAAGTATCTCTTAATTACATCAGTTACCAAAATGAACTCATGAAACGCAATCTTGGCTACTTCAAGAGACTGCAGTGAAAAGTCACTAGGTAACAACTAAAATCATGAGGTCCTTCTTTAAGTACCTGGGTATAAAGTTACACTATTTTTCTGTGTTTAAGTATTTAGGACAAGGTATTAGATGGTAAGGGGAGACACAGTGGGGTCTCTAAGAGATTTTTCTTCTGGCTGTGTACAAATGTTTTGAGTGCCAGTGATTTTCTATACAAATGTATATCCAAGCTTCAATAACCAATGGTCAAACTTACAACATTAGAGAGTATATCCACATGATGGACTGGCAACAAATGGCAGAAAAGAAGGAAAGCAAGTGGCAGACTGACTTTGTCTTGATGGGGGATTTGATGAAATATGGTCTGGGTACACTGTCTCTTCCTAAAGGGCTACAAAGGTAGGATATGCTGATGTGAGGGGGAAGAACAAGGGAAGAGGAAATGGAGGCTAGCCCCTCCTGCCTTCTCACCCAGCTTGGTTCCACTGCTCCCCTGGGCTGATGGACAAAGATGGTAAAGAAGGATGAACAAATGGTCATGGAAAACATCGAAGGAGCAAAGTACAACTACTGAGGTGCTTTCCCTCAAGTTTCTCATTTTTCATCAAAAATCCCACTGCAGCACTCTTTTGTTCCTTACTGCTAACAATTAAAAATGACAAATCTCAATTAGACAAAATGTCCTTCTTCCCTACTCAGGGATAAAGGAAAACCAAAGGAAGCTGAAAGCATGAATATAAAGTGTGTCCAACAATAACAAAAAAAGCTTGGAAAGCACACAAACTTCCAAAGGGTGATGGGATTCTTCATGTCCATCCTTCTTTACTGTGGAGGCATAGTTACAGGTTTACTGTTGGAAAGGAATTACTAAAGAAAAAAAGTTCTCTCTGTATCCATTGCTATAAGATCTGGTAAAATGACAGAATGAGGTTTTCTAAGCCATTGCTTATGACAGCTGCAGAAACATTTAGAGAAATTGACCAGACAACATAATGTCAAATCTACTGATTTCATATGTCCCAGAGTGCTAAGAAATTAAGAAACTGTTACTGTAATAGCTCTTATTCTTCCTCTCCACAAAGGAGGTGGCTGAAAGTCACGAGCCAAACATTTCAAATAACCAGAACTCAAGGATCTGTTTGAAAGGAAATGAAGTTTAAAACTCTCCCAGAATATGAGAGTTTTGCTCTATCAAATGCTTGTGGCTACTCATTCCAATCACTGTACTATACAAACTAACAAAACACTTGAAATGGGCTAACTCTAGAAAGTGTAAATTCCCTGTTTCTGAGAGAAGGAGTGGGGAGTCTGGATCATCCGTATCCAAAATGAGTAAACAAGAGGTCCCTTGAGAAGTGTGAGAAAATATTAAAAACACTATATTTAGTTTTGCCACATCCTTCTATTTCCTATCCTTGTAATACATATATTACTATACCATATATGTGTATTATTTATAAGTATAAATCAATTTACAGGCATTACAGGAGCATGCCAAGAAATATTTTACTACTAGCATGCTTAATCAAAGTTGAGAGACCACAGGACTGATAGCCACTTAGAACCCATGCTTGTAAAGAGATTAAAAACATCAGATAGGCCAGGCGCAGTGGCTCATTCCTGTATTCCCAACACTTTGGAAGGCCAAGATGGGTGGATTGCTTGAGTCCAGGATTTTGAGACCAGCCTGGGCAACATGGCGAAACCTTGTCTTTGTAAAAATTAGCCAAGTGTGGTGGCGCACACCAGCAGTCTCAGCTGCTTGGGGCTGAGGTGGGAGAATCACGTGAGCCTGGAGAGGTCGAGGCTGCAGTGGGCTGTGATCACACTACTACACTCCAGCCTGGGCGACAGAGTAACACCCTGTCTCAAAAAAAAAAAAAAAAAAAGCCCACATCAGACAGAACTCTGAGGTAACCCTTTTCTTTTTCATTCTTGCTCAAATGTATCTATAATTTTAATAATCTATCTTGGAAAATACTTTCCGTTAGACAAGAAAAATATAAGCAGTGGGCAAATCTTGTTTCAGTATAATTCTTTTAGTCTTCAGTGGGATTGAAGTTGTGTTTGAATTTGGGAGGAAATAAAAACTAAATGAGATGAAGGCCAATATATACACCCAAGGTAGATAAATGGAAGAGGTTTCCGTTCTGTCTATTCAATTACCTAGTATTCAGGAAAAGTTTCATTTTTCTTTTTTGTAGCACTAAATAAAAAATTTCCAAGATTTTAAAAATAGACTCCAGTAATTCACAGTAAGATTAGGGATTAAAGGTATAAAACTAACAGATCAGAATGGAAAAGATAACTTTTTCGAACTCATAAAATGTCAAAAATCTCCCATAATAGAATAAAGGGAAAAGGTGTTCTATATCTAGCTCTTCCTTCAATAAGTACTTAGCCTCCTCTTCCTTTATAAAACCTGCAACTCAGGCTCCATATTACTGTACAATTATGTTCATACAGAAAATGTCTTCTCTTCCCCAGGTCCTTACAGACTGCAGTCTTTCACATGCTGACAGTGCCAGCTTTAGACCAGGACCCTGTCAAGAGTGGCAGAACACTTAGTAAACAACTACTAAGTGGCTTTATTGCTTTTGTCTTCTATTCATGTCCAAGGGTAAAGCACATACTGTATGGTAAACTTCTATGATGTATTTTTTAGATAACGGCACTTGTTTTACACATGCACATGTCACTCTTAGATTCCAAATACTCAGCCTTTCCTGAGTTGTAGGTCCCTAAAACTCAAGAGAATAAAAAGTGCTATTAAATTCACTGTTTTTCTGTATAAAAATACTCTATGAACAGAAACTTGTGAGTACTTGGTGGCACTAACCTGTCAGTCTGTAAAAGATACATATGACTAATGTTAGTTACTATGTATTCCATTTGAAAAATTGCATAATTTCATTTTTTAGAACAGAAAAATAAAGAATATTTTCCATTTCACTTTATGAAGCTAGTATAACTTTGATACCAAATCGGATAAGGGAAAAAGGAGTAAGAAAAATTATAGGTCAACATGTATAAATACTGCAAATTAAACCCAGCAATGGATTTTTTTAGTTCCAGAATTACAAGGTTGTTTTCTAATCTACGTAATCTATGCCACTTTTTTGTTGTTTCCAGTAGCCTGATCTTCAAACTTGTCCTTTTTTCTGTTAAGCATACTAAACACAGATGTAATTTCTATACCTGAAATGTGGGTATCTGCTTCTCTTGTCTATTATTTTGCTAGGTTTTCTTTCATTTATAGCCCTGTTTTTCAATGTGCCTAGTCATCTTTGACTATGTGCTGAACACTGTATTTTAAAACAGACATACACATATATGAATACTTTGAAGCCTAGTATCTTGCTCCAAAAGAATGTTCAATTGCTTGTACCATACACCTGGGAGTAACACCAAACTGGCTTGACCTTAACACAAGTTCAAGGCTTGAGTGCCCGCTGGGTTACCTAGGTGATGCAAAGCTGGCTCCAGCTCTACTCACAGAATGGTGTGTTTCTGTTTTCCCTTTACACAGATGATAAAAGCTTTTTAGAGAACAAGCTGAAAGGTTTGGGAGGTTATCAGACCACCTATCTTTGAAAGGCCCTGAACTCTGACTCTGTCTCCCCATAAGGCTGCCAAAACCTTTGTTTTTATAGCTATTTCTTTCAGATTGGAAAAGGCATTCAAGGCTTACTTCTGTGGTTCCTAACTTCTTCTAGGTTTATATCCAGAAATCTCTACCTATTTTGTTAGCTTTCTGAGATTTTTTTCTTGTCCCACAGAAAGACCATTCTAAAAAACCTAGCTGAATATCACCAGAGGCAGAAGTAAATCCTCTCTAGCAACACATAAAAGTAAATTTAAAAAGCAAAACTTCAGTCTTAATGCTACTAAAACACCAAGCAATGATGTTACAATGATGTCCAGCTGACTCTGTCCTTTAATCCAGCAGTCCCCAACCTTTTTGGCACCAGGAACCGGTTTCAGGATGATTCAAGCACATTACGTTTATTGTACACTTTGTTTCTATTATTATTACATTGTAATATATAATGAAGTAATTATGCAACTAACCATAATGTAGAATCAGTGGAAGCCCTGACCTTGTTTTCCTGCAACTAGATGGTCCCCTCTGGGGGCAATGGGAGACAGTGACAGATCATCAGGCATTAGATTCTCATAAAGAGCACGCAACCTAGATCCCTCACATGCACATTTCACAACAGGGTTCGTGCTCCTATGAGAATCTAATGCTGCAGCTGACCTGACAGGAGGCAGAGCTCAGGCCATAAGGCAAGCAACAGGGAGCGGCTATAAATACAAATAAAGCTTCGCTCGCTTGCCTGCTGCTCCCCTCCTGCTGTGCAGCCCAGTTCCTAACAGGCCACAGACTGGTACCGGTTCGTGGCCCAGGGGTTGGGGACCCCTGTTTTAACCTGCAATACCCAAAAGACATTCATTAATCACACCACAATAGTCTCTCACAGATCCCAGTAACAGCAACTTGGAAAAAGTCTCTTCCACCATTTCCCAGCTTCAATTGAGGCATTCGTTCTAGAAGTGACCACGCCCATAAAGAAGGGTCTCTGCAAACGGAATACAATGTTGAAAATCTGAGGAAAGAGGGCTCTCTATGAAGCTGGCCTCTAAGGAAGCAGACAGATACGTAAGTCAGCCAGGACCCTTGGAGTTTAAGATATTCAAAAAGCTGTCTGCAGACCCTGCAAGGAACACTTTAATTAAATGTCCCCATGCCTCACTGTCTTTGGGATGTGTTGTAACAAGATTTCATCCATACTCAGAAGCTCACTATGGTCACATTATCACAAACAGTGCCTCCAAATAGCAGACTTAAAAGAATTCAGAAAGTCAAACTACCTATGTGCTATTATTTGTTCTTAGCTCCAAACCAAACAGTTCCTTTAACTTTCAAAAGGTAACTTTTAAAATATGTTTCACAAGGCATAAAAATTCCCCATGTTCACCCAGACAGGTGAACCATGACTAGGACCAATTAGCTTCTACTCTAAATACAATTTTTACTGCTCATGGTACTTGTATTTCTATAACATAACACTGCATTAGAGAATACAGAATCATTGTTCCAGAAGTTGACATCTGCAAACCTCTGGTCTCAACATTTTCGTCAACTGGACAGAATATAATCTTGTTTTCCATGTGTTTTGCCTGAACAAGGCTCACCCATCACACGCACCTTCTCCCTAAGGCACACAACTTCTTGTGTTTGGGAACTTAAGATGGCACTTCAGCACTATGCTTGAGGGTCATGTTAGGCAGTGAAATCACCAATAAAAAGGACAGAAATGGGGAAAATATGGCATTAAATAGGCTAAGAAAGTGATATTTATTTACAGCAGTGCAGCTGAAACAAGAAGGCAGAACATCACCTCCTTTCACTTCAGCTGAGCCTGTGTGTTTCAGGGACTCACATTTTTCACTGCTCTGTAGATGTCCCCAAATGACCACAAAACTACCATAAAGATTGATTTCTGTGGTTTCAAAGCTTAGCAAGTAGGCAAACATGCAAATATCAAACCTGCAAATAATGAGGCTGGAATGCAGAGTCACACATGAACCTCAAAGAGCTGTAGACTTGTCTTCCCAGGGCCCAGAAAAACAAAGACAGTACTATACTTCCTATTATTCTGAATTACAGCTGTATCTGGACACAGCTTCAATTTTCAAGTGAGAAACTCACAGGGTAATAGCTACAGAACACAGCATCAAGTATTTTCCTCCACCCACGTGTAGACAAAACATCCATACAGGCACAATCCCAAGTTACTCATTATCTTCCTTTCTGCATCAATCACCAATTTCCTAGGTTGTCAACACACACACAAACACACACATACACACCAACTTTCATATAGAGAGATGCTTCCTGGATCAGTCTTTAATGGGACTCAAAAAAAAAAACAAAAAAACCAGCTTCCTGACATATAAAACATGATTTCCTAAACAGCAATCTTTAAAAGTACTGTTACTTTGTATAGCGACACAGCAGGTGGCAGGCTGTGATGAAACAGGAAATGAGAACAAATGTCTCCCACACACTCTTGCAGACCACCACAGGGAATATATCAGCACACAATCCTTCATATTTATCATCCAACCAACCATCGTCTGTAGGATTTCTCTTCTTTGAATCCACCCCTACCCACTGCTCAGTTACCCTTACCACCTGTCCAACAATTCTTTCCATATCAACAGAAGAAATTTGCCAAGGTCGACATTACAAGGGGAACTGAGAACTCCCATTTAAGATTTTGAGGAAGACCCCACTGAATTCAAGCAGAAAAAAAAAAATCCCTAAATTAAAGTTTATTTTCTCCTTAAGCCCCAAATAAAAAATATGAGTAAAGTTTTCCTAATTATTAACTAGATACAGCATTTATTCCATTTCTAGTTATAAAAATCTAACAGCAGCTCTTATCTCACCACCCTAGACATTAAATACAAATGGTGGTATATCCTTCAAATCATGGCCCAGATGACAAAGGAAGAACACACAGACATTACCATCACCTACAAAACTGGAAGTATCCCAGGAACATCTGGGCATCCACAAGGCATCCCAATCATCCAACCTCTGTGACAGGCCAGAGATGCCTAAAGAGCCAGGACAGCAGAAGAGGTTCAGCTCTGAACCCCCAACAGAAGCACTAGTTGGTCCCTGTCTCTTTACTTAAAATCATAGCTATTCTAAAGATGGAAGGAATAGAGGAGTTCTCAAGCCTAACTACCTTGTTTATAGGTGAGGAAACAGGCCCAGAGACTAAATAATTTGCAAATATAACTAGTGAATCACAGGTTGAACTTTATGGCTAGGTATTTACCTTATAAAGAGGCTATGGAAGAATGATTTACTAGGCAATTATGACCAAGTCTAAGAATCTCTTACCTAATTCCACACACATGCTACAATCTAGCCCATTCATTCATCTGTCCACTCACTCAATCTTTGAGTAATCATTTATGAAGAGACTGTGTGCCAGGCACTGTACCATCTCATACTACTTAAAATTACTCAACTGGGCCATTCTCTTTTCAGGCTCGGTGACTTTGTCCACACTATCTACCTGGAATGGCCTCCTTATCTCTTTCAACTCCCACTCCTACTTCAATGATGGTCCACTGGTGCTGGCTACCTGGAGAAGCATTCTAAAAACAGGCTCCTCAGAAAGCAGCACAAGATCAGCAAAGAGACCTGCCAGGGCCAGGGAGATGCAAGGAGCACCCAGCTGTCCCCTCAGATTCAGCCAATGCTCCTTCCTGCTGTTACCACAAAACTGTGACGTACCAGACGGTCTGGGTTGTATTTCTGTAAGTTGGGGGACTGACTGCATTGTATTTCTAACTCCCAAAACAATCTGGTTGGATGCTACAAGGAGGAGGCATTCCCTGATACACTGGACACCCATACCTCTCTTCAGGCTTTCTGTTTAACATGTCTTTCTCTCCCACAACAAATCCCACTGAAACAACAAAATAAATAGTATAATATACACCTCCAACTAGACTGCAATCTCCTTGAGGATAATGACTTAACTTTTACCTTTCCTGGATCTCCCAGTGCACAGACGTAGGACATTACATTTTTTTAATAATTAGGTTTTACATATATTGATGAACAGCTAATCATTTCTTTAGGTTTTACATATATTGATGAACAGCTACTCATCTGTCTAACGTTAAACATGCATTAGCACAACAGTGATAATGAAACTCCCTATTTATTGTTTCCAGACATACACAAGGCTGTTTTGAAAATATGGCAAGAAACAAATTAAAATGCTTATATGCCATATAAAAGGACCCAGAGTCCTGACAATGAACTTAAAACCATTCACTGAGTTCCGATGTTGTTGTAATACACAATATAGCAGGCACAGTAGAGAGTCTGTAATATGAAGGTACATACTGAATTTTAAAACATATACTCCAGGCAGAATTCAATAGTGGAAAACTGTCTTCCACAAAACCAGTCCCTGGTGCCAAAAAGGTTGGGGACCACTGATATAAAGTATATACATGTGTCACTTTTCTTTCTTTTTTTTTTTTTTTTGAGATGGAATCTCGTTCTGTTGCCAGGCTGGAGTGCAGTGGTGCGATCTCGGCTCACTGCAACCTCCGCCTCCCGGGTTCAAGCGATTCTCCTGCCTCAGCCTCCCAAGTAGCTGGGACTACAGGCGCCCACCACCACGCCCGGCTAATTTTTTGTATTTTTAGTAGAGATAGGGTTTCACCATGTTAGCCAGGATGATCTCAATCCCCTGACCTCGTGGATCCACCCACCTCGGCCTTCTGAAGTGCTGGGATTACAGGCATGAGCTACCGCACCCAGCCCAGGTGTCACTTTTCTAAAAACCTAAAAAAGTCATGAATTGTGAAACACGTCTTGCCTTGAGTGCTGGATATGCGATTAGAGACCTGCAATAATTTAATATCTACTTCATAGAGTTCTTGTGAGGAAAATGAGCATAAAATAGTACTACAGTGCTTACACATAGTAGGTCCTCATTCAGTGGCTGCTGTTAACTTTCTTAACTAATTTGAAGAACATTAATATCCCTAAACCTTTCTGGTTTGGATTTCTTCTTCATACTCACCTAAATAATTAGTAATTTGCTTAGCACAACAAATGAGTACTAGCTTACTGTTTCTTACCTTAGACTGTAATATCCTAAGCGCTTGAAAATAATTAGCTTACATTTCAAATTCATTTCAGCATTAAGATTGTGTGTATTCGTTACACACACACACACACACGCAAAACAATACAAAATGGATAACCCATTAACATGTTACATCATCTCAGGCAATAAGGTTGTAACAAAGGCCTTTTTAAAAAAAAAAGAAATCCATTTTCAATTTGGTACTAAGAAACTCAGTACTACCAGATCCTTTTGATCTAGCCCCTAAGCCTCAGTAGGTTACTTACTAGGAAACAGGCCCTAAGCTCAACTCCCATTATGCTATGGGAAGCTCGGGTTAATGGACTCCAATCCACCTATTTTCTGGGAGATTTATCCGAAGCCAACAACTATAAATGGTTAAGTCTCTTTTCACCATTCATTTTATTACAGAAGCACCCATGTGAACCCCTCTAATAATAGATTTTCCGAAGTCCTTTCTGCTATCGTGATACTCCCAATACTACAAATATTAAGGTCAATACTGACAAGCCAAAAATAAAAAAATTTTAAAATATATTGACAAGTGGCCAGGCGTGGTGGCTCACGCCTGTAATCCCAGCACTTTGAGAGGCCAAGGCAAGTGGATAACGAGGTCAGGAGTTTGACACCAGCCTGGCCAATACAGTAAAACCCCATCTCTACTAAAACTACAAAAAAAAAAAATTAGCTGGATGTGGTGGCGTGCGCCTGTAGTCCCAGCTACTCAGGAGGCTGAGGCAGGAGAATTACTTGAACCTGGGAGGCGGAGGTTGCAGTGAGCCGAGATCGTGCCACTGCACTCCAGCCTGGGTGACAGAGTGAGACTCCGTCTCTCAAACAACAACAACGACAACAACAACAACAAACAACAACAACAACAAAAAATATATAAGTACAGACCAGCCAAAAGGAAACTACTACTGCCAACAAAGAAATGCAAAAAATACAATTTGCAGTTGTGTGGTCAACTTTAGGAGGCACACTCATCATTTTATTAAATTAAAATGAGTGCTTTAAAAATGCAATGACAAAAAAAAGAATTCTAAACAAAACTGAAAAATCGTACAGATTAAAGATTTTTTTTAATTTCTGAAAAAAATCCCAGAGCTACTCAATAAATCATCAATAGTTAGACAAAGTCTTACATTTAAAATCTGTAAGAATATGACTACTTTAAAGCTTTTCTAGAAAATATTGTTCCATTTTAACAAACAGTGGTATCAAAACAAGAAATTAACCTTATAATGCACTCTTAGAATGTTACTTAACTGTAACGCATAACTTCAGAAAAGTTATATACCAATGACTAAAACACAATAAACCAAACTTATTGGCCCAAGCTCTGTGGCAGATGCTTTTCTTTATATATATATTTTTAAATTACACTTTAAGTTCTCAGATACATGTGCAGAATGTGCAGGTTCGTTACATAGGTACACAACATGTGCATGGTGGTTTGCTGTACCCATCAAAGCATCAACCTGTCACCTACATTAGGTATTTCTCCTAATGCTATCCCTCCCCTAGCCCCAAACCCCCTGAAAGGCCCCAGTATATGATGTTCCCCTCCCTGTGTCCATGTGTTCTCATTGTTCAACTCCCACTTATGAGTGAGAACATGCAGTGTTTGGTTTTCTGTTCCTGTGTTAGTTTGCTGAGAATGATGGTTTCCAGCTTCATCCATGTCCCTGCAAAGGACATGAACTCATCCTTTTTTATGGCTGCATAGTATTCCATGGTGTTTATGTGCCACATTTCCTTTATCCAGTCTATCACTGACGGGCATTTGGGTTGGTTCCAAGTCCTTGCTATTGTGAACAGTGCTGCAATAAACGTATGTGTGCATGTGTCTTTATAGTAGAATGATTTATAATCCTTTGGGTATATACCCAGTAATGGGATTGCTGAGTCAGATGGTATTTCTGGTTCTAGATCCTTGAGGAATCACCACACTGTCTTCCACAATGGTTGAACTAATTTACACTCCCACCAACAGTGTAAAAGCATTCCTATTTCCCCACAGCTCTCCAGCATGGCAGATGCTTTTCAGGATACCTCAGTTAACCTTCGTCCAACCCTCTGATGGCATAATGTCAATTGTCTCTTTTAGTTGTTCAATTACAACATTCTTAGAAAAAAGAACTCTAAAATTGAGAATGCTAGATTTTGATTCAATTTTTCCCATAAACTATAGAAAGTACAGTACACTTGGTAAAAGGATATAGTTTAAAAGATATAAAGGGAAATAAAAAACTTTGTAATATAAACCTAAGCTTATAATAATAATCACTATGACAATAATGAGTTATCATGTATTAAATGCCACTATATGCCAGTCACTTCAGTGGGAGTTTTACAAGCATTCTCTCGCTTATTAAAGTAGCTTGATAAAGTAATACCTTATTTTATTAACATGGAAATTGAGACTCCAGTTCAAGAAACCTGACCAAAGTCACACAAACTGTAAATGGCATAGCTGGAATTTATTTGAACCCAAATCACCCAGCTGCAAACCACTGGCTCTTTCAATACCATTTGCCTCTCAAAGTAAACAACTACTTTTCATTCTTCTCACAGCTCCAGACTTCCAAAGACACATTCACACTGAATCAAACTTTATTTTAAAATATTAATGTCTCAAAAATTATAATAAAAAATATACACGTGACAATTAATCTCATGTCATCTTGGCTAGGCTATGGTATCCAGCTGCTTGATCAAACACCAGCCTAGCCATTGCTTTTAAAGCATTTTTAGATGTGATTAACCTATTTAAATCAGTAGGCTCTGAATAAAACAAATCCATAATATGGGTGGGCCTCATCCAATGTGTCAAAGGCCTTAATAGCAGACTTAAGTTCCAGAAGAAGGAATTCTGCTTCCAAACTGCAACCTAGAAATTCTGGTTGAGTTTCCAGCTTTTGGACTCAAGATTGCAACATCAATTCTTACCCAAATTTGCAGCCTGCTGGCCTGCCCCACAGATTTTGGACTTGCCAGCCCCTACAATCACATAAGTCAATTACTTAAATCTCTTTTGATATCTATATATATATCTCTCTCTATATATATATACACACACAGTCTCTGTCTCCCTCGCTATACATACAGTCATGCACTGCATAACAATGTTTCAGTCAAAGACGAACCACATATAAGATGGTGTTCCTATAAATTGTAGTACCATATTTTTACTGTACCTTTTCCTATCGTTTGGTATGTTTAGATACACAAACACAGCAGGTCCTTAAGTAGTGTCATTTCGTTCAACATTGTTTCATTCAACACTGTTCAGTTATAATGCTGATAAGAAAAAAAACAAAATCAGTTCCCAGACAGAGCCATTGTCTTTGTGGAGTTTGCACATTCTCCCCATGTGCACATCCCAAAGATGTGCACGTTAGGTTAACTGGCATGTCTAGATAGTTCCAGTCTGAGCAAGTGTGGGTGTGTGTGTGAGTGCACCCTGCAGTGGAATGCATCCTAGCAAAGTTGGTTCCTGAGCTGCTGGGATAGGCTCCAGCCACATATGACCCTAAACTAGAATAAGTTAGAAAATGAATACAAATTATTGTAAACCACAAATTCATTGAATATACAGTAATCATATAAATGTGTCACAATGAACAATACAGTACAAAAGTATGTGGTGACCTGCCATATTTGTTATTTTGTTTTGGTTTTTTGGTTTTTTAATTATATGGTAACAGGAGGTGCCCCTTACAATTTTTGCTTTACAAACTTTATTCCTTGATTTAACCCACCACCACTACGGCCACTGTTACTCATTGATCCACCAAAAATTGGGTAAAAATTGTCTTTCTTGTTTTTATTAATCTTTTAAAAATGTACATATAACTCATGCTTATTTCAAAGTTTAGTTTTAGAAGTGTTTATGTTTGGTTATGTTTTTGTGACCAGAAGCATATTGAAGACAGTAAGTAAGGACTTACTATACTTACCAATGTGTTACAGTGGCCTCCAGTATTCAATACAGTCACATGCTATACAGGTTTATAGCCTAGGACCAATAAGCCATCCCATATGGCCTAGGTATGTAGTAGGCCCATACCATCGAAGTTTGTCTAAGTTCACCCTATGACATTCACACAATGACAAAATCACCTAAGGAGCATTTCCCAGAACGTACTCCAATGTTAAGTCATACATGACTATATATACATATATATAAAAGCACTAACATCATTACTGCCCTGTACCATGCTGCAATGCCAGAGAAAGCCTAAACACACCTGCCTGGCTGGTGCCTGCACTTGGCCATAGTTTTTTTTTTTTTTTTTTTTTGAGACGGAGTCTCGCTCTATCGCCCAGGCTGTGGCGCAATCTCGGCTCACTGCAAGCTCCGCCTCCCGGGTTCACGCCATTCTCCTACCTCAGCCTCTCCGAGTAGCTGGGACTACAGGCGCCCGCCACCACGCCCGGCTAATTTTTTGTATTTTTAGTAGAGACGGGGTTTCACTGTGGTCTCGATCTCCTGACCTCGTGATCCGCCCGCCTCGGCCTCCCAAAGTGCTGGGATTACAAGCGTGAGCCACCGCGCCCGGCCGGCCATAGTTTAAGAGTCAATTCTACAATAATAAAGTTAACCCACTTTGCTTCACAATATCTAATACAGATTTCAAATTTCAGGTCTTTTTTATACTTAAAGCCTGACAATAAAAATTTAAGTAATTTGTCATTCAAAGTAAATTACCATAACACAGAATGAACTACATGTGAGGTAAACATTATCCAAAGGCAATGGAGGGATCCGTATCAATTATGATGGATGAGCAAGGTATTACAAAAATAAAATTAATAAAATTAAGAGCATTATCCTCACAATACCACCCAGGGAAGATTTCAAGCAAGAGCACCCTCTGTATTTGATGAGTTCATCCGATGTATGAATTTGACTAAACTCTTTACAATGATTCAAATGGAATTGATGAGACAGATGTGTCTCTATCTTCCTGTGTTTGTGTTTGTTTCTGCAGAAAAAATACATGGAAGATTTATAAGACGTTGCAGTGTACTGTTTAAAGCAATGATAGGAAAGAGCAGGAGAATAGCATGGCCCCTACAAAAGCAACTGCTGACACATGTTCTAGTGGTCAGTTAGAAACATCAGATGTCAGCACCTTCCAAATAGTAACAGACAATGCCATTTAAGCTGTCATTTTCACTAACGCACCTTGGAAGTTCTCACTTCCAGGGTATGTATACCCAATACATTACAACTCCAACTTCCAACTTATTTTCATTTGCTTTGTAGCAACGTGCAAATCTGGGTATTTCTAATGAGGCGGTTTAAAAATAAATCACTTTGGTTGATAAATTATGTCAATTACTTAGCTCTGAAATAAAACGCATATGCATGAACTTGCCTATCTTGCTGAACAAGCTCCAATCTTACTACACTAAGGACTGCAGAAAAGTGTTCATTTAGACTCAACATGTAAAACAAAAGAAATCTGACTATTCTGGAACTTTGAGTAAAAAGCTGACAGCCTTTTTTGACTGTTTAAAGTAACATCTTAAAATATTACAAGGTACATTCAAAAACTGTTTTTCTGCCAAACAATGAATTTAATATTGGATGTGGAGGCATTACTAACTCCCTTCCTGCCCTCAAAATGTACTTAACTGATAATTACTGTGGATATCACTAAATATGATTAGTAATACTACTTTTTTTTTATTTTTTGAGACTGAGTTTTGCTCTATCTGCCCAGGCTGGAGTGCAATGGTGTGATCTTGACTCACTGCAACTCTGCCTCCTGGGTTCAAGCAATTCTTGAGCCTCATCCACCCAAGTAGCTGGGATTACAGGCATGCACCACCAAGCCCGGCTAATTTTTTTGTATTTTTAGTAGAGATGGGTTTTGCCATATTGCCCAGGCAGGTCTCAAACTCCTGGCCTCAAATGATCGGCCCACCTCAGCCTCCCAAAGTGCTAGGATTACAGGCGTGAGCCACTGCACCCGGCCAGTAATAAAACTTTTTTATTTTTTTAGACAGAGTCTCGCTCTGTCACCCAGGCTGGAGTGTAGTGGTGCAATTTTGGCTCACTCCACTTCCTGGGTTCAAGCGATCCTCATGCCTCAGCCTCCCAAGTAGCTGGGACTACAGGCACGCCCCATCACGCCCAGCTAATTTTTATATTTTTAGTAGAGAAGGGGTTTTGCCATGTTGGCCAGGTGGTCTCGAACTCCTGACCTTAGGTGATCCACGTGCCTCATCTAATACAACTTTAAAACAAAATTTCCTCCTATTTCTCAAGTTTTCTGCATCCATATAATCAAATGCTGCCCTGAAACTACAAGACAAACTATTTAAAAAGCTATTAAGGTTCCACATTGTAATTTTTATCATGTTCTGACAAGAAAACAATAGTATTGATGCAGCAAAAAAGCTATTAGAATCTTTGTATCTTTGAACTTTTTTTATTTTGCAAACAAAATATATAGAAATAAGTTATAAGATGAAACCAAGTGAAGACTGAAACATAGATTTCCACCTTAAATTTAATGTACCAAATACAATAAATGTATATAACTGAACACTATTCTTACCTGTTTTATATATTGGGAATCTGATTTCATGGGATAAAAGATTCTGTTACTACGAAGATCTGAGAACTGCTGTATGCAAATGTGCAGAGTCAACTGGCACTATAGCCAGAAAAAGACATAGGCTTCCTTGTCTGCCATGTCCCAATGATGTACAGTGAGAATTTAATTGCCCAAAGCCTTAATTGCCTTACTAGATTATTAATATTTACTTTACCAGGTATTATGAGCATTCAATATAAATGATGTCTATGAAGCCCAAGACTGGACAGAATAGGCACTCATTACTTATTCCCTTCTTATATGGCCTTACATGTGTATATTTACCTCAACATTAAATGAAAATAAGAGATAGAATGTATCAACTAGATCATTTATATTTCAATGTACGAATTCACAGAGCAAAACTGATTTCTGAATAGAATTCCTTTTGACATTTTTCATAATCTATGAGCAAAAGAACTTACAGGAATATCTCAAAGTAACATAAAACTTAAAAGATATAAGCACTTTTTAAAAAAGAAAAAAAGATATAGGTGTTGTTTTCCAAAAAGCACTATCAACAACAACCATAACAAAATGTCAGGAAACCATGTTATAATGAGACTATAGGAACATCTTGTAAATGCCAAAGAATACTGACAAATTATTTCCCAACTTTCCTTCTGGGCTCACAGCCCAATACAGATGAACCTAGGGGAAGAAAAAAAAACCACCAACCAAAAAATCTAAAGACAAAAATTAGAACTGAAAGAACTGTTCCTCTGACAAATCAGAGTAGAAAGTTCAGGATTTAGGCAGAGTTTTCAGATACTAATAACCAAAGACTAAAATGGAAAGGACTTTATTTTTGAAAGGAGTATGGGGGCTGGGAACCTTGGCACACCAAAATGTGAGAAATCTAAAAGTGAACTGGTTTGCCAGAGTTTTTGTGGCTTGCTGTTTTCAGTGTCTCTCCTTTTGCCTTTCTGATTGACATCACCCTACTCCTACCCCTCATTAACTCACATCTGGATTGCTACAATAACTTAACCTAGTACCATTAGACTAATTTTCCTGCAACTCTGCTATCTAACCATGTCACTTCCGACAAAAAAACTAAAATGGCTACCCTTCCTAACACATCTCAATTGGTCTGCTTCATATTCAAAGCCTTTCATGAAGTGATCATATCTTCCTATCTCTATTTTACACAAACCTACTTCTCAACACAATATTTTCTCAAACTGTCTCATTCTTGCCATCACAATAACACTAATTTTGCATCCATATTTTGCTCACACTGTTATATCAACTTAAGATAACTTCTCTATTTCTGCTTTTCACCCATTCATTTGGTCATACAAGCATCTAATAAGTGCCTACTGTGTGTTTGGCATCAACTTAGTGCTAAGAATACAAAGATGATTAAGCTCTAGCTCTTGTCCCCAGGGAATGTAATGATAATTATAAGTCAGACATGTAAACAAATTGTTAGGACACAGTGTAGTAAGCACTGGAATATTGTGTACAGGGTACTATGGAAACACAATAGGCATAGTGAGTCACTGCAAGAGAAAGTAAGACATGAGGAGAGCCTGGTCCAAGAGACTTCACAGTAGAAATAAAGTTTGAATTGAGTCTTAAAGGATGGCAAATGCAGGACAGAGGGACAGGGTAAAGGGGTAATTGCTTTTTTTTTTTTTTTCTTTTTTGAGATGGGGTCTTGCTATGTAGCCCAGGCTGGCCTTGAACTCCTGGGCTCAAGCAATCCTCCTGCCTCAGCCTCCTGAGTAGCTGGAACTATTGGTGCATGCCATACCACTTAAGATGAAAATGAAAATGCACGTCATGTTCCAGGAACTGCCAGAGATACAGCACAAATGGAATGCAAGGAGCAAGTGGGAAAGGCACATTCACAAGGACTTAAAAGTCTAGCTACATGACGAGGGGCCAAGGGTGATTTCTAAGCAGAGAGTGAGTGGCATGATCAGATGTGAGGTTTCTAAACGCTTGCTTTGAAAGGACTCTTCTTTCAAAATCAACAGAGCCCTCCCTACTATCACAATCCTCATGTTTCCTTCCTTGCTCCCCTTCCCACTTCAGGTACCAGAACAATAACAGCTGCCATCATGGAACATGTGATGTCCCCTACACAGTGCCAGACACTTCCGACATGTCATCTCATTTAATCCTTACAAGATCTCTATAATCAAGGAACCTACAGTCAGAGAAATTAAATTTCTTACTCTAATGCACGTAGTTTCTAAGTGGTAAATGGAATCCAAACCTAACGAACTTCAGATTCTGTGGTTTCCTACGAATATGCCACACATGATCCCAGCCTGAACTGCACTCTCCTCATCCTCTCACTATTCCACATTTGTGTCCCCTCTGTTTTACCTATCTTATAATTTGCTCCCAGACCCAGTTCAATGTCCTGAGTGGCCACAAGAAAGTCACTTACCTTGGCTAGTTCCTTCACTGAAATTAGGTGGCCACTCAGATCATTTCCATTATCTCCTGTCACACAATCTGGGTTAGTTAATTTTATTATTGGGCCAGAGTTTTGCTCTTGTTGCCCATACTGGAGTGGAATGGCGTGATCTTGGCTTACTGCAACCTCCACCTCCCAGGTTCAAGCAATTCTCCTGCCTCAGCCTCCCATGTAGCTGGGATTACAGAGTTACTAATACAAACCACGAATGCTGGTATATAACAGGGCAAGTGGGCTTATCCAGTCTGGGATGCCAAGTTCCACCATGATGTAATGTATTAATAGCCCATCCAACAATATGTATTCAGAACATCTCTCAAACCAGGAAGCTGAGCCTGAGTTAACAACAGCATCAACAATGAAGCCTCTCCCTTATCTCTGAGTAGGTTTCTTATTTTGCTAATACAGCCTCCTCAAAGCATGGATGTTCTGCCTGTGAAGACCTGAGCTAGAGGCCACTTCACTACCAGATGAGTCTAAGAAAATACACACGCACTAGGCTGCAGGCAACACAATAGAAGCAACTGCTTATGCATAACAAAAACAGAGCCTGTCATATCACAGTCATCTTGCAAGAAAATCTTCTGTGAGACGTTTTTTCCCGAGGGGAGAAAATTTTACATGTTATAAAACAGAACAATATATAGATATTACCTTCCTTGAAGAGCCCTTGCTGCTTTGATTGCAGCTGACAGGCTTTTCCTTTAAAATACATGTAAACATGTAGGTAGCTTTTTGTTGGTGGCTTTTTGTGAGTTTTTTTCTCCCCCATTAATCACCTTCTTTCATGCTCCAGGGAAACCAAGTAGGTGGGCAAAAATTCCTGGATGTTTTTGGGAAGGTACTCACACCCACACCCACAGACAAAAGAAATATTTCAAGTCTACATAAACAGTCTTAGGAGATAATTTGGGTAACAAGAAACATTAGTATAAGTAAAGACAAAATATTTACATATTGAGACATAAGAAGACATTACAGAAAAATGGGAACCATGTATAAGAGCTAAAAAACTTAAACCTGAATCCTTTAAGATGTGTTTTCACACACCAGACTCCCAAATCACCAAATCCATCATTCTTCATTTCAGTGAGTATTTGCTGGAGACAGAAAACAATATGAATCTCTATTATCAAATAACTGTCTAGAAGAAACAAAACCAGACTTAAATATACACCTGTCAAGCAAACTGAAATAACTATAGATGGGTCTTTATCACAAAAAGCAATGATTTCAAGAAGCAGACACATATAAAGATGTACAAAATGCAAAGCATTGTAAAATTTAGTCACCCTCAATATCCTTATGTTACAGGTATGAAATACAACAACTACACAGTAAGCAGGCTTAAGATAAAATCCTTAAATTGCCTCTAAGTACACTTCCAAGAACTTACTACATTTAGAACAGAAATGAAGTAGCCAACAGAGACGAACTTTTAGAAAACTACATCATAGACAAAAAATAAGTATGAGAGAGAACCTCTTTTTAGAAGGATCAAATATACTCAATGACATAAACTGATGGTTTATTTTTAAAAAGAGATGAAGTCTGCTATTATCTGTCAAACAAGAGCAAATCCTTCTAAGGAGGACTTCCAATTGTGATTCAATTCCTTATGTATTGAACTGCACATAAAAATATATAATATGTTTAGTTAGAGCACATAATATTTATGTAAGAAGGAAAAAAAGAACATCCTCAATAGAGATTAAATGAGGGTGATATACATGACATATATTTTCAACTTCCCAACCCTTCAGGCTTAGCCTACAGTTTGACAGCTGTCAAAAAAAAAGTATGACAGAGTCTTGCTCTGTCACCCAGGCTGGAGTGCAGTGGTGTGATCTTGGCTCACTGCAACCTCCCCGGGCTCAAGCAATTCTCCTGCCTCAGCCTCCTGAGTAGCCGGGATTACAGGCGTCCACCATCATGCCCGGCTAATTTTTGTATTTTTGGTGGAGACGGGGTTTCACCATGTTGGCCAACCTGGTCTCAAACTCCTGACCCCAGGTAATCCACCCACCTCGGGCTCCCAAAATGCTGAGATTACAGGCGTAAGCCACGGCACCCGGCCAGCTGTCAAATTTTTAAAATCAATTTCTATATGGTTTGGGATAGTCAGGAAGTTTTCAGCGATACAGGCAACCTAGTGCAACGAGAGACTGGCCTGCCTCATGAAATCTGCTTCCCCATCAAAGATAGCAAAGGGAGTGGTAAGGAATGAGGGCTGACCAAATAAAGTCCCTCGCCACATCCAGAAGGCTGTGAAACAGACATCATTGTGCCTTTGAAATATAAACAAATATACCTTCCACTACCAACTACCTTTTCTTGGAGAGGGTACAGGAGAGAACAAGGTAAGATAACCAATCTGTGTTTCTCTGAATCTGTTTCCTTTTAGTTCTTGTGGGGAAACAACACTTTTGAAAGCTCAAGAATCTCAATACGGATTGCGTTTTCCTTATCCTTACAGCTTTTTAACAGCCCAAGTAGGCCCTGAAAGCGCAGACTTTTTTATGAAGCTCACAGTCCTCAAGGCTTTGCACACATGAGATGCTTAGTAAATGTATGTTTATTAATTCATGTGTTACAATTTTAAAGAAAATAGAATTACTCATATAGTATACCTACCAACTAAAGTAAAATAAGGCATATAGCTTCTGAGCAGAGTACAAACCCAGAAGCAGCTCTCTGTCCCATGAAGTACAAGTCTGCATACATAATCTCCTATTTCCAGGTTTTGGTGTTTATTCTGGTGTTTGTTGTTTTACAGGCTTAAAAACAGAGACAGTACATAGGGTGGTGGAGAGAGCTCTAGTCTAGAAGTGGGAAACCTGATCTTAGGCAATTGCTAACTCCCTGGACCTCAGCTTCCTCACCTGTATAATGAGGGTGGTCGACTAAATGACTTCCAAGGTCTATGAGGTCCCTTTCTGCCCTCTCATGGACTAGTTAAGTGCCAAGCAGGTACTATTGGAGAAATTCAGGACAGATCAATGAGTTGGTGGATGGGGGGGTGGGGGGTGGGGGGAGGAGGGTGGAAGAACACTTCAAGGATGAAGATGGCTCAAGCCAGGCCTTGAAAGACAGCCGGACGTGACTGGTGGATAATAAACACACCAGATTTGGTAAGGTCATACAGGGAAGGAACAGAAACTGGGAGCAAGAGGAGCCCATATTTGGCAAGCGTCAAGTATCAGAGAAAACGAAAAGCAGAGGGTGGATCGACCATGGGGTGGGTGCTGCACTGGCTGCTCTATGTTCGCCATTCTCTTTAATCCTTATAATACCATAAGAGAAACAGTATGGTTCACTTTTAATACCTGAGGAAATTATAGAACTTATATCCAAGGAGGCCTGACACACGGCAGCAGGCAGCTGAAGCACAGCTGGCCTGAGATCCATCTGCCTCCACAGCCCATGCTCTAACCACTGCACCACACTGCCCTTTCAGCAGCATTGGGCAGCAGCAGAGGGGACTGGGCCAGTTCTACTCCATATTTACTAAAGAAAGAGGACTAAAATATAAAAATATAAAAATGCCACTTGATTCTTATTCCATACACAAGAGATTTTTTAATGCAACAGTAACTCTATAATCTCTCTCTTCCAAAAGGTGTCCCCAGCTAGACCCTCAATTTTATTAAGCTCATGAAAAATAATCATCAATTGTATGCTTGCTTTGCACCAAACACCACATAAACACTATTAATGCCTTTATTTCTTTTTTTTTGAGACGGAGTCTCCCTCTGTTGCCCAGGCTGGAGTGCAGTGGCATGATCTCAGCTCACTGCAATCTCCGCCTCCCAGGTTCAAGTGATTGTCCTGCCTCAGCCTCCCAAGTAGCTGCAACTACAGATGCACACCACCATGCCCATCTCATTTTTGTATTTTTAGTAGAGACGGGGTTTCACCATGTTGGCCAGGATGGTCTCAATCTCTTGACCTTGTGATCTGCCCACCTTGGCCTCTCAAAATGCTGGGATTACAGGCATGAGCCACTGCACCCAGCCTAATGCCTTTATTTCATTTAATCCTCATATCAATCCTATAAAGTAGGTTTTTTTTTTTTTTTTTTACACAATAGGGTATATTTTTACCCTATTTTTTTTACAAACGAGAAAACTGAGGCTTCAAGAGGCTAAATTAGTCACCCTAAGCAGGTGTCAAGTTCATAGCTGAGTCAATCCCTAGTAAGTGGTTATAAACATCTATCGCCACATTTCACACACTAGGAAGAGAAATGATAAAGAAAGGATGCATCCGGGCACAGTGGCTCATACCTGTAATCCCAGCACTTTGGGAAGCCAAGGCAGGTGGATCACCTGAGGTCAGGAGTTCAAGACCAGCCTGGCCAACATGGTGAAACCCCGTCTCTACTAAAAATACAAAAAATTAGCTGGGCGTGGTGGCAGGCACCTGTAATCCCAGCTACTCGGGAGGTTGAGGCAGGAGAATCGCTTGAACCCGGGAGGTGGAGGTTGCAGTGAGCCGAGATTGTGCCACTGCACTCCAGCCTAGGCAACAAGAGCAAAACTCCATCTCAAAAAAACAAAAAAAGATGCACAAAATTCTCACTAATCAAAGGAATAAGATGGCAGAAGAAAAGGCAACACAGTAGAGCACCAAGAACAAGGAATCCTGATACCATGAGGAACCACTGGCCTCCTGGCCTGCTCCTCTTCAGTAGAAGAAGGGGTCAGGTGGGAAAAGCCTCTAAGGCTCTAAGGCGGCTGTGGTCCTAGAAGTCTACAAATAATCAATGGCTTCCCTCTTAATCAAAGCCAAATACTCCACATTGAGTTTTGTAGTCTCCAAGTCAGGAACTGTGTCTAGCATAAAGTAGACACTAAAGAAAGAAAATGTTCTGTTTTTCACCTAAGTAAACTTCAGGCTGAGAAGCGACCTTGCAATATACAGGGTGGGTTAATCTTGAAACCCTAAGCAATCAGTTCATTAAAATGTCAAAAGACCTTATTTACCCCGGTTTCTTCTCAATATAACAGAGTATCAGTATCCTAGGGGCTGTGTTATTGCCATTAGAATACTGGAAATGACCCCCAAATTTAGCAAAGAGTAACAAGTGGTAACAGTCCCCAAAAGTTAACGTTATAGCCACGTTGTATAGAAGGCATTTTATTCTGAGGCAGAGCACACTGTGATTCAGAGAATAGCCTCTATAACCAGACCCTAGAGTGCACAGCCTGAATCCTCACAAATAGCTGTGTGGCTTCTATGTCTCGGCTTCCTCCTCCGTAAACTGGGAGAGTGCTCCATCCGCACTGGGTTGTGCTGAGGATTAAATTAATCTAAGAAAAGCACTCAACACTATGCATAGCACATAGTAGTTAATAAATGTTAGCTATTAAGTGCTGATATTAATGATGCTAATCTTACAAATGCACCTGAAAATCAATGACTTTAAAATGAAATTGGAGGTAGCAGAACTATTTAGAACAACAAATCAACCCACTTCAATAGACAGTACTGTTTGTTGAGAGAACATTCTGCAAAACACTAGTGGTGACGCTTAGAAAATAAAAAGCAACATTTGAGCAAAGACTATAGATTTCACCTACCTTAACACTTTTTCCCAATAATAAAACCTATCTTTGGCCAGGAGCAGTGGCTCACACCTGTAATCCTAGCACTTTGGGAGGCTGAGGCGGGTGGATTGCCTGAGCTCAGGAGTTTGGAACCAGCCTGGGCAACATGGTAAAACCCCGTCTACTAAAACACAAAAAACTAGCCAGGCGTGATGGTGTGCGCCTGTAATCCCAGCTACTCAAGAGGCTGAAGCACAAGAATCGTTTCAACCCAGGAGATGGAGGTTGCAGTGACCCAAGTTCGTGCCACTGCACTCCAGCCTGGGCGACAGAGCAGGACTCTGTCAAAAAAAAAAAAAAAAAAAAAAAAAACTATCTTTCATTATGAATGTTTTGAATTATAAAAGATCTTTACAAAATGTAAATGTTCTGATCAGATTCATCCACCAATGCAGTCTAAGAACACCAATTCTCTCAGGAGAGCTGATAAGCCTCAGAATCAGACCCTTACCATTCAAGCACCTATTATGTAACTCAGTACTTTTCAAACAACCCATTAGTTTGAAATGAAAAAAAAAAAAAATACAAAAAACAGATCCAGATGAGCATTTTTAAAAAGGAATTAGAAGTGAATAGAAAATATCAGAGTATGATACAGGAAATAATGGTTAGACTTGCTTTGATAAACCTGTTTCAGTTATATGCACTGAAGGTGGCAACACAAAATATATTTCTTATAATGGCTATAGTCGAAAATATCTGGGGAAAAAATGATCTATTAAATATGGACACGGAAACCAAGTTTTTCAGCAAACTTTTCAAGTTTTTACATTTAACGCACTGGAAAACCCTAACGAGAGATTTGATTTATAGTATTTTTGTCCCATAAATTCAAACAAATAAATTCAGAATGACGGATCTCTCCCTCCTTGGACAGGAAACAGAAGTACAGAGAACTCCAACCAACACTAGGAATAACAGAGTAATCGTTGTTTAAGTCTCTTGCCTCGTTTACCTGTGTTTGGATAAGGAAACCCACATACCCTTAAGACAATAATTCTTTAAGTTCCCAATCTCTATGCACATCACCCCTAGAGAACATTAATGTAGCTTTTTTCAGTAAGGCAGAAGAAAATGGAAATAGAAGAAAAGGGTTTTATTTAACCCAAATAATTTGATGAACACTCTTATGCATTATGACTGAATAGAACCTTCTCTATTCTCAAGCTGCTTATAATTTACTAAGTGATATATTATTATAAGACACACACCCAAAAACCCAAGCAGGCTGTGCTTAAGGTGAGGGAGAGGAAGGGACATGAGCAGGAGGGATAAAGAGATGAAGATGTAAGAAAAAGAAAGTGGCTGAGCATGGTGGCTCACACCTGTAATCCCAGCACTTTGGGAGGCTGAGGCAGGCAGATCACCTGAGGTCAGGAGTAAGAGACCAGCCTGGCCGACATGGTGAAACTCCACCTCTACTAAAAATATAAAAATTGGCTGGGCGTGGTGGCACATGTCTGTAATCCCAGCTACTCGGGAGGCTGAAGCATGAGAACTGCTTGAACCCAGGAGGCAGAGGTCGTAGTGAGCCGAGATCATGCCACTGCACTCAGCCTGGACGACAAAGCGAGACTGTCGAAAAAAAAAAAAAAAAAAAGAAAAGAAAAGAAAGAACAAAAGAAAGATAGATAGATAGATTAGCCTTTTAGTATGACTAGAATATCAACTAGTACAGTTTGGGAGAGACGGGAAGAGGAATGGAAAGTAGGGTAATTGTGAAAGACAGAACAGAAAGGAAAAGGGATGAGAACACAAAAATTGATAGGTAGCTAGCCAACACATGCAAGAAAACGGGGAAGCTGAAGTGATGTTTACTCTTGGATACGCAGTGCAGAGCACCTTGAGTTGCAATCAGGGGCTGCATGTTTTGACAGTTAACAAAAGGAATGATTTTTTATCAGACGAACAAGCAGAAACCAATGAAAGGAATGATTTTTTGTCAGAGAAATAAGCAGAAACCAAGAATATGAACACAGCTTGTTTTCCTACTGTTAACATTTATGGCTCTCCTGGAGAACAACCTGAAGATGGGTCCCTGCACCTGTCTTCCCTTCATTAGACACACAAAGATACTGAGCAGAACAGTCTGCTTTCTCAGACACAAGATCCCTGTGATAACTTGGTTTGAAATTTCTGCCAGGCTTCAGTTAGAACTCAGAAATGCATAGCCCCGGGATATTTCTGGCTCCTTTCCCATGGCTCTCTAGTTAAAGCCAAAGAAAAGTGTAACTTCCGTTGGGTGTCCACAGGTTCTTCTAAGCAACCATTCCAGGAAGGAAAAAAGGCTGATTCTCCTTGGGGAAGAGCAGTGTAGGCACTCCAACTCAATAACCCCAGAGACTCAGTAAGTGTTCCAGTTATCTACTGCTGCACAACAATCTACTCCAAAGCTCAGTGGCTTAAAACAACCACCATGTTTATCTCACGATTTTGAGAGTCAAGAATTTGGGAAGGGTTCAGCTGGGTGATTCGTGTACTCCACATGGTATTGACTGAAGTGACACAGTGGTACTCAGCTGGCAGATGGGCTGATCATGCCTGGTGCCTTGACGGGGATGGAGGAAAGGCTGGACACAGCTAGGAATGCTCACCAGAAATGCCTGCTCATGTCCTCTCAAATATGGTGGTCTCAGGATAGTTGAACTTCTACAAGGCAGCTCAGGATCCAAAAGGCAGGTGGAAGCTGCCCATCCTCTCAAAGGCTAAGCCTAGAACTGCCATATCATCACACATACTGTCTCATATTGGTTAAAGCAGTCACAGCCCAGTCCACACACAAAAGGAGGAGTGTCAAAGCATCTGTGGTCATCTTTAATCCATCATAACAATCAAAATCAGAGTTGCATCCTAGACAGCCGTGACTTATTAACTACTGAATATTGAAAAGTAAACACCTCAGATAAAAAAAAAATTTGAAAGGAGAAGAGGAAAGGTAAGTCTCAGAGGAACAGATATTCTCATAACCTGCTAACTCAGAATTTAAGATTCAAAGGCCATGTCTTTTAATTCAGTAATTCTATCTTTTTTTTTTTTTGAGATGGAGTTTCACTCCTGTTGCCCAGGCTGGAGTGCAATGGAGCGATTCTCCTGCCTCAGCCTCCCAGGTACCTGAGATTACAGGCATGTACCACCAGGCTTGGCCAATTTTGTATTTTTAGTAGAGACGGGGTTTCACCATGTTGGTCAGGCTGGTCTTGAACTCCTGACTTCATGTGATCCACCAGCCTCAGCCTCCCAAAGTGCTGGGATTACAGGCGTGAGCCACCGAGCCTGGCCCAGTGATTCTATCTTTAAGAATCTGAGAGGCCGGGCACGGTGGCTCACGCCTGTAATCCCAGCACTTTGGGAGGCTGAGGCGGGCAGATCACGAGGTCAGGAGATCGAGACCATCCCGGCTAACATGGTGAAACCCCTTCTCTACTAAAAACACAAAAAAATTGGCCGGGTATGGCAGCGGGTGCCTGTAGTCCCAGCTACTCGGGAGGCTGAGGCAGGAGAAAGGCGTGAACCTGGGAGGCGGAGCTTGCAGTGAGCCGAGATCGCGCCACTGCACTCCAGCCTGGGCGAGAACGAGACTCCGTCTTAAAAAAAAAAAAAAAAAAAAGAATCTGAGAAAACAAGCAGAAACATTGATAAAGTGAGGTAAATACATCAAAGAACTATTACAACAGTCACAATGTATTAGTAATTTCTAATAAGAGATAGGGCTAGAGACAACAGTATCTTTCAAAAGATGACTAAACGACATAATGAAAGCTCACATGGAGAGTACACAGTATAACCAACACCAACTTTGAAATCTGATTGATAAAGGTTAACTGGCGGATAACACTACCTTGAGTGGGAACTACATCTTTAGCACATAAGATTCTAAGCGTATTACGCAAGGAGACCGAATTTGAAAAAAATAATGCACGGAAATACATGTGAAATGGTATCTACTACAGATTTGATTTACTATTGATGCTGCCCAAACTATTCCTATCATGCCCAGTTTAAAAAATAAAGAACACGAGTGACACAAAGGAAGAAGATCCAGAATGATTTTTTTTTTTAATTTAGTTTGGTGAGAATGGGAGGGTATGGGAGAGTATGGTATTTAAGGAGATAAGAAAACAGACACTTTTGGCTTGGCGTGGTGGCTCACGCCTGTAATCCCAGCACTCTGGGAGGCCAAGGCAGGTGGATCACTTGGTGTCAGGAGTTTCAGACCAGCCTGGCCAACATGGTGAAACCCCGTCTCTACTAAAATTACAAAAATTAGTTGGGCATGGTGGCACACGCCTGTAATCCCCGCTACACTGGAGGCTGAGGCAGGAGAACTGCTTGAACCTGGGAAGCGGAGGTTGCAGTGAGCTGAGATCACACCACTGCACTTCAGCCTGGGTGACAGAGCTAAACTCCGTCTCAAAAAAAAAAAAAACCTTAAATTCCAAATTGGAGAAAATAGTTACAAGAAAATAAATCAAGAATATGGTATTGACACCACCTTTGTAGATAAACTTAAAAAATTAGATTTCTTTTACCACAATTAAACAATTTTTTAAAAAGACTTCTGCCACAACTTATTCTAATACTGTAATGACAATCAGACAAATATTAAAGCCTTTCCATTTCTATATGTCTTCTCTACACCTGGGGATGCTATAGATGGCATTTTACCAAGAAAAATATTTAGATGATTCTGCCGAGACCCATTTAAAGAGCAGTTGTATACAACAAATATGAAGATTTAGTAAGAAAACTTGGAGAATTTGCTCCAAATTTAGTTTCTTCAATAAGAGTGGGAAAGTAGACTAGAAATATCAGCAAACATTTCTGGAGTATATATTAGATGCAAAGAACTATATTAATAATAAAGACAGGAAGAAATTCAAGATGTAGTCCCTGCCATCATATCTCCAGTTGGTGAGACAATATATGTACCAAAATGTTAATACCAGGTAACAACTTGGCCAAGAATCTGAATAGGAGGAAGTGATACCTGGTATTTTCGAGAGGGCTTTGGCTTTCTGTGTACAACAGAGTGGAAGGGAGAGAGAATACAGCGGCAGGAGACTATTTAAAAGACACATGTGTGAGGATGAGGTGCTGTAAAGTGAAGATTTTCAAGCCCAACAGACCCTCATGCCCCCACTACTATAACAAATATTTTGAAAGGCTTCTCCTTTACCATCCCAAAATAAAACTCATAAATTATATAATCTACAACATATAAACTTACAAGTGGGGTGGGTGGTGTATGTGTGTGTAGCTCTAACTATAACATAAAGCAGAAGTTAAAAAGAAATACACACCTTTTAATAGGTAATAGCTCAGGGATTACTATACTAGAATGTGTAACAAAGCTATCAGACATTTGTACTTACTTATAACAAGTTTATACTTTTAAAAATAGAATTGGATGTCATTCTGTACAAGGCATATAGGAAATGAAAGGACAGCGGTATAAGTGGACACTGCAATAAAAATCAGTGTTGGGAAACGTAGCACCAGCAGATTTACCTGTGTTTTAAGATAAAGAGGACATTTTAACTGAGTAGGTATAACAGGTCAGAACAAATTACAGACTGTCAAGAGTGAAGAATATGAGGAACAATGATTTATCTCTGCCAACTTTATCAGCATGTTTCCTTGTAAAATGTTCACTTACTCTTAGTGATTTCATTGTTCTGTAAGAAGAAACAGGGTAGACACAGTAATAGCTATTCACATTTAGGAAGAGATGGTTGAAAGCAAATTTCAAAATTTCAGCTACTATTAACACTTTTATTTACATTTGATATTTTAGAAAAAAAGAGGCTAAGAATATACAAATTTGTACACAGATTCACTCTGATTGCTAGAAAAGCAGACTGATTTACACATGTGTTGTATGGGCAACTTGAATACTATGAGAGGCAGCGTTGGCAGAGATGGGGCCTTCCTAATAGGTGAACTAACTCTCGGTAAGCTAAAAAAATATATACATGGTGGTTGTATTCATGGGAAATTACATATAATAAAGTTATGAAAAAAACTGTTTATGTGTAAAGACAAAGTTATGTTCTAGGCTCAGGTATTTATAATCAGGTTTTTTAACAGGACAAATGTCCCATGAGAAATCCAAAAGTTAGGCAGGATTTGGGCAATTCTTTGTTGTATAGGACTGTCTCCCATCCCCTCCAATTCCCCACAACCCCCTCCTGTCCACTAAATACCCCTACGGGGACAGTACCACACTCATTTGAGAACTACTTCTGTAGTGTTTACAGATAAATTACACATGGGCCTATCTATCCCCAAAACTTAAAAGACTCATATCTATCACATTTTACAAGACAACGTTTTAACAAGGTCCCACACATTCAACAATCTTTGTTCCAAGTCTTTTAAATGCAATCCTTTCTCAGATTATAAATAAGGTTTCAGAGGGTGTTAGACAGTTTTAAAGAGAAAGAGAAAAAAGAGCTTAAAATACACGATCCACAGAACTGAATATATATATTTTATATATAAAAATATAAAGACTGACCTAAAACATCTCAGAAGCTTGAGAAATTTATCATACTCTGTAATTGAGTGATTTAGTTATGAAGAACAAAACAAAATCCAAGTCCCTCTATCAATGCTTCCTGGAGTTACCACTGGTTCAGTTTGCTTTGTTTTTTAGGGAAATACATGTATTAATCAAATCTCCAGTGAATTTTATGAATAGAAATGTTTCAGTTTTCCAAATTACCACTTATTGCATCAAACAGTATGAACAGCAATTAATTTGGTAGCTAATTTTACCAAAAAGGTGAATAATATCTGTATACTACCTAATTTGATATTTTAGAGCTATTTTAATTAACTGAAACCTGTACCCAAAACATTTCTTAAAATGGCCTTACAGCAAAAGAAGTTGAAAACTAAGCTGAAAGAAACTGTTAATATCATACCTCTTTACAAAAAAAAGTGAGGTAGCTTACAGAAATAAATATTATGCAACAGAATTAAAAATGGCCTCCACAATTACAAAAGAGATATATAAAAACTTTAAAATTATAAAACTTAAATTATATATAAAAACTTTAAAATTATAAAAGATATATAAAAACTTTAAAACATATCTCACCTATCAAATTAGCAGAGCTTTGTAAAGGCATAATATTTAAGGGGAATTTTTTAAATGTATTTTGTATATTGTTCTAATCAACAAAGAAAAAAGTAAAAGAGTTAAGACTTGGTAAGGGAAACAAAACTGTCATTATTACAGATGATAACTACCTACATATAAACCCAATAGAAGCTAAAGACAAATTATTAGAATAAAACAATTAAGCAAGTGGTTATAAGGTCAATAAACAAAAAAAGTTTTATTTTTATATACCAGTTACAAAAGAGTTAGAAAGTGTAATTCAGAAAAAATTATAACAGCAATAAAAAATAAAATGTATCTAGGAATAAATCCATCAGGAAAAGAGCAAGGCTTATGAAGAGAAAACTATTAAATATTATTGGAGTTAAATAGAGAAGATAGAAATTATACCATGTTCATGGAGAAAAAAAATCAATAATAAAGATGTCGATTCAATCCAAATGGATATACAAAGTCAATGCAACTTCAATGGAGATGCAAATAGCTTACTGAGGAACTTGATAACCTGATTCTAAATTTTACAAGCAGAGGCCTAAACATAGCTAAGATATTTCTAAAATAGAAGAATAAGTTGGAAAGGAAATTGTCCTAGCAGATAAAGACATGAATCAACTCCAGATAAACTTAAATGTAGAAAGGCAAAACTTTAGAAGATCCTTAAAAGAAAATATAAGGAAAGATTTCTTACATGGGACTCAAGAGGGCTAACAGAAAAAGTACCCACAAATGTGATCGCATTAAAATTAAGACATTTGTTTAAAAGATATCATAGAAAAAATGTAAAAGACAAATTACACACTGGACACACTGGAAGATAAGGAAAACACATAACTGACAAAGGATTAGTATAAAGAATATATGAAGATTTCTACAAATCAATATGGGAAAGAAAACATGATGAGACATTTTGCAGAGAGGAAATATGAAAGACCAATAAACACATGAAAAGATACTCTATAAGTAAAACCACTAAGATACAATTTTATACCACCAAGTGATCAAAATTTGAGAATTCTCTCAATACTCAATGTAGATCAACAGGCCTATTAACACTGCTAGTTGAGCATCTAAACTAGCACGATCATTCTGGTAAACAATTTGCATTATTTTATAACATTGAAAAACTCATGTATTATGACCCAGCAACCCAGGTAGAGAGAATCTCACACATAGGCATCAGGAGACATGTGTGAGAATGCCCATAGAAGCATTCTATTTGTAAAACAACAACAACAACAAATCCATCAGCAGGATAATCAAAAGCTTAGGTGTAGTATAATCTTAACTAGACAGGAATGCAAATGAATGAACTACAGCTACACTTCAAAAATATACTGAACTTTTTTTCAACTGGCAAGTTGCCAATTACCACATATAGAATACCATTTTTACAAAGCTCAAAAACAAACAATACATTGTTTGGGAATTACAAAACTATTTTCTTTTAAAAGCAAAAGACTAAAAATAAAATCCATGCTAGTAGATACCTGGAGTGAGGAAAATTGGAAGAAATGTCCCTAGAGTTACTAATCTACTTCATATGGAAACTTTTATTTCTACTCCATATTTATGTGCACTAAAACAGAATACTTGGCTGCATAAACAATTATCTATCTTACCTTGTATTGACTTGTAAGTACTAAACAATAATTCATACTAATCAACTAGACATATATATTAAAAAAAAAAAGCCAAAAACAAAACAAAACAAAAACCTACTGAGAAGATTCTACTTGTTACTGGTGAGCACTTGGTAATTATTAGCCCAGCTGACAATAGAATTTCCTCTCTGAGAAATAATCCCTGAGTTCACTGGAAATCAGTATTAAGAATGTACAAGGGAAGTATTACATTTTAATAACCTTCAAATGACAAGAAGAAGGCTTTAGTGGATCTTTATTTTTTTTTTTAAAGCATTGAGACACCAACCTCATGACACTTTACAATTAATATAACAGAAACGTTTAAAAGTCTCAGTGTGAGAAACTCTGCTACCCTAAAAAAAGAAAGGTATTTAACTTGGCATTGTGGATCCTGGAAAGGAAGACAACGCTTCTTAAAAAGAAACAATTTTGTGGTTGGTTTCAGTTATTTTCCAGTTCTTAAAGGAAAGTTCAACAGAACAAACAGACAGGTCTTCTATTATTACTGTCCACAAAAGGGGGATGTTTTAAATCTTGAGAAAATAGCTCCATGGCCTTTCTCCAATGATTAGTGAACACAGCTCTTCCAAACACTCTTCCAAAGCCATGGTCTGGATATATTTTTTAAATTTAGTTCTATGCTTCTCTGTCAGTTTAGAATTGAGTCTTCTGATTCATCAAAAGAGCCAAAGAATATTTAAATGCCTATCGTTTTACGAGTCAAGTACCCAGCTCTAAGTTACTGACCTAATGGCTTAAAACACAGTTCCCATGCTGGGCGCATATGAAAATAAATAAATAAACATAAAAAAGATTCCCAAAGAAGATGGTATGCTCAAGTGACCAATGAGTGATACAGTAAGCACTGCCGTGTCACACTTCTAAGATGTGGGGAAGAATTTACAGAGAAGGCATTTTTCTTCCAAAAGAAACTAGGACAATAAAGCCCAGAGGACAACATGATGTATTTTGGGCAAAGAACTCTGCACAAATAAAGAGAATGAGTTTGACTTTAAAAAAACAAAAAAGAAAGATGTCAATTCAAGGAGACTGTAATCTTTAGAAAGCAAAAACCAAGCTGACGGAACACAACAGGCAAAAGCAATCATTTATAACCATTTACACAGTCATCCTCAAAATTGAGTGATTAAAGATTCCTAGACACTGATTTACTAAGGATTAAAAAAAAAACTGGACAGAAAGTTAGTTGTGATAAGCAGGTAGGTAAACAGATAAAGAGCAGACAAGAAGGACACAGACATTGCCAAAATTATCTGCTTCTAAAAACAAGAATAACAGAGTAACTTCCAATTCAAAATGTATCTCAAACAAAATGGCTTTAACATAGCCAGGTTTCTCGCAAAACTATGCATGGTAGTAATGTCATTAAAAATGACACTGCCTTTTTAAAATGATTTTTAAAAGGCAATGCCTTTTTACAAAAAACAATGAAGCAACAACAAAAATTGAACTGATGTCCCTAGAGGAATAGAAATACTTGTCTAATAGGTCACTTTTTATCAGAATTCAACCCTATTTCTTTTCTTCTTTTAAATATTTACATAATGCCCTATTTGTAGTTCTAAATATTGTTACCATAATTTAATAATCCATTCATGCAAATTGTTAGAACATGTCAAAATTCACCCTTTCAATGAAATGAAATTTCCTACTAAACTTTATCTGCTTATTTAGATAACCAATTTACCAGATGCCTATTGTTCACATTTTTATATAGTCTTCAGTAGTTTTATCACTATCTGTAAAAGTGATATAACTTATGTAATCAAATGTGATGTAAGTCCATAATCCTTCATCTGTGATTCTCAATTCAAAAAGCCCTAAACAGCAGAAGATTTTCATAATGTGTGACAACAAAACATGACCTAGTGTGAGGCTATGATAGCCTTTCATCAGCCTATTTCGTATGAATACATTTTACTGCAGATATATTCAATTGCTTGGAGATGGGGGTACTGCTGAGGGTGTTATGTAACATATACGAATCTTCTTAAATCTACTAGATCATAAGCACCCCACTCTAAGTTGGACACCTAATTAATGGTTAAAACATGATTCCTGCCTTCAATGAATTCGCACTGAAGAAAAAGATAAATATACATTTAAGAAGATTCCACAACAAAACTGTATATGTTCAAGCCACAAAAAGCACTGATTTATCACTTCTGGAACTCTCATTCCTAAAAGACATCTGGATTTTAAAACAGCTCTGACTGGTCTATCACAGCTGAAGGTAAACACCATCAGCATCGTCAAGTGAATTGAGACAATGCCCATGTGGGAATGTGCTCCTCCGAGGCAGATCGACACAGAGCCCATCAGTGTAAGTACACAAAACCAAGAAGGTACAGTGGGATCTCAGTGTCAGGAGGGCTGGGGGTGTGAAAATGGAAAAGGTCAAAGAATAAACCAATTCTGCAGAGTCAGGGAGTGAAGGCTGTGCACTAAGAGCAGAATGAGTACACACCCTTTCTTCAGAGGCTCTTTTCCTGAAAAGCTAAAATTGTGAGGATCCATAGTAAGCGTGGTCACTATTTTTCTATATCCACTCCCTACAACTGCCAGCCACAGAATGGGAACCTCTGAAGACTCTCCAGAAAGACCAAAACTTGGGAGAAACCAGATTCTTCAGCACAGGAGTTGGCATGGCAGAGCCGTCTGCCAAAAATCTGTTCTCTCCCCACCAACCCATCCATCACTGTAATAGATCTGTGGCCAGGCACAAGACCACCCAGCTAGACCCCATTTCCCAGCCTCTACTGTGTTTATGAGGTGGTCAAGTGACTAAGCTCTCTCTGGTGGCAGATAATACACTTTCAGGTGTTATGGCACTTTGGGGAGGTAAGATTTTCAAGTGTTAAGATTTAGGCACACACTCCTCAATATCTTCCCAATTGGAAAGCACAGGGGCCTATCACCCAGCCTCAACCAGGCACATAAGAATGATACCCTAAAGGATCCCAGATCATTTCCAGGAAACACTCATGAGTCCCAGAATGTCAGTGTGGAGAACTACCCTGCTGTCCTGAACCACTGACCTCAGAACTACCACCTGAAGGAGGAACAAACTTCAATGATTTAAAACTGGGTTTTTATTTACTTTATTACTTTATACTGGGGTTCTTTGATACAGTGACTTACTCTTCATCTAACAATGCTGGCGAGGAAACTATACCATGTATTAGCCATCCTATTCTGCCTGACCAATTTTAAAAACCCTATCTACAAGGCAAATTCCATCATGGGAAAACCTAAACAAAATTGCTGTTTCTTGCACTCATCTGCATTGTGGCCACAGCCTCAAAGAAACAGAAATTCACTCATTCAGCAAACTTTTTTGAGCCCCTACTACTATATAAAAGGTATTATGTCATACACTAGGGGCATAAAAGTCAGTGGGGTGGCGGGCGGGAAGCCAATGAAATCCTCCCTAGGTCAGGTCCTTTGTACTGCATGCTTTTTTACCCAGAACTTAAGCTCTAGGTCTTTTCTGCTCTGTCTCCGGTACTATGCAGTACCTTTTGCGTAACAGGTGTTTAATAAATATTTGTAAATGAATGAATTAAGAAATCTATGAATTCGTCTTATCTTTGATGAACTCAGCTAATGGGGGAAAGAGAGAAAACAATACAATATAGCACCCCTCACATCCTGGGTATGCAATATGCCTACTGGATTTTAGAAGTGAGTGGACGTATAAACATCAAATGACATAAAGGCAAGTGCTCTGGAGGGACAAGAGGAATTAGAAATTAGCAAAATCTTCTTGGAGGAGTTGAAATTTGTCAGGAGTTTTAAAGATGATTAGGAAGTAGCCAAAGGAAAAAACAGAAAAGTAAAGAGTCAAGAAAAAAATGAAGTAGTACCCACACTGTGGGAGCATGATTACTATGAACAGTTTACCATGACTGAAATTAAAGGCAGGGTAATAAGATGCACAGAACTTGTACTCCTTTGAATACTATCACTTCCATTAATTAAGCCTGACACAGTACTGTTTTCTTTAGCATTTGCATCACCCCGCTTAACATAAATTGCTATGAACCCAGAGCTCCCCCTTCTTTGACTTCCAGATTTAATTTTCATTTTTAAATCTAAAATCAGGATTTATTTGACTATTTCTGGCAAGTCCTTTATCATATAAACAAGGAATCCCAAGGTCATAAGGAATCTTCACGGTCACCAGATAAACGTTCTGGGAAGCATTTATTTTGATCTTCTATAGTCATATCTCCTTTGCAATCACATGGAATTTCTATCCTTCTCTCACGGCACTTTATGTTTTGTCTCAGAGAATATTTGTTGATACACACATTCTAACTCTCCCACTGGACTGCATGCTCTTTAAGTGCAACCTACATTCTTCTTTATCTCATATTCCTCCAGTGCTCAATCATCAAAAGCTCTGCATAAAATCATCTTTTAATCCAATTCTGTCAGCTCTAGCAGCCTCTGTCAAGTCCCACCTATGTGCTCACCCGAGGATACCTTCAGCCTCAGGGTTACTTTCAGTCAAGATGAGCTGCTCCAGCCTTTCTCCTGAAACCCAGTCAAGCCACAGGCAGAGCCTCTCTCCTCTTTTTAACACTAATGATGCCACATTATATCCTTTTTTTCCCTCCACTTCTATTTTATGGATTAAGATTTAATACCCTGATTTTTAAAAAATGGAACAAGTTCCAAATAAACAAACCATCTTGTTTGTAAGCCATGGAATATCTGTATTTCAGAAATTGTCAGATTTCCCAGCAGATGTTTGAAGCCTAGAATCATCAATAGCCTTTCCTGTCCCATCTTTTGTTCCTCTGACAAAGTTACTGTGCTTCCTTGAGACTTCCTGTTTGAATAACCACACACTTGGGTGTTCAAACTCCCATGTGTCCATTATTCGCCATAAAAGAGACCTGAGGAAGTAACCAGGCAGTTGAACACAAAATGATGTATGAACAAAAACAGCTGTGTGTTAGCGGGAGGCACAAAAAGACAGCAGGGATCCAGGCAATGCTGTGAATTTCAAACACAAGGTCTCTTCAGTCAGGCATGGTTAAAAGGCTGCTGACTCAGAGCATCAGTTGCCCATTTCATAATTGAAAACCACTAAAGATGTGAAGAAGTCCGTGTCTAGTTACATTCAGAGTCTCACCCCCCACACCACCCTCACCAACAGTCTCCCTCGAGGGAACAGAGCAGCCTCTCCTCTCACAGAAATGTCAATACCAACTCAAAGGTTTTCACCAAAAATTTAATACCTATTCTATTTCCCAATCCAAAAAGCAGATACCTACCTTTCCCCAGGGGTTCTAAAAGGAAAAACAGAGGAAAGCACAGATACAGACACAGAAGAACACATGAAAGACAGCACAGAAAACAAATCTGTACTACAAACATCTGCGAAGTATGTTAATTCCAGAATCAGTGTCCATCTTGAAATGGCCTGGATTCACCATCGATGTCTGTGCCAGGACATAGAGCTCTAAAGTGGATATATGTTTAAAACCCAAACCTGATTAGAATGGCTACAAAACTGAATGATCCTGAAGTCTACCCAGGAGGTGATGCTATTTCAGGGCGTGTGGCAAAAATGCTGAAAACAGTAATAAACAACCCAGCAAGAGCCTCTAAAGCAATCCTGATAATAAACAAATTTTATTACAGCTGCATTACAGATGTTCCCACAAATGCTCATAATTTGTAGAATTCTAAGAATTTATAGTCTCCAATAGACTTTCTATCCCATGAACTTATCTAAAATACCACAAATTCAAAACTATGTATGGACTGCTCTGAAAGTTAATCCAAGACACTGAAGGCCACTGATCACAACCCTTTACCCAAGAAGGGGCAATCACATGACCAAAGCAATTCAAGTACACAATTGCTCTTTTGGTTTCTAACCCTCCCCCGACCCCACCACAATCTTTACCCTTAGTCCCTTGTTTATTCCCACCCCCAAAAGAACACAATTTCAATGAAAATTCCAGCACGCTCAGCTCTATCAGATCATGATCCAGAATTTTTTTAGAAAAAATTCTTTAAACTTAGTGGCATCAAAACAGATGACGTCACCAGCACCATCATAATAGGGGTATGATGGATAGGAACCACTGAGGAATGGCAGCACAGATGCAGGAGTCTACAGGTAAAACTGCTCACCCAAGGCAACTACACATACTACCTTAAATTATTTGGTAAGAGATTAAATAAATTAAACCAGGACCTATCCCTAAGACTTTTTTCCTTCTTTTTTTTATAGCTTAAATTTTCAACTCCAAAATTTTGTGATTTTATTATTCTAGTTAGCCGCATATTTTTAAGAGTCCACTGATGTCAACATTCCAGAAAACTAAGAGTTTAAATGTTGTAAGGAATACTTAAACTCCATATCTTGATCCAACCATTTTACATTGCCAAATTATTTATTCCTTACACTTTTTGATAATAAAATGGTCATGGATTTTGAGAACATGTGGGCAGCAGATTCGTGCCTCTAACTGGGATTTGTGATGCCAGGGCAGGAAAATATCACTTCCCAGTCCCTGCCATGAAAACTCAAAAAAAGCTGTTCAGCTCATTTCATCATGCTGTCACTACCCTCTTTCTAAAAACTGCAAAATTCTTTTCTTGGAAATCATTGGAATCCCTTCATTCTCTCTGAAGAAAGTTGATGGAAAAGTCCTGGGAAAACATTTATGCATTTATATTTTACCAACTGACCAAAAACAAAAACAAAAACAAAAAAACAGCAGAGAGAAGGGAGGACATCGAGGACATTTTAAACCCAACATTCAGCCCTCCGGTGTAGCACAGGGTGCCACCCACTCTCCTTGTAAGAAAGGAAACTAAGCAAGAGTATTTAAAAATCATCTGTGGGCCAGGAGTGGTGGCTCACTCCTGTAATCCCAGGACTTTAGGTGGATGACTCACCTGAGGTCAGGAGTTCGAGACCAGCCTGGCCAACATGATAAAACCCCATCTTTATTAAAAATACAAAAATTAGCCACGCATGGTGGCCCATGCGTGTAGTCCCAGCTACTCAGGAGGCTAAGGCAGGACAATTGCTTGAACCCGGGAGGCGGAGGTTGCAGTGAGCTGAGATCACACCACTGCACTCCAGCCTGGGCAACAGAGCAAGACTCTGTCTCAAAAAAAAAAAAAAAAATACATACAATGTATACTAAACATGTCTGTAAAGAAAGTAGAAAAGGCAGAGCAGTGATTCAGTAATACTTAGTATATTTAATCAGCCAATCAAACCGGTGAAGTTCCACTATACTAAGAAGAGTTTTGACTTTTTTTAAAAAGGGGATAAAAAAAGAGAAAAAACAATTCTAGAATTTTAAGTTCTAGAAGTAGTGGTAGAGTGTGGTAGGGGAGCAGAAGAAAACACATTGTAAATACGTGTCCTAATGGGAACTATGATCCCTTTCTTCAAAAATAAAGCCAAAAAAAATTAAGGTATCTAAGAGTCCTCTGATTGAACCTTAGCTCGGCAACACTCTGGGGAAACTAAAGAGAAAAGGAGGGAGGCAGAAAGAGAGAGGGGAAGAGGTAAAGAGAGACTTACAGATTTGCAAATTCACATACACAGACATCAAAGTGAATGGTATCACTTCTGGACCTGAATAATGTTAATACTGACAAAGAAAGCTCCTGGGACTACAGTAGCTATCTATCCATCAATTAACAAAAGGTGGATTAGACCTATTCAGTTAGCAAACTTTAACAACGAAACATACCATGTAAGGGTTAGAATTTACTTGGAGCAGAGAAGGAAAGAACTAGAATGTGAAGACAGACCAAGCAGCCTTATCTTTAATAATGTCAGATAAAGTAAGCAAGTGAACTAAACTCAGCAATTCTCAACAACCAGAAAGAAGTCATGGATAAGGCAGAAAGGAGATAAGGTGGTGGCATTCCCTATATAAATGAAGCCACTGATCATCCCTCAGGAAATGAGGTAGGGTACACTTTTCCTGTCAGACACTGACAAAATCCAGGACCTCATTCTGAAATTCAATAAATTCCTTAGAAATTCCTAGAACCATTAACAACTGAATATCATACAACTAATTCAAGTACCCAAAACCTACAAGTCTTCCATTGAAAACAATCCTTTGGGGCCAGGTGCAGTGGCTCATGCCTGTAATCCCAGCACTTTGGGAGGCCAAGGCAGACGGATCACCTGAGGTCAAGAGTTCAAGGCCAGCCTGACCAACATGGCAAAACCCCATCTCTACTAAAAATATAAAAATTAGCCGGGCGTGGTGGTGGGCGCCTGTAATTCCAGCTACTCAGGAGGCTGAGACAGAAGAACTGCTTGAACCCAGGAGGTGGAGGTTGCAGTGAGCCAAGATCATGCCACTGCACTCCAGCCTGGGCGACAAGAGTGAAACACCATCTAAAAAACAAAACAAAACAAAATAAAAAAACAAAAAAAAGAAAACAATCCTTTGTTCTTCACAAATAAGTGTAATGTGTTTTTTACAGAGGATCCAGTTAAAAGAATTCATTCAGCTGTGCGCAGTGGCTCACGTCTGTAATCTCAGCACTTCGGGAGGCCGAGGCGGGCGGATCACTTGAGGTCGGGAGCCTGGCCAACATGGTGAACTCCCATCTCTACTAAAAATACAAAAATTAGCTGGGTGTGGTGGCACATGCCTGTAATCGCAGCTACTTGGGAGGCTGAGGCAGGAGAATCGCTTGAACCCAGGAGGCAGAGGTAGCAGTGTGCCGAGATCACACCATTGCACTCCAGCCTGGGTGACAGAGTGAAACTCTTGTCTCAAAAAAAAAAAAAGGACAGGTGTGGTAGCTCACACCGGTAATCCCAGCCATTTGGGAGGCCAAGGCAGGTGGATCAGCTGGTCAGGAGTTCGAGACCAGCCTGGCTAACATGGCAAAACCCCATCTCTACTAAAAAATCCAAAAATCAGCTGGGCACAGTGGCACCTGTAATCCCAGCTACTCGGGAGGCTGAGGCAGAAGAATCACTTGAACCTGGGAGGCGGAGGTTGCAGTGAGCCAACACTGCGCCACTGTACTCCAGCCTGGGAGACAGAGCAAGACGCTGTCTTAAAAAAAAAAAAAAAGAATTCATTCAAGCGCAAAGTGTGAGGTTAATTTTCCAGGAAACATGGACACTGAAGAATGGTGCTCAGCACTCCCAGCGTTGGAAAAGGTGAGAATCATTTATATAGGCAAAAATAGGGGAGTCAAAAAGAATTACAACATTTTCTACATAAGGCTAACCTATAGATACATGATTTGACTGGTTACTATTATACTCTAAGGGGGTTGCTTAACACTCCATTGTAAAGCAGTAACAATCACAGGGGTCTCTACCTCCAGCTTCATTTAGTCTGGGTTTGAATAAAGAATAGGGTATCTGGTTATATGTAACATCTCAACACAAAGGTCCGTAAGCAACAGTCATGCACCAGAGAAGAAAAACAGCCATGTTATGTGACTCAGTTTCCAGGGCCTAACTTTTCCCCTTGGCATAATAAATTCAGAACGTGTAGAAATTTTCTTTTCACAGGTAGAGCATATTTTTTCTATCAATAGACCCTGAAAAAATCCAGGACCTCATCCTCGAATTCAATAAATTCCTTAGAAATTTCTAGAAGCATTAGCAGCTAAATATCATACAACTAGCACATGTACCCAAAACCTAAAATTCTTCCACTGAAAACAATCCTCAGCTGGGCATGGTGGCTTATACCTGTAACCCCAGCACTTTGGGAGGCCAAAGCAGGAGAATTGCTCAAGGCCAGGAGTTCGGTCCAGTCTGGACAACATAGAGAGACCCCCATCTCTACAAAAAAGTAAAATTAGCTACGCATGGTGGTATATGCCTGTAGTCCTAGCTACTCAGGAGGCTGAGGTGGGAGGTTTGTTGGAGCCCAGGTGTTTGAGGCTGCAATGAAATAGGATCGTGCCACTGCACCCCAACCTGGATGACAGAGCAAGACCTTGTCTAAAAAATATATATATTTTTTTTAATTAAAAAAATCCTCTGTTCTTCAAGAATAAGTGTAAAGCCCTTTTAACAGGAGCAATCTAAATCCAGAGATCCTCAAGCAGTGGTCTATCAGAGAAACAATGCTTAGTTCTTTAGCACTCTCATTTGACTCCTCAATCTGAGGTCTTTCTAGAATTCACTATCACTTACAGCAGGTCTGACCTAACATGGTAGTGGCAAAAGCATAATCTATGTACCACAGCAGGTCTGGATTTCAACCTATGTAACCTCAGAAAAGTCACTAGTCATATTATTCTTCCCCAGGGGCTAACAATAGTTCTCAAGACTGAAGAATTCAAAGAGGTAACCAGGAGGCACTTGACAAAAGGTAATTTAGTTTCTTTTGTCACCCAGCTTTCAAGTTCTTCTTCTCCTCAGAATCCATCTGGCACGTCCTCAGTGCTCTATGAATGGCAAGTAATACCTTCACCATTATCTAACTACTTTTAGATCTTTATTCAAGCAACTCAACCTTCCTGGAAACACCCTACACTCATGTCTATTACTTTTCTTCAAGATCCGGGAAGCTTTTCCTGGCTGACTTCAATCCCTACTCTTCAAAACGCTCTGCAGGTATTCTCCCAACAATTTAAAAAGTTTCAACTGGGCTGGGCGTGGTGGCTCACGCCTGTAATCCCAGCACTTTGGGAGACCGAGGCGAGCAGATCACGAGGTCAGGAGTTCGAGACCAGCCTGACCAACATGGTGAAACCCCGACTCAATTAAAAATACAAAAATTAGCTGGGCGTGTGTCATGCACCTGCAGAGTCCCAGCTACTCAGGAGGCTGAGGCAGGAGAATCGCCTGAACCCGGGAGGTGGAGGTTGCAGTGAGCTGAGATCGTGCCACTACACTCCAGCCTGGGCAACAGAGTGAGACTCTATCTCAGAAAATAAGTTTCAACTAAATTATTTTGCCTACAGGTCAATGTTTTTGTCTGATCTCCTCAAACACATTGCGAATAAATGTATCTTTAGGATATAAAAATTATCTTCAACATCTATCATAACTCACACATCCCATACTACAAGGTCTATGAGTGAACCATTTTCTCCCCAGCAGTCTTATTTACATAAGTCCTTTGTCCACTAATTAGAATCAAAATGCAATAAGCTCATCTCATTTTAAGTGGGTAGATCTTTTCAGATCATTGGAAATATTTCATAGCTTTATAAGTTTCTCTGGCCCAGCACAGTGGCTCACGCCTATAATCCCAGCAATTTGGGAGGCCAAGGAGGGTGGATCACCTGAGGTCCGGAGTTTGAGACCGGCCTGGCCAACATGGTGAAACCTGATCTCTACTAAAGTTTGAGACCGGCCTGGCCAACATGGTGAAACCTGATCTCTACTAAAAAAAATACAAAAAACCTAGCCAGGCATGGTGGTGTGTGCCTGTAATCCCAGCTACTCGGGAGGCTGAGACAGGAGAATCGCTTGAACCTGGGAGGTGGAGGTTGCAGTGAGCCAAGATCATGCCACTGCACTCTAGCCTGGGCAACGGAGTGAGACTCTGTCTCAAAAAAAAAAAAAAAAAAAAAACAAAAAATAAAAAACACTTTTCTCCAAGAAAGCCACATAATTCAAACTTCAGACTTTTTATTTCTAAAAGGCTCAATAAGAGAAAGCCATTACCTAGACCATGTTTAGATGAATGAAGATGGGGTCTCCCCATTATTTAAGTGATATGTGGAACACTTACATTTCACCATGGAAATTAAATAGCAAGTTACCTAAGCACCAGACATTGTGACCAAAGCATATGCCACACAAAGACATACTTAAAAGAATTCTCTAAACCTGCAGCAAAACCCACAGACTTACCATTTTACCACATCAAACGATGAAGCATCAACCAAAACCACTACCTGCTTAAAGTGAGGTGAGAACAGAGGAGAGCTCTTCCCCAGGTTTCCCATGCTCCACTGCCTGAGGCATCTATCAGGCTTGATTGTATGAGAGGGCTCTGCAGGTACTTCAATGAAAATGGGCTCATAACTCAATTAAAACCAGCCAGTTCACTGATTTGATCACTCAATAAATATCTGTTAATGCCTATTAATGCCAGCAACTTCTGGTAGAGAGGAGAAAGACACTAACAGAAATATATTTTAGATGATGAAGCCTCACGTTGTGTTCTCTCCTAGGCCAAAAATCATATGAAAAACAAACAAACTCAACTATATTATATTGTACTACAATTGGCTGAAAGTTTCTTAATTCATTTTTTTATTCGAGGAATAATTTACATACAATGAAGTATACAAATATTAAATGCATAGCTCTGAAATTTTACATATGTAAAATTTATTCTTGAGCTCCACCCAGCTCAAGAATAGAACACAAAATCAGATCTCTAAAGAGGATGGGAAAAAAAGAGACTGGTCATTAACCATGTCTCTGAAAACAGACAGGTACCTGTATAGTCACTGCCACAACCAATCATTCTGGTTAGCAGAAACTTTCATATATACACAGTACTGTGATTTATCATCATGAAACAAAATTTACTGAGTCCTTAACTCTATACAAGACCACGTTACCAAATTCAAGAAAAGAAAAAAAAGAGGCCAGGCATGGTGACTCATGCCTATAATCCCAGCACCGTGGGAGGCCAAGGCAAGAGGATCACTTGAGCCTAGGAGGTCAAGGCTGCAGTGAGCTCTGATTGCACCACTTCCAGCTTGGGCAACAGAGTGAGACTTTGTCTCTTTAAACAAAAAAAAAAAAAAAAGCAAGCAATGTGAAGACTGATTTTGAATTAATTTCTCCTCCAATTTTCAAAACAAAAAGATAAAATAACAAAAATCTAAAAATAAAACAATCTAATATTGCCCTCAATATAAGAGGAAGCAGCCACACACAGTTGGAAACAGAGTAAAAGAAGGGAACTGAGGAAATGTAACTCTTAAAGTTCAAAAGAAATAAGGTAAATCCCCTTATTCATTTCCCAGCCTTACCATAAGTTTCTTCTCCCACAAGAGATCTGGGGGTGCCATTGTCTAAGAAAGAGAGAAGTCTGCTTTATTTTATTTCATGAATATGTAGTTGTACCAGACTGACTGGGCCAACTTATTTCGGGCTGGCCCCTAGAAAAGCACACGTATAGAATAGCAGACATACTTAATTAGTGCCACCCTAGTCTAGTGCAGTACTCTAAAATCTCAGGAATGTTTCTATAGATGGGTTTTCTGGTAACCCCATTAGCAAGCTGTCAATTTTAGACCCAAATGAGCAAACACCTAACTTTATCATGTCACAAGAAAGGAGATGCTTGCAAATTCCAGCAGGGCCCTCTTACACGTGTGTTTTTTTTTTCTTTAATCTTTTTTTTTCTTATTTTTAAATTATTTTATTCTACTCTATTCTTCTCCACAGGGCAAGTTCTATCTTAAACAAGTCTTATAGCAAGCAACCAAGGCAAAGTAATAGAATCAGCACAAAATCATCTTGAAATGTTACACTTTCAAGCTGACAACTTGAAGAAACATTAATCCCATATTTTTAAAAACCTTCTCAGAAATTTTCAGTAGTAAAAATAAACAAACAGCCCTGCTCTAAACTTTAACACCTTTCCCTAAAACCCAAACAGAACAGTGGTACAGCTGTCAATAAAGTCCAGCAGGAAAAATGAACAAGTAAAGAAGCAGGGCCGGGTGTGGTGGCTCATGCCTGTAATCCCAGCACTTTGGGAAGCCGCGATGGGCGGATCACCTGAGGTCAGGAGTTCAAAACCAGCCTGACCAACATGGTAAAACCCCATCTCTACTAAAAATACAAAATTAGCTGGGTGTGGTGGCACATGCCTGTAATCCCAGCTACTCGGGAGGCTGAGGCAGAAGAATCGCTTGAACCCAGGAGGCAGAGGTTGCAGTGAGCCAAGATCGTGCCGCTGCACTCCAGCCTGGGCGACAAGAGCGAAACTCGTCTCCAAAAAAAAAAAAAGAAGCAACTGTTGCTGCTGCCTATTAACTTTAGATGAATATGTGGTTACTGCTCATCAGCCTAACCACTCTAATGTGGAATACACTGGGCTATACCATACTCTACATTTACAGTTCCTTCACTATCCTACAGAGACACTATGCCTATCTTCTAAATCTACTCATGATGACTTCACTAAACTTAAAAGGATGCTATACAACAAGCAAATAAGATATTTCATTGTAACCTTTCCCCTCAGCTGCTTAATAATTCCCTTTAAGAATCTATTTCAACAATGTACATGTGAATATAAATATTTTATTTATTTAATTTTTGAGATAAGGTCTGTGTCGTCCAGGCTGGGGTGTAGTGGGTATTCAACAGGCGCAATCATGGTGCACTACAGCCTCAAACTTCTTAGCTCGAGGGATCCCTCTGCCTCAGCCTCCCAAGTAGCTGAAACTACAGAATATATATACTTTAAATAAAATGTGCTTATGTCCATTTTTAAAGGAAAAAAATACAAATTAACATTACAGAAATACATATTCACATGTGAGAATTCATGAGTTTTCTCCTAAGATTTATCTAGGCTCACTTCAAGTCATATAACAGTCTAATTTTTACCCAAAAAAGGACAGTCATAGGCCTTTCCAATTCCATACCAGTTCCATACCTTAGTACTTTTTTAAAAGTTTACAGAAATAAAACCACATACTACATTTAACATTAGCTATTACAGTGACATATATCTTATAAAATGGAGAGATTGCACGGATAAAAAATAAACAAGCTCAAAAGTTTTGCTTTGAAGAATTTAATGTTCAATGTTGTGGGAGTTTTATAATTCAGGCATTCATTTATTCACTCACTGTACATATATTTTTATGAACACCATGCCAGACAAATGTCACTGGAGACAGAATGCCTCCAGCCTCCATCCAAATGTTAGTGAAGTGAATCCTCTCTGTGCTTGCATCTCTCACTTAGGACTTACTATATAACATGAAAGTACTGCTCTAGAACAGACATCAAGAAACCTGTGCTATGACAGCCAGATAGTAAATACTTCAGCCTTTGTGGGCTGAGACATATGGAGTCTGTCGCTATTACTCAACTCTGCCTTTATTATGCAAAAACAGCCACAGACAATTCTTTGTTACATGGGCTAAACTGTGCTCCAACAAAACTTTATGGATAACTAAAATTTGAATTTCATGAAATTTTCACATGTCACAAAATATTATTCTTCTGATTTTTTCTAACCAATTAAAAATGTACAAACCATTCTTAGTTCATAGCCCATACAAAAATAGGTGGCAGGACTGCACTGGACTTGGCTAAGAAGGCCATCATTTGCCTACCCCCAAATCGAGAGACATGGGTCTCTGCATCTACACTTCATGTAAGAATGAGGTCAGGGCAATGTCCCATGAAACAGAACACATCCAGGAATTTGCACTGGTGCTAATACATAACAAGCAATTAACCAATATTAGTCATCTTTAACTGAACTAAAAGATTACTAAACCCCTGACTCGTCGTCCTTCAAAAACTTCATGGTTTAAAGGTAGAAACAGACAAGTAAAGAAACAGATAATCCTATGTGATAGGGACTGTGATAAATACCTACAGGGTGGCGTGAGTGGGAGACCTAATCCAAGCCAGAGAGCGGGGCAGAAAGGGGAGAGAGAAAGAGAAACTGGGAAAGGAGTCCTAAAGGGTTAACACCTGGGAGAAGTGTTCCAAACCAAAGAACAGCCCTGTGAGCACGTGAAGCAACAAAAAGGTCCAGATTCTAAAGTACCCTGTACACCATGCCAAGGAGTTTGGAGTTTATCCTAAAACCTTGAGGAACCACTGCAGAATGTTTAGCTGTAAAACTGTATGACTAGATTTGCATTTTAGAATCATCACTCAGTCCAAAGGATGGCTGCCCAAATATAAAGGGCAAAACTGGAGGCAGAAAGCCCACCAGTTTATTAGGAGGCTGTGGCAACAATCCAGGTGAAATGCAATGGGAACTTACAGTAAGGCAGAGACAAAGAGGATGGAGAGAAAGATAAGCATCCAAGACACATAGTGTCTGGATATAGAAGGTAAGAGTAGAGTCTTGGACAGATTATAGTAAGGATTGGTGGGAAAGAAAGGGGTGAAGTTACAGCTACCCAGAACCGACCCACCTCACAGCAATGGATCCTATCTGTTCACCAGAGTAGTCTTTATTCAGGAAGCCTGTCGAGCATGGTTCTTTCAGGAGAGAGGTGGGCAACATCGGCTGAGAGCCTCAGTGTTAGCAGTGTAGTTCATTGAGATAGGTAATACCAAAAGAGCTTTGAGTTGGGTGAGATAACAAGGAGTGAATTTAGTTTTGAATATGTTCTCTGGACATACCAAATTGACCATAACCAACAAGTTTTTAGATCTGGAAAAAGAGCTGACTAGAAATACAACTTTAGAATTTAAAAATTTACAAATGAGATTGCAAATAAAGCCTTGAGACAAACATGAGTTCATCCATGAAGCATGAACAGCATGAAAAGAGAGGAATCCAGGAACATAAATAAAAAGGAGTATGCAGGAGAAAAAAACAAGGAAAACCAAAGGAGTCTGGTATCTCTGAACCAGGGTATACATGAAATTTTAAAAATGGCTTAGAATAAAGTAGACATTCTTTTGAAAGACTCATTTGAGAGGCTGCAAGCTGCAAGAACGAATGCAATCAACTAGGTAGTCAAAGACCTATCTCCCCCACGACTTTTGGCAAATCACAACCTTAGGCATCTTTGCCTTCCTTGCGTTGTGAGAAATCTCATCAGTGATAAATTGGAGGCCTTATAAGCTGTAAAATATTATACAGACATCCTTGATTTATTATTGTAATGTCATTATGAGTGTGTAAATTCCTAACAGAGTATAATCTTCTGAAGACAGGACCCTCAATCTTCTACATCTATCAGGTACAGTGGTATGGATTTCAAGAGTATTTTTAAAAATGTTTGCAGAATATCCGGCAATAACATGAGAATGTATGCACAGGAGGAAGGAGTGCACAGTAAAAGGCAAACCCAATTTTCTAAGATTACTTAGAATTGAAATAGGCAAAACTTGATTCCTCCCACAAATGTGACCAATGACAAATGGAAGAGGTGAGGGGGGGATGCCTTATAGCTCCAACTTCTCCCCTAATGTGTAAATTCTTTTTTGAATGCCCTTAGAATGGAGAAGGAATTTGGAGAAAAAGCAGTGAACTGTATTACAGGAAAACAGCCAACAGCAACTTTATAAAACCGTGTTCAACAACTGCTGGCCATTAAGGAAGAGCTCCTTAACTTCTCAAGTTGAAACCTGCAAAATGTAAATCAGGCCTTTGTAAGACAAACTAAAATAGTGTCCCCTCAGGGTGCACAAATACCACAGTGAAGTCACCACAGTGAGCTATTCCCTGACATAGTCAGAACCCACCTTGCAAAGGTTTTCCTGAGGGGAAAAATTGCCATTCGTTCCATGTTAAATACATACACACTCAGCAGAGGACCAAAGAGAATAAAAGGCAATAGCCTTATATATCAATTATTCTAACTTACACACACAAAAAAGATATTCAGATACAGATTTAAAAGCTTCATTTAATCACTATTGGTTCCTACAGTTTATGAGGAGCTTGGAAACTAATCTGGTTTCAGTGTTAATTTTAGGAGTTCCATAAACTTTGATTGGCTTGGTTTTATAAGCACTCTTTTCCTTAATCTAACTGCTTTTAGAAAGAGGAAAAGCTACCTTCCTCAAGATTAGGATCCTGTCTGCCAAGTTTCCATCCACAATGATTATCAAGTTAATTAATGGGGCTGTTTAATAAAAGGCAAATCCTTAGCTACAATCTTAGTATCAACTACTACCCCACCGGTACTGATAAAAACTTACTATAACTTATAAGACATAAAACCCAAACTTTTTAACAGCAATTGAATAATCCACCCAGAAGTTGAAGGCGAAACAAAAAAGACTTCTTTTTAGAAAACGGTGGCTGGTTGAGATTTCTCCCCACAACAAGCAGAAAGTGCAATTCTGGTTCCCATAGCAACTTTAACTCTTTTTAACCAAGGATGCACTGCACCCTGCACCCTGGATGACTGTGTATGGTGCTTAAGAGATGGCTGTTTTCAGAATCAACACTGATTTTCCTGGCTTTTGTACAGGAAGTGATGATACGGGCACAATAATCAGATTTGTATTTGCCATCTGTTAAAATACACCTCAGCCTCCCAAAAAGTACCAGTTAAAATGATCCTATAATTTTATATATACATGTGTATGCATGAAAAATTTCTAGAGGGTCATATTAATGTAAGAAATTGTGAAGGGTGGTCTCTAGGGCATGGAGCTTAGCAGCTAGTGACAAAGAAACTCACTTGTCATTACACTCATTGTTTGAATTTACAATGTCATGTTTCATTTTTATAATTTAAAAAAGTCAGTGCCAAAACACTTACATAACTACTTACATTTCTTATGTATGATTTGACTGCTTATTTTAAAGTTTACTGTATTTAAAGTTCAACATCAAAAGAAAGGCTAGGAAAGTGGTGGCTAGACCTAGTTCTTTCACACTACTCATTTCTAGTTTCACATGCCCTGTAAGAGCGAAGCACAATATGCATCACTTGTTTAAGGGTATGTGAAATTTGAACTGGAAGGGAGATTTAATAGATTCACAAAATAGTCATGGTACTTTAATTCATGGGAAATAATTAGTTAGCTACAGCCCGTGGAGTAACTGGAGTTGGGGAGTGAATATGCTGAACATCAAAACACACAGTGACACATAACACCTTGCCTACTTGTCATAAATTGTTGATCGAAACATACATGTATACATATAACCTTGTCATTAAAGGCGGGGGGAGAAAGAGAAACCTCAACCTCACTACACACAAACCTTTCCCCCTTCCCACCTCCTCCACTATGCATGATTTCTTCCAGGATGTCATTTCTGATCCAAGAACAAGTCAAGTATGCTAGTCAACTTAGTTTAAAGTAAAAGTTTAAAGTACATATTTTTACAGTTAATCACAATGCTTATAAGAAAATATCTTAACTTTTAACTTACAAGTTTTAAACTCATAGTTTTATGAATTTCATTTAGCAAGAATATTACCAAAAGTTGAGGAAAATTTCAGCAAAACCAAGTCCAAGCATAAAACATTTTATAGTAAAAAGTGACGTTAGAGGTAAACTCTAAGATCTCTTTTGACCTTTTAATCAGCCATGACCCAAAGTTAACATATCTGCCTCCCAGTGGGAGCAATCTAACTTAACTGATACCGGGTTACTCTACCACATTATCTTTGCAACAGGGTAGTAATCACCGAGTAATCTATCTACCTCTGAAATCACCTTAAATAACCTTTAGCTACACAGTGCCTACAAGAGAAAATTCTGAGAGCCAAGATTGACAACCCCACCTTTATGTAAATAAGAGACTGTTGTTCAGTAATTGTCAACTGAATTTCAGGCATCTGAGATTTGAGACATCAGGCAACGCCTTTTCTCTGAAAATTTTAAAATCTGAAAATGAAAAAAATAAGACTTCAAGAGTATTCAAACTTGAACACAGAAACTTTAACAAGTCAAAAGTTAAACAGAAATACTTAGATACGAATTTCAAAAATAATTTTGGCTAACTTAAAAAACGTAACAGGAGAAAATAAAGAGCAATCTCACAGATCTTAGGAAACCCTCGGTCACTAGCTATGTCTTTAGAAAGGCACCTTTAAAAAACCGAACTCAGTGCACTTTACTTCTTCAATCCCTGAAAAACAGATACCTCATAGTATCATTTTATGAAATTATTTTCAAAATGTTTCATTTGTTTAATGACTCAACTGCAAATAAGATGCTAAATAATTCTGCTTTTCTAACACTTATTCCACACACAATAATTTAATCCCACTTTTCAAAGTACTTTTTGTAAGTCCAATTCTTTCTCTGGAATCCTGATACTTACATAAAGTTTAGTGTACCGGAGAGCAGCGAAATCATGATCAAAAGAACCATTTGCCTACAACACGTTCCTTTCCAACACCCCTAAGTGATATTAGCCTCACAGAATTACCCTCCCTTGACAGAAGAATGGCTTGGGGCAGTCTGTTCTCTCTGGAAGTTCATTAATTGTACCAGCTACTGGTAATAATCAAGCCTTCCAAGGCAATGGGCAGTGAAGTGCTAAGTAAAACGTCAGTTTCTCACACATCGATTCCTCTGTTAAACACAATAATGAAACTTTCTGCCTATTTACATATCTCAATGATGAAGAAAACCTTAGCTAGATCGAACATTATTTTTGGTGCTTCCAGATACACATGGCCATCCTCAACCCACTGCCCTGCCATGAGGTTTTCTACACATCCCTTTCCTGATTTCTGAAAGATCACTTACACGTGTTTCTACACTTGCTTTGAATGAAAGCAAAAGGGAAGACAGTAAAGGAGAGGCTTTTTACCCAGGGACAAGGCTATGCCCAGCAATTACAGTGAGTGCACTTCCTTTTGTTTATTCTGCACCAGGATTAGCAGTCAAATCGCTTTGTGGCTCTTAATTAAGGCTGAGCAGCTATAAAGAACAATAACTTCAAAAGTGAATTTATGTTTTAATTACACATAGGCAATATAGGCAGCGAAGGCATTTGCTCCCCTCAAATTCCCCCTTAACTCAACAGAGCAATCACCCTCAGCCCTGGAGGGACATCTAAACATTTTAAAGGCTAAAGTGTTTAAGGCGGACCTTCTTGTTTCCGATCCAAGAATGCGCTGTGATGACCTTGCTAGCAAAGAGAAAAGTGGGGATGGGAGTTTCTGATTAACGCTTCAGAAAAAAAAGTGGGGAATCACAATCCTAACAGCCGAAATGCAGAATAATCAGAGAGCCAGAATCCCGTTAAGTCAGAAAGAACAGGAAAGCAGAGAGACTCGTGCGGAACATCCTGGCCCTCACGGGATGTTAAAAGCGAGATCTATTTAAGAAGTTGGAGAAAGGAGTTTCTGTGTGGCCCACGCCAGGGAACAGAGAGGAAACACGCGGCTGTCTGGGCCCGTGAGGCCGGCCACTGGGACGGAGCCGGTCCGCGAGCTGGGCTGCTGGCGAGCAGCAGCAGGGGACGGGGCTGTCACCGCTTACCCAGGTGCAGCGTGAGGTTGATGGAGCTGGGGTACTGCACCCCGGCCAGCATGGTCTGGCTTTGCCACCAGGTGGTGTCGGCCTGGTTGTTGTAGTCGGTCAGGAAGGCTGCCCCGTGCTGCAGGTGGGGCTGCCCGGCGTCGCACAGGTGACAGGACTTGGTGACCCCGGTCACCCCGGTCTGCACACAGTATTCCTCGGGCGGAGTCCCACACGTGTTGGTGGCCACCACAGTCACGTTGAAGGCGGCGTTGACGAATTCGGGCATGCAGCGCTGCGGCCGCCCGCCCTCGTCCGTGCACTCGTCCATGGCTGCCCGGGCACAGCCCGCCGCGGCGGCCGCCAGCACGGCCAGCACTGGCCAGAGCCGCCCCCGGGGACGCAGGGCCGGCGCGGCCCGATGGCTCCCCCTCATCCCGCCGCCCGCACGCTGGGTCACGGCGAAGGCAAGGGCACCGGCGCGTTCCTCTCGCCTAGCGGCGTCCCCCGGAGGCCGCTCCGCTGCTTGAGCCTGGGGGCCCAGGGGCCTGACTCCGGCGCGGGCGGTGGCGGCGGCTCGCGCCGGAGAGACTGACGGGTGGGCGCCCCTAGCGAGGACCGCGCTGCTCGCCGACCACTGCCCCCGCGCGCCGCCTCCGCGCTTCCCTCACCTACCCTGGGAGCAGCCTGCACTCCGCGCCGACCCCCGACTTCCGAGCGCGTGCCCGAGTGCGCGCCCCCGGGGAGGAAGGAACAGGGGGTGGGGTCGGCAGGGTGGGGTGGGGTCAGGCCGAGGAGAAAGCCCAGCTCTGTCTCCTCTCAGCAACTCCCGCGGCCCCTGGGGCAACTCCCCGGCCCTCCGCGCCCCATGGACTGCGCGTCCTCCCCGGCGACTCCAGGAGGCGGCGGGGGCGGGAGCAGCGAGGTCTTGTGCTCGGGCCCGCGGCGCGCGACCCGGGGGGAGGGGCGCGCGGGGTGGGCGGGGAGCCGGGGAGGGGGTTGGGGGAGGGGAAAGGAGGGGAGAAGAGAGGAGGGGAGGGGAGGGGAGGGGAGGGGAGGGGAGGGGAGGGCGGCTGGGTGGTGCATGCCGGGAGGGAAGGGCGGCCTCGCAGACCCGCTCCCCGCGCGGCAGTCTCTGGGGTCCTCGGGCTCCGCGGCCTGGGAGACTCTGGGTTGCGGGAGGAGTCGGGGGAGTGCGCCTTAGAGGGGCGATGCCGGGTCAGGAGGTCGCTCGGGGTCGTCCCTGGGGCCTCGCGCCAATTTGGGCTGCGGCAAGAGGGTCCCCGCCCAGCCAGGTGTGGGTCCCAACTGGGAGCGCCCGCTGCTGCCCGGGGCCCCGCTCCAGCCCCTCCCGAACAGAGGTCCTGGGGCGTTCATGGGGCCGACACGGTCCCTGGAGAATCAGAAGGGCCTGGTCGCAGCAGCCAGATGAGTTTCGTGAAGCGATTTCCTGCCGCTGATTTAAAGTGTAACCAGTCGTTTTACCGGGGCAAGGAAGGAAGTGAAAAGGCTGGGAATGGAATGAATTTTTCCCTTGGGTACGCACGACCCACTGCGAAATTCTTCCACTGTGTTGTTTGTGTTCCTCGGCTTGCCTTTAAAAGACTCGAAATTATGTGGATTCTGACATCCTCCTTTTCGGGCCTGCTGAGTCACGGAATATTCTCAGTGCCAGAATGACTCAGTTCACAGAACCTTAGCCAGAAGATCATGAGTTTTAGTCCCGGAGCAGAACCTGGGCGCTTACCCAGTGCTGATACGGCAAGCAGAGACCAGGGCAGGGAGGCAGGAGCTTGAAACCCTTGGCGTTGCCAAGCACAGAGGATACGAATGACACGGATTTATTTTGTTCTAGCTTTTCAGAAACTTGATGATAAGGTGCGGATAATAAGTACATGGCAAAAACAGAACAAAAAAACAGATGCATAGTTTCGGACCCAGTTGTCCCATTAAGATAGGCATAATGGGAATCTGAAACAAGGAAATAAGTATATGTTAGGTGACTGGATAGTTAGGGTTAGTTAGACGCAGACTGCTAATTAGGAAAACCTTAAGGATAATGTTCTGGTAGGATGAAGAAGGGAGGGGAATCTAGGGACTTGTTACACGGCTGAGCTTACTTAGCAAGTTATGTTCATCACTGTTCTGTTTATTTGATGAGATGGGTGGAGATTATGCATGGCTAAAGTTGCCTCATTCTTGGCACCTTCTCTTTGGGATAATTAAGTTGTAGGGACTAATAATTTTTTAACCCTTTCATACATGAGTTGAAGCAAAATAAATACGTTCATTTACACCTAGAGGGGATTATATGCTCTCTCAGTCCTTCATTGTACTTGAGAACAAACGTGGGCATATAGGACAAAAATAAGGATGTTAGTTGTAAATAAAGCTACAGGTTTGTAATAAACGTGTTTCTTTATATTTTAATAAACATATTAGTGAATTTGCATTATTATACATTTTTAGTACTTTGTTATATAGTGGACAAAGCGTGGGTCTCTGTTTCCAACAATCAAAGACAAGGAGACCCCCAAAGGCTGTGAAATCAACATAAATGGGTTTGTCATTGCTGCCTTTTGAGTCCTAATGTCCAAGATTAACATCAAGATATTATGCGAATTTTCCGTAACTTAATTACCAGAGCCTATCTGATATTTGTAAAGCACATAAAGAGACCTTGAATTAATCTCTCAATTCTCTTGCTTATGGAAATGTGTCACAGTGACAAACATCTATTTTGAAAAGAGGTAAAGTGTAACCAGCCAGTGGGCTTGATGATAAAAATTTTGCTCCGTTATTTAGGTCTTGATTCAAACAAATCAATGGTTAAAACAAAATTTTTAAGACAATTTGAGAAATTTGAACACTAACTAGATGTTTGATGTTATCGACAAATTATTTTAGCCACCTAGAGATGCCACAGTCTACTAAATAGACTTAGTATTTAAAGAAAAAAAGTGAAAGTGTGTAAGATTTTCTTTTACTGCGGGTTACCCTGTTTTTCAAAAAACTCCAGAGTCTTTTGAATGCATGTTCTTAAGTGCTTAGAAATTTCATTATCAGCCGGGCGTGGTGGCTTACGCCTGTAATTCCAGCACTTTGGGACAGGGGATTGCTTGAGGCCAGGAGTTCGAGACCAGCCTAGCCAATATGGGGAAACCCTGACTCCACTAAAATTACAAAAATTAGCCGGGCAGACTGGGGTCGTTGGCTCACGCCTGTAATCCCAGCACTTTGGAAGGCCGAGGGGAGTGGATTACTTGAAATAAAGAGTTCCAGACCAGCCTAGCCAACGTGGTGAAACCCCAACTCTACTAAAAAAAATACAAAAATTAGGTAGGTGTGGTGGCGCGTGCCTGTAATCCCAGCTACTTGGGCAGCTGAGACAGGAGAATCCCTTGAACCGGGGAGGCGGAGATTGCAGTGAGCCAACATCGCGCCACTGCACTCCAGCCTGGGCGACAGAGCAAGACTCTGTCTCGAAGAAAAAAAAAAAAATCATCCCGGCGTTGTATCGCATGCCTGTAATCCCAGCTACTCGGGAGGCTGAGGCGGGAGAATTGCCTGAACCCACGAGGCGGAGGTTGCAATGAGCGAGATTGCGCCACTGTACTCCAGCCTGGGCGACAGAGTGAGACTCTGTCTCAAAAAAAAAAAAAAAAAAAAAAAAAAGGAATTCTATTATCTGAAAGAGAGAGAGAGAGAAAGAAAAAGGAGGGATGGAGGAGGGAGTGGGAGGGGAGCTTCATTATCTACCAGACATGGTACTTAGAAGAAAAATGTGAAGGGATGGGGAAAATTTTATTCAGGTCCCTCAAAAGATGATCTTAGTGCCCAATCATCAGTGTCTCTATGCAGCAACAAACGCAGGATGAGGAAATGTTATTGTTTATTGTACAGGCAAGAGAGCTCCAATTAAAGAAAAAAATGTGAAACTCCAGAGAAAAGAGATTTCTCCCTTCATAATCTATATAAATAATTTCAAGGAAGGATGCTGATTGGCTTGGCTTTGGTCACCTGGCATACCCCCAAAGCTAGGTAAATAGAATACCATGTGTGTGGTGTTTGGCAGCCCACCAGAAAACCATGGAATGTGGGAAAAGCAATCAAAAGGAAAGCTTGCTGTTGCCAGAAGAGGGCAGGTTACAAGGCAGAAAAAACAGCAGATGTCTACTACAGCAGGATTTAGAATGTGTGATATAATTAGAAAAATAATTTAAAAGTTTGCATTGACCTTTCCATTGCAACTTTGTCATTTTTTATATTTTTATAATTACCAATGCGTTTATTTTTCCAGTCCTTATTCTTTCTGACCTCATTTCCTTGTATTCTTCCCAAGCCTAAGCATCACTATACTATATGCTTTATCTTTTTATATTTAGAAATGCAACCTAAACATAATAATTATTAATAATGATTGACAATGTTAGCCTATATTTACATTCTATGTTACACTTTTCAAAATTACACTGAAGCAAAGAATGTTATCACCTATGCAAAGCTGAAGAAATTAAGGCTCAAAGAGATTAAGTAACCTCTGTAGACAAGTAGGAGGAAAGTCAGGCCAGGACCCTGCTCTTTCTGGCTCCCTGACCAAAGCTGTTTCCTTTTCTGTTATGTCAACGTCATGATAGGAAAGAGGATAAAGGAAGAGCATTTCCCTTAGGTTTCCAGGGTTTTTAGGTTATCAAATAAGAATTTAAAATTAGGTAAAAAATTAATGTGATACTGCAAGAGAATGACAATATCCCTCTTCAAAGTTACAATGACTACACATGATGCTTTGTGTTAGGTTTATAGATCCTGCCTAGGTCCTTGGTACAAATCCAAGCAAAACAAGATAAGGTATCTTTCGTGGAGAGCTCAGGTAAAGACAAGATTCCTCTTGTATGAGGTAAAACCCTTCCTTCCCACCCAGCCCCATGCACCCAATTCTTTTTTTTTTTTAACAGAATTGCCCAAACTCCTTTGTTTTGGAAAAATATTTACTTTTCTAATAATAATCACACATATTTATGGAGTACATAATGATGTTTTGATACATACAGTGTATATTCATCAAATGAGGGTGATTTGCATGTACGTCACCTCAAACATTTATCTTTTTTTTTTTTCAAGTCACCCACCCTGGAGTGCAGTGGAGCAAACACGGCTCACTGCAGCCTCCAACTCCAGGGCTCAAGCAATCCTCCCACTTCAGCCTCCCGAGTAGCTGGGACTGTAGGCATGGGCCACCACGCCTAATTTTTTTTTTTATTTTAGTAAGGGTGTGGTCTCACCTTGTTGCCCAGGCTGGTCTTGAACTTCTGGGCTCAAGCGATCCTCCAGCCTTGGCCTCCCGAAGGGCTGGGATTACGGGTGTGAGCCATAGTGCCCAGTCATCATTTCTTTGTGTTAAGAACATTCAATATCCTTTCCTCTAGCTATTTAAAAATATATAATAAATTATTTTTAACTATAGTCAGCCTATAGTGCTATATGGAACACTAGAATTTATTTCTCCTAACTAGCTGTAACTTTATATATTTTAACCAATCTGCATCTATCCCCCACCCCAACTACCTTTCCCAGCCTCTAGTAACCACTATTCTGCTCTCTACTTCTACAAGATTAACTTTTTTAGCTTCCACATATGAGTGAGAACTTGTGGTATCTGTCTTTCTGTTCCTGGTTTATTTCACTTAACATAATGTCCTCCAGGCTCATCCATGTTGCTATGAATGACAGAATTTCATTCTTTTTAATGATTGAATAGTATTCCATTGTGTGTGACTGTGTGTGTATACCACATTTTCTTTATTCATTCATCTGTTGATGGACAGGTAGGTAGATTCCATATCCTAGCTGTTGTGAGTAATGTTGCAGTAAACTTAGGGAACAGATGTATCTTTGGTGTACTGATTTCCTTTCTTTGAATATATATCCAGCAGTGGGATTGCCAGATCATATGATAGTTCTATTTGTAGTTCTTTGAAGAACCTCAGTACTGTTCTCCATAATGACTGTACTTGTTTACACTCCCAGCAGCCGTGTATAAGGGTCCCCCGGTTTTTACCCATGCATCCAATGCAAACTATCTTTATATCATGATACTAGTTTTAAAAGAGAGACAAAAGGACACATCCATAATTCATAATATTTAAACCAGAATTTTATTTATAACAATATACAAGTACAATAAAAAAGGAAGTATTTCCAAAAATGAGTAGCAAAGACCAACCTCACCCCTACCCAAAATTTTCCCATGAAGGAAAGCGAGAACTTCAAATCTCAAAAATCTTATTCCTCCACTAACCAAATGCGAACTGTATCCCACTATAAAGAATAGAGATAAATAATCTTTTATATGTAGATAACATGGTTTTGTCATGGGAACTCAGAATTTCCTTAATAAGTTGTTGACCCTGACAGGATCAACTGATTACTCTTAGAAAGAAAGGGTAATTTTTTTTTCTTTTTTTGAGATGGAGTCTCACTGTGTTGCCCAGGCTGGAGTGCAGTGACGCGATCTTGGCTCACTGCAATCTCTGCTGCCCAGGTTCAAGCAATTCTGCTGCCTCAGCCTCCTGGGTAGCTGGGCACCTGCCACCACGCCCAGCAAATTTTTGTAGCTTTTAGTAGAGTCGGGGTTTCACCATCTTGGCCAGGCTGATCTTGAACACCTGACCTTGTGATCCACCCCCTTCAGCTTCCCAAAGTGCTGGGACTACAGGTGTGAGCCACCGCGCCCGACCGGGTAATTCTTTTAAAACCAAAACTATTATTATTGGTAGTTTCCCCCAGAATTTAATTGCCTTATATTAAATAGTTTATTACCTCATTTCATTACATTGGTATATGTTGCAACAGATTTTTTTGGAGGGTGTGCCTGGAAGTTATATTGTTCAAAATTAGAAGTTCACAGCTCTTTGAGTAAGATTCTTTTTTGGGCTGTGGTGGAATATTATAACACCAGCTTTAAAAAAAATTTCCAGCTGAAATTATTATGGTCCTGGCACAGAACTTAACGGCCTCCATCTCTAGTTTATATCTGTATTTGAGCAAATGTTAATTACTTTTTCTTCCCACCCAAATTGTGTTTATTTTAACAACCAAATTAAAGCAAGATTTTAAAACATTTCCCCCATAATTATATGCACTAAAATGGCTTTCTCATTTATCAGAACTCTCTCTCCTAGTTTATATCATTCTTTTGTTGTAATAGACATCTTTTATTGAAATTCAGCGTAGATATAGAAAAATACACAAAATCCAAGGGTATAGTTTGAAAGTTGGATGAGGGAATCACAAAGCGCATGCACCTGTGATCACTACCCAGGTCTGGAAATGAAATATTACCCTAACCCCAAAGCCCTGTCCATTGTACGTTGTGTGGGAATGGCTTCTTTTGGTCAGTATTTGGTTTTGACATGTCAATTGATGTATGTGCAAAAATTCCTTATTTTTCTTTGTTGTATGCTATAATATTGTATAAATACACTACAATTTATTTATTCATTTTACTGTTGTTGGACATTTCAGTAGTTTCCAGTTTGAAACTATTCTGAAGAATGTTACTATGTTATTATCAACATTCTTACTTGTCTTTTGCAGACACATTTTTTACACACACACATTTTTGGTGGGTATATACCTAGGAGTAGAATTGTTGGGTCATAGGGGAAGGCATATATTCAAATTTGGTAGACACTACCAAACCGTTTTCCAAATTAATTGTACCAATATTCGCTCCAATCAGCTGCATACGAGAGTTGCTGTTTCGGCCGGGCGCGGTGGCTCACACCTGTAATCCCAGCACTTTGGGAGGCCAAGACGGGCGGATCAGGAGCAAGGAGATCGAGACCATCTTGGCTGACATGGTGTAACCCCGTCTCTACTAAAAATACAAAAAATTAGCCGGGCGCTGTGGTGGGCGCCTGTAGTCCCAGCTACCCGGAGGCTGAGGCAGGAGAGTGGCGTGAACCCGGGAGGCGGAGCTTGCAGTGAGCCCAGATAGCGCCACTGCAGTCCGACCTGGGCGAAAGAGCGAGACTCCGTCTCAAAAAAACAAAAAAGAGTTGCTGTTTCACCACATCCTCAACCATACTTGGTATTTTGGAGTGTTTTAAATTGTAGCGATTCTAGGGTAATGTTATTTTGATATTGGCACAGAACTTGAGGTACTCTAACTCCAGTTTATATACAGATTTGCACAAAAGATAAATTATGTGTATTATTGGATGTGTACTATATAATTGGTGGGTTTAATTTCTAATTCCTTGATTTCTAATTCAACTGGCCTCCTTTTCATATGTTTATTAACTATTTGGGTATCTTGTGCCACTTTATGTTTTTGCTAATTATTCTATTGAGTTGTCTTTCTGTTTCTTATCGATTTGTAGGGATTCTTTACATATTTTGGATATAGTCCCCTTTTCTGTTGCTATGTGTTGCAAATGTCTTCTTTGTGGTTTTCCTTTTCCCTCTTTAATAGTGTTTCTCCTTTTGAAATTTTTATTATGAAAAAATTCAAACATAAGCAAAAGTATTGATGAGAACGTAAGTTAGTTAAATCTCCATAGAACATATTGTGGAGATTTCTCAAAGAATTAAAGATAGAACTACCATGCAACCCAGAAATCCCACTACTGGGTATCCACCCAAAGGAAAATAAAGTTTTATCAAAAAGACATCTGCACTAGTATGTTTATCACAGCATTAATCATGATAGTAAAGGCATGAAATCAACCTAAGTGTCCATTAACGATGGATTGGATAAAGAAAATATGGTGTGTGTACACTATGGAGTACTACACAACCATAGAAAAAGAACAAAATCTGTCCTCTGCAGCAGCATGGATGCAGCTAGAGGCTATTATCCTAGTGAATTAATGCAGAAACAGAAAATCAAATACCACACATACTCACTTATAAGTGGGAGCTAAACAATGGATGTCATATTCTAACCTATTGAGATGAAATCCTAGATAATGAATTTCAGCCATTTTTTCCTAACACATGCTAAAGGATATAGATTTCTCTCTAAACACCACTTTAGCTGCATCTTATTACCTTTTTTTTTTTTTCTTTTTGACACAGAGTCTCCCTCTGTCCTCCAGAGTGGAGTGCAGTGGCACGATCTCAGCTCACTGCAACATCCACCTCCCAGGTTCAAGCAATTCTCATGCCTCAGCCTCCCAAGTAGCTGGGATTATAGGTGCGTGCCACCATACCTGGCTAATTTTTTGTATTTTTAGTAGAGACAAGGGCTCACGGTGTTGGCCAGGCTGGTCTCAAACTCCTGGCCTCAAAGTGATCTACCCACCTCAGCCTTCCAAGGTGCTGGGATTACAGGCATGAGCCACCGCACCTGGCCACATCTCATGACTTTTGATGTGGCTTATTATTATTATTATCATTTCAGTTCAAAATATTTTCTAATTTTGGTTGCAATTTCTATTTTAGCCCATAGGTTACTTATATGTGTTGCTTAATTTCCAAAACATTAGATTTTCTAGTTATCTTTCTTAGTATACTGTTTGTTATTATTATATATTGTTATTTAAAAGTAAATAACTGGGACCTTGATTTTCTTCCTTGTATGGATCATGGAGTCTGTCCTAGCTGTGCTTTAGAGAGATGAGAAGAAAGACTCAGTGGTTTGAACAAATTGGAAACGGAGGGCTGTCTGACCCACTACTCTGAGGAGCTACTATAGAAGTAGCAATGGTCTTTCAGTGGCAAAAAAGAATAATCAGAATCAATGCCTTGAAATTGAGTAACAACCCCTGGTTCCTGGACTTACCATGATATGGGGACCTAAAAAAGGAAAGACATTCTTATAATAAGCAGGATAGATACTTGGAGTCATATTACTACTAAAAATATGTGACCTTAAGTTATTCTCCAAGCTAGTGAAACAGGAAATAATATTTTTCATTTGATAGCATACTTATCATTTCACACTGCGTTTGATATTTAGGAGACGTATATATAATTTAGTCTTTCTAATGTGAAAATAATACCCATAGCTAATATTCACTCACCACTTACTATATGTTGGGCACTCTTCTATGACTTTTGCCTCTATTATTTTAGTTAGTGCTCGTATTTGTTATTATCCCAATTTTCAGATGAAGAAACTAAAGTGCTGTGATTTCAAGTAGCTTCTCCAAGGTCATTCAGCTGCTGGTGAAGGCTGGATTCAAACTGGGGATGTCTGACATTAGAGTCAATGTTCTTACCCCTTATGTACAACAATAACAAATACTTATTTGGAGTTTGTAGCAATGACATTTTAAGTGCTCAGTGTATGTTAACTTATTTAATCATTGCAATAATCCTATGAGATATATTGTTTTAGTATCATCCCATTTTATAGGTGAGAAAACAGAGGCATAGGAAGATTTCATAACTTAGGATTATACTGCTTATAAGTGGCGGAGCTGAGATTCAGACGCAGGCAGTCTGGCTGCAGTCTCTGTCTTCACCATTACATAATACTGCCTCTCAAATTATATTGACTTATCAAAGACACAGCAAGTGTCAAACATCGGTTCATGTGTATGTTGTCATACTATCAGTCACAAATTAACATTCACCTAGGTTTGATATTTATGTCTGAAAAAACAAAACATTAATCTTTAAATGGATGTTTTGCTAATAAATAATATCTTCATAAAGTGTTTTTGAATTTTTAAAATGTAAAAACATAATTTATAGGCATAATAGAAATAACCTACAAACAATAATGTTGATAAATATCATTAAACAAAAATACATGTATTCTCAGTTTGTATTCTGTGGCAAAAATGAATCACTGTTGTAGATAAGATCAGCTCAGGGAAATAAAAATTCAATTTCCATTAATTTATGCACACAGATTGTTTCTTCCATGGCTGCAATCTGAATTATTAAAGTTAAAACTTAAACTTTAATGTTAAACCACTCAAGGACTTCATAAATATGCTGTAGAGACAAGGCTTATTCAATGTTAGTTCCACAGGAAGGGAAAAAGGGTCCATTTTTATCCAAGTCCAGAGACAGGATGGCCATACTCAAGTAAGCTTACTGGCAGCAAAGCCGAAGAATCCTCTCCCCATACATCACATTTTAAAAACTGTTCAGGAAATTATACAGTCTTTCAATTGTAATGGAAAGTGGCTCACACCTGTAATCCTAGCACTCTGGGAGGCTGAATTGGGTGGATCACATGAGTCCAGGAGTTTGAGACCAGCCTGGGCGACATGGCAAGACCCAGTCTCTACTAAAAATACAAAAAAAAAAAAAAAAAATAGCTGGGCATAGTGGCACATGCCTGTAGTCTCAGCTACTCAGAAGGCTAAGGTGGGAGGATTGCTTGAGCCTGGGAAGCAAAGGTTGCAGTGATCCAAGGTTGTGCCACTGCACTCCAGCCTGGGCAACAGAGTGAGACCCCGTCTCAAAAAATTTCTTTTTTAATTTTTAAAAAATTTGTAAAATGTTAGTGTGCCAGGTATAAGACTTTAAATCCTTTATCCAATCATTTTTTTACTGCGGTAATGATAATTTCCTACTAACCTTTCACCTCTTGTCTTTGGTGTATGTTCACTATATCCATTTGTTATCCAACAGGATATGCTTTTCCAAAGCAAGGATTACTACTGATTCAAACTGAATTTATGGAAAGGTCATTCCAGGAAGTAATTTGACATCAGAGAACTCACTGAATACAAGAATGACATTTTCATTCAAAGAGCTGGATGACTTTTTGGATGTCCAGTTTATACGAGCATCCACAGAATTTTTCAGGCATAAAGCACCCTTGTCTTATTTTTAATAGCATCTGAACATTTGTGCTAATGGAAGCATTGATCACTTATTCTGGAATGAGTTGTGGAAAGGACAATCTGAATAGAAAAGAATTCTGTGACATCATTGCAACTTTAGCGAAGAAAATACTCCAGCCTATAAAGCAGGAATTCAGTATAATCACTACATAAGGCAAGTAAACAAAAAATATTTCATAGGTTTTGAAACTTTAAGTGGAAAAATAAAATGATCACCCTCAAATAATTCTTCTTAGTGTTTCATAAAATAAACAGCCCATGGACATTCAGCAAGATCAAAGCAAATTGCTAAATTTGGGGACATGAAAATCAGCAGAATATTTTAAAAAGTAACTCCGTGACCAGTAACTAATGCCTGTAATCCCAGCAGTTTGGGAGGTCGAGGCAGGCAGATCACTTGAGGCCAGGAGTTGGAGATCAGCCTGGTCAACATGGTGAAACCCCTTCTCTACTAAAAATACAAATATTAGCTGGGCATGGTGGTGCATGCCTGTAATCGCAGCTACTCACTCAGGAGGCTGAGGTAGGAGAACCGCTTGAACTGGGGAGGCAGAGGTTGCAGTGAGCCGAGATTGTGCCACTGCACTCCAACCTGGGTGACAGAGTGAGATTCTGTCTCAAAAAATAAATAAATAGATAAAAGTAACTCCCTGGAAATTGGCACCATGGCAATAACCAACAGCCAGAAGTGCTTCAAGAAAAAAAAAAAAAGAACTTCAAATTATTGATATGGACTGAATGTTTCTGTCCCCTCCAAAATTCATACATCAAAGCCCCAACTCCTAATGTGATGGTGTTTGTGAGAGGGAGATTTTGGGTGACAATTAGGGTTAGATGGGTGTTGCGGGAAGTCAGGGACCCCAAACAGAGGGACCGGCTGAAGCCATGGCAAAAGAACGTGGATTGTGAAGATTTCATGGACATGTATTAGTTCCCCAAATTAATACTTTTATAATTTCTCATGCCTGTCTTTACTGCAATCTCTAAACATAAATTGTAAAGATTTCATGGACACTTATCACTTCCCCAGTCAATGATTTCCTATGCCTGTCGTTACTTTAATCTCTTAATCCTGTCAGCTGAGGAAGATGTATGTCGCCTCAGGACCATGTGATAATTGCGTTAACTGCACAAATTGTACAGCATGTGTGTTTGAGCAATATGAAATCTGGGCACCTTGAAAAAAGAACAGGATAACAGCAATTGTTCAGGGAATAAGAGAGATAACCTTAAACTCTGACCGCGGTGAGCCGGGCGGAACAGAGCCATATTTCTCTTCTTTCAAAAGCAAATGGGAGAAATATCGCTGAATTCTTTTTGTCAGCAAGGAACATCCCTGGGAAAGAGAATATGTGCCTGGGGGTGGGTCTCTGAACTGGCCCCCGTGGGCGTGCCCATCTCTTACGGTTGAGACTGCAGGGGTGAAATAGACCCCAGTCTCCCATAGCGCTCCCAGGCTTATTAGGAAGAGGAAATTCCTGCCTAATAAATTTTGGTCAGACTGGTTGATCTCAAAACCCTGTCTCCTGATAAGATGTTATCAATGAAAATGGTGCCCGAAACTTCATTAGCAATTTTAATTTCGCCTCCATCCTGTGGTCCTGTGATCTCGCCCTGCCTCCATTTGCCTTGTGATATTCTATTACCTTGTAAAGTACTTGATGTCTGTGGCCCACACCTATTCCCACACTCCCTCCCCTTTGAAAATTCCTAATAAAAACTTGCTGGTTTTTGAGGCTTGTGGGGCATCATGGAACCTACCGACATGTGATGTCTCCCCTGGATGCCCAGCTTTAAAATTTCTCTCTTTTGTACTCTGTCACTTTATTTCTCAAGTTGGCTGACGCTTGAGGAAAATAGAAAAGAACTCACGTGAATATCGGGGCAGATTCCCTGATAGATGGGGCCATGAGGGAAGGGCCCTATTTTGATAAGATTAGTGCCCTTATAAAATGAGGCACCAGAGAGCTGGCTCTCTCCACCATGTGAGGACACAGTAAAAAGGAGGCTATCTACAAACCAGGAAGAGAGCCCTCACCAGGAACCCAATTGGCTGGCACCGTTATCTTAGACTTCCAGCCTCCAGAACTGTGGGAAAATATGTTTCTGTGTTTAAGCCACCCAGTCTATGGTACTTGTTGTGGCAGCCCAAACTGACTAATACAATTGTTAAAACCTACCTTCCAGATTTCAGTAGACACAAAATGAACCAGCTACATCTCAGAGATTGTGACCCTTTGTGTGTGCAAAAGATGAGCCTGCTTTTTTTCTAAATCAGTGTAGAAACTAAAAGTAAGTTATATCCTAAAATGCCAAAGTGTGTCAGAATCCAGTAATCACTGCCCTCTAAAATATACCACTAAAAGTAGCTCCTTAGTAACTCAGTAAAGTCCAAGTAATTAATCACAACAACAAAATGCCAAAATCCTGTGTGCCTATAGCTCTAAGGTATATTTCAGCTCTGAAATGCTATAATTTTATGTATTTGATGTTTAATTTTAGTAATTATAAGAATGGATTTTCTTTGCCCAATATGTATGACATTTGAACATTTTCATGGAGGTTAGGTGCACAAACTAAGAATAGTACTTTTCCCTTATTTTGTGTATAGGATGATTTTAAGCAACAGGATAGCTTTACCATTATTCTGAAATACTGGAATATTTCTTATGCTGGAACTTCCTTCTTAAGACACTCATTATAAAGACATCATGCTGGGTATGGTGGCTCATGCCTGTAATCCCAGCACTTTGGGAGGCCGAGGCAGGCAGATCACCTGAGGTCAGGAGATCAAGATCATCCTGGCCAACAAGGTGAAACTCCGTCTCTACTAAAAATACAAAAAATTAGCTGGGCGTGGTGGTGCATGCCTATAATGCCAGCTACTCAGGAGGCTGAGGCAGGAGAATCGCTTGAACCAGGGAGTCAGAGGTTGCAGTGAGCTGAGATCATGCCACAGCACTCCAGCCTGACAAAGTGATACTCCGTCTCACAAAAAAAAAAAAAAGACATCATTTTTTTTTTTTTTTTTTTTTTTTTTTTTTTTTTTTTTTTTTTTTTTTTTTTTTTTACTATAAGAACTTTTTTTTTTTTTAAATTTCATTTAGTATTTCATCTGACCCCCCCCCCCCCAAGCACACTGACCACCCCCCTCAATGTCTCTTGAGCACATGAAAGAATCATTGTTATCAGGCTGTCCCCTTGATTGGTCTTATGCACCATCCTTAGTTATATAGTTACATGCAGCACTGAGGCTACACAAAATGGAGTGTGTTTCCCACTGCCACAGCAGAACTGCCAAGCAAGGAGTCTCTCTTAGCACAGCAGAACAGGGCCATGACCAGTGACATACAAAGAATACATCTGTAGGTATGCCTGACTTCATTCAGATGGTATGTCTCTTATATTCCAGATTACCTGAAGTTAAAGACCAATTTTTTTTTTTTTTTTTTTTTTTTTAAGACGAAGTCTCCCTCTGTCGCCCAGGCTAGAATGCAGTGGCACGATGTTGGCTAACTGCAACGTCTGCCTCCTGGATTCAAGCGATTCTCCTGCCTCAGCCTCCTGAGTAGCTGGGATTACAGATGCATGCCACCACACCCAGCTAATTTTTGTGTTTTTAGTAGAGACCGGTTTCGCCATGTTGGCCAGGCTGGTCTTGAACTCCTGATCTCAGGTGATCCGCCCACCTTGGCCTCCCAAAGTGCTGGAATTACAAGCATGAGCCATGCGCCCAGCCAGATAAATTAAATCTTAACATTAACTTATTTCTAATAAGTAAATGCAATTTACCTTGGATAGTGTAGGTTTTCAATAAAATTTAAAAGAACATTAGAGAAACTTATTTTTCTTCTCCATTTTTGTTTTTAATGTGTCTTACATATATCAAAGGCCTGTTAAGTATGACTGACTGAGTTGTTACTTTGGGAGACTGAGGCAGGCAGATCACCTGAGGTCAGGAGTTTGAGGCCAGGCTGGCCAACATGGTGAAACCCTGTCTATACTAAAAATACAAAAATTAGCCGGGTGTGGTGGCACATGCCTGTAGTCCCAGCTACTCCGGAGACTAAAGCAGGAAAATTGCTTGAGCCTGGGAGGTGGAGGTTGCAGTGAGCTGAGATCCTGTCACTGCACTTCGGCCTGGGTGACAGAGCGAGACTCTGTCTTAAATAAATAAATACATACATATATACATACATACATACATGAAAGTATGATTGACTGAGTTGTTAAAAAAATGAATCTTGGGATAGAGCCCAGCAAAATTAAGACAATGAACACCAAACACCTTGTACCTCTGACTCAAGCCTTAGAAGCCTCCCCAAAGTTCATTTCTCCCTCGAGGCAAAGCCAGGATCCATTCCAGTATCTGTCTGTTGAGCATTTCTCCCAGCCAGCTTTCACTCTTACAAGCTAACCCTTGCCAATCCTTCAATAAATTGATCTCTAAATGCCGAACACCATGCTAAGTACCTGGAGGTTACAGGTAAGAGGAGAGGGAAGAGTTTCAAAACAAATAGGGATCATGGTTTCAATTGTAGGGGAATCTATAATCTAGTCTAGAAGATAGAGTATATAAGTGTAAAAATTATTCAAGCACATTTACAAAATAACAAAAGCTTAATTCATATTATATAACTCAAATGTATAAAGTGGGTATGAATTAATATGCAAAGGGCTTCCACCCCCAATGAATGAGTGAATAAATCAGCCGTGAATTAGAATTTTAAAGGTTGCAAGGATTGTGGGCTAGCATAAAGGAAAGGAAAGAGTGTTCCAAGTAAAAATATATGCTGATAAAATATTTCAGAATGTATGGAAAAATTCATACCTGCTTGAAGATATGTGGTTGCTTATCTATTCAATAAACTCCTATTGACTATATACTATTTTCCCGGTATTCATTCATTCATTCATTCAACAAATACTTATTTACTGCCTGTTTTGTGTCAGAAGCTGGAAACATAGCAGTGAATAGGCAAGACAGGGCTATGCTATGCCCTGAACACACTTGAAATTTAATGAGAAGGACAAAAATTTAAATAAACAATTAAAATAAAGTAAGATGGTATATGATGTAAGAAATACAGCCACTACTGGAAATTATTGAAAGGAATACTAAATACTAAACAACTGGGAATTATTTAAGCATGGAAATAATATAATATTTGTAAATTTTAAAAAACATTTATCTTATTGCAAAAAAAAAATGAATCACAAAGAAGTAATAGGAGAGAGCTATTTAGACAGCTGGTCAGCAAAAGAAACAATCATCAGATTAAACAGCCAACTCACAGAATGGGAGAAAATATTTGCAAACTGTGCATCCAACAAAGGACTAATATCCAGAATCTACAAGGAATTCAAACAAATCGGCAAGAAAAAAACAAATAATCCCATCAAAAATTGGGCAAATGACATGCATAGACACTTCTCAAAAGAAGATGTATAAATGGCCAACAAACATACGAAAAAGTGATTAACATCGCTAATCACAGAAATGCAAATTAAAACCACGTTTTAGTTAAAAAACTGGCCAGGCACAGTGGCTCATGCCTGTAATCCCAGCACTTTGGGAGGCCAAGGCAGGCAGATCACCTGAGGTCGGGAGTTTGAGACCAGCCTGGCCAAAATGGTGAAACCCCGTCTCTACTAAAAATACAAAAATTAGCTGGGCATGGTGGTGTGCACCTGTAATCTCAGTTACTTGGGAGGCTGAGGCAGGAGAATCGCTTGAACCCAGAAGACAGAGGTTGCAGTGCACTGAGATCTCACCATTGCACTCCAGTCTGGGCTACAGAGTGACATTCCATCTCAACCAAAAAAAAAAAAAGTTTTCTTTTTTTTTTTTTTTTTGAGATGGAGTTTTGCTCTGTTGCCCAGGCTGGAGTGCAGTGGTGCAATCTCGGCTCACTGCAAGCTCCACCTCCCGGGTTCACACCATTCTCCTGCCTCAGCCTCCCAAGTAGCTGGGACTACAGGTGCCCGCCACCACGCCCGGCTAATTTTTTGTATTTTTAGTAGAGATGGGTTTTCACCATGTTAGCCAGGATGGTCTCGATCTCCTGACCTCGTGATCTGCCCGCCTCGGCCTCCCAACGCACTAGGATTACAGGCGTGAGCCACCACACCCGGCAGAAAAAAAAAAGTTAAAAAACAATAAATGTTGACATGGGTGTGATGAAAAGGGAATGCATATACACTGCTAGTGGGAATGTAAATTAGTACAACCTCCATGGAAAACAGTATGGAGATTTCTTAAAGAACTGAAAGTAGATCTACCATTCAATCCAGCAATTCCAATCCTGGGTATCTACCCAAAGGAAAAGAAGTCACATTGAAAAGACACCTGCACACATACGTTTATCACAGCACAATTCACAATTGCAAAGATATGGAACCAACCTAAGTGCCCATCAACCAAGGAGTGGATAAAGAAAATGTGGTATATATACACTATGGAATACTACTCAGCCATAAAAAGGAACACAATTACGTCTTTTGCAATGAATTGGGTGGAGCTGGAGGCCATTATTCTAAGTGAAGTAACTCAGGAGTGGAAAACCAAATACTGCATATTCTCACTTATAAATAGGAGCTAAGCTATAGGTACCCAAAGGCATACTGAGTGGTATAATGGACTTTGAAGACTCAGAAGGGGAGTGAGTGGGAGTGGAAAGAGGGATTAAAAAAAAAACTACAGGCCAGGCGTGGTGGCTCACGCCTGTAATCCTAGCACTTTGGGAGGCCAAGGTGGGTGGATCACCTGAGGTCAGGAGTTCGAGACCAGCCTCAACATGGAGAAACCCCGTCTCTACTAAAAATGCAAAATTAGCCGGGCGTGGTGGTGCATGCCTGTAATCCCAGCTACTCGGGAGGCTGAGGTAGGAGAATTGCTTGAACCTGGGAGGCGGAGGTTGCGGTGAGCCGAGATCACGCCATTGCACTCCAGCCTGGGCAACAAGAGCAAAACTCCGTCTCTTAAAAAAAAAAAAAAAAACTACATATTGGGTTTAATGTACACTACTCGGGTGACAGGTGCACTAAAATCTCAGACTTCACCCCTATACAATTCATCTGTGTCACCAAAAACCACTTATACCCCAAAAGCTATTGAAGTTAATATACATATATATTTACCTAATAATGTTACATAAGTGTATATACAAAGAAAGCTTATACATGTGCGTGTGTTTGTGTGTGTGTATATATATTATATGTCTCCATATGTATGTGTGCGTGTGTATATATATACATATAAATATAAAGAAAGCTGGTGGCTACCACTCCAGTAAGAGGTAGAAAGTGATGAATGAGAGAATGGAGAAACATGGCAAACTTAAGATATACTTGGGAGGTAGAATAAGAACCTCCAAGGTCTTTTCTGACTTTAGAAGCTTGAAAAGACATAAGAAATATACTTCTATATTCTGGATTGAGTGACTGGGTTAGTGATGATGCCATTTACTGAGATTAGAAGCACTGGAAGGAGGACAGGTTTGGAAATTAAGTTTGAAGATGCAGAGTCAAGTTTTCAAGTTCAATTTTCTTTATAACACCGTGTTAGATGCTAAATAAGGTGTAGTGCCTGACCTTGGGGTTAACAATACAGAATAATATCCATTATTATAGTTTTGTAAAACAAAAGGCTAAATAGAAATATGTAGGATGTTGAGTTAGGCTGGTTAGGGGAGTTTACACTGTGGTAGTGAATAAACCCCAAAGCTCAGTGACTTAACCAACAAAAGTTTATTTCTTGCTTACATGAAGTCTAATGCAGGGTCAGAGGACTTCTCAGAGCAGCTCCCTACATGTGGTCTGTTTAGGCCATTTCCATCTTGTGGTTTTACCATCCCATCACAAGACCTTCACATTTGCCAAGAGAAGAGAGAGTTGGAGGGTCATGCACAAACTCTTAGGTGTTTTGGACCAGAAGTGGCGCATCTCACTTCCACTCACAGCCCTTTGACCAGAAGAAGTCACATGGCCTTACCTCACTGGAAAGGAGCTGGGAAATGTGCAGCATCAAAAGACTCTATTCAGTGAGGAGCAGGAATCTCTGCCACAAATATGAAATGGGAGTGGTTAATTATTTGAGGAGTCAAGACATCTTTCAGAGAGAGGCCATATTTGTGCTGGGAGTAAAGGAAGCCTTAGGATTGGTCATGTAATGAAGGCAGAGTAAGGACTGCAAGTTAAAGGAACATCACATACAAAAACACTGAAACATGTAAAAGCTGGATATGCTGGAGATGTCTGGGGAATGGTGAGAAGAAACTGACAGAGAAGAGGTTTTCAGGGAAGTAGAAGAAAACAGGTGATAATACAGATTGAGGAGAGCACAGATATGCTAAGGAGGTTGTATTCTGATCTGTACATGAGGGTGAGCCATTGGTGGTTTTTAGGCAAATAAATAACTTTATCAGGGACAGTAAAACCATCTAGGAGATGGTCATATAGTCCAGAGAGGTGGAGAGGCTCAACCTTTAGAAGAGGCCATGGAGGTTATAACAGATGTGTTATACATGTAGATATAGTAGATATATAAGTAGATATAATAAATATATCTACTTAGATGACAGAATGGGCATATGAGTAAAACTAAAACCAGTGGCATATGAGGGTGAGGGAGAAGGAGCTGTGGAGAATGAATTTGAGGTTTCTAGCTTGGTCAGTTCAATGGATGGTGAAGCCATTAACAAAGGTAGCGAAAAAAGTCACTGGAACAGACCGAAGAGTAAAAATAACTCTTTCTGCAGCTAGAAATTCAAGCCTTTTGGATCATCCTTTGTTGAAGTTCGTTTACCAAGAACAAATCTATAACTATGTTGTAATAATATTTTTCTTAAAAAAAAAATCCTTGCCTACAGAAACACTGGAAGAGTAGACTTTGTTATTAGCTAAAAACACCCCCCTTCTTTGAGTCTTAGCCCAGTTTCTCTTGCCTACTGGATCCGATGTGCTCGGAGCATGGAAGCATCTGGAGCTGCCACATTTCCTCATTCAAGCCAAAACAAGTTAACTCATCTGTGGCTTATCTAATATCCGCCCTGTAGATCTCATGGGAGGATATAGCCCTTATTACTAAAATAATGTGTAGAAAACAAAAATAGTATAAATAGAAGTTTCTGAACAGAATCTTTCGAGTTGACTTTCAAAATAACTTACTTACATAAAGTTAACATAAATTAATGTTTTGTGTTTAAGTGTTGCTTGGTTTTGACAAAGTATCTTTGCTATATTTTTTGATATTCTTATGTGCATTAATTTAACTTTGAGGAAATCTTTTTTCTTTTCTTTTTTTGTAATGAGAAAAAAAAAACTCCTAGATTCTCTTTTTTCCCCTGCTGACTAACTTGTAGTAAGCCACTTTACCTTTTGACAATTAAGCTGTTGATTGTGAAACATGGATAATAATGTTTAACTCTCTTACCAGAATAGTATTGGGACTTACTCAATCAAAAGCTCTAAAATACTATAGTGCCCCTAGGTGCAATGTATTCATAGATACTAATTATGAATAATTACTGTCATTTCTTTGAATATAATAATTTATTGAGTCTTTATATTGTGTGGTTGTCTATTATATGCTAGGGGCTACAGATAAAAAGAGAAATAATATATAGTTCCTATCTTTAAGAAATCCTCCATTTTAGTAGAAAAGAGAAGCAATAAGACCAAAAGGTGAAAATACAGAAGCATGATTCCATGAATTGTCAAGTGAATCACTAGAGAAAAAAAAAAGTGAAAGAGAGAAAGAAAAAAATAAACAGAATTGTTACCTGAGCTACCTGTTCTAAAAAACTTCAAGACTCTTGGTTGACTCTTTTCACAACTGATAAGTTTTAGTAATTTCCTTAGCATTCCCTTGATGGCAAGCTGTTTGAGGCAAGGCATGTTTTTCAACTTAATATCTTATTTATCACAAGGAAGTAGTTAAGAGAGTTGGTCTTGGATCCAGACTACCTGTATTTAATTACTGGTGCGTGACCTTGAGCAAGCTTCTTAGTCACTATTAATGCCTCCATTCTTTCATTTGTAAAATGGGAATACAGGTAATAACAGCCACACCTCATAGAGTGATTGAGGACTAACCAAGTTGTACATGCAAAGTACTTAAAAGTGACTGGCACTTATTTAGCATTCAGTGTTAGCTATTATTATATATTATTATCCGCCACACCTCTTAGCACAGTGGTTTGTTTGTTTGTTTTGTTTTTGTTTTTGTTTTTCTTGAGACACCGTCTAGCTCACTGCAGCCTTGACTTCCTGGACTGAAGCAATCTTTCCCCACCTAAGCCCCCCAAGTAGCTAGGACCGCAGGGTGCATCACCACACTTAGTTCATTTTTAAAATTTTGTGTAGAGACAGGTCTCACTATGTTGCCCAAGCTGGTCTTGATCTCCTGGGCTCAAGCCATCCTCCTGCTTCAGCCTCCCAAAGTGCTGGGATTAGATGTTCCACCTCATCCCCTTCCGTGAGCCACGATGAGCTACCATGCCCAGCCCTCAGCACAATGTTCTTTACATCGTAGATACATTCTCTTTGAATTACATTAGCAGGCATTTAGGCATAACCCAGAATTAGATATCAGATCTACTCAAATGTCACTGTTATTGACAAAGACAGACATAAAGTCTGGAAAGGTTTCATCTCAGAGAGAAATGAGGAAAGAGATAAAAATTAAGTGTGGACCATGGAAACAATTCTGCAGAACAAAAGAAAGGAACAGTATTTTTTTTTTTTTTTTTTTGAGATGGAGTCTTGCTCTGTCACCAGGCTGGTGTGCAGTGGAGTGATCTCGGCTCACTGCAACCTCTGCCTCTCGGGTTCAAGAGATCCTCCTGCCTCAACCTCTCAAGTTGCTGGGACTATAGGTGCATGCCATTACGCCCAGCTAATTTTTGTATTTTTAGTAGAGACAGGGTTTCACCATTTTGGCCAGGATGGTCTCAATCTCTTGACCTTGTGATCCGCCCGCCTCGGCCTTCCAAAGTGCTGGGATTACAGGTGTGAGCCACCACGCCCGGTCAGGAACAGTCTTTTTAAAATGCCATGTGAGCAGGGACATTGCCAGCCTTATTGCCTCCCACACCGAGCTAACGTCCAGCGCATAGTAGATTCTGGACATGAGCTAAACGTTTGTGGACTGACAATCCAAAAGAAGAGAGTGAGATGAAACTTACTTCTGAAAATCATCTAGAGCATTATTCAGAAGAAAATTTCTTTTTTTTTTTGCCTTCTCCATAAAATGCCAGAAGACATATTCTCTATGAAATAGTATCAGAAAACAACAATGAAAAAAGGATGAGACATTGGTAGTCCAAGCACCTAGTGACAAAACACTTAAATTATCACCTGTGATTACTTTGAAGGAAGTGTCCATTGAAGGCAAGGCTTTAGGAGACATCATGTCTGCTGCAATGTATCTTAAGTGAGGACAAAAGCAGTCAAAAACTGTCAGGTGGGCTGGCTTTTTCTAAGTGCTAATTTTATCATCCAAACCCTGGTGAATATGTGTGGCAATGGATTCTAAGGGTGTTAGATCAGGAGGCGGGCACATAATTTTAGACTAGGCTGAATTTCTCAATTGGCATGTGTCTATGAGAAATTCTGGAATCAGTGAGCTAACTCAAGCAGCTGAGAATAGTTCTAATTGTTGGCTAGGATTTAACAGTGTCCTAAGCTGAGTTAAATTGAGATAAGAGAAATTCCTTGGTATTATATGAAACAGTGATTCTCAACCCTATGGACCTAATGCCCCCTTTGTGATAATTTTTTACAACACAGCTTTTATTATTCTCAAATGAAATTCATACGAATTTCATACGAATTTCAAATTCTCAAATGAAATTCTCAAATGAATTCATACGACCTACCCATACCTTTGTTTAAATCAACATTAATATCCTAACTATAACATAGAGAAGAAATAAAAGGAAAGTATTAGTATTTCTACATGTGAATTCTTAGGCGCAACTCTACTAGAAGACACAGCAAAGTAGCCATGTGTTTGCCTATATATGTGGAATCACTATGACTACAACAACTCCATATGCAGACTTACACAGATGTGTTGTTTTGAAGATAAAATTTTGCAGGCAGTATTGCAGTCAGTGATGTGATTTTTCCAAAATGATGAAACAACTCTTGATAAAGTTTTAAACAAAACATAGTAATAGCTGTATGCACATAATTCTTGCATTACAGAAAATTTAGTGTATATTAAAACCTCCCAAAAATGCTTTTCTGTTTATATAGTAAATGGTGTTAGGTTCTAGGTTCAGATCATTATACAAACTTTTCACATAGAGTCATATCTGGGAGAACATTGAATATTATGCAGGATGCAGGACAATTCTTTGTTGAGTCTGTTCCTTGAATTGGTATATGGAGTCTGATTTAAGACACCCCAATAGTCATGACCCCTCACCATAATACTGTTTCAAATCTAGAGCTCCTATCTTTTCCCAAAAAGAACCTGTGTTACTTATTGAGACAACTGTGCACTGGGGGAGGAGACATAACTTTCAGGGATTAGTGGATACTGGCAGCTCTGGGCTGCCACGAATCTCTGAGAACCCAGAACATTATTATTACTAGTGGAATTTAACTTATGGGGTCAGGTCATAAATAGAGTTGATCTTAAGTCCATCTCTCAAGGGATATTGACACTTAAAAACCCATCCTATGGTTACTCCCCTGATTCCAGAGTGTAGAATTGGGATAGTATACTCAGCAGCTGGTAGAATTCTAGCATTAACACCCTAATTCAAGTAGTAAGTGTTATTATGGTAGAAAGGGTCAAGTAGAAGGTCCCTCACAATCAAAACTGCAAATCAAAAGCAATGCTGCATTCCTGGAAGAATCATAGAAATTGGTGCTTGAAAGAGTTTAAAATACTTGAAATAAATGAAAGTAGTAATCCCCATCTTATCTACATTGAACTTGACATTGACTTTTGCTAAAGACAAATAGGTCTTGGCATTACAAGCTTAATCAGGAAGAGTTGACGATTGTAGCTATGATCTCTTCACTGGATCAAATCAAAATATCACATATTGTATATAGTTATTGATCTTATAAATGCACTTTTTCTCTACCTATAAGCTGAGAACACTAGAAATAGCCTACTTTCACTAACGAGGACAGCAGTACCCTTTCACTATCTTGGTGGGCAGGTGTCATGTGTGCCAAAGAGTGGTAGATACATCTCATAAAAGTGCACAGTCCTGTCACCTCAGTAAAGTTTCTGGGATTCTAATTATTTGAGTCACATCAGTATATTTCCTCCAAAAGGAAAGATAGCTTGATGCACCTTGCAACTCTACTTTTGGAAATACACAATACTTGGTGGGATTGTTTTCATTTGGAGTTAATGTGTGCCATCATTGGGTGTACTGCTCTGGCCTCTTTACCAAGTAACTGATAATGCCATTCATGTTGAATAAGGCTTAGAGTAAGAGAAGCTGTCAGCTGGTCCCTGCTGCAATGAAAGTACCTGGTGCTTGAGTCCCAGAGGATACAATGGTGATTGAGGTATTCATGGTGTATTTAGAATGCTGTGTAGAAATCTGGGACAGCTCTAAACAAGACAATCACATCAAAGCCCCTTTGGATTTTATCACAAAGACATTCTCTCCTCAATCTTCACCTGATAGACTATTCACATGGCCATAGGACACTAAATGATTAATCAGCCTGATTACTCATCATAAACAGGGTGCTTCTTCTCTAATCCACTATAGGGTAAAGTTGGGCATGACCTGTGCTTCATCATCCAGTGAAAGCAAAAACGAGAGTTTCGTCCGAAGTAGGCCCTTAAAGCACAGTGGCTCACTCTTGCAATGCATCAGTTCATGCTGTACACTGGCTCCCTTCCCTTAATCCATGTATATGACTTCATGATCCAGTATCATTGGTTAATTTAGGAGGAAAAATTCAAGCCTGATTTACAGATGATTTTGGAATATATACTGGTGCTGGCAAGAAGTAGGCTGCTATGGAATTAGACCTCTGCCCGGAAGTGGCCCTGAAAGACAGTTCCCTTCCTGGTAAGAGGAACTTCAAGCAGCAATGTGGTTACCTGCTTTGCCTGGAATGATGGAAGACCAAAGGCAAAAATAAACAATGATTTATGAGGTAGGCACCGTAGCTCATGCCTGTAATCCCATCACTCTGGGAGGCTGAGGCAGGTGGATAGCTTGAGCCCAGGAATTTAAGACCAGCCTGGGCAACATGGTGAAACTGCTTCTCTACAAATAGTACAAAAATTAGCTAGGCATGTTGGCGCACACCCGTAGTCCCAGCTACTCGGGAAGCTAAAGTAGGAGGATCACTTGAGCCTGGGGAGTGGAGGTTGCGGGGAGCTGAGATCATGCCACTGCACTCTGGCCTAGGTGACAGAGCAAGACTCTGTGTCACAAAACAAATAGGCTGGGAGTGGTGGCCCACACCTGTAATCCCAGCACTTTGGGAGGCCAGGGTGGGTGGATCACCTGAGGTCAGGAGTTCGAGACCGGTCTGACCAACATAGTGAAACCCCGTCTCTACTAAAAATACAAAATTAGCCGGACGTGGTGGCACATGCCTGTAATCTTAGCTACTAGGGAGGCTGAGGCAGGAGAATCACTTGAGCCTAGGAGGCGGAGGTTGCAGTGAGCCGAGATCATTCCATTGCACTCCAGTTTGGGCAGCAAGAGCGAAACTCCGCCTCAAGACAAACAAACAAAAAATTCCTCCAAAAAACAACAACAACAACAGAACAGCACTAATGATTTATGGGTGCTATCCAATGGCCAGGGACTTGGGAATAATGCTCATTGGAAGAATTAGTAACAAGGAGATTTGGGCAAACTATATATATGAGCTTCTCAGACTAGATTCAGAATGTGACGTCTTTATGTCCCATTTGAATGAGCTCCCAACTCTCTACCCTACCCTATAGAGAAATAATTAGGTGAACAAGTGGATTTGCATAATGAATGTCAGTCAACTTTTTTCTTCAGCCTTCTAATGTTTAATGGGCACAAGTACAAATAAGCTATGATGGTAATAATGGAGATTATTTATGAGCTCAGCAAAATGGACTTCACCTTATCAAAGTTGATTTCATGATTCCTACTGCAAAGTACTTGTACAAAATAGGCTACAAATTATTCTGAAAATACAGTGGCTTAAACAAAGCAAGAGTAATAGGAATGAAGTGTGATTCTCTCTCATATAAAAATGCCAGTAGGATAAGGAACTTAAATCAACAAGCAAAAAATAAATAACCCAATTAAAAAGTGGACAAAAGACATGAATAGATACTTCTCAAAAGAAGACATACAAGCACCAAACAAACCTATGAAAAAATGCTGAACATCACTAATCATCAGAGAAATGCATGTCAAAACCACAATGAGATACCATCTCACACCAGTCAGAATGACTATTATGAAAAAGTCAAAAAATAACAGATGCTGGTGAGGCTGCAGAGAAAAGGGAAGGCTCATACACTGTTGGTGGGAATGTAAATTAGTTCAGCCACTATGGAAAGCATTTGGAGATTTCTGAAAGAACTTAGAACTACCATTTGACCCAACAATCCTGTTACTGGGTGTATACTCAAAGGAAAATCATTCTACCAAAAAAGACACACGCACTCATATATTCACTGCAGCACTAGTCACAGTAGCAACCTAGGTGGAATCAACCTAGGTGCCCATCAACAGTGGACTGGATAAATAAAATGTGGTACATACATACCATGGAATACCATGCAGCCATAAAGAAGAACAAAATAATGGATGCAGCTGGAGGCCATTATTCTAAGTGAATTAATACAGGGACAGAAAACCAAATACTGCATGTATTTACAAGTGGGAGCTAAACATTGGCTATACGTGGACATAAGAATGGGAAGAATAGACAATGGGGACTGCTAGAGGTGGGGCAGGGGCTGAAAAACTACCTATGGAACTATGTTCATTACCTGGATAATGGGATCATTCATACCCCAAACCTCACCAACAGACAATCAACCCATGTAACAAACCTGCACATGTATCCCCTAAATCTAAAATAAAAGTTGAAATTATTCTAAAAATTAAAATTAAATTAAAATCCCAGTAGGTAATCCAGGCTTTAGAGCTTTGGGGATCCTGATTCTTTCCGGCTTGCTTTTCTGTCATTTTCAAAATGCAATTTTCGTTTTGTGGTTGATGGCAGCTACTGTAGCTCCCACAATCAAGTCCACAGTTTAGCTGGCTAAAATCAAGAAAATAGGACGGGAGTCCACTACTTCCCCTTAAGGGCATGAACTGGAGATTACACATCCTATTTCCTAGAATTTAATTTGTGAGGTCAAACTGCAAGTGAGGCTGGGAAATGTAGTTTTTATTTTGGGCAACCAAGTGGGCAGCTAAAAAACTCTACTGTTGTATAACAAAGAAAGAATATCGTGAGAACAATTCACGCATCAATGCTCAGTGACACAGAAATCAGCACTGAGACCTTGAAATGCGGCACACTCAGGGGCTAACAACATTTCCCATTATGGTGGAGGCAAAGGTAAGCATTTATTCTGAATATGGATTTCTCTTTACTACTTACCATGTTTCTGCCAGCAATACTACCTATGGGTTTACTGAATATCTTAATCCCCAACGTAGTATTCCACACAACATTGCTTCTGTCCAAATAATTCATTGTACAGCAAAAGAAGCAAGAGTGACCTGATACTACTGACATATACTTATCTCACCATGCATTCATTTTCCTAAAGCAGCTGAACTTACAGAATATAGAATGGACTGCTTAAGATTTGATTATCTCTGGCTGGTACAGTGGCTCACACCTGTAATCCCAACACTTTGGGAGGCCAAGGCTGGCAAATCATCTGAGGTCAGGAGTTTGAGACCAGCCTGGGCAACATGGTGAAATCCCATCTCAACTAACAATACAAAAATTAGCCAGGCCTGTGGTGTGCGCCTGTAATCCCAGCTACTCAGGAGGCTGAGGCAGGAGAATCGCTTGAACCCAGGAGGCAGAGTTTGCAGTGAGCCGAGATCACACCATTGCACTTCAGCCTGGGCAACAGAGCAAGACTGTCTCAAAAAAAAGAATCCATAGGGAGCCAGAAAACAGGGGAACAGGGATCCACCGCAGGAAAATCATGCAGGAATGCCTTATTTTAACAGCTATACACGAGGCCCACAGGGCAATCAGTTGAGATGGGAGTAAAACGATGGTGGATGCCATAATCTGAATGTTTGTATCCTTCAAAATTCATATGTTCAGCCCGGGAAACATGGTGAAACCCCGTCTCTGCCAAAAATGGAAAAATATTAGCTGGGCATGGTGGCGTGTGCCTGTGGTCCCAGCTACAACAACAATATAAAACTTCTTTTTGGAATTTATAAATTTTATTAGAATGTGTTCAAGTATACATATCTTTTTCAGTGCCTGACTGCATATCTATTTATAAACTTTTTTGTTGTTTATTTTTACTTCTCTTCCTTTTTTTGCCTTCTGCAACTCATTTTTTTAAATTACTTTCATCTATATTTCATGTTTTAACCTTTTTTCTTTTTTTGAGATGGAGTCTTGCTCTGTCGTCCAGCCTGGAGTGCAGTAATGTAATCTTGGCTCACTGCAACCTCCACCTCCCAGGTTCAAGTGATTCTCCTGCCTCAGCCTTCTGAGTAGCTGGGATTACAGGTGTGTGTCACCACATTCGGCTAATTTTTGTATTTTTTTTTTTTTTTTTTTTTTTGGAGAGATGGGGTTTTGCCACTTTAGCAGGCTGGTTTCAAACTCCTGACCTCAGATGATCCCCCGCCTCGGCCTCCCAAAGTGCTGGGATTACAGGCATGGGCCACCACGCACGGCCTAACCTTTTCCTAATAATTTTCATCAGCCTGTTTGTTCTCCATTGTGGGAAAACTGACCAAGATCTAATTTACACATTTAATTTTTAATAATTTGGTACTCATTCAGTTGCAGTCTATTTTAACTGGGTTTGTTTGAAATATATTTCTTGGGCCGGGCGCGGTGGCTCACGCCTGTAATCCTAACACTTTGGGAGGCCAAGGTGGGTGGATCACCTGAGGTCAGGAGTTCGAGACCAGCCTGACCTACATGGTGAAACCCTGTTTCTACTAAATATAAAAAAATTAGCCGGGAGTGGTGGTGCGTGTCTGTAATCCCAGCTACTTGGGAGACTGAAGCAGGAGAATCGCATGAACCCGGGATGTGGAGGTTGCAGTGAGCCGAGATTGCGCCATTGTACTCCAGCCTGGGCAACAAGAGTGAAACTCCATCTCTAAATAAATAAATAAATAAATAAATGAATAAATAAATAAGAAATGTATTTCTTTCGAATTCTCAGATTGTTTCCTTTGAGCAGGAGTGGAGCCTGTGGTAGATGCTATCTCCCTGGAGCGAGTCTTCAAGCAGGCTTCCTCCTTGTTGAGTGGTTTTGAGAGCAAGGCCAGGCATGTCTTTCCCTGGGGGCAGACCTGTGAAGAAGCTTCTTCCAAGGTGGGAGACTAACATTGTGGACCAGCCAGTTCTCACAGCAAGCAAAATGATATGAGTCAAAGCTATCCTCCCTACCTCTCCCTACAGAAAATGGGGAAAGGTATACTGCTGACAGGTTGGCTTTTCTTTCTTATGTTAGCTCAGTGAAGAGTCCTTGAGTCTTGAGATATTGAGGTGAGAGAGATCTTTATTTTCTAGAGTAAGTCAAAATTTACCCATTTTATATTTGCCTAGGCTGTGTCTGTAGGGAGTTGGATAGGGAGGTGATCAAATACCCATGCTTATGTTACCATCTTCGCTTCATCCGAGGAAGAATCTGCCCCTATCACATGGTGTTAAGTAGAAAAGTGAAAAAGGAGGATCTGCAATTAGAAAAACAGTAACTATAATTTATTTTTACTTTTTTTATTGAAGTATTTCATGTATACTATAAGGTACACAAAAGCTTAAATATATGGCCTGATTAATTTTTTACGAAGCGAACACTCCTATGTAACCACCATCCAGGTGAAGAGACTTTTAAGAGTCCTGGCTGTTTCCTCTGTGGCTCTGGAAATCCAGCCATCAGACCGAAAGAATCTTGGGCTGGACTCCTGAATGATGACACTCCTGCAGGGGAAGAGGGTGGTACACATGGAGGAGCAGAGAGGAGCCAGACAGTGAGTGAAGACTTATTGGAACTTCTAGCTCAGCATCTTGCTAAATGCAGCCGAGTGAGTGACCAAACCTTTGCTACACGGAGCACAAAAACTGCTCAGCTAAGTCCCACTTGAATACCTGACCTACAGAATTATAAGAGTTGTATTCTTTTTCTTTGTATACATCATTTTATTCTGATACCATCTGAAACTCAGAGAAAAGTTGCAAATCCAGTACAAAGAAATTTTCTTTATATCATTTGAGAGTCAAGTTGCTAACTTGCCCCATAACTTGGAATAGATTATGAATTCATAACCACAGTACAACCATCAAAATCAGAAAATTAACACTTAAAATCTCCTTTACAGACAATGGAAGCAGCACAGAATCACCTGTTAAATTTACTTGTGACATCTCCTTAGACTCCTTCAGTACCAAACAATTCCTCAGTCTTTCTTGACCTCCAAGACCTTGATATTTTTGAAAATTACTGGCAAGTTATTTTGTAGAATGTTCTTCAGTTTGGATTTGTCTGAGGGATCCTCATGAGTTCAGGTATTGAATCCTTGTCAGGAAGTAATGCTTTGTTCTTCCCCTCTCAGAGGGCAGAGAACTTAGATTTGTTCCATTTAACTCTGATTACTTGATTAACGTGATGTCGGCCAGGTTTCTCCACTTTACAGCTACTCTTTTTCCCTTTATAATTAATAAGTATTTTGTAAAGTGGTACTTTGAAAGTATATAAAGTTTCACCAAAATTCAGTTTATTAGTTTATGTTCCAAGCAGTGTTTATTTTCTTGTTAAAATAGTTCCCATTTGGGGCCAATGGAAACTTCCTTCAGATTGGCTTCTGTGTCCCTTTGACATGTCTCCATCATTTTTTAAGTATTTTCTTTCTCAGTGGCACAAGAAAATGTTCCAGGGTCATCTTGTACCCTCCCTGTACCACCCTGGAATCAGCCATTTTTATAAGGAGTCCTGATGATTTTTTAGTGGAGAATAGTATTTAGGAGCCAACTTCTGGACACTTGGTGTACTCACTAGTACTGGGGAACTGCCATTCCAGGCCAGAATTAGGAAATGCATATATGTTAGGTCTACATTTATTTTTATACATACTGAAATCCAGGGATTCACACTTGTATCTCTAACTGCAATCCAACACAGAATGTTCATTCCACTTTTCTTCCTTCATGTATCTGTAACTCTCTTCTCTGACAATGAGGAATCTGTCACCCATCCATCATCATTAATATATTTTGTTGTTTGATTGATCTTCTGTTATGTAACCATCCTTTCACTGCCTCTGCTGCATGTTTAGCTTGTTTAAGGAATAGCAATAAGGCCTGTATAGCAGGAGTGAGGGGAGCAAGGAGGAAGGTGGTATAAGATGAAATCAGCATTATATTTTCAACCTGAGGAAGCTGATAGAAAAAAAGATAAAAGCATTATATCACTAGTATCCTAACAGTAAATCTTTGTTCTGATTCCAGAACAAAACAAAAATAGGTATCATATAAATGTCAGTTAAACTTAACTTAAATGAAGGGTGATTTTATACATGGACTTTGTTTTCATACATATGCATTTTTTTCTGGTATTTTGTCTTTTGAACTGCTTTTGTCTTATTCATCTTTGTATGCTTCATAATACACAGCAGGTACCCCATACATTTTTAATTATTTAATTCAAATTTAAAACTTTAATTTAAAAACATAATAAATTTAAATTTTGTTGTAAAAGCACAGCTGAATATTTTTATTTTCTAAATAGATATCGACTGAATTTTTCATAAAGGAAATAATGATTTGCAATATTTCAGAGGAAATGGGATTATTTTTATATATCTTAAGATTTTCTTTTTTAAGCAGTCTATTGTTTTAAATATGTAGCTTAGACTCTTAAAAATAACATTTCCTTCCCCTAAGTACCAATGTATTTATTTTTTCCTATTTGGCAAACATTGATCTGAAGCTTCCAAAGTTTACAACAGAACTGAAATCAACCCACACCATTCCCAAGAATTAAAATTAACATGGACTTTACTGCATTCATCGTTTTGGGTCTCTTTTCAGAACTATGTAATATCTTTTTCTAGAGTATAACAATAGGGTCTAGTCAGGAAATGGAAACCCCTCTAAGACTTATAAACCAAGAGACTTAAATATGAGAAACGGATTCTGTAGGTGATGGAGAAACTGAGAAGCTGCACTATCCCAGGGGGTAGTGTAGCCACCAAGATATTAGCAGGGGCAATGCAGTGGGGAGCTCTTCCCAGAGTCTGGAGGCCAGGGTGCAACAGGGAACTAGCACCACAACTGGGACTGCCCAGTGGGTGCTAGGACCCCAGAAGGAAGGACTGTCCAGTAGGAGCTGCAGCCACGGAGGAGGCACAATGACTGCTGGAGATATCACCTGAAGCACCCTTTCTCCTACCTTCCAGTCTTTTGCCATTGCCTCCCATTTGGATGAACCTAAGCAGTTAGTAAGGAATCCTGGGAAACACAATTCTTGTGATGCAGAATACAGCAGGGCAATAGAGAGAAAGGCAGATGAGAACAAATGGCAAATGTGACACATTGAGTTACTGTGTTCTTTAGCTTTCCATACCCCTAGTATGATTAAGCAATGACTGGGACTGACCCCCAGTATGATTAAGCAATTACTGGGACTGATACTGGATACTAAGGACAAAAGGGAGAAAAAGCCAAAGGAGGCAACTAAAGAGAGAGGAATGTATGCAAGAAAAGAGAAAGAAGAAAAAGAAATTTCAAAAGAAATCGAAATAGAATTTTGTCTGGAGGCTTACCATACTGGTTAAAAACAAAATGAAAAATATACAATGTATACAGATAACTCTAGGGTGCTGTAGGAGATAGCAGATGCCATAAAAACAAACCACTCCTGGCATTTTTGCCATCCAGTTAAAGTAACTTTTGTCTATCCAAATTTTCATGTCTGACATAGGGCATCCTCATGGTCTTTGAATCATCTACATCAAAATTATAAGGGTGGAGGGGGTGAGGAAAAAAATGCTAACATCTGTTTCTATTTCAAATGCCAGTCATGTGACATAGGTTAAATGGCCTTATACCTATAGATAAATTATGAAGTAGGGAGCCCTGGAACAGATGGATAAACCTCAATATTTTTATGTTGGAATGAGGGAAGGTAAAGGACCCTTTTGCAGCTTGCCACTTGAACCAGATTTTTCAAAATGGAGATCACTCATTTTCTACCAGAGAAATACCACATGTGGTAACAGTCCTAGGATTCAAAACTCAGAGTCAGTTCCTGGATAAATAAAGCAGCAATGACTTCTCTCATTCTAAGAATTTTATTTAGTTTCATTCAGTCTTTTCTCTGTTCCTAACCCTTACAGCGTTCTCAATATTGAAATTAAAAGTAGTTCTTCCTCTCGAAGTATGGGAGATTCATGAACTATGACCTTCTTTGCAAATAATATTTTATAAAATATGCCAGTTTTAGGAAATTTGGAAATATCAAAGCCCAAAGAAAATAAAATAAGTAGTAATTCCTCCATAGTCAGCCACTATTAGCATGTTGAGGTGCAACCTTCTAATTTCTTCTTTTTTTTTTTGACATGGTCACTTATTTTAATAACAATGCATATACCATGATATCACCATGGAATGTAAATTCAGGTTAGACAAGAGAATTTCACAAGTGCAATGGCGTTCTGTAGCATATAAAAGTTTGTGTATAATGTCTGGTCAAGCTAGCTTTCTCATAAATCATTAATCAATTCCATTATAAGTAATTTATTTAATGTTTACAATTCTTATGGAGAAAATAAACAACCCACACATTTTAAAAGTTTCTTCATTTACCTTTGCATGAGTGCTTAAAGTACATGCTTCTATTTCAAGATGACATTTAAGAAGTATTCTAATATAACAGCAGCAAAAATATAATTCTGCAATTACAAAAGAACTAAACTAGAATTCATAAATTATTCTCATGCTTACGATTGTGATTCTTTAATAAATACTACGACTATGCAGTTCTATTGTAAGCTTTCTAGATTTGGTTTAAAAACACACACATATATATATAGGCCGGGCGCAGTGGCTCACGCCTGTAATCCCAGCACTTTGGGAGGCTGAGGTGGGCGGATCACCGAGGTCAGGAGATCGAGATCATCCTGGCTAACACGGTGAAACCCCTTCTCAACTAAAAATGCAGGCGCTTGTAATCCCAGCTACTCAGGAGGCTGAGGCAGGACAATGGCGTGAACCCGGGAGGCGGAGCTTCCAGTGAACCCAGATGGCGCCACTGCACTCCTGCCTGGGCGACAGAGCGAGACTCCGTATCAAACACACACACACACACACACACACACACACACATATATATATATATACTTTCAGTTGTGGGAGGCTTTACAAGTTATACTCCATGCACTTTTTTGCCAGAGTTCTAAGGCTGAAGCTGGTCCACAGGACAGGAAGAAAAAAGTTAAATTAACTGGGAAATATGCGAGCTTCTGCGGCAAACTGGGAGTACTTCAGGGTTGGCCTGCTATCCTCTTTAGAACTAATTTCATCTAAACAGTTTAAGAAGCTGGACATTTCAACACCACCAAGTGGATTTAAGTGATGTGTTTCTTTAGTGTTAACTTGAGTCCCCCAAATGACTTTGTTAGTAAACTAGTGACTACTAGTAATTCGATCACAGGCAGATCAAGCCTACAAGAAAGGAAGCCGATATTCAAAATACCATGTTATCATCATCTGAATCTACTCAAATAGTTTATTTTCAACATTAATATGTAACTTCGATAATGAGATGTTTAACTGAAGCAAGCTCCTCCAGCAAGACCAAGACAGCATCTCTTCTTCTAAAGCTTAGGTTTTGCCCAGAATTCCTGATACATGGAATAGCCCTTACCAACTATCATTGATCCTACAACAAAGCCTTGGGCTGCCACATGCATGTGGTTCAGATGAAGGGACACTTTATTATTTCCCCTGCTCTTCAATTTGTATACTCCACATGCAACAATTGCTGCAAAACCTGCCACTACAATACGGACAAATGGTGCCTCTCTAGCTTTTCAAATAAGTTTGGATGCCTGATCATCATATGAAGAAAGGGAAACATCTGTTTCTGTTGACATAGTGATTGCTTGAAGAATCGGCCTAGAGTGAGAAAACCTCTCACAAGCCCATTTCTTTTATATTCATAGATTGTATTTTAAAAAAAAATTGCGGCAATCTCTTACATACTCTTTTGTAACCACCAATTTCTACTTCCTAACAGATTAAAAGATCAATAACTTTTTTTTTTTTTGAAACAGAGTCTCTTTCTGTCACCCAGGCTGGAGTTCAGTGGCGTGATCTCAGCTCACTGCAACCTCCGCCTCCCGAGTTCAGGTGATTCTCGTGCCTCAGCCTCCCGAGCAGCTGAGATTACAGGCGTGTGCCCACCTTCCAGCTAATTTGTATATTTTTACTAGAGATGGGGTTTCATCGTGTTGGTCAGGCTGGTCTCAAACTCCTGACCTCAAATGACCCACCCGCCTTGGCCTCCCAAAGTGCTGGAATTACAGGCGTGAGCCACAATGCCCCACCAATAACTTTTTTATGTGATAAAATACTTTCCTATCTCATGGGGCAGGAGAAGGTAGACATTACAGCCCAGGTAAAGATTATATTTAAATTAATCTATTAATATATCGTGACTCAAATATTCGGTGGATATATGTTGCCAAGGAGACTTTTCCCTTAGTTTTAGAATGGTCTCTTAGATTTAGAATCTGCCTTTAAAAGTAAAGGAACTCTATCTCTTACTAGCTTTTTAATATATGGGATTCTAAGTGCCTATCCATTTGTCTGGATGTCTGCTCACCAGTTCTGTATCAGACTGACAGCAACTTGGGAGCATTGTGCTAATGTATCCCAGTTCCTAGTACAATGCCCAGAATAAATTAAGGGTTCAATAAATATTTACTGGCCGGGCGTGGTGGCTCACGCCTATAATCCCAGCACTTTGGGAGGCTGAGGCAGGTGGATTGCTTGAGGTCAGGAGTTCGAGACCAGCCTGGCCAACATGGTGAAACCCCACCTCTACTAAACTACAAAATTAGCTGGGCGAGGTGGCGGGCACCTGTAATTCCAGCTACTAGGGAGGCTGAGGTAGGAGAATTGCTTGAACCCAGGAGGCAGAGGTTGCAGTGAGCCGAAATCATGCCACTGCACTTCAGCCGGGGTGACAGAGTGAGACTCTGTCTCAAAAATAAAAAATATAAATAAATAAATAAATATTTACTGAAGGAATGAATAAAGCATTTCACTGATGTCACTGGTAAAAAGTGAATCAACCAACAATTGAGTTCTTATAATGTGCCTGGTATTACACTATTGGGGATGGAAGAAGAAATGAGGAATGAAAGAAATATAATTAGAGTACAACCCAACTGGAAAGAGAAAATATGTGCAGATATAAAGTAAATAAAAATAATTAGGTAATTCATTCAGTTGACTCTAGTGAGTAAAATTTTCTATTACGTTCAACAAGCATTTATAAAATTCCAAGTTCTAATAATGTCTTTTCTTAGTTTTTCACTTAGCCTACATGTTATTCCATTTGCATTTATTCATTTAAAAATGTATGTCCCACCTTCCAAAAACCTGGATTAACTTGGTGTGATTTGTACAAGTACAAGTCATGGCATATAAAATTCATTTCTTTTTTTCATAGCATTGCTAAGTTGATTATAGGAAAGCTATAGACATAATAATTTTTTTCTCTAAGGAGTTTGGCACAGAAAATATTCTAGTGAATAAGATGGTTGAAAATAGGAATGACATTAAATTTTAGGTGGAGTTAAATCTAATTGTAGAATGTGTCCAAACACGTGATTAATGGCTGAGGAGCAAGCTTGGAAAAGTCTCTCATCAACTTCCACAGGAATCTATTCAAGGCACTTTAATACTCAACAATCTTTATAAATGTCCCTAAGAATTTGGAGGAATGTTTTCCACTTTTAAGATGACACAAAGTTTATAGGGATGACAAAAACCTAGTTTTAAAGTGCTTTCAAGAGACTGAGATATTAAGCTAAATTTTTAAAAAAGAAATTTATTAGTTCTAAATATAAAATCCCATATATATGTCTAAAAATAACTCACCATCATAGCCAGGGGAAGGCCTGGCTTGATAGAGACTAGGTTAAAAAAAAAAAAGCTAGTAATATTCAGCTAGTAGAAGATGTTTCTTTGTTTGTTTTAGATAAAAGGGAATGCAACAGCCACACTAATATTTTTTAAAGAATGCATTAGAAAAGAGGGAAAATAATTTGTTCTCTGTTGTTTTAGAAGCTAACACTAGGACTAAGAAATTTATGAGAAAATAAGTGGGTTTTATTGTTGTTATTGTTGAATGTAATAAGACGTTACTATAATTATAGCCATCCCAAAGTGGAATGGACTGGCTTGAGTGTAACTACTTGTCCTTCCTGAAAATATTTAAGCAGAAGCTGTATGACCATTTATTGGAGAGACTAAAAATTTCGACTGTACCTTGTAGAAACTGGGTTAGCTAACATATTTAACTATTAAGCATCATTAAAGCTTGGAGCAGTGGCTTATGCCTGTAATCCCAGCTACTCAGGAGGCTGAGGTGGGAGAGTAGCTTGAGGCCAGGAGTTTGAGGCTGCAGTGAGCTGTATGATTGTACCTTTGTACTCCAGCTTGGGTAACAAAGTGAGACCCTGTCTGTTAAGGAAAAAAAAAGCGTCATTAAATAAAGCTTTATCTCACATGTGGTAATGTATTGCTTGGTCCAGCAAACTGATTTAAAGAGAAAGTTTCAAATGCTATAAAACCTTGCGGGATCGAGATCTGTGAGGAGGAGAAAAGCCATTGATTTTTAGGACTGCTTTTTCCCTTGATGTGCTTGTCACTTCTGAAAGTGGAAGCAGCAGCCAAAGGGTGCAATGCTTAGCAGAGTTTTCGTTATTTCATGGTAAAAGAAAGACAAAAATTGGAATCCCAGGCCCAAGAAGGAGGAGGAGAAATCCCAGTAAACACTAGGCTTTTGAATGAGACCTGACAGGCTCTATTCTAGAAGTAAATGTAGATCAGAAAGAGACCAGACCTCACAAAGGCTGAAGCCAAACATTGAATAACCTGAAATCCTGAATGAATTAAACTGATCTTCCCTAACTTACCTGTTTGTCAGGAGCAGAAGGAGATCACCTGTGGAAAAAGATAATGTCATCCAGAGTCTCAAAATTAATTTTTGCATAATTTTTAATACACAATATCTGACACAGAATAATAAATAGCCAGACATACAAACTAAGAGAGATGAGCTGGCATTTGAGGCTGCAATTTTCCATGTTCAACTGATTTTTTTGTTTGTTTGCTCTGGAGACTGAATTTCGCTGTTGTTGCCTAGGCTGGAGTGCAATGGCGCGATCTCGGCTCAGCACAACTTCCGCCTCCCAGTTTCAAGCGATTCCTCTGCTTCAGCCTCCCGAGTAGCTGGGATTACAGGCATGTGCCACTACGCCCAGCTAATGTTTTTGCATTTTTAGTAGAGACGAGGTTTCTCCATGTTGGTCAGGATGGTCTCGATCTCCCGATCTCAGGTGATCCGCCCGCCTCGGCCTTCCAAAGTGCTGGGATTACAGGCGTGAGCCACTGCACCCGGCATCAGCTGTTGATTTTAAAACCAAAATAGGAACTAAAAGTCTGCCGAAAATAAGAGATAAAAACAATAGAAAGAAAATCTCAGACGGAGAAATTTGGCAAAGAACTAAAAATAAATACAAAGAATCAAACAGAAATTCTAGAACTGAAAAAACCTGAAATTAAGAATTCAAAGGATGGATTTAACAACAGAATACTTAAGTGCAGACAGAATTAATGAACTGAAATATAGGTCAGATGAAAGAGACAGATTGAAGATGGAGAGAATAAAAGAGGGGAAATACCAAAACAAGCATAAAAAACAAATGAGACTCACTAAAAATGTCTAACCTACATATAAGTGGAGATGCAGATGGAGAAGAGAGAGAAAATGGGCAGATGCAATATTTAAAGAGATAATGGGTGAGGATTTTCCAAAACCGATAAAAAAAATTGAGCCCTGTACAGGTTCAAGAAATATTGAGACTCTTAAACAAGATAAATACAAGAAAATCACACCTAAGCACATCAGAGTATAACTGCTGAATCTCAAACACAAAGGGAAAAAAAATACGAAAGAAGTCAAATAAACCCAGATGCCTGCAGTAGAGCAACAATGTGACTGACTACTCACTCACAACAGAAACAATGAAAGCCATAAAACAGTGAATCGTATCTTCAAAATGATGGTGGGAAAACCTGCCAACCTAGACTTCTACATCCAGTAAAAAATACTTTAAAATAAATATTAAAGCCAGGCACAGTTGCTTACACCTGTAATCTCAGCACTTCAGGAGGCCAAAGTGTGAGGATCACTTGAGTCCAGGAGTTTAAGATCAGCTTGGGCAACACAGCAAGACCTCGTCTCTACAAAAACTAACCAACCAACCAACAACCAACCAACCAAACAAACAAAACACTAAATAAAAACTTTTTTTCAAATACAAAAAAACAAGAAACCAGCAAACAACACTAAAGGATGTTCTTGGTATAGAAGAAAAATGACCTAAGATAGAAACTTAAAAATGAGAGAACAAATATAAGAATAGAAAGAATAAATATTTCAAAAAATATAAATGAATATTGACTATATGAAATAATCATAATGCCTTGAAGGGTTTAAAAATATAACTAAATTGGCCAGATGCAGTGGCTCATGCCTGTAATCCTAACACTTTGGGATGCCGAGACGGGTGGATCACGAGGTCAGGAGTTCAAGACCAGTCTGGCCAAGATGCTGAAACCCCATCTCTACTAAAAACACAAAAATTAGCCGGGCATGGTGGCATGCGCCTGTAATCCCAGCTACTCGGGAGGCTGAGGCAGGAGAATCGCTTGAACCTGGGTGGCAGAGGTTACAGTGAGCCGAGATCACACCACTGTACTCCAGCCTGGGCGACAGAGCAAGACTCCATCTCAAAAAATAAAATAAGAAATAAAAATATATCTAAATTAAATTACATGATGATAGCAGCACATAGAGCAGTAAGAGGGAAAATGGAGATGAAGTGTTCTAAGGTCCTTCCACTGTTTAGGAAGAAGTAAAAGTGATAATTTGAATTAAACTTCAAAAGGTCAATAGTGACTCCTCATCACTAATCATTGGAGAAATTCAAATCAAAACCACAATGAGCTACCCCTTTACATCTGTTAGAAAGACTATTATTAAAACAAAGACAAAAACCAGAAAATAACAACTGTTGGTGAAGATGTAGAGAAACTGGAATCCTATATAAAATATACATAACATAAAATGTACTGTTTGAAACTTTTTTTTTTTTTTTGAGATAGAGTCTTGCTCTGTTGCCCAGGCTGGAGTGCAGTGGCGCTATCTCAGCTCACTGGACCATCCACCTCCTGAGTTCAAAGCAATTCTCCTGCCTCAGCCTCCCAAGTAGCTGGGATTACAGGCGCCCGCCACCATGCCCAGTTGGTTTTTGTATTTTGGTAGAGATGGGGTTTTACCATGTTGGCCAGGCTGGTCTCCTCAAGAAATTCACTTGCCTCCACCTCCCAAAGTGCTAGGATTACAGTCATGAGCCACCGAGCCCAGGCTGAACCATTTTTAAATGTACAACTCAGTGACATCAAGCACATTTACATTATTGTGCAACCATCACCACCCCCTGTCTCTGGGATTTTTCATCTTTTCAATTTGAAACTCTGTGCCAGTTAAACCATAACTCTCCATCCCCACTTCCCGCTATCCTCTGTCAACCACCATTCTTCATTCTGTGTCTGTGAATTTGAATTGGAAATATAAAATGGTGTAGCTAATATGGAAAACAGTATGGAGGCTCCTAAAAAAATTAAACATAGAATTACATATGATTCAACAATTCCACTTCTGGGTATATACCCTCAAGAATTAAAAACAGAAGTCTCAAAAGGTTATTTATACACCCATGTTCATAGTGGCATTATTCACATGAGCCAAAAGGTGGAAGCCACCTAAATTTTCATTAACAGATAAATGGATCAGCAAAATGTCTATACATACAATGGAATATTATTCAGCCACAAGAAATGATATTCTGATCTATGCTACAACATGGATAAACCTTGAAGATATTATGTTAAATGAAATAAACCAGCCACAAAAGAGTATATATATGCTGTGTGCTTCCACTTAATATGAGGCACCTGGAGTAGTCAAATTCATGCAGACAGAACAAACAATGGTGGTTGTCAGGGGATAGGGGACTGGGGATAGAGAATTATGGTTTAACTGGTACAGAGTTTCAGATTAAGAAGATGAAAAATTCCGGAGGTAGAGAGTGATGACGGTTGCACAATAATGTGAATGTGCTTGATGTTACTGAACTATTCATTTAAAAATGATCCAAAATGGCAAATTTTGTTATGTATATTTTACAACTTTTTTTTTTTAGGAAAGTCAACAATGCATGTTGGAATCTGTAGTGCAACTGCTAGAAGAATAGTAAATGTATAACAAGCAAGCTATTTGAAGTGAAAAATCAAATAGAAAATAATTCCTTTTTACCTCTATGTATAATGCAATAAAAAGTTATTAATAAAAATCTATTCAGGTGAAAAATATACTGAAAGTGTTCACTAAAACAATAGTAAAAATTGTGTGTTAGGGCATTAAGAGTGTATAAGATTTGTTGGCCTCAGTTGTCTAAATTCTCTATACTATGGCTATTGGCTCGTAATGTACTGCTTTGTCATAAAACCACCTCTATCATGTAAAAAATCTTGCTTAAAATAGTGATTTACTGTTTCAAGTAGATATCAGATCTGAGCTGTTTGTGAGACAGTTATTAAAAGAGCCACTAATAGCAGTCATAGGTTCTATCAACTTAGAAATCTTTCAAAACAGAATATCTCTGGTTTTCCTAATCATGGTTTGGCATATGCTTCGCTATAGCAAGTTGTACTTAGGCATTTTAGATAAAAAGTAGGTAACTCGTCTGGATAATTTACTCATAATATGTTCACTTTTGGCATAAAGCTTAACCAATATCTGATCAGTACTTGGATGAAAATTAAGTCCATGCATCAACACATTAGCTACAAAAGGACAAGTTCTTGTTTTGTCTAATAAAAATTCTCTTTTAGTTTTCAGTTGCAGCACAAAAAAAAATGTTCAGTTTGTTCTAGAACAAATTCTTCTCTGTAAAAAGGAAACTGAAAATGAGCAGGGCACAGTGGCTCATGCCTGTAATCCAGCACTTTGGGAGGCCAAGGCAGGCGAATTACTTGAGGTAAAGAGTTTGAGACTAGCCTGGGGCCAACATGATGAAATCTTGTCTCTGCTAAAAATACAAAAATTAGCCGGGCATGGTAGTGTGTGCCTGTAATTCCAGCTACTCAGGAGGCTGAGGCATGAGAATCGCTTGAACCCAGGAGGCAGAGGTTGCAGTGAAACGAGATCGCATCACTGCACTCCAGCCTGGTGACCCAGTGAGGCTCTGTCTCAAAAAAAAAAAAAAAAGAAGACTGAAAGTGACAATGAGCCATTATAGATTACTTAAAGTGTAGCATTTTTTTTTTTTTTTTTTTTTTTTTTTTTTTTTTTTTTTTTTTTTTTTTTTTTTTTTTTATGCATTTTGCATCCCTTTTTACTGCTAGCAATTCTCTTTTTCTTTAAATCTTTTTTTAAAATTAAATTTTTACTTTTTTTTTTTTTTTTTTTTTTTTTTTTTTTTTTTTTTTTTTTTTTTTTTTTTTTTTTTTTTTAAAAAATTTTCACCTGTAATCGCAGGACTTTGGGAGGCTGAGGCAGGTGGATCATGAGGTTAGAAGTTCGAGACCAGGCTGAACAACATGGAGGAACCCCGTCTCTACTAAAAATACAAAAAATTAGCCAGGCATGGTGGCAGGTGCCTGTAATCCCAACTACCTGGGAGGCTGAGGCAGGAGAGTTGCTTGAACCCGGGAGGCAGAGGTTGCAGTGAGCCGAGACCATGACACCACACTCCAGCCTGAGTAACAGAGTGAGACTTTGTCTCAAAAAAAAAAAATTGTTTTTAATTTGTGGGCACATGATGTATATATGTGTGGGGTATATGAGATGTTTTGATACAGGCATGCAATGTGAAATAATCACATCATGGAGAACAGGGGTTCCATCCCCTCAAGCATTTATCCTTTGTGTTACAAACAATCCAATTACACTCTTTCAGTTATTTTCAAATATATGGTTAAATTATTAACTATGGTCACCCTGTTGAACAGTCAAATAGTATGTCTTATTCATTCTATTTTTTTGTATCCATTTCTCTCCTCAATCTAATTCCTTTCTCTTCTAATAATATGTTTTGATTTCACTTGAAAAGACAAAGTCTTCTTTTACTTGCCCAATCCAACAAAAGGATTGCTTGTAAACGCAAAGCTGTGTAAATTATTGGGGGAAAATGATAACTACTTAATAAATGATCTTGGGACAATTCAGTAATTCGTATATTTTTTAAAACTACTAGATCTCTACAGCAAATCTTACACAAAAATCAGTTTCAGATGGGATTAAAGATTTGTATATGAAAGGTACAATCCTTTTTTTTTTTTTTTTTGAGACAGAGTCTTGCTCTGTCATCCAGGCTGGAGTGCAATGGCGTGATCTCGGCTCACTGCAACCTCCGCCTCCCCAGTTCAAGCGATTCTCCTGCCTCAGCCCTGTGAGTAGCTGGGATTACAGGCACATGCCACCACGCCCAGCTAATTTTTGTATTTTTAGTAGAGACAGGGTTTCACCATGTTGGTCAGGCTGGTCTTGAACTCCTGACCTCATGTTCCATCTGCCTTGGCCTCCCAAAGTGCTGGGATTACAGGCGTGAGCCACTGCACCCAGCTGAACGGTAAAATCTTAAAACATTTAGAAGAAAATATAGAAGAAAATCTTTATGACCTTGAAAGAAGCAGGTTTCCTTAAACAAGACATAAACATCATAAATCACAAAGAAAAGTATTGATAAATTTGACTATAAAAATTAAAGGCAGAGTGCAATGGCTCACGTCTGTAATCTCAGCACTTTGGGAGGCTGAGGCAGGCAGATTGCTTGAGCTCAAGAGTTGGAGACCAGTGTGGGCAACATGGCAAAAACCCAACTCTACAAAAATACAAAAATTAGCCGAGGGTGGTGGCATGTGCTTGTAGTCCCAGCTACTCGGGAGGCTAAGGTGGGAGAATGGCTTAAGCCCAGGAAGCAGAGGTTGCAGTGAGCTGAGATTGTGCCACTGCACTCCAGCCTAGTCAACAGAGCCAGACCCTGTCTTGGAAAAAAGAAAAAAAAATTAAAAACATCTATATGACAAAAGACATCATAAGCAAGTTAAAATACAAATGACAACCTTAGAGAAGATATATGCAACATATGTGACTAATAAAAAATTAGTACTCAGAATATTTCAAAACAAACCACCCAATAGAAAATCAGGCAAAATACATGAGCAGCCAACTCATAAAAAAAGGAAATTAAATGGTCAGTAAGAAAGATGATCAGCCTCACTAGTATAGTCATGTGCTCCATAACGATGTTTTGGTCAATGATAGACCACATATATGACGGTGGTCTCATAAGATTACAATGGAGCTGAAAAATCCCCATTACCTAGTGACATTGTAGTTATCCTGATATAGCCATGGAAATGTCATAGCACAATGCATTCCTCACGTGGGTGTGGTGATGGTGGTGGGAACCCACCTACTGTACTGCCAGTCCTATAAAAGTATAGCAAATGCAATGAGGTGCAGTACATAATACTTGATAATGATAATAAATGACCATACTACTGTCATACGTATTTGTAATGCTTTGGATCATTATTTTACAGTGTGCTTCTTCTACTTATTGAAATAAAAAGTTAACTGTAAAACAGCCTCAGGCTGGTCCTTCAGGAGGTGTTCCAGAAGAAGGCATTGTTATCATAGGAGATAACAGCTCCATGCATGTTGTTACTCCTAAAGGCCTTCCAGGAGACAAGATATGAAGGTGGAAGGCAGAGATACTGAGGATCCTGGGCTAGTGTATAAGGTTGTGTCTTAGTTTTTCACCAAAAAAGCTTAAAAAAATTAAAGTTAGAGAAAAGTTTATAGAATAAAGATATAGGGAAAGAAAATACTTTTGGACAGATGTAAAACATGTTTGTGTTTTAAGCTAAGTGTTATTGTAAAGAGTCAAAAATTTAAAAAATTTAAACATTTAAAAAGTAACAAAGTTACAGCAAGCCAAGGTTAATTTATTATTAAAGAAAAAAAATTTAAATAGAGTAGCCTAAGTGTCCAGTGTTGATAAAGTTTACAGTACTGTACAGTAATGTCCTAGGCCTTCACATTCACTCACCACTCACTCCCTGACTCACACAGAACAACTTCCAGTCCTGCAAGCTCCATTCACGGTAAGTGCCTTATACAGGTGTACCATTTTATATATATATATATATTTTTTTAATTTTATTATTATTATACTTTAAGTTTTAGGGTACATGTGCACAACGTGCAGGTTTGTTACATATGTATACATGTGCCATATTGGTGTGCTGCACCCATTAACTCGTCATTTAGCATTAGTTATATCTCCTAATGCTATCCCTCCCCGCTCCCCCCACCCCACGACAGGCCCCGGTGTGTGATGTTCCCCTTCCTGTGTCCATGAGTTCTCATTGTTCAATTCCCACCTATGAGTGAGAACATGAGGTGTTTGGTTTTTTGTCCTTGTGATAGTTTGCTGAGAATGATGGTTTCCAGTTTCATCCATGTCCCTACAAAGGACATGAACTCATCATTTTTTATGGCTGCATAGTATTCCATGGTGTATATGTGCCACATTTTCTTAATCCAGTCTATCGTTGTTGGACATTTAGGTTGGTTCCAAGTCTTTGCTGTTGTGAATAGTGCCGCTATAAACATACGCGTGCATGTGTCTTTATAGCAGCATGATTTATAATCCTTTGGGTATATACCCAGTAATGGGATGGCTGGGTCAAATGGTATTTCTAGTTCTAGATCCCTGAGGAATCGCCACACTGACTTCCACAATGGTTGAACTAGTTTACAGTCCCACCAACAGTGTAAAAGTGTTCCTATTTCTCCACATCCTCTCCAGCACCTGTTGTTTCCTGACTTTTTAATGATGGCCATTCTAACTGATGTGAGATGGTATCTCATTGTGGTTTTGATTTGCATTTCTCTGATGGCCAGTGATGATGAGCATTTTTTCATGTGTTTTTTGCCTGCATAAATGTCTTCTTTTGAGAAGTGTCTGTTCATATCCTTCGCCCGCTTTTTGATGGGGTTGTTTGTTTTTTTCTTGTAAATTTGTTTGAGTTCATTGTAGATTCTGGATATTAGTCCTTTGTCAGATGAGTACGTCGCAAAAATTTTCTCCCATTCTGTAGGTTGCCTGTTCACTCTGATGGTAGTTTCTTTTGCTGTGCAGAAGCTCTTTTGTTTAATTAGATCCCATTTGTCAATTTTGGCTTTTGTTGCCATTGCTTTTGGTGTTTTAGACATGAAGTCCTTGCCCATGCCTATGTCCCGAATGGTATTGCCTAGGCTTTCTTCTAGGGTTTTTATGGTTTTAGGTCTAACATGTAAGTCTTTAATCCATCTTGAATTAATTTTTATATAAGGTATAAGGAAGGGATCCAGTTTCAGCTTTCTACATATGGCTAGCCAGTTTTCCTGGCACCATTTATTGAATAGGGAATCCTTTCCCCATTGCTTGTTTGTGTCAGGTTTGTCAAAGATCAGATAGTTGTAGATATGCGGCATTATTTCTGAGGGCTCTATTCTGTTCCATTGGTCTATATCTCTGTTTTGGTACCAGTACCATGCTGTTTTGGTTACTGTAGCCTTGTAGTATAGTTTGAAGTCAGGCAGCATGACACCTCCAGCTTTGTTCTTTTGGCTTAGGGTTGACTTGGTGATGCGGGCTCTTTTTTGGTTCCATATGAACTTTAAAGTAGTATTTTCCAATTCTGTGAAGAAAGTCATTGGTAGCTTGATGGGGATGGCATTGAATCTATAAATTACCTTGGGCAGTATGGCCATTTTCATGATATTGATTCTTCCAACCCATGAGCATGGAATGTTCTTCCATTTGTTTGTATCCTCTTTTATTTCATTGAGCAGTGGTTTGTAGTTCTCCTTGAAGAGGTCCTTCACATCCCTTGTAAGTTGGATTCCTAGGTATTTTATTCTCTTTGAAGCAATTGTGAATGGGAGTTCACTCATGATTTGGCTCTCTGTTTGTCTGTTATTGGTGTACAAGAATGCTTGTGATTTTTGTACATTGATTTTGTATCCTGAGACTTTGCTGAAGTTGCTTATCAGCTTAAGGAGATTTTGGGCTGAGACGATGGGGTTTTCTAGATATACAAGCATGTCATCTGCAAACAGGGACAACTTGACTTCCTCTTTTCTTAATTGAATACCCTTTATTTCCTTCTCCTGCCTGATTGCCCTGGCCAGAACTTCCAACACTATGTTGAATAGGAGTGGTGAGAGAGGGCATCCCTGTCTTGTGCCAGTTTTCAAAGAGAATGCTTCCAGTTTTTGACCTTTCAGTATGATATTGGCTGTGAGTTTGTCATAGATAGCTCTTATTATTTTGAGATATGTCCCATCAATACCTAATTTATTGAAAGTTTTTAGCATGAAGCGTTGAATTTTGTCAAAGGCCTTTTCTGCATCTATTGAGATAATCATGTGGTTTTTGTCTTTGGTTCTGTTTATATGTTGGATTACATTTATTGATTTGCGTATGTTGAACCATCCTTGCATCCCAGGGATGAAGCCCATTTGATCATGGTGGATAAACTTTTTGATGTGCTGCTGGATTTGGTTTGCCAGTATTTTATTGAGGATATTTGCATCGATGTTCATCAAGGATATTGGTCTAAAATTCTCTTTTTTGGTTGTGTCTCTGCCAGGCTTTGGTATCAGGATGATGCTGGCCTCATAAAATGAGTTAGGGAGGATTCCCTCTTTTTCTATTGATTGGAATAGTTTCAGAAGGAATGGTACCAGCTCTTCTTTGTAACTCTGGTAGAATTCAGCTGTGAATCCATCTAGTCCTGGACTTTTTTTGGTTGGTAAGCCATTGATTATTGCCTCAGTTTCAGAGCCTGTTATTGGTCTATTCAGAGATTCAACTTCTTCCTGGTTTAGTCTTGGGAGGATGTATGTGTTGAGGAATTTATCCATTTCTTCTAGATTTTCTAGTTTATTTGCATGTTTATAGTATTCTCTGATGGTAGTTTGTATTTCTTTGGGGTCGGTGGTGATATCCCCTTTATCATTTTTTATTGCATGTATTTGATTCTTCTCTCTTTTCTTCTTTATTAGTCTTGCTAGCGATCTATCAATTTTGTTGATCTCTTCAAAAAACCAGCTCCTGGATTCATTAATTTTTTGAAGGGTTTTTTGTGTCTCTATTTCCTTCAGTTCTGCTCTGATCTTAGTTATTTCTTGCCTTCTGCTAGCTTTTGAATGTGTTTGCTCTTGCTTTTCTAGTTCTTTTAATTGTGATATTAGGGTGTCAATTTTAGATCTTTCCTGCTTTCTCTTGTGGGCATTTAGTGCTGTAAATTTCCCTCTACACACTGCTTTGTGTCCCAGAGATTCTGGTATGTTGTGACTTTGTTCTCATTGGTTTCAAAGAACATCTTTATTTCTGCCTTCATTTCATTATTTACCCAGTAGTCATTCAGAAGCAGGTTGTTCAGTTTCCATGTAGTTGAGTGGTTTTGAGTGAGTTTGTTAATCCTGAGTTCTAGTTTGATTGCACTGTGGTCTGAGAGACAGTTTGTTATAATTTCTGTTCTTTTACATTTGCTGAGGAGTGCTTTATTTCCAACTATGTGGTCAGTTTTGGAGTAGGTATGGTGTGGTGCTGAAAAGAATGTATATCTGTTGATTTGGGGTGGAGAGTTCTGTAGATGTCTATTAGGTCCGCTTGATGCAGAGCTGAGTTCAATTCCTGGGTATCCTTGTTAACTTTCTGTCTCGTTGATCTGTCTAATGTTGATGGTGGGGTGTTAAGGTTTCCCATTATTATTGTGTGGGAGTCTAAGTCTCTTTGTAGGTCACTAAGGACTTGCTTTATGAATCTGGGTGCTCCTGTGTTGGGTGCATATATATTTAGGATAGTTAGCTCTTCTTGTTGAATTGATCCCTTTACCATTATGTAATGGCCTTCTTTGTCTCTTTTGATCTTTGTTGGTTTAAAGTCTGTTTTATCAGAGACTAGGATTGCAATCCCTGCCTTTTTTGTTTTCCATTTGCTTGGTAGATCTTCCTCCATCCCTTTATTTTGAGCCTATATGTGTCTCTGCATGTGAGATGGGTTTCCTGAATACAGCACACCGATGGGTCTTGACTCTTTATCCAATATGCCAGTCCATGTCTTTTAATTGGAGCATTTAGCCCATTTACATTCAAAGTTAATATTGTTATGTGTGAATTTGATCCTGTCATTATGATGTTGGTTATTTTGCTCGTTAGTTGATGCAGTTTCTTCCTAGCCTTGATGGTCTTTATAATTTGGCATGATTTTGCAGTGGCTGGTCCCGGTTGTTCCTTTCCATGTTTAGTGCTTCCTTCAGGAGCTCTTTTAGGGCAGCCTGGTGGTGACAAAATCTCTCAGCATTTGTTTGTCTGTAAAGTATTTTATTTCTCCTTCACTTATGAAGCTTAGTTTGACTGGATATGAAATTCTGGGTTGAAAATTCTTTTCTTTAAGAATGTTGAATATTAGTCCCCACTCTCTTCTGGCTTGTAGAGTTTCTGCTGAGAGTTCAGCTGTTAGTCTGATGGGCTTCCCTTTGTGGGTAACCCGACCTTTCTCTCTGGCTGCCCTTAACATTTTTTCCTTCATTTCAACTTTGGTGAATCTGACAATTATGTGTCTTGGAGTTGTTCTTCTCTAGGAGTATCTTTGTGGCATTCTCTGTATTTCCTGAATTTGAATGTTGGCCTGCCTTGCTAGATTGGGGAAGTTCTCCTGGATAATATCCTGCAGAGTGTTTTCCAACTTGGTTCCATTCTCCCCGTCACTTTCAGGTACACCAATCAGACGTAGATTTGGTCTTTTCACATAGTTCCATATTTCTTGGAGGCTTTGTTCGTTTCTTTTTATTCTTTTTTCTCTAAACTTCTCTTCTCGCTTCATTTCATTCATTTCGTCTTCCATCGCTGATACCCTTTCTTCCAGTTGATCGCATCAGCTACTGAGGCTTCTGCATTCGTCACGTAGCTATACCATAGCTATACCATATAACCTAGGTGTGTAGTAGGCTATAACATGTTTGTGTAAGTACATTCTATGATGTTCACACAACTACAAAATTGCCTAAAAATGAGTTTCTCAAAGTGTATCCCCGTTGTTAATTAATACATGACTGTAATTAGGGAAATGGAAATTAAAGCAATAACAAATGAACACTCTCCAAGTTGGATTGGCCAAGGAAACTTTCACTTAATACTGCTTTTGATCTACTCTGAAGTCCAAAATTCTGTTGTTGTTTCTTTCCCTTTATCTTTTTTTTTTTTTTTTTTTTGAGGCTGAGTCTTGCTCTATCACCCAGGTTGGAGTGCAATGGTGAGATCTCGGCTCACTGCAATCTCCGCCTCCCAGGTTCAAGTGATTCTCGTGCCTCAGCCTCCCAAGTAGCTGGGATTACAGGTGCTCACGACCATGCCTCGCTAATTTTTGTATTTTTGGTAGAGACAGGACTTCACCATGCTGGCCAGGCTAGTCTCGAACTCCGGACCTCAAGAGATCTGCCTGCCTCAGCCTCCCAAACTGCTGGGATTACAGGCATGAGCCACAGTGCTTGGCCCCCTTTATCTTTTATATTGTATGTGTGGATTTATGACTTTAAAGTTCATACATGTATGTACATATTTTCTCTCATTCTAGTTTATTTGGGAAGAAACAGCTGTAAAAGTACCTTTAATCAGCTATTTTAACTAATTAATTAATTAAACTAATTTAGCAAATTAATCTATTAATGATTAATTTTTACCCTTAAAACTCATTTTAAATGTAAAATTTATCTTTAACATAACCACAATACACCTATCACTTATTAAAATATTTAATAATTTCTCAATATCACCAGTATCATAATATCAGTTAGTATCCAAAATTTCCAATAGTCTCATACATTTATTAGAAAATTTTAGTAGTTGATCCAAATCAGAATCTAAATAAGGTTTATATATTGGGAGTGGTTGGATACCTTTTAAGTCTCTTTGAAGCTATTGTTTTCCCCTCATCTCTCGTTTTTCTTATGCTAGTTTGTAGTGTTTTTATTGTTGTTTTTGAAAAAACAGAGCTATTTGTCTTTTAGAATTTGTCACAATGTGGATTTCGTAGAATGAATGCATCCCTGTGGTGTAGGTGAGATTTCCTCCGTCCTCTGTATTTTCTATAAACTGGTAGTTGGATCTAGAAGATTGATCAGATTCAGGTTCAGTTTCTTTTGGCTAGACATCACAGTTGGTTTGTGCTCTTCCATTAGGAGGCATACAATGTCTGTTTCTCTCTCTTTTGTGACGTTAGCAGAAGTTGATGAGAATTAAACCCATTATTTTATTACAAATCGAAAAATGGTTATATTTTCTCAGTTCTTCTTTTATTATCTGGAATATTATAAAGAGAAACTTCTTTCACTTACTATTTGAATAACCAACAGTAATAGTTTATATTTTAAAAAGCAGGATAAGCATATTTTCTGTGTTTTTCAATCCATTGCAGTAAATATCCTTAATGATATTCAAGCGTTTCCATCTTTGCCGGTGGGAACCACTTCAAGTTGGCTTCTGTGTTCTTTTGACACAGCTCTAACCGTTCCCCAAAGACAAGATTGTGTAGCTTTGTCTTGTATATTCCCAATCCGTTTTTCTTAAAATCAGCCCTTTTTCAGAGAGTTCTTGTTTCTTTCAGTAAAAAATAGTATTTGGAGACCACAGGTAGCATACTAGCAATGCTTATTGTTACTGAGTCGGTCAATATATTTAGACCTATTCAGGAGACAGCGCTAAGTAGCTATTTTTAATGAAATATTTTATATACACTAAAATGCATGTGTAATACAGATAGAGTTTAATCTTTGAGTACTCCCATACCCAGGTACTAGCCCTTTTCAGTTTTGCTTATCATTCCCTTACTTATTATGTATGCTTAAACAATGTGTTATTTTTCATTTTTTGAACTTTGTATAAATGGAATCATACTACAGGTATACTCTGTGACTTTTTTGTTTGTTTATTGTGTGTTTTTTGTTAATACACTTGCCCAAGTTAAAGCACTCATCCACAGTATAAATACATCATAATTTATTTATCTATTCTCCCAAAGATACAAATTTGGGTCATTTCCAGTTTCTTGTTCTAGTGAACAAAGCAATTATGAATTTTTTTGTATACGGTTCTCTTGGTGCACATGTGCACAAGTTTCTTATTTGATATAACTTAGAGGTGGAATTTCTGGAGTATAGGGTCAATCTAGCTTTTGTCCCTTCAACAATACAGAAACACCTTTGTTAAGGTTACCAAAGGCCTCTATAGTGCCAGATGAGCAATGTTCTGTTCTCGTTATGCTTGGTTCCTCAACAGTATTCAATGTAGTCTTTCCCTCCTTGGTTCACATTCCACTACAGTGGTTCTCAGGCACCACACCCCTGACATAGCTCCCATTCTAAAGGCAGCTCCTCCTCACTGTATTTTTACCAGCTCTCTTAATCCTCTCTATCCTACCTCTTAAAATCAGAGCTCCTTGAAAGTACTTACTGAGTGCTTTCTTTTCTCAACTTTATCCACACTTTCTCTAGGAGAACGCATCATTACCACGACTTCAAATACCATTTGTTTGTTTCAGACCCTAATTCTATTGACCCTCAGCTTTCTTCTCTGAACTCTATTTGTGTAATTAACTGCTCAGATGACTCAGAGTCATCTCAAACTTAACATGTTTAAAATGAATTTTAAATTTTTCACCATAACTCTAGTCTCCTAATAAACAGCACTATCATACTCTCAGCTACTAAAGCCAGTAGCCTGGCACTAACTCGTGATGCCTTCCCTTCCTTCACCACTACCCAGTCAATTCCTCACTGTGTCCTGTTGGCTTTACCTCTAAAATATATCCTGAATCTGAATGTCTCTCCGCTTCGATTGCCACCAACATAGCTCGAGCTATTATCTTTCTCCTGAGCTTTGGCAATGATACCGTAACAGATCCTTCCACTTTTATTTTTGTTATCCTTAAATCCAATCTTTCTATAGTGACTAAAATGAAGTTTCCATTTATCAATCAAGCTCTCCCTTCCTTAAAGATTTCTAGCTGGGCGCAGTGGCTCACGCCTGAAATCCTAGCACTTTGGGAGGCCAAGGCAGGTAGATCATCTGAGGCGAGGAGTTCGAGACCGGCGTGGCCAACATGGAGAAACCCTGACTCTACTAAAAATAAAAAAATTAGCCGGGCATGGTGGCGGGTGCCTGTAATCCCAGCTACTGGGAAGGCTGAGGCAGTAGAATCGCTTGAACCCGAGGGGGTGGAGGTTGCATTGAGCCGAGATTGCACCACTTCACTCCAGCCTCAGCAAAAGAAGGAGACTCCATCTCAAAATAAATAAATAAATAAAAATTTTAAAAAATAAAAATAAAAAAAGACTTCCAAAAGTTTCCCAGACTCTTATCGATGCTTTTGCAAGAGTCCATTAGTTGGTGAAGAAATGAATTTATTGGATATTGATTAGTATTTTAAAATGAATAGAAAATATCATAGGCATTACACATTGTAAGGGTAGGATTTTCTATGTAAACATTTTGTTTTATTTGAGTACTGGGTGAGACAAAAAATATATTTCCTACTATGAGCCATGGTCAAACATGTTTGAGAAAAGCTGCTCTGTCCCCATCTGCCTCTCTAACCTCACTTCGTGCCACGCTTCCCGGGGTCTGATGCTGTGGCTGTACAGGGCTACTGTCAGTCCTTCCATAACATGGCAAGCCCTTTGCCTTGCAGGGCCTTTGTACTTGCACTGCCTCTGCCTACAATGCTCCTCCTGCCGGGGTTCCCATGGATGGCCTCTTTTCATCTTTCAGGTCTCAATTAAAAGTCCCCAACCCAGAGAGAACTTCTCTGACCACCCTATCTATTTAGTTCCCCTGTGTTATTTTCTGTCTCAGCAACTTCTGTATTTCCTTCAAAACAGTAATCACATTTGTAAAAATATATTTGAAAAAGTTGTTTACAGTCTGCCTCCTCCATTAGAACATAAACCCCATTGGAGCAGAAGCCTTGTCAGTCTTTTCGCTGCGTTTACCCAGCATTTTGAAAACTTAATCCCATTTTGGTTACTAAAACTTCACACTTGTAAGTAAGACCCACATCACATTCAGAGATGTGCCAGAGTCAATAATTGATTATTATCTGTGAAATATTCACTGGCCTTGGCAGGAGATGTGTTTTGTGGTAATAGAGGTGAATTTCCTTAATAAATTCCTGTCTGGTTCAATTTACCTTGTTATGTTGCTTCCTTAATTGGAGGATGTTTGATGGTGGCTTCTGAAATGCCATTAATGCCTTGTTTAAAATTCCATCTAAGTTCTTAGCCTGACCGCACAGCGTTGATCAAAAGTTCAGTCTTGAGGAAATGAAGCAATTCCTTTTTCTTGGCTTGGAGTCCACCTGAACAGCCACCAAGGGTCTCTTTGTTCGGTTGGGTGGGTCCAGATTTATGAATGAATAGCCCCTTCACTAACAAACAATAGCAGAGATCTGGGCCACTAACTAGTTGAGAAATGTTAATCTCCTTTCAGGTAATTATTTCCAGAAGTGTAGCAACTATTAGAACGTTTAGATTTCTACTGTTTGATAGAAATTTAACAAACAAATTTAAAACGTTTTATAAACCTTTTAAAGGTTTTACTTTCTGCCGCAAACTTTTCAATGTCAAAAAAAGCATGGTTTCATATTGAAATTCTGAAAGTTATAAACATTTTAATGAAATTATTATGAACTTAGAGTTTAGAATCTAAGAGCCTGATTTTATTCATAAGTTTAATTCACTTTCAAGCCTTAAATCAAACATGGGAGACTGATTCATTGATCAAATGTGTAGTTAACTGTTTTAATGCCTTTACCTCTCCAACTGAAGTAATACATAAAACTTACAAGGAGGGACTGCTGTGACCTCAAATGTTTACTTCAAGAAGTTAAACATCAGACTTTGAGCAGTGGTTGATTAACAGTCTATTTCTAATAGCGTACTGACAAAGGCAACCCTATTCCATGTCTTCTTAAAAACCACCAGCTAGTTACTGTAATTGTAAGCTATCCTGTAACTTCATGGCAAAAAATAAAAAATAAAAAAATAAGCATGCCTTGCCCCAACGTCCTTAGAAACCACGGAATCCTTAAAAACCAAAAATAAACTTTAGAATGAGAAAAATAACTTTTAAACTTTATCTTTTTTCCAAAACTATAGTTGCAAGTTAAGTAAACTGAGACTCCTCCTCACACCTTCTTGTGAACTGAAACATTTCATACTAAGAGTGCACTGGAAATGAACCATGATGAATTTAGCCCATATCTGAAAAATACCACAGCCCTTCTCCACTGTTTGACCATATTTACTTTCTCGTTAGAAGGAACTTCCAAGGGGCATTGATCCTCCCTATTTGTCTTAGACTCTGCACCTTTATTTATAGGGTACTGCTGTGTATGGGAGACTTCGATTGAATTCTGAATGCTGAAAAGATAAGTGATAGGTTTATCTAAAATATGACATTTGAAGATACTGTTCATATCTTATAGTGTCTTGAATTCATCCCAGCCCATTTTACGGCAAGACTTATAAGCAGGGCCGGGCGCGGTGGCTCACGCCTGTAATCCCAGCACTTTGGGAGGCCGAGGCGGGCGGATCACTACGTCAGGAGATCGAGACCATCCTGGCTAATATGGTGAAACCCCGTCTCTACTAAAAATACAAAAAATTAGCCGGGCGAGGTGGCCGGCGCCTGTAGTCCCAGCTACGCGGGAGGCTGAGGCAGGAGAATGGCGTGAACCCCGGGGGGCGGAGCCTGCAGTGAGCCGAGATCGCGCCACTGCACTCCAGCCTGGGTGAAAGAGCGATACTCCTTCTCAAAAAAAAAAAAAAAAAAATTAGCTGGGTATGGTGGCGAGCGCCTGTAGTCCCAGCTATTCAGGAAGCTGAGGCAGGAGAATCGCTTGAACTAGGGAGGTGGAGGTTGCAGTAAGCCAAGATCGTGCCACTGCACTCCAGCCCTGGTGACAGAGTGTCTGTCTCAAAAAAAAAAAAAAAAAAGATTTATAAGCAGACTGATTTAATGTTTAAAACCCCTAAGACCTCAGATTTAAAAAAGAAGAAGAACAAATCTCCCCAACAGCTTGTCATTTTTAACTTAATCTTGCCATCATTTAGATACCAAGCTCTTGTATGGGATGGGACTCTTCATTCCTCTGCTGTAACTGTCAGTTTTCAATTAAAGGCCTGAACTGCTTTGGGTTCCTCAGTTCATCTTCAGTTTCTCTGGTGATAAGCAAAACACATTTGTTGAGCTAACCTGGCTTTCAACATTGACATAGGACAGCCTTCGCTCTCTCATGAGTTATGCAGTGTTTCATATTATATCACAGTGACATTAGGCAGAAGTAGCCTCCAAGAATGGTCCTAACTGGCAATATTTCAGTTTGACATTTCCATTTGCATTATCTAATAACAAAATTTAATTTTTAAAATTAAATAAGCAAATAAAATATAAGTGAAAAAGAAAAGTGTTTCTATGAGAACTAAGTTGAATGCCTTGGAACCACTTGATTGATTAAATCACTTAAACTTTTTTAGTTTTCAAATCAGATGTGGGTGACACAATATTAAAAATAACTAATATAAAAATGTCTCAGAACAAATGCCTCAAGCATAATGGAGTAGCCACCTCCTGGCTACAAGAGTTAATGCTATAGGCATCAGGTAGCTCAGAGAGGTGGAGGTTGTTAAGAAAGTACACTTTAGTGTTGACTTAAGCCGTTTTTATGATATTCCTATTGAAAAGTATATCATGGGCCAGGTGCAGTGGCTCATGCCTGTAATCTCAGCACTTGGGGAGGCCCAGGAGGGCGGACCACCTGAAGTCAGGAGTTCGAGACCAGCCTGGCCAACTTGGTGAAACCCCGTCTCTACTAAAAATACAAGAATTAGCCAGGTGTGGTGGTGCACACCTGTAGTTCCAGCTACTCAGGAGGCTGAGGCACAAGAATCTCTTGAGCCTGAGAGGTGGAGGTTGCAGTGAGCCGATATCATGCCACTGCACTCCAGCCTGTGTGACAGAGCGAGACTCCATCTCAAACAAAAAAAAAGTATAAAGTGTATCATGAATGTGAAAAAGTGTGCCAAAGAAATGCAGTTGAACAAATGAAGAGAGATTGATAAATAACTTAACAATAATAATAAAAGCAGCAACAAAACATTCCAAAGAAAATGCCCTTTCATTTATGATTATAAACAACTCAATTTGCATTTTTACAAGCAAGAGAAACTGACTCTGGATATTTAAGCAGTTTATTAACGTTAAGTTTATTTAAAAGATATTGGGTTAAAGCAGGTGAATTTTAGGGTATGTAAACTACTTCTCAATAAAGCTGTTAAAGAAAAAAAGGATACTGGGTAGCTAACAGAAGAGTGGGAGGACTGGCTTAAGGCTGCGTTTCCAGGAATAACACTGAAGACCATGGTACAGAACTGGCTGATGAGGAACCTGCTGCTGCTGCCTCTGTCCTTCCCACTACTGAGGGGCACAGCATTGGCCCTGCTGCCTAGGACTGACTTTACAGTGCCCCGTACTGCTGCCCAGCACAAAAGTTATCTCCTGGGTGAGAACCTTTCTGAAATAAAATTTCACATGCTTATGTTCTAGCTACAAAGGACCCCAGGGAACTGAGTTTTGTGGGTTTGTATCTTGGGAAGCAGAATTCCTAAGGCCAGAGATTTCCTAAAAATAGCAAGAGTGATCAAAAGATGCTGGGCAGCCTAAAAACATAAGAAATATCTATATCAACAGCTTACAATTTTCAGTGGATGTATGCATGTTCAGTCAAATTCTCCTAATCCAGGACTTATGATACCAGAGCTCTAGAATTCCACATCCAGTGTGTGGCTTATCAAATCTCTGATTTCTCCAAAAGAATACAAGAAGATGGGTGGTGACTGTATATAGAGTCAGCCCTCTGTATCTGCAAAGGATTCAACCAACCAGATGGAAACCTGCCGATAAAGTATGGAGTACGTCAGGACTATACTACACAATTTTATATAAGGGGCTTGAGCATCCACAGTTTTTGGTACCTGCAGGAGTCCTAGAACAAATCCCCCCACAGATATGGAGGGCCGACTGTGTTTCTCCTAGTGGTTAAGGGCATGATCTCAGGAAGCAGATCTTCCAGATTCAAATCCCAGTTTTGCTCCTTATTATCTGCGTAACCTTGGGCATATTTACATAATCTGTTTCTTGAACTGTAAACTGGGGATAATAATGGTAACCGGCTTTGGATGTTTTAAATGAGTCAATGTATGCAGAGCTTTTAAAACAGTGCTTGACTGAATCAGAGTGAGCTATTATCATGGGTAATGAATAAGTACTACAACCAAATAGGAACATACTGAACCTATGAACTATAGAATATGTGCAAAGCACATAGATGGAGGCTCAGAGGTGAGCAAGGTGTGACCCTTGCACTCAATGCATTGGAAATAAAATGTGGAAGATAAACACATAAACTGTGATATAAGAGAAATGGTGATAAGTGTACGATATTGGTACACACAAAATATTATGTAACTATTAAGGATGGTGAGATTCTTTTCTGCAAGAACCTTGTGAGGCATTTTGGAGTCTGTCAGGTTTTAACTATGTCTTAAATAAAAAGTGCAAATTTGATGGGCAGATATTGCAGGGAGGAAGGGAAAGACGGCATTCCAAACAGGAATAGAGCAGTTTGAAAAAAAGCCCAGAGGTAAGAAATGATATGAAAGGAGTCACAGGTGTTTGCATGAGATAAGGAAAGGTTAGTAGGATACAAGGCTAGAAAAGGCAGCATGGACCAAATTGTGGAGTGCTTTAAATGCTACTTGGGGGAGAGGCACCTGATAATGAATGTAATCTTAATTGTTTTGTGCCTGGGGAGCTTCAACCCATCCCAAATCATTCTATCCCAGACTGTTCCATTTTTTTCTAGTCCATAGTTACCCTCCATTTCTAAGCTCTTTGGAAAAATAACTTTTCAAATTGGCAAGAGGAAATGAATTACATTTATAAGACAAATTGGAACCTACTTTGAACTGACCTTGACTGGAGTTTTAAAATTCCCCATAACTATATTCTTCCCTGAGCTGCCTAAAGGTGGTTGTTATTATCTCAACAGGCAAAAGCCAGTTAGAACTATTCAGTGATTCAAGTTTTTCAGCATTTATGAGGCAAAGATATGACCACTTTTCTCATTCACCTCTCTACAAGCACATTTTTTCCCTCTTACTCACCCTAAGATCAAAGAGAATGGTATGGAGAAATAAAGTTTAAGTCGTGCAGTTCCTTATCTAAAATGAAGCTAGTTTCCCCTTTCCTTCGTGTTTGGTATGTTCCCAGCAGGAACAAATCCACAGAAAAAGATAGGTGAGTGGCTCCCTTGAACAGCACTTGTTCACTTATGTTCTCTTGGGCCTTAAGTCCCTGGGCCAGCCTAGGTCTGGCCAGAGTCCCTGGTCAGTCCAAAGCTCCAGCATCTCTTATCCAGCAGTAATTCCTTCACGTGGCGAGTCTTCCAAACCTGCAACCAATGAATTGACCTATGAAACATGTTACCAGCAAAACACATTTATGGCTTAGACTTTTAAAACATAAAATGAATCTACGTTAAAGAGTACTCCAAAAGAAATAGGATTTGGAGTTCTTAGTGATAGGGAACATACTCTTGTTAAAAACTCAGTGTGACTGTGCATGAAAGTCCATGCTCTGCAAATTTGGGTCTATGACTCAAAACCAAATAGGGGTCAGGCACCATGGCTCACACCTGTAATCCCAGAACTTTGGGGGGCTGAGGTGGGCAGATTGCTTAAGGCTGAGGGTTCGAGACCAGCCTGGCCAACATGGTGAAACCCCGTCTCTACTAAAAATATAAAAATTAGCCAGGTGTTGTGGCGTGCGCCTATAATCCCAGCTACTTGGGAGTCTGAGGCATGAGAATTGCTTGAACCCAGAAGGCGGAGGTTGCAGTGAGCCAAGATTGCACCACTGCCCTCCAGCCTGGATAACGGTGAGACTCTTTCTCAAAAAAACAAAACAAAACAAAACCCACCAAAATGGGAAACTCACTTGTTCTACCAAATACCTGATTGCTTTACTAGTACATACAACATAAACTATTCGTTTTTGTTTGTTTGTTTGAGATGGAGTCTTGCTCTGTCTCCCAGGCTGGAGTGTAGTAGCGCAATCTCGGCTCACTGCAAATTCTCGTCCCGAGTTCAAGCGATTCTCCTGCCTCAGCCACACGAGTAGCTGGGATTCTGGGAGCCGGCCACCATGCCCAGCTAATTTTTGTATTTTTAATAGAAATGGGGTTTGAACTTGTTGGCCAGACTGGCCTCAAACTCCTGACCTCAAGTGATCCACCTGCCTTGTCCTCCCAAAGTGCTGGGATTACAGACGTGAGCCACAGTGCCTGGCCAAAAACTTCTTAAAAAATAACTGGCCAGGCGTGGTGTCTCATGCCTGTAATCCCAACTACCTGGGAGTCTGAGGCATGAGAATTGCTTGAACCCAAAAGGCGGAGGTTGCAGTGAACTGAGACTGCGCCACTGCCCTCCAGCCTGGACAGCAGAACGAGACCCTTTCTTAAACAAAAGAACAAAACAACAAAAACACCAAAATGGGAAACTCACTTGTTCTACCAAATGCCTGATTGCTTCATTACAACATAAAGTATTAGTTTTTGTTTTGTTTTGTTTTTTGGGTCAGAGTCTTTCTCTGTCACCCAGGCTGGAGTGCAGTGGCGCAATCTTGGCTCACTGCAACATCTGCTTCTCAGGTTCAAGCAATTCTCCTGCCTCAGCCTCCCGAGTAGCTGGGATTACAGGCGTGCACCATCACGCCTGGCTAATTTTTGTATTTTTTAATTAAAAAAAAAAATAACTGTCTGGGTACAGTGGCTCAGACCTACAATCCCAACACTTTAGAAGGACAAGATGGGCAGATCACTTGAGGTCAGGAGTTTAAGGCCAGCCTGGCCAACGTGGTCAAACCCCATCTCTACTAAAAATACAAAAATTAGCCGGGCATGGTTGCCGGTGCCTGTAATCTCAGCTACTCAGAAGACTGAGGCAGGAGAATCACTTGAACCCCGCAGGTGGATGTTGTAGTGAGCTGAGACTGGGCCACTGCACTCCAGCCTGGGTGACAGAGTGAGACTTCGTCTCAAAAAAAAAAAAAAAAAAGCTTGGGTATTTATTGGCCCACATAACTGAGGAGTCCAGAGGTGGTTCCAAGCTTCAGGCATAGTTGGATCAGAAGTATGGCTTTTCTTCTTTCTGCCATTATTTATGCCATCTGCTGTCTTTGTACCCAGGCTGCTTCCATCATGGTTACAAGAGGGCTCTCAGCAATAGGACTACTTGTTGGAAAATAATCTTCTTATTTCATTGCAGGTTTAATAAATTGTTTTACTTTCCTTCAAAATCTAGTACACACTGCATTACACAAAAGCAGGGTCTTTGACAATGGTTCTTCAAAGTATCAAAGTGCTGACGCATCAACCCTCTGATAATGGGCAAAGGGTAAGGGGTAAGGTATCATGGGTGCTGTGGATGTCCTCACTGTCCAGTCCTATAGGGTTTCTTCAAGCTGGATAGCTCTGCTTGTCATATGTCAGGGCAGCACCCAGACCTTAACTTAATTGGGAGCTCTGGCACACAGAGCTAAGCCTTCTTTTGTTGCCGGAGTTTCTCCATTATTAGTTATTTTTAAGGGATTTGGAAAATAAAGCAAAGGATATAATAAAATATTGAGACTGATTTCTGTGGACATTGAGGAAGCCCAAAACACATTGTGAAAAGAAAAACATTTTAGTATATCATTGTCTATTTATTATATTTTAATATACAGGACTGTTCTATTTTTAGTCCAATTGTTAGGTAGATGAGTTAATTTGTGTAATTGCTGAAACAGTACTGAAGACATTTTCTCTAAGGTATAACCTGTATTTCTTTGGTGTGTGGGTGCATATGAATGTGCGGACTGTATGTGTGGTGGGGAGGTGGGTAGTCAGGGAAGTGAGAATTTGATTCCACTTCTGAGCTAAGTGGCAGGTAACATAAACTAAGCACAATTATGTGCCAACCACAGTTTTAAGCTCTTTATATACATTATCTCGCTTAATTCTCCTAACTACCAAATGATGTATGTTCCATTATTATTCCCATTCACAGATGGAGAAACTGAATTTCAAAAAGGCAAACAAATTTCTCGAGGTTGCATAGCTAGAAAGGGGTTGAGCTGGGATCTGCATCCATACCATCCGTCTCCAAAGCTGGAAGACTAAAGCACTAGTCTGGACTGGCTTCCATAGCTCTTTCCCCCAAAGTGTACTGTCTGATGTTCCTTAGTAATATGACAAAAGATGTCTCACAGCTCCAGAAGTGCCCTCTGAAAAGCCTTTTCCCTGGGAATTCCTTAGACTTATGGTTCAGCATCAATAACAGAAGAGCTTGTCTAAGCCTTTCCTTTTCAGGGAAACATTTCCTTTCTCCTGGTATAATGACCCTTTTCTCTTTTCATATAGTTCAACAGGTTTCAAAACTTACACAAAGAGCTACTGTTTGATTCTTTAAAATATATTTTTCTCATTATGAAGGAAATACATGCTAATTGAAAACTTCCTAAAGAAAGAAAACAGAGAAACACATAAAGAACCACATAAAAATCTCCCAAAACTCCAGAGATAACTGTTAACATTTTTGTGCATTTTCATTTAGGACATACAGCTTCATAATGTGTTTTTTCCTATGTGGTTATGTGGTGAACATTTTCCCATAATTCTTGAGGGCGACAACTGTATATATCTTGAGCAATGTTTTATTTCCAGGGCCTAGAACAGTACCTGGCATATAACAATTAGCACCTAATTAGTAATATCTAATTATTTTATTTAATAAATATTTGTTGAATGAATGAGTGACATATGTTCCTCCAAAACGTTTTAAAAGGCCACATAACTATGAATCTATGAAATAAAATGTAACTGTCAAATCACATTAAGATAGTGCATAACTCACTTTCAGAGGTTTCTCCAGAGTGAAAGCAAAGTAGTAACACAGAGCTCTGGGGCAGGAGTCAGGCAGGCAGCCTCTAGCTTAGAGCAGCCGTTATAGGCGTAACAATACAGGCTCCATTTTACTTCCTAACACTGCGGTTTCTTCATTAGTACTATGAAGGAGTTGACTGAACTGTTTGCTAAGATTCCCTTCGATGTTTACACTATGTCTTTATTTTATTTTATTTTTTTGAGACAGAGTCTCACCTGTTGCCCAGGCTGGAGTGCAGTGGTGCAGTCATGGCTCACTGCTGCCTTGACCTCCAGGGCTCAAACTATCCTCCCACTTCAGCCTCCTGAGCAGCTGGGACTACAGGCGCTCGCCGCCACACCTGGCTAATTTTTTTTGTATTTGTAGAGATGGAGTTACACCCTGTTGCCCAGGCTGGTCTCAAACTCTTGAGCTCAAGCGATCCACCCACCTCGGCCTCCCAAAGTGCTGGGACTAGGCGTGTGAGCCACCGCACCCAGCCCGTGTGTGTCCTTTTTTAGTCTTTGAAAGAGTGTTCCTGTTTTTTAAAAAATGCAGAAGTAGTATGTAAATATACTTTATTTTAAGACTTTTAAGTAATACAGAATTACATAGGGTAAAATATGAAATTGAAATTCCTCTTTTACAACTACCCCCTTCCCAATAGCACTCACCTCAAAGACTGCAACTGGTACAGTTTGGTGTCTGTATGTTCTTCCATCCTTTTTCTATGCTTGAATATATGTCCAAATAAAAATGTGTAATTGAAAAGAAACACAAATGGAATCATATGATATGTATTATTCTGAGAATTGCTTCTCTCCCTCCCCTTCTCTACAATATGCCTTTGGGGCCTTTTCTGAGTCAGGGCACCTAGATTGACTTCATTTTGACAATATGGTTGTTTAACGATCCCACTAGTGCTAGACATGGGCTGTTTCTAGTTTTACACCACTATAAACAATGCTACAATAAATATCCTTGTATTGCATAGCATAGTGGTTAAGAGCAGGGGCGTTGGGTTCAGACTCCCTGCATTCAAATCCTGGCTCCACCTCTTCACAGCTGTTACTTAACCTGTCCCTGCCTCAGCTTCCTCATCAATAAAATGGGGATCACCAGGCCGTTTTTAGAGATAAATTAGTCAACGTATGTAAAGTTCTTGAACTGCACCTAGCCCATAGTAAGTGCTAAATGCTATTATCATTATTATTAAAACTATTATGAATAAAATTTTTGTGTGCATGTGCAGCCTTTCTGGGGAACTTATATCTAGAGATGGAATTGCTGGGTTGAAGTTATGCATACTTAAAATTTTGAAAGTTTTTTTTTTTGTTTGTTTTACCAAAATGCCTTCCAATAAGATTTTAACTATTTCTATTTCCATCAACAGTGGTTGAGCGGGTCTGTTTGTTGTCTTCTGCCCTTGACACCCCAGTTGTTATACATTTTAAGTGTCTGCTCCATTATTAGGTATTTATACACTTTTCAAATTGTAGGCTAATTAGCTGATGTTATTCTTAGTGTCTTTTCCTGTCAAAATTGAAACCTAAGACTTCTGATAGTTAAGACAAGTTTGGGCCATTGGCTTTTAACCAGGGTAGCTTTAGTCGGAAGTTTTAGGTTGTGTCTCATCCATACCTATTACTGCCTCTCCTTAGTGGAGCTCATGTGCCCTTAAACATGTATGGTGATTCTTTCTTTTTTGTGTGGTTTACGTGAAATGAAATTAAAATCATTGTTTACCTCCCAAATAGCTGAAAACAAAAGCAGAACACAAAACAAGTATCAAGGGGTTAGTACACATTATGAAATGTTGAAGGTTTAGCAGAACATCACATCTGAGGTGAAAGAAGTGTTATATGTTAGGGAAATGTGTCTGAGCTTGCCCTTTAGCAAAGTGCTGTGCTGTTGTCTTCTGAGTCAGGACTTAAATCTACGCCTGGCTGAAGGAATGCTTCAGGCTCCACCCAGCCCTTTGGGATTGGAGGGCCCTTCAATAGCCCGAAAGCTCTCTAGTGCTCTCCTCTGGTCAAAATAAGGGGGTACAGGCTTCAAAGAACCGTTGTGTTTCTTACTGCCATTGAGTATTTGTTTACAAAGCGTTTTGTTTGTTTTTGTTTGTTTTTTTTTTAGTTTTTTTGTGGTTTACAAAGTTAATGTCAAAGAGTTAAGGAGGAAAAAAATTAGTGTTCTAAGAGAGAGAAATTATTTTTGAATAAATGGCCGAATGAAGTGTTCATTAATACTTATTTTTTCAATTGAGAAAAACAAAAGGAAAAAGAAATACAATTACATTTCACAGCATCCTGGTGTGTACCTCCAAAATAATATAAACCAAATCTCCACCATACAAAACTTCCAAAGTACCTAAATCCCCAGTGTACTCATTTAGTGTTTTCTGACTGATGTGAGACTTATTTATTCTTACATAGGGAAATATGAAAATAATGTATTAGTATTAAAGACTTCCTAAAACTGTGTTACTACTAATTTATCTATGTTCTTTATATCTGAACTGTACCCTGCGGGAATGACTTGATGATGGAAAAAACTTTCCTTATTTTGCAACTGTCAAAGTCCAAGATTTTCCTTTTGACCTCCTTTAGATCTTTACTCAAACATCATCTTATGGGTGAGACCTTCCCTCTGTGCTCTGTATAAAAATTATATCCGTGACCTACTCTCCAAAATGTCCTCATTCCTGCTCTGCCCTATCCATCTCCATATTTTTATCATTCTCCATAGCACCTAACTATCATATAATGTGCCATAAATTTTACTTCTAAAAATTGAGATATAATTCACATACCATACGGTTCACCCATTTAAGCATACAATTCAATGGTTTCGGTTCCCAGAGTTGAGCAGTCATCATCACAATCAATTATAGTACATTCTCATCACCCCCAGAAAGAAATCTTGGGCCCATTAGCAGTCAGCTCCCATTCCTTTTCAAACTCTGCCCCTCTTCCCTGGCACTCCCCCGCAACCCCCAGCCCTAGGCAACCACTAATGCACTTTCTGTCTCTATCAATTTGCCTATTCTGGACATTTTATATAAATGGGATCATATGTTATATGGGTTTTTGTGACCTCATCTTCTGTCATTTAGCATGTTTTCAAGGTTCATCCGTGTTGTAGTATGTATCAGCAGTACTTTATTCCTTTTTAAATATCCAAATAGTATTCTATTGTATGGCTATACCACATTTTATTTATCTGTTTATCAGTTGATTGACATTTAAGTTCTTTCCACTTTTTAGCTATTATAAATAATTCTGCTGTGGATGTGAATGGACAAGTTTGGGGGTAGATATGTGTTTTTATTTTCTTGACAATTTTAGGTAAAAAAATCATGTTTATTGTGTCTTCCACACCAGCACCAAATACCATGCCAGCACAGAATAGGTGCTCAATACATATCTGTAAAATAAATGAGGTATTCTCTCTCCTCTGCAGAATCTCAAGCCTGTTGCCAATGAGATCCTTCAGTTCCTTTTAATTTTAGTCCCAACTTTTTACCTAAAGCCAGTTTAAAAGTCCTTACTAGAATAAAGGGGAGGTGAGTCCTCCAGGTCACTGCTGTCTCTTCAATACACCCCCTACCCATTCCAGAGCTGTTTACATTACACTCCAGCCCCTATTATGCCTCTGCTGTTATATCAAGTAGATCTGCTTTGCTGTCAACCCCAGGTCCCTACTCCAGATAATAATGAAATATCAAGGAAACTCTGAGTCTGAGCGGATCTCTGAAATGTCAGTGACTGTTATCTATTTTGTTTTATTGAGAGCCAGCTATTATTACTTATTAGTGCTTAGCTTTTTCTTTCTAAAAGAAAAAAGATCTCAAAGAGTTATATGCCCAGAGACTGCAGGGTTGCAGTCCCAGAGACTACTTTCTGCTTCACAGTGAACCAGGAAGAATATAAGTTTTGATAAGAATTTTTTGGTAGAAAATAGTGACTTCTAATTTTAAAATAAGCATGTATAACTTAGATCATTCCTATGTGGAAACAGCCTGCGGATTTAACCCAGAGCTTTCCCAGACAGCCTAACCCACAGATAATAACAGCATACAAATATTCACATTGATTTATAGAATTTAGCACACATCTGTTGAGAACCTGTGGTGTGACAGCCCTGTGCTAAGTAAACTCTCCAGTGGACATAAAGATGAACAGAACCTGATCCTGGCGTCAAGGAGGTCACAACCTGGGGGTGAGAGGAGGACAGATACACATTTCAGCCCAAATATTGGGGAAAAAAAATGTACCCATATAGTTGTACAGTTCTTTAAACTTTCACTAGTTAGATGTCAAGCATTGTGTTAAGTACTGGGGATGAAAAAATACGAATGTCATTGGGCTAGCACATGAAGTGTTTCCAGTGTATAATACGGGGCAGAAAGTACTCTGAGAACATGAAGGAGGGAAGGGTTGATTTTGGCTAGGGCCACGTATCAGAACCTGACCTAGAAATATTTTGGTAGGTGGAGAGAAGTAGGAATGGCATTCCATGAGCAAGCCAGGAGAATGGCTACTGGTTAGATCCTTGGGAACAAGAGACAAAGAAAGATGTCCAGGACCTTAAAATTCTCAACTTCAATTCTGTCATAGCCACATATTCCATTCAAGGTCTTTGTGAGAAAAAGACAAGACCAGGAGTTTTTGGCCACAAAACCTAATGTGGAAACTAGCCCTTGTATGCAGAAACCAAAGACCCTCCTGTTGCTCTGAAGCAGGCCTGATCCCTAGTGCCCACACAAGCCCAGCAGCACCCTCCCCTTTCTACCCAGGCCCCCACTCGAACATCAGGCTCACTTGAGCCCACTCGAACTTCTGCTTCTGAAGATGACAGCCACCACTTTCAGGATCTACTCCTGGCCACTAATCCAATAAATAGGGTTAAGACACAACATAACTGGCTGGGGAACTGCTGAAGTGGCTAAGGGAGGAAAATAACTATACCCTGAAGGAGCTAGTCAATATATACTGGCAGGAGGTAGGATAGTTTATATGGGAATGAATGCTGAGGGTGCTAGAGCAGGGGTGGGACATAAAGTTGAATAAGGGTGAGTTTATCAGTAAGGCTAGAATTCAACTTCTTAACATAATATACGTGATTCTTTGTAATATGGCTTATGCATATCTCTACAGCCTGAGTTTTTGTCCCAAATTGTCCTCTCTACTCCTGTTATATTCAGCTACCTAGACCAAGTTCTTTTACCCCTGGATAAAGCCACTAACTACTCTCTCTGCTTAGAATATTTACCTTACTCCATCCCCACACTCTGTCCCTGCTTTAGGTGCCTATAGTTTCCTTCTCTTTCATAACTCGGCCAACCTGAGAATTTTATCTGCTAACAGAAGTAGAAATTAATTACATTCTTTTTGGAAAACAGCTTGGCAATACTGAGAGCATTAACATGTTTCTACATCTTGACTCAGTAATCCCACTTTCCCCTAGAGGAATATCTGAAATATAAGCAAAATCTTATGCACAAAGATATTCAAAATGGCATATTTGATGCCACAGAAATTAATGTAGCCCAAATGCTTGAAAATATAGGATTATACTCCTTCCTTCCTTCCTTTCTCTTTCCTTCTTTCTTTCTTTTTCTTCTTTCTTTCTTTCTTTCTTTCTTCCTTCCTTTCTTTTCTTTCTTTCTTCTTTTTTTCTCTCTCTCTCTCTTTCTTTCTTTCTTTTTCTTTCTGTCTGTCTGTCTGTCTTTCTTTCTTTCTTCTTTCAAGATGGTCTCCCTCTGTTGCCCAGGCTGGAGTGCAGCAGCATAATCTCGGCTCACTGCAACCTCCCTGCCTCGGGCTCCTGTGATTCTCCTGCCTCTGCTTGCCGAATACCTGGGATTGCAGGCGCACACCACCACGCCTGCCTGGTTTTTGTATTTTTGGTGGAGAGGGGGTTTTGCTGTGTTGGCCAGGCTCGTCTCCAACTCCTGACCTCCAGTGATCTGCCCGCCTCGGCCTCCCGAAGTGCTGGGATTACAGACGGAGTCTTGCTCATTCAATGTTCAATGTTGCCCAGGCTGGAATGCAGTGGCGTGATCTCGGCTTGCTACAACCTCCACCTCCCACCCACCTGCCTTGGCCTCCCAAAGTGCTAAGATTACAGCCTCTGCCCGGCCGCCACCCTCTAGGAAGTCAGGAGCGTCTCTGCCTGGCCGCCCATTGTCTGGGATGTGAGGAGCGCCTCTGCCCGGCCGTCCCATCTGGGAAGTGAGGAGCGCCTCTGCCCGGCCACCACCCCGTCTAGGAAGTGAGGAGCACCTCTGCCTGGCCGCCCCGTCTGGGAACTGAGGAGTGCCTCTTCCCGGCCGCCCTGTGTGGGAAGTGAGGAACGCCTCTGCCCGGCAACCTCATCTGGGATATAATGAGCGCTTCTGTCCGGCCGCCCATCGTCTGGGATGTGAGGAGCACCTCTGCCCAGCCGCCCCGTCTGGGAAGTGAGGAGCACCTCTGCCCGGCCGCCCATTATCTAGGATGCGAGGAGCGCCTCTGCCCCGCCGCCCATCGTCTGAGAAGTGAGGAGCATCTCTGCCCGGCTGCCCCGTCTAGGAAGTGAGGAGCGTCTCTGCCTGGCCGCCCCGTCTGGGAAGTGAGGAGCGCCTCTGCCCGACCGCCCCGTCTGGGAAGTGAGGAGCGCCTCTGCCTGGCCACTGTGCAACCTTCCAAGTGTGAAGTGATGGCCTTCCTTGTAGAATGAATGAAGACACTGGCACTGATTATGTAACACCTTGGCAGCTATCTCAAGTCATTGATGGTGGAGTTATTGGAATTATAGAAGAAAGCAAACACACAGATTTGATTAAAGGCGATTTTGTGACTTCTTTCTATTGGCCCTGGCAAACCAAGGTTATTCTGGATGGAAATAGCCTTGAAAAGGTGATCTATATATGAACGTATCTGATCTTTTTTCCCCGTATAATTCTTACTTTGTGCATTTGATATTCAGTTGTGTTTGTAATCACGGAAAAATAAAAGCATATATAAAAAAAGAAAAAATAAAAAAAGAAAATATAAGGTTACACAAATTATATTTATACCAAGAAATTACATGCCACTCTTGAAAATTATGTGTTAAAGTAATTTTTAATGATATGAAAATGCTTATCTAAATAGAAAAACAAACTATAAAATTTAATATGATCTAAACTTTGTAATAATGTGATAGAAAAAAATACTAAAAGAAAATATACCAAAATCTAGTAGTAGTTATTGCTGAGCATTGGAATTACAGTTCATTTAAGTTTTCTTCTTTCTTATGCTTTTCTGTATTGTCCAAATTGGCTCAGGGTAGAGGCATTGCTTTCATAATTAGTAAAAAGTAGGTCGTCGGCAAGTCCTGTCCTCTTGCTCTCCTCTGCAGACAGCATGAGCTTCACCATTTGCTCCACCTCCACCAACTACCAGTCCCTGGGCTCTGTCCAGGCACCCAGCTATGGCCCCCTGCCAGTCAGCAGCACAGCCAGCATCTATGCAGGCGTCGGGGGCTCTGGTTCCCAAATCTCCGTGTCCCGCTCCACCAGCTTCCAGGGCGGCATGCGGTCCGGGGTCCTGGCCGCGGGGATGGCTGGGAGTCTGGCAGGAATTGGAGGCATCCAGAACGACAAGGAGCCCATGCAAAGCCTGAACCACCTCCTGGCCTTCTACCTGGACAGAGTGAGGAGACTGGAGACCGAGAACCGGAAGCTGGAGAGCAAAATCCAGGAGCACCTGGGGAAGAAGTGACCCGGGCCAGAGACTAGAGCCATTACTTCAAGGCCATCAAGGACCCGAGGGCTCAGATCTTTGAAAACGCTGTGGACAATGACTGCATTGTTCTGCAGATCGACAATGCCCATCTTGCTGCTGATGACTTTAGAGTCAAGTATGAGACAGAGCTGGCCATGTGCCAGTCTGTACAGTGACATCCAGGGGCTCCGCAAGGCCATTGATGACACCAGTGTCACTTGGCTGCAGCTGGAGACAGAAATCGAGGCTCTCAAGGAGGAGCTGCTCTTCATGAAGAAGAACCATGAAGGGGAAGTAAAAGGCCTACAAGCCCAAATTGTCGGCTCTGGGTTGACCTTGGAGGTAGATACCCCCAAATCTCAGGACGTTGCCAAGATCATGGCAGACATCTGGGCCCAATATGACGAGCTGGCTTGGAAGAACTGAGAGGAGCTGGACAAGTACTGGTCTCAGTAGATTAAGGAGAGCACCACAGTGGTCACCATGCAGTCCACTGAGGCTGAAGTTGCTGAGATGATGCTCACGGAGCTGATACATACAGTCCAGTCCTTGGAGATCAACCTGGACTCCATGAGAAATCTGAAGGCCAGCTTGGAGAACAGCCTGAGGGAGGTGGAGGCCCACTACGCCCTGCAGATGGATCAGCTCAATGGGATCCTGCTGCACCTGGAGTCAGAGCTAGCACAGACCTGGGCAGAGGGACAGTGCCAGGCCCAGGAGTGTGAGGCCCTGCTGAACATCAAAGTCAAGCTGGAGGCTGAGATCACCACCTACCGTAGCCTGCTGGAAGATGGCAAGGACTTCAATCTTGGTGATACCCTGGACAGCAGCAACTCCATGCAAACCATCCAAAAGACCACCACCCGCTGGATAGTGGATGGCAAAGTGGTGTCTGAGACCAACGACACCAAAGTTCTAAGACATTAAGCCAGCAGAAGCAGGATACTCTTTGGGGAGCAGGAGGCTAATAAAAATATCAGAGGTTAAAAAAAAAAGCAATAAAAGTTATTTTAGCTCTCTTGCTTCTGCTCCAGCCATGTAAGATGTGCCTGCTTCCTCTTTTCCTTCCGCCATGATTGAAAGTTTCCTGAGGCTTCCCGAGAAGCCAAGCAGGTGCCAGCATTGCTGTACAGCCTGTAAAACCGATGGTTCTAGGCAAGATGTTATAGACAAATGAGAATGATGCCATCCCTCAAAATGTTATAAGGACATTTGGGTAGGGACTATCTAGACGAGTAGAATGGACGGATACTGGCTAGATGGAGGAAGGACATTCTGGAATTTGTGGCTAAGAGTTGAAGGCACTGAAAAAAGAGACTTGGTACTTGAACCCTCGTCCTGCCTGGCATCTTATCCTGCAACCTTCAAGAAGTTGACTACACCATGAGAGTCAAGCCAAATTTGGGAAGTGAGAAAGAGACAAGACTTTTCTGTCAAGAAGAGGGACAGTGGCTGTGCATGCTTCACTTTTCAGGACCACGTGGAAGAGTGCGAAAAACTCTTCCACCCCTTTCTTCTTATATAGCACAGAGTAGTTTGATGGTGAAGAAAGAGAGGGGTCAGGCTGAGCACAGTGGCTCACTCCTGTAATCCCAGCACTTTGGAAGGCCGAGGCGGGCAGATCACTTGAGCTCAGGAGTTGGAGACCTGCCTGGGCAACATGGTGAAACCCTGTATCTACTAAAAATACAATAATTACCCAGACATGGTGGTGCATGCCTATGGTCCCAGTTACTCGGGAGGCTGAGGCACAAGAATCGCTTGAACCAGGGAGGTGGAGGTTGCAGTGAGCCGAGATTGCGCCCCTGTACTCCAGCCTGGGTGACACAGCAAGATTCTGTCTTGGAAAAAAAAAAGAGAGAGAGAGAGAGAGGGATCCCTTTCTACTATTGCGCTTTTATCACTCTAATGGGTGCTATTGTTATTCATCTCCCAAGAGTATATGGGAAATCTACTTCTCACTCAGTCCATCCTCTTGTATCTGCAGGGAGACTCTCCAATGTTGCTCACTGTTTTGAATTAGCACATTTCTTTGCAGTCCCCCGTATCCACCAGGATACATTCCAAGGCCCCAGTGGATGCCGGAAACTGTGCACAGTACCATACCCTATATATGCACCAATTACTTTTTTCTTCTTCACAATTTCACAGATAGAACATTTGTTCTTACCGTAGATCTTCACAACTTCAGTCGAGAGTTTTTTCTCTTTTTTTATTAAGTGGAGAGTTAGTTACTTACTTAGAAATGTTTCTTTTCTTATTAAGGTTTTTTTTTTTTTTTTTTGAGACAGAGTCTCATTCTGTCTCCCAGGCTGGAGTACAGTGTCGTGATCTCTGTCTCCTGGGTTCAAGCGATTCTCCTGCCTTAGCCTCCCGAGTAGCTGGGACTACAGGTGCCCGCCACCATGCTTGGCTAATTTTTGTATTTTTAGTAGAGATGGCGTTTTACCATATTGGCCAGGCTGGTCTTGAACTCCTGACCTTGTGATCAGCCCGCCTCGGCCTCCCAAAGTGTTGGGATTACAGGTGTGAGCCACTGTGCCCAGCCTTTATTAAGTCTTTAAGTGGGAAGCTTTTCTTTTCACTTTTATTTTATTGAAACATTATAACAAATCATTGAAGAAGATAGTGTTATCTCATTCCATTCTGGTAAAACCAATTAACTTATCCAAGCATGTGCATGCTGTACACAGAAGAGCCATGGTTAAAAAGTCCCTGTTTTTACTTATATTTTTTAGATTCAGCAGATACATGTGCAGGTTTCTTATATGAGTATATTATGTAATGCTGAGGCTTGCACTTTTAATGATCCAGTCACCCAACTAGTGAGCATGGTACCAAATACATAGTTTTTCAAGTCTGCCCCCCTCCTTCCCTCCTCCTTTTTGGAGTCCCCAGTGACTGTTGTTCCCTTCTTTGTGTTCAGGTGTACCCAATGTTTAGCTCCCACTTATAAGCGAGAACATGTGGTAATTGGTTTTCTGTTTCTGTGTTAATTTGCTTAGGATAAGGGCCTCCACCTGCATCCACGTTGCTGCAAAAACCTTATGCCTTTTCACAGCTGTATAGTATTCCATGTCGTATATGTACTACATTTTCTTAATCCAATCCACTACTGTTGGGCACCTGGGTTGATTCTATATTTTTGCTGTTGTGAAGTGCTCCATTGGACATACAAGTGCATGTGTCTTTTTGGTAGAATTATTAATTTTCCTTTGGATATATACCCAGGAATGGGATTGCTGGGCTGAAGGGTAATTCTATTTGTAGTTCTTTGAAAAATCTCCAAACTGCTTTCCACAGTGGCTGAACAGATTTACACTCCCACCAACAGTGCGTAAACCTTCCTCTTTGCTCCACAGTCTCACCAGCATCTGTTAATTTCTGACTTTTTAGTAATAGCCATTCTGACTGGTGTGAGATGGTATCTCATTGTGAAATTCCCTATATTTTTATATGATTCTCAGGGGGTATCATGGGTCTGTATACTGACCCATGCCCTGGGCATGACTTCCACATTGCAGAATTGAGAATTTGACCCAGAAATGCATTTCAGGCTGAGCAGACAATTATCAGAGGAGCTGGCTAGACCACAGCTGTGGTCAGATGTGTCACAGGGACCATGGCCTTTCTGTAGGCTCATGGTCAGAGGTGGAGAGGAGCTGTGAACCTTCTTGTGAAAAAAGTCAAGGTGAAAGCTGCCCCGTGGTGATGGGCGCTGGGCCTCACCCACCACATACTGTGCATCTCCTGGCCTGCTGGGCTCAGTCCCCACCCCGCTGCTTGGCACTCGCCTGGCAGAATCTGAGTGATGCCCTCTACACTCCCTGCCCTGCTCTGCCACTGGCTGTGTCTGAGCCAGAGGATCAGTGCTCAGCAGCAGACTCTTCCAAAACCCATCATTTGGGCTGAACCCAGTTCATGATTCCAAATGAAAAGCCAGTGACCATCTGTCACCCGGGAAATTCTGGGGCTGTTGAATACCAGCTGTACTTTGAAGGAAGCCTTTCTGCCATGGAGAGACCAAAACCCCCTGAATGGATTAATAAAGTTGAATTCCATATCCTACTCATGACCTCTCGCATGGCAGGGCTATACAGCTGCTTCTATCTGGCTGGGGAGCTCTGGTCGGAGCCCAGTGACTCTGTGGATCTGTTGGTAACAGGACGGAAGATCCAGCTGCGTACAGCGCAGATATGGGAATGTCCAGGCGGAGTTCCCCATGGGTCCTGTGACCACAGCCCACAGAGGGACATACCGATGTTTTGGCTCCTATAACAACCATGTGTGATCTTTCCCCAGTGAACCGGCGAAGTTCCTGGTCACAGGCGACATTGAGAACACCAGCTTTGCACCTGCAGACCCCACCTCTTCTGGCTCTTGGGACGCCTACCTTTTAACCAGAGACGGGACTCCAGAAAGACTGTGCCCTCTGAGACCACACTGCCCAGAATCTCCTTCAGATGGGCCTACCTTCCTGGTCCTGGTGACTCTGGTATGATTCCTAGTTGAAGACTGGCTCAGCAGGAAGAGGACTAGAGGGTAAGCCAACAGAGCTTCCACTTGGGAATGTGGGAGAAGGTTGAGAACACAAAGACCCCTTGAAGAATGACCAACAAACACAGTGGCCATGGGTGGAACTGAAAACTGATCTTGAGCCTGGGTGTTGGGAGCTCTATGTTGGACCCAGGGAGAAGGGAGTCATTGTAGGAAAAAGGGACAGTGGCATTCCATTTGTCAAAGCATCCTGGAGGAGATAGGAGGTGGGAGAAACAAGCTAAATTTCTTTGGGAGGCAGAAAAAAGAAAAAAGTTGTTTTAAAAACTCAGCTTAAGTATCCCTTCTTTGGAGAAGAAAGGTCCTTGTCTCCTACAATGTGGAATACACACACACACACACACACACACACACACATACACACACATAAATAAATACAAATTATTTGTGTGTATATATATATATATATATGCATGTATTTATATATACATAAAAGCATGGTCCTTACCAAACACAATCATCTACTGACCCATCTGTATCTTTCACTAGGATTATGAGGGCGGAGATTTGGTCTTTTACCTCTATAACTGTGGCATCTATGCATTGTGTGGCATGTAACAGATTTCTAACAAGTATTTGCCTTTTGGAGGAAAAGGGAGCTGTTGCTGTTTTTAAACTTTGGACCAGGACAGGTGGTCTTTATTATTCAGAACCTAAGAATTAAAAAACCCATAATTTATCAAAAACAAACTTTTTTGAAGAAACACTAGAGTAAAACATTTGTGTGTGTGTGTGTGTGTGTGTGTGTGTGTGTGTGTGTGTGTGTGTGAAATATGCAGAGTTAGTATCGTTATAAACAAAGTCCAGGACTCAACGAAAGGAATAAAGTAAGAATAGAGTCGAAACATGATGCATGTTGTAATTATTCCCTAAACTACAGTAACATGATGTTAATATTTTCCTCAAAATAAACTCAGAATTTAACATAGTGTTCTTCCAGACGAGTGTGAAGGAAGGCAGGTGTTTTCCCAATGCTATTCTCCTTGGGAGCTGTCAGCTTCAGTGCAGCTAGACTGTAAACAAACGTTAATTCCAATTGGCTCAATATACATTCAACAGTAAAATACCAGAAGTGAGTGGTCTCTGTTGTTCTCCAAAATGTATGATCTTGAACAGACTTTTATCATGAAAATGTTCATAGTTTGCACACATCACTCCCAGATGGAAGTTGTTGTCCAGTTTAACAGTTACATAATATCTTTTATGTGAGAATTTTGAATAGCACAACAGAGACAAGAAAACAGACTAACTTCTCCTTGGTATTACCACATCTTGGCAAAAAGTGAGAGTCCTGTTTAAAATGTAAAGGAAATCCTATTTGGTGAACCCTGTAATAGGTGGGGGATGAGGGGGAAATCTAGGTTGCTAGATTTGTCACTAGGGTTTCCTCTGGTAATAACCAGAGGGTTCCAGTTAGTCACCTCCCAGTATGAAAACAAATTTTCTTTCAGGCTTGCTTTGTGGAGTGGTAGGTGGAGCATTTTTTTAGGTCCTGATGACCTGGAGGGTGACTCATAATCACCCTGAAACGTATGAGGACCCTAAGGAAACCTCCCCTGGGGGAGACAGATGGCTGGGGTTAGAGCCAGTGCGTTGGGGCTCGACTGGCACCTTCTGGTTGGGCGGCACCTGGTGAGGGTTCGGCACGGAGCCGCACTCAACACTGCCCCGGGTCCCCGACCCCTGTCCTGAGCCCAGGCGCTTGGCCCTGTCCCACCTGGCTCTGAGGAGCGCCCCCCAGCACCCTGAATGCCTCCGTAGGACCCTGCGCTCTACCCGCAGGCCCCTCACCCCCTAGCCCTGGGCCGCGCCTCACATCCCTCCCCGAGCCGCAACACCCCACCCCGTGGGACTCCGTGGAGCAGCCGCTCGTTACGGGCCTGAAGCACAGCGCGCCTATTGGCCAGAGCGGCCGAGGGCGGGAAAAGTGGCCAACGGCTGCCCCGGCCCTTGGGCTGCTGAGGAGATGGCGTCGGGCTCCAGGGCCTCGGTGCCCACGGACTCATTCCGCACCATCAGCCCGGACAAGCGAGGCGAGAAGGCTGCCTCCGCTGTCCCTGGGGACACGGCGGCCGCGACCACCCTAAAGGGCACCGCGACCCCAGTGCGGTCGGTGGTGGCCTCCGCTCGCCAGGTGAAAGGGAAAGCGGGCCTGCCCGCGGCTCAGGCCGAGGACCCGGGAGAGGCGGCGGCGGCGGCGGAGGAGGAGCCCCTGCTGCCAGAGCCTGAGGATGAAGTGGAGGCGCAGCCCCTGCCCCCAGTCTGCGTGTCCCGTATGAGGGGGATGTGGCGGGACGAGAAGGTGTCACTGTATTGCGACGAAGTGCTGCAGGACTGTAAGGTGAGCAGATCCGGGACAGGAAGACGACGGTCGGAAGCTCGCCGGAACCTGGGGACAGGCACCTGGGGCTTCCCTCTTAGGCAGATGGGGGTCCACAGGGCACAACGAAAACTTGCGTTTCAAAAAAGTAAATGGAGTCAACATGTATAGAGCGTTCACCTTGTTAGAGGTGCCCGCGTCCTGCCCTAGAGGAGTTAAGGTTCGAGTTTCCGACAAAATTCGTCAGTTAACGGGACAGCCCTGAGAGAGAATTTCCTGAGAGCTCCTAAAAAATAAAGATATATTGGCCTTATCATTGCACAGGCATGAATCTTGGTACCTTTATTTAACAGTTTATGTCCAAACATGAGTAAGATCACTTAGCCTTGACACACTAGAATGCTAGAAATTACTTTAAGGGTACTTCCCACTTAGCAGTCCACGATGCGGCATGAGATATATATATATATATAATGTGTGTGCGTGTGTGTATATATGTGTGTGTGTGTGTATATATATATATATATATATATTTTTTTTTTTTTTTTTGAGACGGAGTTTCATTCTTGTTGCCCATGCTGGAATGCAGTGGGGCAATCTCGGCTCACCACAACCTCCTCCTCCCAGGTGCAAGCAATTCTCCTGCCTCAGCCTCTCGAGTAGCTGGGATTACAGGCATGAGCCACCACACCTGGCTAATTTTGTTTTGTTTTTTTTTTTTAGTACAGACAGGGTTTCTCCAGTTGGTCAGTCTGGACTCGAACTCCCGACCTCAGGTGATCCACCCGCCTCGGCCTCCCAAAGTGTTGGAATTACAGGCATGAGCCACTGTGCCTGGTGGCATGCTGTTTTTTTAATAGAAAATACTTATCTGATAGAATAGAGCAAATATTTCATGTTTCTAACCTATTTTTTTAAGTTGTAGCAGAAGAATTTGTGTACCTGAATATTCACTGCAGTGATATTTATAAAAAGTTGAAAATTAAGACATAAACAATAATTAGCTGTCTTGTCTATGAATTATTCGAGTGAATAGATCTCTTTTAAGTTTAATTTTTTGTTGGTGATGTTATCCATTAGATGTGGTTTCAGTTAAAATCTGTAATTTTCCAGGTCATTCATTGTTTAAGGCTATATTGGTTCCATTTCAAAATAGAAATCAATCAGTAAAAAAAAAAAAAAAAAAAACCACTTGGTTAAAAATCTATAATTTCATATATTTATACGTAGATCAATTTTTTCTCTTGTTAGGCAGAAGATGCTGATGAAGTTATGGGTAAATACCTATCAGAAAAATTAAAGTTGAAAGACAAATGGCTTGGAGTCTGGAAGACTAATCCCAACGTATTCTTTGTGAAATATGAAGAAGCTTCTATCCCTTTTGTTGGTATACTAGTTGAGGTAAATAAATTTTATTTGATCTTTGTTTTTTTGAATCGGTTCTTTTAAAGACTAAAATATGACTTTATTATTTGGAGATTGATACACAAGAGTTGACACATTTTACTTCTGTTTTAAGTTTCTGAGAAAATTAATAGTGTAAAAAGAAGGTTAGGGGAATATTAGTGCCTGTAAACCATTATCATTAAATGCAGTCTAGTAGTATCAGACAATATTTATTAGCCTAGTTTTTGCTCAACTAATGTAAAAATAACAAAAGTGCATTTCTTATAAAATTAGTAATTGAGTCTTTAACAAACTTGGGCCTTCTTTTTCTGTCTTTTCCCTTTAATCTTCATTTATCTGAATTATGAAGTTTAGTTCAGATGAGGAAAGAAAAAGAAATGGATCAGAAAACTACTGGCAAAATTTGAATTTTTTTTTCCTTTGAAAAGTACCTTTTCGGGAGGCTGAGGCAGGAGAATGGTGAGAACCCAGGAGGCGGAGCTTGCAGTGAGCTGAGATCGTGCCACTGCACTCCAGCCTGGGCAACAGAGCAAGACTCCGTCTCAAAAAACAAAAAAGTACCCTTTTAGTATAATATCTTCCAAGCCTTTATCTGACAAAATTTTTCTTTTTTTTTCTTTTGAAACAGAGTTTTGTCCTGTCGCCCAGGCTGGAGTGCAGTGGTGTGATCTCGGCTCACTGTAACCTCTGCCTCCCCAGTTCAAGCGATTCTCCTGCCCCAGCCTCCCGAGTAGCTGGGATTACAGGCACATGCCACCATGCCCAGCTAATTTTTTGTATCTTTGGTAGAGACGGGGTTTCACCATGTTGGCCAGGCTGGTCTTGAACTCCTAACCTTGTGATCTTTAGTAGAGAAGGCGTTTCACCCTGTTGGCCAGGCTGGTCTCGAACTCCTGGCCTCGTGATCTGCCTGACTCAGCCTCCCAAAGTGCTGGGATTACAGGCATGAGTCACTGCGCCCGGCCCTAATAAGATTTTTCTTTGTTAGGCCTGTAGGCTAAACATTGTGGCATGTTTGATTCTGTTAAAGGTTAATTATCCTTATACAGAAATTAATATTTATAATCACAAATGATACCCTTGCCCCAGATAGATAATTTAAATCTGTATTTTTGGGTACAAGAAAAACTTATGTATGTAACTCATTATATTATATACTACTTGAAAACAATTTAAAAATATGTGTTCTGTGGAAAAGTCAGTGTCAGTTTTACAGATAAAGAATGGCGGCTGGGGCCGGGCGCGGTGGCTCACGCTTGTAATCCCAGCACTTTGGGAGGCTGAGGCGGGCGGATCACGAGGTCAGGAGATGGAGACCACAGTGAAACCACGCCTCTACTAAAAATACAAAAAATTAGCCGGGCGTGGTGGCGGGCGCCTGTAGTCCCAGCTACTCCGAGAGGGTGAGGCAGGAGAATGGCGTGAACCCGGGAGGCGGAGCTTGCAGTGAGCCGAGACTGCGCCACTGCACTCCAGCCTGGGCAACGGAGCTAGACTCCGTCTCAAAAAAAAAAAAAAGAATGGCGGCTGGGCATGGTGGCTCACGCCTGTAGTCTCACCACTTTGGGAGGCCAAGGTAGGTGAATCACTTGAGCTCAGGAGTTAGAGACCAGCCTGAGCACCATGGTGAAACCCCGTCTCTACCAAAAAAACAGGCACACACCTGTGGTCCCAGCTACTCAGGAGGCTGAGGTGGGAGGATTGCTTGAGCCTGGGAGGCAGAGGTTGCAGTGAGTCCGGGCGACATAGTGAGACCCCATCTCAAAAAAAAAAAAGAATACCATATTTTCAGTCATAGAGATTACAAAGGAATGTAAAAGATTATTGGGATTAGTTAATTTTTCAATAAGTCTATTAGTTAATTTTTCAGTAATACTGTTTCTTTTCCTTTTTCTTTTATTTTTAAGATAAGATCTCACTCTGTTGCTCAGGCTGGAGTGCCGTGGTGCAATCTCAGCTCACTGCAACCTCCTCTCGGTTCCAAGCAATCCTCCCACCTCAGCCTCCTGAGTAGCTGTAACCGCAGGCGTGCACCACCACACCTGGCTAATTTTTGTATTTTTAGTAAAAACGGGATTTCACTATGTTGGCCAGGCTGGTCTCGAACTCCTGACCTCAAGTGATCCACCCACCTCAGTCTCCCAAAGTGCTGGGATTACAGGCGGAGCCACCATGCTCAGCCAGTAGTACTCTGTTTTTTAGAGGTTTGCTAATCTTCAGACTTTGAGTAGCTTTGCCGAGATCTTTCACAACTTCTCTGGATTTTTTTTCATCTGGATAAAAATGGTTTTCATCTGGCTTTATGGCTTTTTTTTTTTTTAGCAGTGTAAGTTTGTGGGTTTTTTTTCAATCAGGTTTTATGTGGAAGCTTAAGATTAAAGCAGAACATTTCTGATTGAAATGGACGATGGTGTCTTAGCATCTCTCTCAATACCTCATGATAGCCCCTATACTCCATAAAACTTTGCAAGATCTCTAAAGTTCCATGGAAACTCAGTAGATTAGGTAAACTAAAAGTTCTATCAATTTCTAAGGTTTTACCTGCAATACATTGATTATTTAATCTGTCCCTGCCTTGCTTTAGAATCTGTGAGGGTCTAGTAATGTCCTCTAAATGTTAGAAAGACAGGATGAAACGTAAGAACAGAGGAAAAAGCAGAGCAGTATATTGGCAGATTCTAATTCTTTTGTGGCAGAAAAACAAGTCAGAATGGCTCTTGGGACCTCTTAAGATAGTGCTGCACAATTCATATTGTTGTTTTATCTGACTCTGCTTCTTTAGTCTTACTTCAATTGAAGTATTAATAATGCTATATAATACTCTTTGTTCTGATGTCACAATAATTTATTCCTATGGGCCCCTGATCGCTTTTTCTTTAGATGCTGTATTAGTTTTCTATTGCTGCCACAGCAAATTACCACACTCAGTGGCTCAAACAATACAAATTTATTATCTTACAACTCTGTAGGTGAGAAGTCTGACATGGGCCTAACTGAGCTAACATCAAGGTGTATGCAAGGCTGCATACCTTTATGGAGGCTGTGTGGGAGAATCTGTTTCCTGGCCTTTTTTAACCTCTAGAAGCAGCCTGCATTCTGTGGCTTGTGGCCCTCTTCCTCCATCTTCAATGTCCTTCTCACATTGCATCTTTCTGGTTCACTGCAGGCTAAAAAGGCGGTCCCCTTTTAATAGACTCATGATTAGAATGAGCCCAACTGGGTGATCCAAGATGACCTCCACATCTCAATGTCTTTAGTTGTAATCACATCTGTGAAGTCCATTTTGCCATGTAAGGTAACATATTCACAGGTTAAGATTAGGGAATGGACGTCTTTGGGGGCCATTATTCTGCCTATCATGAATTCATACAATAACCAACCAACAAACAAAAAACTTAGAAACATAGTGTTGACTCCTGAACAGTGCAGGGCCCTGCACAGTCAAAAATCCGTGTATAACTTTTGACTTCCCAAATACTTAACTAATAGCCTACTGTTGACTGGAAGCCTTGCTGATATCATATACAGTTGATTAACATATTTTGTATGTCATAAATATGATAAACCCTATATTCTTACAATAAAGTAAGCTAGAGAAAAGAAAATGTTATTAAGAAAATTGTAAAGGCAGGGCACAGAGGTCTGTGCTTGTAGTCCCAGCATTTTGGGAGCCCAAGGCGGGAAGATCGCTTAAAGTCAGAACTTTGAGACTAACCTGGGCAACATAGCAAGACCTCATCTCTACTGAAAATTTTAAAATGAGCTGGGTGGTGGTGCACACCTATATAGTCCTCTCTACGTGAGAGGCTGAGGCGAGAGGATCACTTGAGCCCAGAAATTTGAGAGCAAGACCCTATCTCATAAAAGAAAAATCACAAGGAAGAGAAAAATATATTTACTATTCATTATATAGAAATAGATCAACATAAAGATCTTCATTTCTGTTGTCTTCATGCTGAATAGGCTGAGGAGAAGGAGGAAGAGGAAGAAGAGGAGTTGGTCCTGCTGTCACTAGGGTAGCAGAGGCAGAAGAAAATAGGCATATAAGTGGACCCATCCAGTTGGAACATGTGTTGTTCAAGGGTCAACTGTACTTGATGGGAACGAAATCTAGCATATCCTTAATTTTGGTTATAAAATGGTCCAGAAATTAAGAAAACTTTTTTATAACTTCTGTACAAAGCAGTTTGGCAAAATATATCAAGAACTTTAAACTAGCACTTTATTTCTGGAAAGGTCTTCTGTGAAAATTGGAAATGTGGAAAAGCATTGCTTCTTGGCCTTTTGCCTAAGATCCAAGTGTAGAAATGCAGAAAAAGATTTAGGTGTTAAGGTGATCATGGTGATTTTTTTTTTTTTTTTTTTTTGAGACAGAGTCTCACTCTGTCACCCAGGCTGGAGTACGGTGGCGCGATCTCGGCTCACTGCAATCTCCAACTCCCAGGTTCAAGTGATTCTGCTGCCTCAGCCTCCTGAGTAGCTGGGATTATAGGCGCAAGCAACCATGCCTGGCTAATTTTTGTATTTTTAGTAGAGACGAGGTTTCACCATGTTGGCCAGACTGGTCTCGAACTCTTGACCTCAGGTGATCCACCTGCCTCAGCTTCCCAAAGTGCTGAGATTACAGGCATGAGCCACCGTGCCCAGCCACCTGGGCTTTTCTTTGCATCATATATTCTAGATGGGGTAGTAGAAGAGCTAACAACCTGGTAACATCAACATGTGTAAAACAGCAACAACAAAAAGCAGAATGAAGGCAGGACAATTATTGTACTTGAAGATAGAAAAATAGAAATTATCAAATCCTAACACCATAAAGAAAATAGACTTAAAAGGACAGAACCTCAGGAATATGTTGGACTATAACAAAACACCTAGCATTCATGCCTTCAGAGTTCCAGAAGGAGAGAAGAAAGAGGGAGGGCTAAAAAATATTCAAAGAATGACAGAAAATTTACCAAATTTGGCAAAAGATATAAACCTACAAATTTAAGAAGCCAACTTGAGGAGCATGGTTAAGGGTAGGAGTACTCCCATTGGGAAGAAAGGAATTACATGAAAATTTACTGGTACTGAATATTGGGATCCTCTATATTCTACCCTCCAACTCTGCTTCTAGAACACAGTCAGCTAAGGCATATCACTCCAGGAATGAGATTTGAAATATTTTTGTATGATCATATGTTAAAAAAAAAAAAGACCTAATGATACTGACTTACTACAGAAACAGCCTGGGTGGATCAACCAGTGAAGAGGAGATGAGGAGGAGAAGAAAGGAAGAGAGAAGAGAGACGGGGTAAGAGGTTGGTGGCAAGAACAGAAGAAAGCAAATTGTCAAATTGTAAAAGTTTCTCAGAACCAAAGGACATAAATTTCTAGACTGAAAGGGCCCACTTAGTGTCCAACACATAATGAAATCTGGGAATACTGGGACCAAAGAGAAGGTCCAATAAGATTCCAGAGAGAAAAAAGATAGGTTTGTATAAAGAATCAAGAGGTAGAATGGCATCAGACATCAGACCTTTCCTTTTTTTTTTTTTTTTTTGAGACGGAGTCTTGCTCTGTTGCCCAGGCTGGAGCGCAGTGGTGCAGTTTGGCTCACTGCAACCTCCACTTCCCAGGCTCAAGCAATTCTCATGCCTCAACCTCCCGAGTAGCTGAGACTGCAGGCGTGCGCCACCATACCCAGCTAATTTTTGTATTTTTAGTAGAGATGGGGTTTCACTATGTTTACCAGGCTGGTCTGGAACTCCCGGCCTCAAGACATCCTCCCGCCTCGGCCTCCCAAAGTGCTGGGATTACAGATGTGAGCCACCACACCCAGTCCAGACTTTTCAAAAGTAATTCTTAGTTTTAAAAAGCTATGAAAATATTTTCAAAAATTTTAGGGAAAGTGATATCCCACTGTATAATTTTATACCTAGTCACACTATAAGTTAAGAGTAGAAAAAATACATTTTCAAATATGTGAGGTCTCAAAAGTTATGTCCAATGCACCTTTTCTTAGGAAGTTAATGGATGTCATCTACAGTCAAGGGAGTAAATCAAGAAATATGAAGACATCAGATTGAAAATGTAGAGAAGCCACAACATAAGAGAAAAACAAAGGGAATTCCTGGGATGATGGCAAAGTGATAACAGCTATGTACATAGCAGGCCTAGAGAGCCACTTCAGAATAGAACTGGTCAGAGAACTCTGGAAGAGTGCTTTAAATAAAATGAAACCAGTATTTTATTTCAAACACAATCTATTGGCTTTGAACATATTGAAAGGAGAGTTTTACAACTTAAGGAATTTGGGGCTAAATTAATGAAAGCCACATAGAAAATGAGCAAATGGCTGGGCGCAGTGGTGCGCGCCTGTAATACCAGCACTTTGGGAGGCCAAGGTGGGTGGATTGCCTGAGGTCAGGAGTTCGAGACCAGCCTGGCTAACATGGTGAAACCCCATCTGTACTAAAAATACAAAAATTAGCCGGATGTGGTGGCACACGCCTGTAGTCCCAGATACGTGGGAGGCTGAGGCAGGAGAATCACTTGAACCCGGGAGGCAGAGGAGTTGCAGTGAGCCCGAGATCACACCACTGCACTCTAGCCTGGGCGACAAAGCAAGGCTCCATCTCAAAAAAAAAAAAAAAAAGAAAAAAGAAAATAAGCAAATGAAAAGCAATACAATTATTGACTGCTGGGAAAACAACATTTTTTGCAGGAAAGGAAAATCAGTTCACACCATATGGCTCACCTGTGAATCACATTTTTCAAACATATTAAGATAAATGCTGAATACTTAAGATATAACCATATTGGTGAATGAAAGGCCAGGAAAGAGTGGCTGTATATTACGGAAATGAGGCAAAATGAAAGAGACAACTAAATTCTTATCTTTCAGAGTTGGAAGTCAATATCCAATGCCAAAAACTGGAAACAAAACTTTAAGTAGCAATATAAACATATTATTTAAAGATAAAGATATAAATGTCAAAAAATAATCAGCTAAAAAAGTTAAAAATGGTTGCCTCTGAGGAGCAAGAATTAGAGGGTGACAGAAGACTGTCAAGGAATTCTGTTTTTCTTTCTTTTTTTTTTTTTTTTTTTTTGAGACTGAGTATCATCTACGGCCATACCACTCTGAACATGCCCAATCTCGTCTGATCTCGGAAGCTAAGCAGGGTCGGGCCTGGTTAGTACTTGGATGGGAGATGGAGTCTCTCTCTGTCACCCAGGCTGGAGTGCAGTAGCGCGATCTCGGCTCACTGCAACCTCCGCCTCCTGGGTTCCAGCGATTCTCCTGCCTTAGCCTTCCACATAGCTGGGACTACAGGTACACGCCACCATGCCCCGCTAATTTTGTATTTTTAGTAGAGACAGGGTTTCACCATGTTGGCCAGGCTGGTCTCAAACTCCTGACCTCAGGTGATCTGCCTGTCTCGGCCTCCCGGCCTCTTTTATTTATTTATTTATTTTTTTTTTGAGAAGGAGTCTTGCTCTGTTACCCAGGCTGGAGTGCAGTGGTGCGATCTTGGCTCACTGCAACCTCCACCTCCCAGGTTCAAGCTATTCTCCTGCCTCAGCCTCCTGAGTAGCTGGCATTACAGGCACGCACCACCACGCCTGGCTAATTTTTGTATTTTTTAGTAGAGACAGGGTTTCACCACGTTGGCCAGGCTGGTCTTGAACTCCTGACATCAGGTGATCCACCCGCCTCGGCTTCCCCAAGTGCTGGGATTACAGGCGTGAACCACCATACCCAGCCTGAATTCTATTTTTCGTAGCAAACCTGGTACAGCTATTTGATTCTAAACTGTATGCATGTATAATATTGAAAAAAATTAAAACTAGGCCAGGCCAGGTGCAGTGGCTCACGCCTGTAATCCCAGCACTTTGGGAGGCTGAGGCATGTGGATCACCTGAGGTCGAGAGTTTGAGACCAGCCTTGTCAATATGGTGAAACCCTATCTCTACTGAAATTACAATAATTAGCCAGGCTGTGGTGGCGCATGCCTGTAATCCCAGCTACTTGGGAGGCTGAGGCTGGAGAATCGTTTGAACCTGGGAGGCGGAGGTTGCAGTGAGCTGAGATTGCACCACTGCACTCCAGCTGGGGCAACAGAGTGAGACCCTGTCTCAAAAAACAAAAACAAAAACAAACAACAAAAAAACTAGGCCAGGCATGGTGGCTCATTCCTGTAATCCCAGCACTTTGAGAAGCTGAGGCAGCAGGATCACTGGAGGCCAGGAGTTCAAGACCAGCCTAGGCAACATAGTGAGACCCTGTCTGTACCAAAAAAAAAAAAAAAAAAAAAATCGAGCATGGTGGCACAGGTAGTCCTAGCTCATTGGGAGGCTGAGCAGGGAGGATTGCTTGAGCCCAGAAGTTCGAAGCTGCAGTGAGCTAAGATCGTGCCACTGCACTTTAGCCTGGGCAACAGAGTGAAACCCTGTTTCTTAAAAAAAGAGAGAGAACTAAAATATTAAAATATAAAGATCGGTATCATATTTCATAATGACTCTTTGGAAATATATTTTTGTCCTGTCACAAATATGGATTGCAGATCACTTATTATCTTCAAACACCCAGTTTTAAGTTGTTATTCTATTTTCTAAGTTTTCTTCTGTCCCATAACTGCTTTGAAGAACACAATTTATATTAAATTAGTTATAAACTTTGTATTTCAAAGTTTGGTTAGTGATTTGAAGATCTTTCCTGTATTTAAAAGATTATTGTTTTATGTGCTGATGATATAACACACTGATATTTAAAATATTTTTTGTGACGTAACTCTACTGAAAAATAAAGAATTTCATTGGCTGTACTTGAAAATTTTCAGAACAGATTTTGGAAGTGTTTGTGTTAATACTAATTTTGTGCCAACATTTTAAAATTTGTATTAATATGTAATTTGTTAAATTTTTTAAAAACTATCAACTTTGGTTCTGAAGCACTGATTTTCAGACAAGTGCAGGGAAGTATCACTATACTATGGTGAAATAAGATGAATAAACAATATAGCATGTTGTTCATGAAACTAAATCAACTTAAGAATTTTACTCTTGGTGGGTCTCAGTAGCTTGGGCGGCGGGAGGAGTGGCAGCGGCCAGGCAGCCCAGTTTCGCGGAGGCTCTCGGCGCGGCGCCGCGGCCCGCAGGCACCCGGCACGCGCCCTCCACGCCTCCAGGACGCCCAAGAGGAAGGTGGGCTCCGCCGAAGGGGCCGCCAAAGAAAAGCCCAACAGGAGATTGGGCGGTTATCAGCTAAGCCTCCTGCAAAAGTGGAAGCAAAGCCGAAAAAGGCAGCAAAGAAGGATAAATCTTCAGACAAAAAAGTGCAAACAAAAGGGAAAAGGGGAGCAAAGGGAAAACAGGCCGAAGTGGCTAACCAAGAAACTAAAGATTTACCTGCAGAAAATGGGGAAACGAAAACTGAGGAGAGTCCAGCCTCTGATGAAGCAGGAGAGAAAGAAGCCAAATCTGATTAATACCATATACCATGTCTTATCAGTGGTCCCTGTCTCCCTTCTTGTACAATCCAGAGGAACATTTTTATCAACTATTTTGTAAATGCAAGTTTTTTAGTAGCTCTAGAAATATTTTTAAGAAGAAGGGAATCCCACCTCATCCCCATTTTTTAAGTGTAAATGCTTTTTTTTAAGAGGTGAAATCATTTGCTGGTTGTTTATTTTTTGGTACAACCAGAAAATAGTGTGGGATATTGAATTATGGGAGGCTTTGACTGTCTCGGGTGTCAGCTTAACATTCCATAGGTGGGGGGTTGGTTTTTACATCCTATAATACAAAGCATATTAAATGGCAGTATGGAATCAGTCCTGCATTTAATGTCTTGAACATTTAAAATTACTTCCATTCCCATGTTTTTTAGAAGAATTGTTTCGTAAAGAAAACCACATGATCATGGCTCTCCCTGTCAGAATTGTGTGCACTCTGTAACATCTTTGGTTGTGGTAGTCCTGTTTTCCTAATAACTTTGTTACTGTGCTGTGAGATTACAAATTTGAATTTGAAAGATTACAAATTTGAATATGTAGTGTAGGTGCTATTCAGTTGTGAACTGGTGGGCCGTATGTAACAGCTGACCAACATGTGAAGATACTGGTACTTGATAGCCTCTTAAGGAAAATTTGCTTCCAAATTTTAAGCTGGAAAGTCACTGGAATAACTTTAAAAAAGAATTGCAATAAATGGCTTTTTAGATTTTCGTTACGTATGTTAAGAATTGTGTACAAATTGAAATGTCTGTATTGATCCTCAACCAATAAAATCTCAATTTTGAAAAAAAAAAATTTTACTCTTTATGTCCTTTCTCCTTTTTTTTTTTTTCTTTTGAACAGCCATTCTTCTACCAATGGTGTAATACAGATAGCAGGGCTTTTTTTTTTTTAACATGCTTTTGTTTGTTTGTTTGTTATTATCATTGTCATTTTTATTATTTTGCTACTTTATTCAGTGCTTACTGTATGCTAGATGCCCACTGGAAGCTTATAATTATGATTTATTATATTTAACATGCTTTTATGGCAAAATTTGTTCAAAAATTTTTCGATAATATTAGCTGGGCACAGTGGCATGTTCCTGTAGTCCCAGGTCCTCAGGAGGCTGAGGTAAGAGGATGGCTTGAGCCCAGGAATTCGAGGATTAGTGTGCAATGATTATACCTGTGAATAGCCGCTGCACACTAGCCTGAGCAACCACAGTAAGACCCTGCCATATATATACACACACACACACACACAGACACACACACACACACACACACAAACTGTTTTATGAAATCTCAAAGTCAGGCAACTCAATCTTAGAAACAAATAATGTAGGAGATACAGAATTCCTTTCATGAAACTGAAAAAAAATGTGTTTAAGAAGTAGGGTTTGAAAAACTATTGATAGTATATTTAATATTGATCTATAATTATTCTGTATGTTGATTGTTGAAGAAGTCATAAATTTAAAAGAAGAAACTTTATAATGAGCTCATATATGAGAAAGAAATCCTGTGGTTTACTGATATTTGTAACTATATCTCTTATCTCTTATGATATTTATCTTAGGTAACTTGTGAACCATACGAAGACTCATCATCTTGTTTCAAAGTTACTGTTTCTGTTGCTGAGCCCTTTTCTTCCAACATTGCAAATATTCCAAGAGATTTGGTTGATGAGATTTTGGAGGAACTGGAACACAGTGTACCTCTTTTGGAAGTGTATCCTGTTGAGGGACAAGATACTGATATACATGATATTGCTTTGGCCTTGGAAGTTGTCAGGTATTAGGGCCTTTACTTTTGAAAGTTAAATTTATTATATCCAAAAGTTAATGTGAAGGTTTTGCTCATATAATCACTTTACAAGCATTTAATGATTTAATTTTCACTCACTACTGCTGGATTAAATTTGTCCATTTTAAATTAACATATTGTATTTGTAACTTTTAGTAAAAACATTTCCTTGCAGAAACATTATATATGGGTAATGAAAAGTTTGCAATTTTTTGATCTTGCATTTTATAAAAATAAAATTTAAAAGAATTCTTGAAATAAGTAACATTAACTTCTATTCATATTTAAGCATCTTAAATTTATTAGCATTCATTTCTCAAATTTAAAGGCATTACAAATACTAGATATCATCATTCACATTATGATTGCTTCTTATAAGTTGATACAATTTGAGGGAAGCTATCCACAAATGAAATACAGAATATTTTTTGGCATGTTTTTGTTTTTCTAATGTTTTCCTCCCATACAAATTTGGTAGTATCTTACATATTATTTATTTTTTGAGCAAATAATAGCCAAAATCTATAAAATTTAGAAACGGAATTTTACAGTCCCACTCATTATCTCATTTACCGTAACCTAAAATAGAATGCAAATCACCTAATTTTTAAAGTTTTACCTTTTATTTTAGTTCACTCAAAGGTCATTTTAAAATATTTTGCTTAAGAATTAAGATTGAGGTAGAGAATTCTGACATCAGAATATCTGTTTAGCTCTAAATCAGTAGTGGCTGTTTTTGATTACTGTCATCTTAATTTGGTTTATCGTAGGTTTTTTTATGACTTTCTTTGGAGAGACTGGGATGATGAAGAAAGTTGTAAGGATTATTCTGCACTTATTGAAGAAAGAATTAATTTGTAAGTATAGTTTATAAACTTATACCACACACTAGAAAAAATAAACATTGTAATTATGTTGATAATTTTCAGGTGGTGTGATATACAGGATGGAACAATACCTGGTCCTATCGCACAACGTTTTAAAAAAACTTTGGAGAAATATAAAAACAAACGTGTCGAGCTCATTGAGTATCAGAGCAATATTAAAGAAGATCCATCTGCAGCAGAGGCTGTTGAATGCTGGAAAAAATACTATGAGACAGTCATGCTCTGTGGATTATTGAAAATGTGGGAAGATTTACGCCTCCGGTAATAATTTACTCTATTTCAAATAGAAGCAAAAGTTTACATGGTTATTATTTTATCATAGCACTTAATTTGTGGTATATGTTCTGATTAAAGTGAAGTATAAAATTAGATGTCTAATTTATGAGGTAAGCACAAGGTACAACTATCAGTATTGGAAAATTATATTAGCTGAATTCACTGAAATCATTGTTTTTTTGACCAAAAGAACTCATTAATCCATTTCTTTCCTTATCTTTCATTTTAACTCTTTTGATTTTGGCCAAAGCGTAAGAAAGGAAGAGGTGGACCTCCTCTATATATAATACATGAAGTAAATAAGATAACTGGATTATAGCTAAAAGAGTAGCAAGACACAGACAGAGTCTGTCTACAGAACAGTTTTTGAAAGAAGCACAAAGACAGGTTAGATATGGTGGCTCACACCTGTAATCCCAACACTTTGGGAGGACAAGGTAGGAGGATCACTTGAGGCCAAGAGTTTGAGACCAGCCTTGGGCAGCATATTGAGGCCCCATCTCTACAATAAACAAACAGATTTTTAAAATTTAGCTAGGAATGTGGTGGGGTGTGCCTGTAGTCTCAGCTACTTGGGAGGCTGAGGCAGGAGGATCACTTGAGCGGTAGAGTTTGAGGCTGCAGTAAGCATTGATCATGCTACCGCATTCCAGCCTGGGTAACAGAGCGAGACCCTGTCTCTTTGTTGTTGTTGTTGTTGTTTGTTTGTTTTTTTGACCCTGTCTCTTAAAAGAAAAAGATAATAAGAAGAAGCACAAGCCAGGCGTGGTGGCTCATGCCTGTAATCCCAGCACTTCGGGAGGCCGAGGTGGGCGGATCACCTGAGGTCAGGAGTTTGAGACCAGCCTCAACATGGAGAAACCCCACCTCTACTGAAAACACAAAATTAGCTGGGCGTGGTGGTGCATGCCTGTAATCCCAGCTACTCGGGAGGCTGAGGCAGGAGAATTGCTTGAACCTGGGAGGCAGAGGTTGCAGTGAGCCGACATCACGCCATTGCACTCCAGCCTGGGCAACAAGAGCAAAACTCCGTCTCAAAAAAAAAAAAGAAAGAATAAGAAGCACAAAGACAAGATGGAGGACAAAAACAAGGAAACTAGAGGAATTTGAAGCTTCTGACACCTACAGCTATAGTACCCATTAAACACAACCTGGCCAGATTAATATAAAACCTCACACTAAAGACCTTTTAACCTGTTCTGTTACCTGATTTGTCATGTTGGGCTTTGAACAAGAAATTATAAGGCATGCTAAAATGCAAGAAAAAAAAAAACAGTTCAGAGAAACAAAGCAAATATCACAAAGAGACTCAGGTGTGATTTTGGAATTCATCAGTCAGAGAATTTAAAATTCATCAATAGCTGGGATACATGATCTATTGTGGGAAGAAAGAATTAATGAGTTTAAAGATTTGTCAATAGAAACTTCCCAAACTGCAATGCAAAGAAAAAAGAATGAAAGAAACTGAAGAGAACATATAAGAACTGTGTGACAGTTTCAAAAGGTGTTAACATATGTGTAATTGTAATACCAGAAGAAGAAGGAAGAGCAAATGGATTAGAAGAAATACTTGAATTAATAATGATGAGAATTTTCCAAAATTAAATACAGACACAAAACCACAGATCCATAAAGCTCAGAGAACACCAAATAGGATAAATATCAAAGAATCAACACCTATGCAGATCATATTTAAACTGCATAAAACGACAAATAAAGAAAAAATATCTTTAAGGAAGCCAAAGTTAAAAACCCACATTACCTACTATAGTGAACAAGAATTTCTCAGAAGGAACTATGAAAATAAGATGAGAGTGGAGAGAAATATTCAAAATGTTGAAAGAACCACCAAACTAGAATTCTGTATCTAGTGAAATTATTTTTCAAATGTGGGCAAGAAATACTTGCTCAGACAAAACAAAACAAACAAACAAAACTGAGAGTTTATCATTAGTAGGCCTGTTCTGCAAGAAAGGTTAAAGGAAGTTCTTCAGGGAGAAGAAAAATGACAAAAACTCATGTCTACATATAGTAAGGAACAATGTGGGAGAAGGAATAAAGGTAAAATAAATTATTTTATTATTATTATTAGTATTTTATTTATTTTTCTGAGACAGGGTCTTGCTCAGTCACCCAGGCTGGAGTGCAGTGACGTGATCATGGCTCACTGCAGCCTCAACTTCCCAGGCTCAAGTGATCCTCTCACTTCAGTTTTCTGAGTAGCTGGGACCACAGGTGTGTGCCACCATGCCTGGCTAATGTTTTTATTTTTATTTTTGTGGAGACAGGGTCTCACTATATTGCCCTGGCTGATCTCAAACTCCTGGGCTCAAGTGATCCTCCCACCTTGACCTCCAAAGTGCTGAGATTACGGGTGTGACCCACTGTGTCCAGCCTCTATTTTTCTTATTGTTGATTGATCTAAAAGATAGCTATTTAACATAATAGTAGTAATGATTCATTAGGTAATTAAAGCTTATAGATTACTGAAATAAATGAAACAATATCATAAAAGATGGGAGGATAGAATTGGAATGCTCTGTTATATGGTATCTGCATGACATGTGAAGTAGTATAGTGTTATTTGAAAGTGGACTTAAATTAGTTAAAAATATATGTTGCAATCTCTAGAGCAAATATTAATTTTTTTCTAAAAAGAAGCATAATTGATTTAAGAGAGTAGATACAATGGAACAAAATAAAATGCTAAATTAAAACTAGAAGAGGCAGGGCTGGGTGTGGTGGCTCATACCTGTAATCCCAGCATTTTGGGAGGCCAAGGTGGGCGGATCACCTGAGGTCAGGAGTCCAGACCAGCCTGATGAAACCCTATCTCTACTAAAAATACAAAAATTAGCCAGGTGTGGTGGTGCATGCCTGTAATCCCAGCTACTCAGGAGGCTGAGACACTAGAATCACTTGAATCTATGAGGTGGAGGTTGCAGTAAGCTGAGATCATGCCACTGCACTCCAGCCTGGGTGACAGAATAAGATTCTGTCTCAAAAAAACAAAACAAAACAAAACAAAACAGCAACCAAAACGCTAGAAGAGGCAGAAAAGGAAAGGGAAAAAGGAAACAAAGGACAAGTGCAACCTCTGTATTAATAGAAACCAGCTACAATATAGTAAATGTTAATTATGTCAAAATAACTGTAAATGTAAATGGTCTTAATAAAAAAGCAGAGATTATGAAAATGGATTTAAGAAAACAATATCCAACGATATGTGATCTGTAAGAAACCCACTTTATAAAGGTTCAGATATGTTCAAAGTAAAGGGATGGGGAAAGATATTTAATGCTCATGCTAATTAATAAAAATCTGGTGTGGCTATATTAATTTCAGATGAAGCAGCCTTTAAGAACTAGGACAATTATCAGGGACAAAAAGGGATATTTCATGATGATAAAGGGTTTGGTTCTCCAGGAAGATGTAACAATTCCTTACCATTCCTATTCACCTTCATACTAGAAGTTTTAAATAATGCAATAAGACAAGAAAAAGAAACAAAATGTCCACAGACTGGAAAAGAAGAAATAAAACTATCTTTATTTTCAGATGACATAATTGTCTATGTAGAAAATCCCAAAGAATCAAAAAGGAACAAAACTCCTGAAACCAATAAATGAGTATAGCAAGTTTACAGGAAGCAAGGTTAATATTCAAAAATCAACTGCTTTTTTATATACCAGCAGTGAACAATTTATTTTAAATTTTAAAAATGATTGACAATAGAACCAAAAATGTGAAATACTTAGGTATATACCTAACAAAATATAGGACCTATAATGCAGAAAGCTACAATACACTGATGAAAATAAATGGAGAGATATCTTATGTTCTTGGATTGGAAGACCCAATATTTTCAAAATGTCAGTTCTTCCCGACTTGATCTGTAGATCCAGTGCAATCGCAGTGAAATTCATAGCAAAATATTTTGTAGAGATTGGCAAACTGTTTCTAAAAGTCATGGGAAAGGCAGGAAAGCTAGAATAGCCAAAAAGTAGAAGGACTCATACTACTTGATCTTAAGACTTACTATGAAGCTGTAGTAACCAAGACAGTATGGTATAGGTGAAAGAATAGATTAATGGAAGAGACAGATAGATCAGTGGAAGGAAATAGAGTCCTTATGTAGTCCAGATTAGAGAATCCATAAGATCCACACGTAGAGTAGACTGACTTGACAAAGGGCGAAAGAAATGTAATAGAAAAAGGATATCCTCTTCAACAAATGGTGCTGGAATAATTGAATATCTATATCCAAAAACGTGAACCTAGATACAGACCTTTCACAAAAATTCACTCAAAGTGGTCCATAAACCTAAATGTAAAACTCAAAACCATAAGACTCATAGGAAATTATAGATATTCTTGTGTTTGGCAGTGGGTTTTTAGGTACCACAACAATACTGTATGTTCTGTGACAGAAAAAAGTCATAAGTTGGACTTTGTTAAAATTGAAAACTGCTCTGAAAAATACACTATTTAGAGAATGAAGAAACTAGCCACAGATTAGGAGCAAATATTTGCATAATGCATATCTGATAGACTTGTATCTAAAATATACAAAGAGGTCATAAAACTCAAACATAACAACGCAATTAAAAATAGGCAAAGATCTGAATAGACATCTTACCGAAGAAGATATACAGACAGCAAAAAAGCATATAAAGAGATGCTCAACTTCATTTGTCATTAGTATGTTGCAGATTAAAACAGCAATGAGATGCCATTACATACCTATTAGAAATGGCTAAAATCCAAAAAGATGATAATATTAATTGCTACTGAGAATGTTGAGCAAAGGAACTCTCATTCTTTTTTGGTTAGAATGCAAAATGGTACTGCCTCTTTAGAGCACTGTTTGGCAGTTTCTTACAAAGTGAAACATAGTTTAACCATAGGACTCAGCAGTTGCAATCCTACTTGGTATTCACCCAATTAATTTGAAAACTTAGGTCCACATAAAAACCTACACTGAAATAAAAAGGATTACAAAGGAATAATATAAATAAGCCAACAAATTAGATAACTTAGAATAAATGAACAGATGCCTAGTAAGACACAATCTACCAAAAATGGTTCAAGCAGAAATGTAAATTCTGACTGGCTCTATAACAAGTTAAGTAGATTGAATTAGCAAATGAAAAACTACTCACAAAGGAAAGTCAAGGACTAGATGTCTTCACTGGTGAATTGTGACACACGTTTAAAGAAGAATCAACACTAATTCTTCAAAAACTCTTCCAGAAAATGAAAGGTAACAAATTCCCAACTCATTCTGTGAGACCAATATATTACTCTGAATCCAAAAGCAAAGACATCACAAGAAAAGAAAACCTACACGAATATCACTAATGAATATAGATACAAAATCCTCAAGAAAATACTAACGAATGGAGTCCGGCAACATATAAAAAGATCAGACACTATGACTAAGGTGAGATTTATCCCAGGAATCCAATGTTGTTTTAAAATATGAAAATCAATCAGTATAATACATAATATTAATAGAATAAAAAAAAGACACACAGTCATCTCAATAGACACAGAAAAATCATATGACAAATTAACACCCTTTCATGATAAACACTCTAAAAAAAACTTGGAATAGAAGGCATTTTCCTCAACCTGTTTAAGGCTATCTATGAAAAACTCACAGCTAGAGTCATCATTTTTTTGTGGTGAAAGAATAGATGTTTTTCCCCCTACAATCAGGAGCATGATAAGGATATTTACTCTTGCCACTTTTATTCAAATTGTACTGGAGATTCTAGCCAGAGCAATTAGACAAGAAAAAGAAATAAAAAGCATACAGATTGGAAAGGAAGAAGTAAAATTATCTCTATTCACAGATGACATGGTCTTGTATATAGAAAATCCTATAATGAAATATTACTCAGCAATATAAAGAAGTAAATTGCTGGCCGGGTGAGGTGGCTCATGCCTGTAATCCCAGCACTTTGGAAGGCTGAGGCAGGCAGATCACAAGGTCAGGAGTTCGAGACCGGCCTGACCAATATGGTGAAACCCCGTCTGTACTAAAAGTACAAAAATTAGCCAGGTGTGGTGATGTGTGCCTGAAATCCCAGCTACTCAGGAGGCTGAGGCAGGAGAATTGCTCAAACCTGGGAGGCGGAAGTTGCAGTGAGCTGAGATCGCGCCACTGCACTCCAGCTTGGGTGACAGAGTGAGACTCTGTTTCAAAAAAAAAAAAAAAAAGAAGTAAATTGCTAACACACAATAACAATAACATGGATGGATCTCAAAAATAGGCTGAGTGAAAAAAGCAGACACAAAAGAATGCATAGTATATTATTCCACTTTAAAATTCCATTGAGAGGCTGAGCAGGATGGCTCACGCCTGTAATCCCAGCACTTTGGGAGGCTGAAGTGGGCAGATCACCTGAGGTCAAGAGTTCGAGACAAGCCTGGCCAATATGGCAAAACTCCATCTCTAATAAAAATACGAAAATTAGCAAGGCATGGTGGCACAGGCCAGTTGTCCCAGCTACTTGGGAGGCTGAGGCAGGAGAATCGTTTGAACCCGGGAGGCAGAGGTTGCAGTGAGCTGAGATCGTGCTGCTGAGATCGTGCCACTGCATTCCAGCCTTGGCAACAGAGCGAGACTCCGACTCAAATAAATAAATAAATAAATAAATAAATAAATAAATAAAATTCCATAAACAGTTCCTAGAAAGGTGTGGAACAACAGGAATTCTCACTTATTGCTGGTGGGAATGCAAAATAGTATAGTCACTTTGGAAGACAGTTTAGAAGTTCCTTACAAAACTAAAGATGCTCTTATCATATGATCCAGCTATCATGTTCCTTGATAATTACCCACGAGTTGGAAACTTATGTTCACACAAAAACCTGCACATGGTTGTTTATAGCAGCTTTATTCATAATTGCCGAAACTTGGAAGCAACCAAAATGTCCTTCAGCAGGTGAATATATAAATTGTGGTACACCCAGACAAGGAATGTTATTCAGCACTAAAAAGAAAAGACCTGTCAAGCCATGATAAGACATGGAAGAAACTTAAATGCATATTACTAAATGAAAGAAGCCAATCTGAAAAGGCTACATACTGTATGACTCCAACTATATGACATTCTGGAAAGACAAAATTGTGGAGGCAGTAAAAAAAAAAAAAAATTCAGTGGTTCCCAAGTATTAAGGGAGAGGCAGAGCATAGAGAATTCTTAGGGCAGTGAAACTCTTCTGTCTTCTGTATTATACTATAATGGTGGCTACATGTCATTATACATTTGTCCAAACTCCTATAATGGACAACATCAAGAGTCAACTCTGATGTAAACTATGGACTTTGGGTGATAATGATGTGTCAATATAGGTTCATCGGTTGTAATGAGTGTACCACTCTGGTGCCAGATGTTGATAGTGGGGCAGGTTGTGTGTGCAGGGGGAACAAGGGATACACAGGAACTCTCTTCCTTTTGCTCAACTTTGCTGAAAATCTGAAACTGCTCTGAAAAATAAAGCCTATTAAGAAAAAATTGAAGAAAGGGACATACCTAATGACAGAAAGCAGACCAGTGTTTGTTCAGGACTGCAAAGATGCATGAGGAAACTTATCAGTGTGATGGAAAGTGTTTATATCTTTATTATTGTGATTGAGTTAAAAGCATATATACATTTGTGAAATCTCATGGAATAGTTCACTTAAAATGAATACCTTTTATGTAAATTATACCTTAATAAACTTGACTAAAAACACCTATATATACCTTTGATTTTAAAACTAAGATAGCATGATAAACTACTGTGGTTTCCTGAATGTTTTAGGATGTCTTACTTTTGGAGCAGCTAATTAACTGGTATATAGCAAAAAAAAAAAAAAAGTATGAATGGTTCCCCGTTTCTCAAGATCAAGACCACTTGCTTAAATAGATATAAAAATGCTGAGTGGGTTTGATTTTGAAATGTTTAATGAAACTTTTGGAGGATACTGCTATATGTTTAAATTCAGTTTTTAATAACTTGCATAGAAAATTATTAGAAAGTTTCCTGAAATCATAAGTTTTACAAAAATGTATAATAATTGAGATACAGTTCAAAAATATTGGTACTGGCCAGGCTCATGCCTGTAATCCTAGCACTTGGGGAGGCCAAGGTGGGAGGATTGCTTGAGGCCAGGAGTTCAAGACCAGCTTGGGCAATGTAATGAGACCCTGCCTCTTAAAAAAAAAAAAAAAAAGCCAGGCAAGGTGGCACATGCCTGTAGTCCTAGCTACTGGGGAGGCCGAGGTGGGAGGATTGCTTGAGCCCACGAGGTCAAGGCTGCAGTAAGCCATAACTGCACCACTGCACTCCAGGGCAAGACCCTGTCTTTAATAAAAAATATATATATATACATATATATGCAAAAGATTATACTAAAGAGATTACTGGTAAATCCATATCTACTGGAAAAAGAGTGTCCCTTTTGGCGGACAGTAATGATAAAAGCCAACAGTTATACTGAAACTTTTTATCTGACTTTCTGTTGAAGACACTTAAATGATAGAGATAGGAAACAGGAAACATAAAGAAAAGCAGGAAGAAGAGAAAGAACTAATTAGAAGTGCTGAATAGCAAACAATATAAAAACAACTAAGAGAGAAGCTGGAACAGTTCTGCTGGGAGGCCAACAGCCAACAATTTTATGGAGATAATATCCTTTGAAACAAAATGATATGTTAATTGAACATAGTATCTAAAATTAGGCATACTCGAAAATATTCTGATGCCTCCTGTCAGAGGCATAACCCATCTTTGTGTGAGTCTACAACTCAATGGATTATGAAAGTACACCCAGGAAATTTTTCTACTGTATTGGAAGGTTGAGATAGCTGAGGCAATGGTTGCAGAGGGTTGCATGCAGATTTCCAGGTACTATCAATTAAAATGAAAATATTTTAGAGTTTAAGGATTTAAACATGAAGTTATCTAAAAGATCTGCTCTCAAGTTGCTCATTGCTCTCAAGGAACTTATAATTGATGAAAACTATTTCTCAAAGATGCTTAGTACCAAGTTTTTATTTACAAGTAAGGACAAGGTCAGTCTTTTTCATGTTAATTTAATTATAACTAAATATTTTCAACTATAGAGTTCATGGACCTTTCTTTCCAAGAATTCTGAGGCGTAGGAAAGGAAAAAGAGAATTTGGAAAGACTATAACACATATTGTAGCAAAAGTGATGACTACTGAAATGGTAAGAAATAAACTATTCTTATTTGTTATTTAAGTATTAGCTGTGTATAATCGGAAAAGAAGCTCCCTGAGGGTGGAGTCCTTGTCTAATTATTAACGCCTTATTTTCTCAACTACCTCCAGCTCAGTTATTCCCATATAATAGATACTAAATAAATAAATGGTGACAACTATTTACTGAGTACTAACCTTGTAGCCAGGTACTATGTTAGTTGCTATGGTGAAGATGAGACATAAACATGAGAAAGACTGCATTTAGGGGAGACAAAATGTTGATCCAGACCCACAGTCTTCCTTCTTCACACATTTGAAAATTTCAAGCATGGTGGAAATATGGACACAAGTATATAGGCAATTACAATTATGACACAGAATGATAAATGCTATGATAAGCATATGTACAGGGTACATGTAGGATGGGTACATAAGACAGAATTAGGAGTCTGGAAATGCTGGATAGAAGAAATAACTCAGCTGAATCCTGAAGGATGAATATAAATTTATCAAGCTCAAGAACAAACAAATGTTCTAAGCCAAAGAGCAAATATTTTCATTTCACTTGACCTCTCAGTAGCATTTCAAAGCTCTCTCATTGAAATAATCTCTTTCATTGTTTTATGTTAGTATACTTTCCTAGTTTTCATTCTCTCTAGTTACTTTTTTTCTTCTGTCCTCTAAATGCTTGGTACTTGTCTCTTTTACGCACTATATTATCCCGAAGTGATTTAGCTAACCTTCTCCCATAACTTCACTTATATATACAGGTACTTTTCCAGAATGTATTTGCATAGCCCAAACTTTTGCTCTAAGCCCCAAACCTATGTGTCCAACTGCCTATTGCTTATGACCACTTAATTGTCTCGCCAGTACATCAATTAATTGTCTGCAATTAATTTCATAATCTTATCCCGTTGACTTGCTTTCATTCTGGAGTTCTCTGTTTCAATAAATGGTACCGTCATCTACTTGGTTGCTAATAACAATTTTCTGGGAGTTATCTTGTTCATATTTCTCATCACTTTCATACACACTCACTTTTTTCCTTCACTCACCCCACATCCTGGGATAAGCTGTGTTGTTTCCTCTGCCAGCTGAGCCACTGTTCATCCTTCAGGTCTTGATTTAAATATTTCCACAGGAAAAGGCTTTCTCAACCTTTCATAATACATTAGACTGCTGTATACAATTATAGTACCTTGTATTTTTCCCTATTGGCACTTTCCTTTATCATGACTACATTTAACACTTTTGTGGCTATCTATTTAATGTCTGTCTCTTTCACTGGTATGTGAGCTTCGTGAGAGCAAAGAGTATTTACCACTCATCCAGTCACCTAGTATGATTCTTGGTACACGGTAGGTGCCCAGCAATTTTTGGTGAATGAATAAATTAGTGTATGTGACAAGAGAGGTTAGTACATATAAGGAACTGAAAGAAGGCCACCAAGGCTGGTGGTTAACATCTAAGAGAGTGATGAAAGATAAAGCTGGCATATTAGACAGTCTTGTCTGCTATTCTACCAATTTTTATTCTTTTCAACAAAATTTAATTTTCCTTTTAATTACTTATTGGAGCATATTATTCAATCATGTTGATTATTCTACCAACATCTTTATAAACACCTTTTAAAACATCTTTTTAAAAAGGTATAAATCTTGCTTTTATCCTCAGCTTTATTTTGTCATTTTTATTTTTACTTCTCCTTTTCACTTTTAAATAGGTCCTGGCTTTATTCACTTTCTTATATGACAGAAATTTCTATGATTTTTTTTTGTTCAGTGCTTTGCAATCCTGTTTTCATTTGTGTAGTTATACCTAAACTTTGGAGGCCAGAATAATTAGAGGGAGACTACTGTGAGGAGAAAGTATCATCAGCTTCCACTTTACTTAGAACTTGGATTTTAGATTTACTTTTGAGGTTCATGAAATATTATAGTTTGATAGTAGTATAGCTGTGCATATAAGCTTTTTTTTTTTTTTTTTTTTTTTTGAGACGGAGTCTCGCTCTGTCGCCCAGGCTGGAGTTCAGTGGCGCAATCTCGGCTCACTGCAAGCTCCGCCTCCCGGGTTCCTCCCGAGTAGCTGGGACTACAGGCGCCCGCCACTACGCCCGGCTAATTTTTTGTATTTTTAGTGGAGACGGGGTTTCACCCCGTTAGCCAGGATGGTCTCGATTTCCCGACCTCGTGATCTCCCCTCCTCAGCCTCCCAAAGTGCTGGGATTACAGACGTGAGCCACCGCGCCCGGCTGCTGTGCATATAAGCTTTAACAATTTCTTCATCTTTGAAGGTTTTTGACTGAGAATTCTTGTTCTATACCCACCCCTTAGACGCAGTTTATTCATGCCCATCATCTTATGTTGGTAATCTTTATAAACAGTGCAGTGGAAAGGCATGGACTTTGTAGTTAAGTACCCAATGTTCAAATACCCTATCTGAGACCACTTAATAAGTAATTTTAGGCAAAGAGCATAACCTCTAAGCCTCAATTTCCTTACTTGTAGAGTGCTTTAAAAAGAGAGAGAGAGAAAAATATATATATGTACATATATATACATATATATGTACATATATATACATATGTGTATATATACATATATATGTATATAGACATATATATGTATAGACATATATGTATATATACACATATATATGTACATATATATGTGTATATATATATACTTATATATACTGTGCTAGTTAAAAGCATGGGCTCTAAAGACAAATTGCCTGGATTCTTGGTTTTGCCACTTACTAGTTAGGTGATTTTCAACCAATTATTTAGCCCATCTGTACTTTAGTTTATCATATGTAAAATTGGGATAATAATCCTATGTTCCATATTTATAGAGTTGTTGTAAAGATTAAATGAGTTTATATTTGTAATATGCTCAGAATAATGCCCAGCACATAGTAAGTGCTCAATAAATGTTTACCACTTGTTTCAGTTTCTGAACTAAAGTTGAACATTAGTCATTCTCCCAGATCTAGGAGAAACAGTGGTATCCCCATTGTGTATCAAAAGCCTTTATCCTCTTGTTGATCACAGGCTGTTCCTTCTTTCAATCTGGGGATGGTATATTGTGATGTTGGAGAACACAGACTTTAAGATCGTAAAAACCTGGATTTGATTCACAGTTTTGCTTCTTAATATTTCTACGAGATTAAACAAATTACATGGTTTCTCTTATTTCCTCATCTGTAAAAGAGAATAATGAAGTCTGTCCCATAGAGTGTTAGGCTTAAGTGAAATAATGTATATAGATCTTTTAGCAAAATGCCTAGCACATAAATAAATGTCAACTGATATTATTATTACTATTTTGCAGTTTATATCCCAATAATATAGCCATCATTTTTGCCAGATTTTTCCTGAAGTGCTACAGAAGGTGATAACCACATCTGAAAATATACAAAGTACAAAGAAGAATTTAATCAGTTTTCTTCCATCTGTACTGCTGATTCTGTTGCCATCTGCCTCCTCAGAGACAGTGTGCTCTCGGTTATTCCTTCTTTCTTTTTGTATCTTTTTTCCTTTCTTAAAAAACTTGAGGTGAAATTTTCATAGCAAAATTAACTGTTTTAAAGTGACATTCAGTGACATTTAGTAGAGTCACAATGCTGTGTACATCTGTCTGGTTCCCAACCATTTTCATTACCCAAAACCAGAACCCCATACCTCCATTTCCCCTTTCCCCCACCTCCTGACAACCAACCATCTGCTATCTCTTTAGATTTATGATTCTGGATATTTCATGTAAATGGAATCATAAAATATCTGACCTTTATGTCTGGCTTCTTTCATCTAGCATGATGTTTTTAAGGTTCATCCACATTGTAGCATTTATCAGTACTTCATTCATTTTTCTGGCTGAATAATATCCTATTGTCTGTATGTACAACGATCTGCTTATATATTCATCAGTTGGTGGATATCTGAGTTGTTTCTGCCTTTTGACTATTAGGGAAAGTGGGGCTGTGAACATCTGTGTACAAGAGTTTGTCTGACTACCTGTTTTCGATTCTTTGGGGTATATACCTAAGACTAGAATTACTGGGTCATATGTGCAACTTTATGAGGAGTTGCCAAACTGTTTTCCACAGGGACTGAAACATTTCACATTGTCATCTGCAAAGTATTAGAGTTCCAATTTCTCCAGTCCTCACCAAAACTTTTATCTTTTTTTATTATTTATTTTTTATCTTTCTTTTATTTTTAAAATTACAGTGATCCTAGTGAGTGTGAAGTGGTATTTCATTGTAGTTTTGATTTTCATTTATCTAATGACTAATGATGTTGAAGATGTTGAACATCTTTCCATGGACTTGTTGGTCATTTGTTTATCTTCCTTGGAGTAACGTCTATTAAATTCATATCCCATTTTGTAATTGGGTTGTCTTCTTGTTATTGACTATAAGAGTAATTTATATATTCTGAATACTAGACTTATTAGATATATGCTCTGCAAATTTTTACCCCCCCATTCCTTAGGCCTTTTCACTTCCTTTTGTGCTCTTTATTGCCACTTAGGGGATGCTAGGAGCATTGCCTGCCCGTGATCACCGTCATTGCCATTAACCTTATTCATTATTTCATACGTGATCCCTCTTCCTCCCCCCCTTTCTTTCATTTTTCCCTTCTTTCCTTCCTTTCCTTCTCTTCCTTCCTTTCCTTCCCTTCCTTCCCTTCCTCCCCTTCCTTCCTTCCTTTCCTTCCTTTCTTTCTCTTTCTTTCTTTCTTTCTTTCTTTCTTTCTTTCTTTCTTTCTTTCTTTCTTTCTTTTCCTTCCTTCCTTCCTTCCTTCCTTCCTTCCTTCCTTCCTTCCTCCCTCCCTCCCTCCCTCCCCCACCTCCCTCTCTTTCTCTCTTTCTTTCTTTTGTAGTTGGATCGGAATAGCACTGAATCTGTACATTGCTTTGGGCAGCATGGTCATTTTAACAACATTGATTCTTTCGGCGGGGCGCGGTGGCTCACACCTGTAATCCCAGCACTTTGGAAGGCCAAGGAGGGCTGATCACAAGGTCAGGAGATGAAGACCATCCTGGCTGACAAGGTGAAACCCCGTCTCTACTAAAAATACAAAAAATTAGCCGGGCATTGTAGCGGGCGCCTGTAGTGCCAGCTACTCGGGAGGCTGAGGCAGGAGAATGGCATGAACCCAGGAGGCGGAGCTTGCAGTGAGCAGAGATCGCGCCATTGCACTCCAGCCTGGGCGGCAGAGCGAGACTCCGTCTCAAAAAAAAAAAAAAAAAAAAAAAAACCTGTCTTGATTCTTCTTATTCTTGAGCATGGAATGTTTTTCCATTTGTTTGTGTTGTCTCTTAATTCTTTCAACAGCATTTTGTAGATCTGCAATTCTTATTGTAGAGCTTTTTCACTTCTCTCTTTAGCTGTATTCCTAGATATTTTATTTTGTGTGTGTGGCTATTGTGAATGGGATTGTGTTCTTGATTTAGTTCTTCAGCTTGGACATTGTTGGTGTATAGAAATGCTATGGATTTTTGTACATTGATTTTCGTATCCTGAAACTTTGCTAAAGTTGTTTATCAGATCTAGAAGCTTTTGGGTAGAGGCTATGGGGTTTTCTAGATATAAAATCATATAGTCTCTAAAGAGATAATTTGACTTCCCCTCTTCCTATTTGGATGCCTTTTATTTCTGTCTTTTGCCTGATTGTCTTTTACCTGATTGCTCCAGTACTGTGTTGAATAGAAGTGGTAAGAGTGGGTATCATTGTCTTGTTTTTCAAGGGGAACGCTTCCAGCTTTTGCCCATTCAGTATGATGTTGGCTGTGGGTTTGTCATAGATGGCTCTTGTTATCTTGAGGTATATTCCTTAAGTGCCTAGCTTGTTGAGAGTTTTTAAGATGAATAGATGTTGAATTTATAGAAAGCCTTTTCAGCATCTGTTGAGATGATCATGTGGTTTTTGCTTTTAGTTCTGTTTGTGTGCTGAATCACATTTATTGATTTTTGTATGTTGAACCAAACTTGCATAAAGCTAACATTATCATGGTGGATTAGCTTTTTGACTAATGGCCACTTAGGTCATTGATGTGCTACGAGATTCAGTTTGTTAATATTTTGTTGAGGATATTTGCATCTGTGTTCATTAGGAATATTGGCTTGAAGTTAAATTTTTTGATGCTTCTGCCAGGTTTTGGTATCAGAATCATGCTGGCCTCGAAAAATGAGTTAGGGAGGAGTCCTTCCTCCTCAATGTTTTGGAATAGTTTCAGTAGGATTGGTAGCAACTTTTATATATCTGGTAGAATTCAGCTGTAAATTTGTCTCATTCAGGGCTTTTTCTGATTGGTAGGTAGGCTCTTTATTACTGATTCAGTTTTGGAACTCATTATTAGTCTGTTTAGGGTTTCGGTTTCTTCCTGGTTCAATCTTGGGAGATTGTATGTTTACAGGAATTCATCCATTTCCTTCAGATTTTCTAGTTTTTGTGCATAGAGATGTTTGTAATAGCCTCTGAGGGTTTTTTTGTATTTCTGTGGTGTCAGTAGTAATGTCTTTTTGTTGTTTCTGGTTGTGTTTATTTGGATATTGTCTCTTAGTCTAGCTAGCAGTCTATCTTATTTATTCTTTCAAAAAACAAAGGTTTTGTTGATCTTTTGTATAGTTTTTCACATCTCAAATTCATTCAGTTCAGCTCTAATTTTGGTTATTTTTCTTCTTCCAGCTTTGGGATTGGTTTACTCTTATTTTTCTAGTTTCTCCAGGTGTGATGTTAGGTTGTCAATCTGAGATCTTTCTAACCTTTTGATGTGAGCGATTAGCAGAATAAACTCCTCTTAACACTACTTTAGCTGTGTCTCAGAGTTTCTGGTATGTTATATCCTTGTTCTCATTAGTTTCAAGTAATTTTTTGATTTTTTGATTTCTGCGTTAATTTCATGACCCAAAAGTCATTCAGGAGCAGATTGCCTAATTTCCAAGTAATCGTATGATTTTGAAAGGTCTTCTTAGTATTGATTTCTTTTTTTTTTTTTTTTTTTAGACGGAGTCTTGCTCTGTCACCCAGGCTGCAGTGCAGTGGCGTGATCTTGGCTCACTGCAACCTCCACCTTCCAGATTCAAGCAATTCTCCTGCCTTGGCCTCCCAAGTAGCTAGGATTACAGGTGTGCACCACCATGCCCGGCTAATTTTTTGTGTTTTTAGTAGAAATGGGATTTCACCATGTTGGCCAGGCTGGTCTCGAACTCCTGACCTCAGGTGATCTGTAGATGTCTGTTAGGTCCATTTGGTCAAGTGTCGAGTTCAGGTCTCAAACATCTTTCTTAATTTTCTGCCTCAATTATCTGTCTAATACTGTCAGTGGGGTGTTGAAGTCTTGCACTGCTATTGTGTGGTTATCTAAGTCTCCTCATAGGTTTCTAAGAACTTGTTTTATGAATCTGGGTGCTCCAGTGTTGGGATTATATATATTTAAGATAGTTAATTCTTCTTGTTGAATCAAACCCTTTATCATTATGTAATGCCATTCTTTGTCTTTTTAAAATCATTCTTGGTTTAGAGTCTATTTTGTCTGAAATTAAAATAGTAACCCCTGCTTTTTTTGGTTTTCCATTTGCTTGGTAGATTTTTCTCCATCTTTTTGCTTTGAGCCTATGGGTGTCATTGCATGTGAAATGGATTTCTTTTTTTTGGAACTGAGTCTTTCTCGTCGCCTAGGCTGGAGTGCAGTGGCGTGATCTCAGCTCACTGCAATCTCTGCCTCCTGCCTCAGCCTCCCAAGTAGCTGGGATCACAGGCACGTTGCCACTGCCCCTGGTTAATTATTGTATTTTTAGTAGAGATGGGGTTTTGCCAGGCTGGTCTCGAATTCCTGACCTCAGGTGACCTCAGGTGATCCACCTTCCTTGGCCTCCCAAAGTGCTGGGATTATAGGTGTGAGCCACCATGCCCTGCCTGAGATGGATTTCTTGAAGACAGCATACAGTTGAGTCTTCCTTCTTTATCTAACTTGACACTTTGTGCCTTTTAAGTATGGCATATAACCCATTTACTTCCAAGGTTAATATTAATATGTGCAGATTTGATCCTGTCAAAACAAACCTAACAAACCTATTAGCTCGTTGTTATGCAGACTTGATAGTGCAGTTACTTTATAGTGTGGTCTATGTCCTTAAGTGTGTTTTTGTGGTGGCAAATAACAGTCTTTCATTTCCATGTTTAGCACTCCCTTAAGGACCTCTTGTAAGGTCTGGTGGTAATGAATTTTCTTAGCATTTTCTTACCTTCACTTATGAAGCTTAGTTTGGGTAGATATGAAATTCTTGGTTGGAGTTTCTTTTCTTTAAGATTGCTGAATATAGGCCCCCAATCTCCTCTGGCTTGCAGGATTTCTGCTGAAAGGTCCACTGTTAGCTTGATAGAGTTCCCTTTGTAGGTGACCCGCCTCTCCTCTCTAGCTGCCTTTAATATTTTTTCTTTCACGTTGACCTTGTAGAATCTGATGACTATGTCTTGGGGATGGTCATTTTGTATAGTATCTCATAGGGGTACTCTGCTTTTTCTGAATTTGAATGTCAACCTCTCTGGAGAGTTGGGAAATTTTTCGTGTACAGTATCCTGAAATATGTTTGCTTGCTTTCTCTCCCTCTGTTTTAGGGATGCCAATGAGTGGTAGGTTTGGTCTCTTTACATAATCCCATATTTATCAGAGGTTTTGTTCATTCTTTTTTATTCTTTTTTCTTTATTTTTGTTGGACTAGTCTTCAAGCTCTGAGATTCTTTCCTCAGCCTTGTCTATTCTGCTATTAATACTTCCAATTATTGGAGTGAGTTTTTCAGCTCCATCAGTTCAGTTTGATTCTTTCATAAAGTGACTGTTTCATCTTCCAGCTCTTGTATTGTTTATTGGATTCGTTAGATTCTTTGGATTGGGTTTCAACTTTCTCCTAAATCTTGATGATCTTTGTTCATATCCATATTCTGTATTCTGTCTGTCATTTCAGCCTGGTTAAGAACCATTGATGGGGAATTAGTGTGGTTGTTTGGTGGTAAGAAGACACTCTGGCCTTTTAAGTTGCCAGAATTCTTGCACTGCTTTTTTCGCATCTGCTTGGGCCGATGTTCCTTTGAAGTTGATGTCCTTTGGATGGGGTTTTTTTGCTTTTATATTTTTTGATGCACGTGAGGGTTTTACTGTGGTATAAGGTGGGTTCAGTCAACTGGCTTCATTTCTGGAAGATGTCAGGGGTCCAATTCTCACCTCAGTACTACTGGGCTGCATGCGCAACCCTGGGGGGCTGGTACCAGGCCCACAGCACAGGTTTGTTCTCTGGCCTTTCAAGGTTAATCGCCTGCTGCAGTGGAGGGTCTGAGGTGTTCACAGTCTGCTGGTGACAACACTTCGATGGTGAGTGCTGAGCAAAGCCCTTTGTTGGGGCAGTGGCAGCAGGTCTGCGCTCCTGCATATGTGCCAACAGTGGCAGCGGTGCAGCAGGGGGTGCATGTGTCAGAAGGGGCGGGGTGCCAGCGAGGGTGGGACAGTGGTATTTGTATGTATGCATTAGTGCTAGTGGTGGCAGGACAACAAGGTGTGCATGCACGTGTGCTGGTAGGGGAGGGGTGGTGACATCTGCCTGCATGTGTGCACTTCCAAAGCAGTGGGGGATGATGTGGTAGGGGGAGGCTGTGTGGATCCCTTTCTTGATTTAATATGTTACAACAAGCAAGTCATGGCCTCCAACTTTCAGATCTTTATCAAGTTTTGTAACAATAAGAAACATGGATCTATAGTTAGAAAATTCAGTAAATGTTAAAACAAACACCCAGTTTGATCTTCCTCTGTGAATGACCATTCCAGTTTTATGCCTATAATTGAAATTAGCTTTGACCCATTGACCTGCCCAAAATTACCTTATCCCTCACCCAGTGGTCTATGCATGGTGCCTAGGCTTTTTTACATTCTTGATAATGTCCCTTGATGCCTTACAGTTTTTAACTTTGAGGAAATTCAGCTGCTTCGGTTTGGATGTTTTTGCCCCCCTCCAAAACTCAAGTTTTGGAAACTTAATCCTCAACACAACAGAGTTGGGAGATGGGGCCTAATGGGAGGTATTTCAAGAGGATGGGGCCCTCACGAATGGATCAACGCCCCTATAAAAAGGAATTATGGGAGCCGGTTCTCCCTCTGTTGTTCTTCTGCCATGTGAAGACAGAGTTCCTCTCCAGAGTTCTTGCCTTTTGCCATGTGAGGATCCAAGTGGCAGGCAAGGTGCCATCTTGGAAGAGAATGGCCTCACCAGACACCAAACCTGCCAGTGCCTTGACCTTAGACTTCCTAGCCTCCAGAACTGTAAGCTAATAAATTTCTTTTATAAATTACACAGTCTGTAGCATTCTGTTATACAGCAGCACAGATAGACTAAGGCAGAAATTTATTTTTTCTTTTGTTACTCATGCTTTTGTACCATACCTTAGAATCCGCTGCCAAGTTCAAGATCATGAAGATTTACCCTTGTGGTTTTTCCTAAGAATTTTATGGTTTTAGCTCTTGTATATAGGTTGTTAATCAATTTTGAGTTAATTTTTGTATATGGTGTTGGGTTTGGGTTCAGCTTTATCCTTTTGCATGTAGATACTTATTTGTCCCAACACCATTTGTTGAAGAGACTATTCTTTCTCCATTGAATGATCTTGTAACCCTTGTTGAAAATCGCTTGCCCATAATTGGGTTTATTTCTGGATTTTCAGTTCTATCCCACTGGTCTATATGCCTATCTTTATGCTAGTACCACACTATTTTATTACTGTGGCTTTGTAGTAAGTTTTGGAATCAGAAGAGTGAGTCCTCCACTTTGTTCTTTTTCGGTATTGTTTGGCTGTTCAGGGTCCCTTGCAATTCATCACTAATTTGAAGATGAGCATGTTCATTTCTTCAAAAAAAAAGGCTATTGAAATTCTGATAGGGATTACATTGAATCTGTAGATCAATGTAAGTAGTATTGCTATTTTAGCAATATTAAAATCTTCCAATCCATGAACATGGGATGGCTTTTCATCTATTTAGACCTTCTTTAATTTCTTTGAGCAATGGTTTGTAGTTTCAGTACACAAGTCCTTCACCTCCTTGGTTTACATTATTTCTAGGCATTTTATTATTTTGGGTGCTATTGTAAATGGAATTTTCTTAATTTTCTTTTCAGATTGTTTATTACTGATATATAAAAACAAAACTGATTTTGTGTTCTGATTTTGCATCCTTCAACTTTGCTGAATTTGTTTATTAGCTATCATATGTTTTTGGTGCATTCCTTGGAGACATATATGTGTGTGTGTATATATGTGTATATATATGTGTGTATATATATATGTATGGGTATGTGTATACACACACGTACACATATGTATGGGTGTGTGTATACACACATGTACACATATGAATGGGTGTGTGTATACACACGTACACATATATAGGTGTGTATATATACACACATGTACACATATGTATAGATGTGTATATATATATACACATGCACACACGTACACATATATATCCTATATATAGGATCATGTCATCTGCAAACAGTGAGTTTTACTTCCTCCTTTACAATTTGGATATATTTTATTTCTTTTTGACTAGTTGCTCTGGCTAGGATGTCTGGTTCAATGTTGAACAGCAGTGGCATAAGTGGGCATAATTGTCTTTTCTGATACTAGGGGGTGTTATTGGCAGAATTGTGTTCCTCCAAAATTCATATATTGAAGTCCTTACCCCATGGTAAGAACTGAAAATCCAGAAATAAACCCAATTATGGGCAAGCGATTTTCAACAAGGGTTACAAGATCATTCAATGGGGAAAGAATAGTCTTTTCAACAAATGGTATTGTGACAAATAAGTATCTACATGCAAAAGGATAAAGCTGAACCCAAACCCAACACCATGGGGTAAGGACTTCAATATATGAAGTCCTTTTTACATTTTAAACATGCTTAAAATGTAAGCATATTTGGCGAGCAAGTGTTTAAAGAGACGATTAAATTAAAATGAGGCCATTAGGGTTGGCCCTACTCCAATCTGACTGATATCCTTAAAAGAAAGGAAATTTGGACACAGAAAAAGACATCGGAGTGCATGTGCACAGAAGGATGATCATGTGAAGAGGGAGCAAAACCACAACCACCTGCAAGCTGAGAGAGGCTTTCTGAGAAGAAACCAAATCTGTTGACATCTTGATCGTGGGCTTCCATCCTCCAGAACTGTAAGAAAATAAATTTCTGGCCAGGCGCAGTGACTCACGCCTGTAATCCCAGCACTCTGGGAGGCCGAGGTGGGTGGATCACTTGAAGTCAGGAGTTCGAGATCAGCCTGGCCAACATGGTGAAACCCCATCTCTACTAAAAATACAGAAATTAGCTGGGCATAGCTTTTTCTGCATCAATTGAGATTATTGTGTAATTTATTTTTCCCCTTCATTCTATTAATGTGGTGTGTTATGATTGATTTTTGTATATTAAATCACTCTTGCATTCTTGGAATAAATCTCACTTCATCATCGTGTATAACCTTTTAAATATGTTGTTGAGTTCAGTTTGCTAGGATTTATTGAGGATTTTTGCATTTATATTCAAAAGGAATATTGCTCTATAGTTTTCTTTTCTTCTGGTATTTTTGTCTAGCTTTGTTATCAGATAATGCTGGCCTGAGAATTAGGAAGTGTTCTCACAGATTTTGGAGGAATTTGGGAAAGATTGGTGTTAATTCTTTTTTTTTAACTTTTATTTTAGGTTTGGGGATACATGTGAAGATTTGTTACATAGATAAACTCGTGTCATGGGGGTTTGTTATACATATTATTTCATCACCCAGGTATTAAGACCAGTACTCAATAGTTATCTTTTCTGCTCCTGTCTCTCCTCCTACCCTCTATCTTCAAGTAGACACCAGTGTCTGTTGTTTTCCTCTTTGCATTAATAAGTTATTATTTAGTGTTCATGGTGTTAATTTTTGAAATGTTTGGTAGATTTACCAATGAAGCTATCTGATCTTGGACTTTTCTTTGTTGGGAGATTTTTGCTTACTGATTTTTTAATCTCTTTACTGTTATAGGTCTGTTCAGATTTTATATTTCTTCTAGAGCCAGTTTTGGTAAACTGTGTGTTTCTAGGAATTTGTATACTTAATTTTTGTTGGTGTGAAATCAGTGCATTTGTTGGTGTACAATTGTTCATTGGTGTACATATAATGATAGTATAATCATGGAATATGATTATAAATAATTTTTATTTCTTTAAGGTCAGTAGTAATGTATCTACCTTCATATCTGATTTTAGTTATTTGTGCCTTCTCTCTTTCTCTTAGTCTAGCTAAATTGTTGTCAATTTTGTTGATCTTTTCAAATAATTAATTTTTGATTTTGTTTTTATTTTTCCTATTCTCTATTTCATTGAACTATAATCTCTGTCGTTTCCTTTTACTGTTGGCTTTGGGTTTAATTTGCTCTTTTTCTAGTTTCTTAAGTTGTAAAATTAGATTGCTGATTTGAGATCTTTCTTTTTTAATGTAGGCATTTACTGCTATAAATTTCCCTCTGAGCTCTGCTTTTCCTGCATCCTATAAATTTTGGTATGTTGTGTTTTCATTTTCATTTATCTCAAAGTGTCTTAAAATTTTCCTTGTGTTTCATCTTTGAGCCATTTGTTATTTAAGAATATGTTGTTAGGTCGGGCGCAGTGGCTCATGCCTGTAAACCCAGCACTTTGGGAGGCTGAGGGGGGCGGATCACGAGGTCAGGAGATCGAGACCATCCTGGCTAACACGGTGAAACCCCATCTCTACTAAAAATACAAAAAATTAGCCGGGCATGATGGCAGGCACCTGTGGTGCCCGCTACTCGGGAGGCTGAGGCAGGAGAATGGCATGAACCCAGGAGGTGGAGCTTGCAGTGAGCCGAGATCGCGCCACTCACTGCACTCCAGTATGGGTGACAGGGCAAGACTCTGTCTCAAAAAAAAAAAAAAAAAAGAATACGTTGTTTAATTTTCACATATTTCTAAATTTTTCAGTTTTCTTTCCATAATTGACTTCTACTTTAATTCCATTGTGGTCGGAGAAGATGTATTTATTGAGACTTGTTTTGTGGCCTAATAGATGGCTTTATCTTGGAGAATGTTCCATATGCATTCCAGAAGAATGTGTTTCCTTTTGTGTTGGACTTGGGGGGCAGTCTATATATGTATGTTAGGTCTGGTTGGATTATACTGTTGTTCAAGTCCTCTATTTCCTTATTGGTCTTCTGTCTAGATGTTCTAGTTATTTTTGAAGGTGGTATAGAAATCTTCAACTATTATTATAAAACTATTTCTTCCTTCAATTCTGTGAATGTTTTACTTCATACATTTTGAGACCTTGTTGTTTGGTTTGCATATGCTTATTGGTACATCTTCTTGATGAATTAACTCTTTTGTTAATATATAATACCTTTCTTTGTCTCTAGCAACAATTGTATTATTAAAGTCTATTTTATCTGATGTTAGTATAGCCACCCCAGCTCTTTTTCAATTACTGTTTGTACAGAATATCTTTTTATTCTTTCACTATTAACCTATTTGTGTCTTTGAATCTAAAGTGAGATTCTTTTTTTTTTTTTTTGAGACAGAGTCTGCCTCTGTTGCCCAGACTAGAGTGCAATGGTGTGATCTCAGCTCACTGCAACCTCTGCCTCCCAGGTTCAAGTGATTCTCCTGCCTCAGCCTCCTGAGTAGCTGGGATTATGCACCACCATGCCTGGCTAATTTTTGTATTTTTAGTAAAGATGGGGTTTCACCACGTTGGCCAGGCTGGTCTCAAACTCCTGACCTCATGATCTGCCCACCTCGACCTCCCAAAGGGTTGGGATTACAGGCGTGAGCCACCACGCCTGGCCTGAAATGAGATTCTTGTAACATCATATAGTTGGATTATTTTTCTTTATCCTTTCTACCTGTCTTTTTTAATTGGTGATCTTAATCCATTTACATTTAAAATGATTACTGGTAAGGAAGGACTTACTTCTGCCATTGGCTACTGTTTTTCCTACATGTAATATCTTTTTTTTGTTGTTGTTATGCAGTGCTTTCAGTACCATCTTCTTTTGTGTTTTATGATTTTTTCTTAGTGTAACATTTTGATTTACTCCACATTTCTTTTTGTGTGTATTTTTTAGTTATATTCTTGGTGATTATCAAGGGAATTATAATTCACATCCTACATTTATAAGATTGAGTTTGAATTGATACCAACTTTGCTTTAATAGCATACAGCTCTATCCTCCCTTTATGTTGTTATTGTTACAAATTACATCTTTATACATTGTTTCCCCATTAGCATGGATTTATAAGGATTGTTTTAGGCATCGCTATCTTAAATTATATAGGAAACAAAAAGAGGAGTCACAAACCAAAAATACAGTAATACTGCCTTTATATTTACCCTTGATTTTACCTTTACTGGAACTTTTTTATTTCTTTATATGGCTTTGAGTTACTTCTGTTGTCTATTTCATTTCAGTCTGAAGGACTCCTTTAGCATTTCTTTTAGGATAAGACCAACTTTTGTTTATCTAGAAATGTCAGTTTCTTCTTAATTTTGAAAAGGTATTTTTTCTAGATATAGAATTTTTGGTTGTTTATCTTTCAGCACTTTTAAATCCCACTGCTTTCTGGCTTCCATGGTTTCTGATGAGAAATCAGCCTTAATCTTATTAAGGATCTCTTATACTTAATGCATTGCTTCTGTCTTGCTGCTTGTAAGATTCTCTCTTTATCTTTGGATTGTTTTTTATCATTATTATTTCTTGAGATGGAGTTTTGCTCTTGTTGCCCAGGCTGGAGTGCAATGGCATGATCTTGGCTCACTGCAACCTCTGCCTCCCGGGTTCAAGCAATTCTCTTACCTCAGCCTCCCCAGTAGCTGGTATCACAGGCATGTGGCACCACATCTGGTTAATTTTTGTATTTTTAGTAGAGATGGGGTTTCGCCATGTTGGCCAAGCTGGTCTGGAACTCCTGACCTCAGGTGATCGGCCGCCTTGGCCTCCCAAAGTGCTGGTATTACAGGTGTGAGCCACCGTGCCCTGCCTATCTTTGGATTTTAATTGTTTGATTATAATATATGTTAATGTGTGTTTTTTTGTGCTTATCCTACTTAAAGTCCATTACACTTCTTGGATATGTAGAGTCATGTCTTTAATGAAATTTGGGAAGTTTTTGGCCATTATGTTTTCAGATATTTTTTCTGCCTTTGTTAGGAAAACACTCAAGCCATATTTTCCCTCTGTTTTCACGACAAAACAAGAATTATCAACACAGAAAACTTTTGTGACCCCAAAATATGTGGGGCTTTCTCCCTGCCAGCAAGTAATCAATCAGTTCTCCAGCAGACCCCAACTGGGTGTCCTACGATTCTATTTCAACATATCTACCAGTAGATAGTGTCACATTCTACAGGTTGGAGACTTAGCCTCCAAAACTACCCCTCTCCCTCAAGTCTAGGCCTCCAGAACTTCTGACTGACTGGCTTCAAGTTGGGTTCTCACGACTCTTTTTTTGGGTGTAATTAATTTACTAGAGCAGCTCACAGAACTCAGAGAAACATTTATGTTTACCAGTTAATTTAATTAATTAATTAATTAATTAATTTTTTGAGATGGAGTCTTACTATGTCACCCAGGCTGGAGTACAGTGGTGTGATCTTGGCTCACTGTAACCTCCACCTCCCGGGTTCAAGCAATTCTCTTGCCTCAGCCTCCTGAGTAGCTGGGATTACAGGCGCACACCACCACACCCAGCTAACTTTTGTATTTTTAGTAGAGACAGGGTTTCACGGTATTGGTCAGTCTGGTCTTGAACTCCTGACTTGTGATCCACCCGCCTCGGCCTCCCAAAGTGCTGGGATTACAGGTGTGAGCCACCATGCCTGGCTTATGTTTACCAGTTTATTATAAAGGATATCACAGTCTAGTGCAGTGGCTCACGCCTGTAATCCAAGCACTTTGGGAGGCCGAGGCAGGTGGATCACTTGAGGTCAGGAGTTTGAGACCAGCCTGGCCAACATGGCGAAAACCCGTCTCTACTAAAAATACAAAAATTAGTTGGGTGTGGTGGCGCACACCTGTAATATCAGCTACTTGGGAGCCTGAGGCAGGAGAATCACTTGAACCCAGGAGGCAGAGGTTGCAATGAACTGAGGTTGCGCCACTGCACTCCAGCCTGGGTGACAGAGAGAGACTCCATCTCAAAAAGAAAAAAAAAATCGATATTACAAAGGATACAGATGAAAAGATGTGTAGGGGAAGGTATCAGGGAAAGGTACACAGAGCTCCCATGCCCTCCTCCAGGTATGTCATCCTCCAGGAAATGTTATGAGGTCAGCTTTCTGAAGGCTCTCTGAACCCAGTCCTCTTGGGTTTCTTTGGACAACTGTGTTAAAACGTGATTGGTCTCAAGGTATGGGGTGGAACCCAGTTTATTTATTTATGTTTTGTTCCTTTTTTTCTTTTTTGTGGATAACAGAGTCTTGCTATATTGCCCAGGCAGGTCTCAAATTCCTGGGCTCAAGCTAAGGCTCCCACCTCTGCCTCCCTAAGAGCTGGGAGTACAGGCTTGAGCCACCGTGCCTGGTGGAACCTGGTTTGGAATGAGGGTCTTATGACCCACAATCAGAAAAAGCACAGGAATATTAGAATCCTGCCCTGCGGCAGGTGAAAGGAGAGCAAGAGAAGGTCAGAGGTTCTGTTTCCTGAGGCTTGCTCATGAGGCCTAAAGCACCCAACATTATAACAAAAAACTATAATAAGGACTGTGGAAGTTATGAGTCAGGAGCTGTGAATGAAAACCCATATATACATACAAAGTAACAACACACCCTTTTCTCTCTTTCCTCTTCTTCTGACACTTCCTAATAAGTATATTTATATGCTTCATAATATCCCACTGGTCCCTTTGATGCTGTTCATTTTTTTCCATAGTTCTTTTCTTTCTGGTCCTCAGGCTGGATAATTTCTATTGTGCTTTCATCAAGATTGCTGATTATTTTTTCTGCTTGCTCAAATCTGCTGTTGAACCCCTCTAGTGAATTTTTCACTTCAGCTATTACACTTTTCAACTACAGAATTTCTATTTTGTTTATATTTTTATTGATATTCTTTAATTGTTCAGACATTGTTCTCCTGGTTGCTTCTAGTTCTTTATTGTTTCCTTTAGCTCTTTGTGCACATTTAAAACAGTTGAGTTAAAGTCTTTGTCTAGTAAGTCCAAAGTCTTATCTGGGCTTCCTCAGGGATAGTTTCTGTCAATTTATTTTTCCTGTGAGTGGGTCATGGTATCTTATTTTTTTGTATGCCTTGCAATTTTTTTGTTGAAAACTGGACATTTTGGATATTATAATATGGTAACTCTGGAAATTGGATTCTACACCTCCCCAGGGTTTGTTTCGGTTGTTGAAGACTGCAGCTGTATGTTTGTTTAATGACTTTTCTAAACTAATTTGCAAAGGCTGTATTCCTTTTGTGTGTGGCACTTGAAGTCTTTGTTGTGTTATCTCAGTACATAGTGAGTGATCTAACAGTGATTTCCTTAAAGGGCTCAGCTAAAAAGAAAAAACAAGGCCAGGTGCAGTGGCTTACACCTGCAATCCCAGCACTTCGGGAGGCTGAGGCAGGCAGATCACTTGAGGCCAAGAGTTTGAGACCAGCCTGGCCAACATGGTGAAACCCCACCTCTACTAAAAATACAGAAATTAACTGGGCGTAGTGATGCACACCTGTAATCCCAGCTACTTGGGAGGCTGCGGCAGGAGAATTGCTTGAACCCGGGAGGAAGAGGTTGCAGTGAGCCAAGATCGTCCCACTGCACTCCAGCCTGGGCAACAGAGCCTGGATCCATCTCCAAAAAAAAGCAAAAACAAAAAAATAGATAAATAACTAGAAAAAAACAAAAACTCACCCAGTGTTTGCAGATTGTCTCTGAGCTGAGACACTCCTTCAAAGCTAAGCCAGGCTGCCTAAAACTTTGTATTAGCTTTTGCTTCCTGTTTGCACAAGGCCCAAAGAGCAGCCAAAGGTGCAAGCCTAGGTTCTTCTTGAGTATCTTCTGAGCATACATCTAGCCCTGCAGTGCAGTGTGCATTTCACTACTGATTTCCTGGCATATGGAAAGCGCTGATTCCGTTCAAGCCCTTATTCCTCCAAAAATCTTTCTCCTCAGCCCCTCCTTTGAGGAATTTTGCTTGTCTCTTTCTGTGTTCTTTGCGCTAGGCATCTATGGGGCAAAGGGAAAGCCACTCCAGCCTGGGATGAAAAAAATATCATCTTTCTTTGCCAGTCCATCAGAGAACTACCAGATAGGTCAGAATTTACAACCATAGTATTTTGAGAACAAAGCCTATATTGCACCCTACCACCTGGTGGCCTGCTGGCACCAGCAAGCTACGCCAGGAATGTGGGCTGCCATTTCCATTGCTGCTGCAGCGCAGGGGATTAGGGGATGGTAGGTGGGTAAGCAAAAAAATGCCACACTTGTTTACTGAATTTTAGCAGCCACTTCATTAAGCATTTCCTTTGTTGCTGTGTTTGATTTAGGTTCTAGAGCTCCCAAAAGTTGATTCCACAGTTTTTGCCAACTTAATGTTTGCTTCAGTGGAAGAGCCATTACTTCACCATTTCTGTGCTGTCATCTCTTCCTTGTGTTTTTAACCTCTCCTCTCTACTCTCTGCTTCCTGAATACAGTGAGATATGTTCAATTCTGTTCTATTTTAAATAGCAAAACAATATCTACCCTAAACACCACATCTCTGTTTCTTACCTTGCAGAGAAAAACTACTTGAAATATTTATCTGCATTTATTTCCACTTCTTCATATTTATTCCTCTACTCACTGTGATCTGGCTTCTGTCTCCAGAATATCACTGAAAATGCTGTTGTGGTGATGTAGAATCTCCCTCTGGCCAATTGCAGTAGGTACAACTCAGAGATTACCATCTTGTTAATCTTTGAGCAGCATTTGACACTACCAACTACATTTGTCCCTCGGTATACACAGGGATTAGTCCAAGGACACTTGGCATGTTATCCAAATCTGTGTGTACTCAAGTCCTGCTGTCAGCCCTGCAGAACCCACATATACAAAATTCAAAGTCTGCTCTCCATATACTCAGATTTTCATTCTGCAAATGCTGTATTTTGATCCGCGTTTGGTTGAAAAAAATCTGTGTATAAGTGGGTCTATGCAGTTCAAACCCATGTTGTTCAAGGGTCAATTGTACTTCCTCCTTCCATGACATCCTAGTCTCCTGATTTTCTTACCACCTCTTTGCCTGCTTCTCAGTATTCTTTGTGAGATCTTGTGTTTCTGCCAGTTTGTTAAATATTCCTCAGTGTTCTGTGCTAGGTTGCTATCTTGCCCTCTTTACACGTTCTTGTAGCTAATTTCATCCATTCCTGTGCTCGAATTATCATATAAGTAAATAATTCTATGACCTTATGTCAAGTCAGGTCCTATATTCTAGACCCTTACATCCATAGTCTACTGGATACCTCTATCTAGTGACTCCACTGGCACTTCAAATTTATTGGCACCAAAATTAAACTCATTGTCTTCCTCTATCACACTTTTTTCTCTCTCCTGTGTTTCTTATTTCAGTGAATAAAAAAAATATAAGTGAGGAGGGTTTCAGAGTTGTTACACATTATTTATTTACAGAGGTGGTCTTGTGCTATCTGCTTCCAATGTATGTAATACCTGCACAAATGAATGTGTAGGTTGCTGATTTAGTAAGGTTTATAGGGATTTTACATATATCTGGAAAAAGTGTTCACTCTCACTTATCAAATAAATGGAAATGAAAATGAGGTGAGGAGTTTTGTCCATTAAAATGGCAAATATTGTACAAATTTTTTAAAAATCCCATGTTGTTTTGTTTATAACAAAACAAACATTCTTAACCCAAGTTTTAATTGATTAAGCTTTTCTGGAGAGGAATTTGGCAAAGTATATCCAAGACTCTTAAAATGTTTATACCTTTTGATTCAGCAATTTCCTGTCTAGTAATGTTTCCCAAAGAAACAACTAGAGATATACATAAGGATCTGTTATAGTATTTTCATAATGTTGAAAACTCATAAACCATCTAAATAAGAGTGAGAAATTCATAACATAAGTTGTAATATATCTGTTTGATACATTAGTATGTAATTGTTAAAAGTTAGGCTTTGATGTGCTATTCATAATAGCAAAGACAGGGAATCAACCTAGGTGACCACTGATGGTGAATTGAATAATGAAAATGTGGTACATATACACCATGGAATACTATGCAGCCATAAAAAGAATGAAATCATGTCCTTTGCAGTGGCGTGGATGCACCTGAAGGCCATTATCCTAAGTGAATTAATGCAGGAACAGAAAACCAAATACTGCATGTTCTCACTTACAAGCAGGAGCTGAACACCGAGTACACATGGACAAAAACATGAGAACAATAGACACTGCTAACTACTGGTGCAGGAGGAAGAAGGGAGGGGATGTCTGTTCAAAAGCTACCTATTGGGTACTATGCTCAATACCTGGATGCAATAAACGAACATAGTAAACGCTGCGCATGCACCCCCGTATCTAAAATAAGTTGAAATTTTAATCATTAAAAAAATAGGCTTTGAAAAATTATTTAAAGCATGGGGAAGGTGATATAATGACAAAATCAGAATTCAAAAGTATATACAATGTATGGTATGATTGATTGGCATATGAATAAATGAATATATGCATGGGAAATATACTAGAAAGAAATATCTATATAAATGAAGATTTTCTTTAGTTAAGAATTTACAAGTTAATTTTTCAATTTTTGTTATGCTTTCTTTTCCATGTTTTTATAACAAGTATCACTTTTATAATAAGAAAAAAAGGCTGGGTGCAGTGGCTCAAGCCTGTAATCCCAGCACTTTGGGAGACCAAGGCTGGCGGATCACTTGAGGTCAGGAGTTCGAGACCACTAAAAATACAAAAATTAGCTGGGTGTGGTGGCACACACCTATAATCCTAGCAACTCGGGAGGCTGAGGCAGGAGAATCACTTGAACCCAGGAGGTTGCAGTGAGCCAAGACTGTGCCACTGCACTCCAGCCTGGGCAACAGAGCAAGACTACATCTCAAAATAACTAAGAAGAAGAAGAAGAAAGAAGAAAGAAGAAGAAGAAGAAGAAGAAGAAGAAGAAGAAGAAGAAGAAGAAGAGGAAGAAGAGGAAGAAGAGGAAGAAGAGGAAGAAGAGGAAGAAGAAGAAGAAGAAAAAGAAGAAAGATATATGCATGATAATGCCATTTTCATTGGGATCAAAGAATAATAGGCATTTTTTCAGAATATATTTCCAAATTTTATATTTGGATTTACTATTTATTTATTTACTTTTTTTTTTTTTTTGAGACAGTTTTGCTCTTGTTGCCCAGGCTGGAGTGCAATGGCACCATCTCCGCTTACTGCAAACTCCGCCTCCCAGGTTCAAGCGATTCTCCTGCCTCAACCTCCCGAGTAGCTGGGATTGCAGGCATGTGTCATCATGCCTGGCTAATTTTTATGTTTTTAGTAGAGACAGGGTTTCACTATATTGGTCAGGCTGGTCTCGAAGTCCTGACCTCAAGTGATCCACCCACCTTGGCCTCCCAAAGTGCTGGGATTACAGGTGTGAGCCACTGTGCCCGGCCTGGATTTATATTTTATATTAAAAGTCCTTCACACTGCTGGGCATGGTGGCTCCTACCTGTAATCCCAGCACTCTGGGTGGCTGAGTTGGGTGATCACTTGAGCTCAGGAGTTTGAGAACAGCTTGGGCAATATAGCGAAACCCCACCTCTACAAAAAATACAAAAATTACCCAGGCATGGCAATGTGTGCTTGTAGTCCCAGCTACTCAGGAGACTGAGGTGGGAGGATCACTTGAGCCTGGGAGGTTTAGGCTGCAGTGAGCCATGATCGTGCCACTGCACTCCAGCCTGGGCGACAGAATGAGACCCTGTCTCAAAATAAATAAATAAAGCCCTTCGGTCTTTACGACACTAATAACGAAGTTATCTCCTCTTTTCTACTCCCAGTGCATATTTTAGAATCTTTGATACGTATAATTTTGTTTATTTGGGGGCCAGGCACGGTGGCTCATGCCTGTAATCCCAGCACTTTGGGAGGCCGAGGCAGGTGGATCACCTGAGGTCAGGAGTTTGAGACCAACCTGGCTAACATGGCGAAACCCTGTCTCTACTAAAAATACAAAAGTTAGTTGGGTGTGGTGGCAGACACCTGTAATCCCAACTACTCGGGAGGCTGAGGTGGGAGAATTGGCTGAACCTGGGAGGCAGAGGTTGCAGTGAGCCGAGATCATGCCATTGCACACCCGCCTGGGTGACAAGAGTGAAATTCGATCTCAAAAAAAAGAATTTTGTTTATTTACTAAAATTGGAGGGTCATTTTGAGTTAAAGAAAACAAAATGATACATAGGGAAGAGCATGAGATCTGGTGTCATATTGAACTGTATCTAAAGCTTGGCTTCACTACTAACTTTGACAATTCATTTAATCTTGCCATGCTTCAATTTCCTTAACCTTATAGCGGGGATAATAATACTTACGTTGCCGGGCGCGGTGGCTCATGCCTGTAGTCCCAGCAGTTTGGGAGGCCGAGGTGGGCGGATTACCTGAGGTCAGGAGTTCAAGAGCAGCCTGGCCAACATGGAGAAACCCCATCTCTACTAAAAATACAAAAAATTAGCCAGACGTGGTGGTGTGTGCCTATAATCCCAGCTTCTCAGGAGGCTGAGGCAGGAGAATCGCTTGAACCGGGGAGGCAGGGGTTGCAGTGAGCCGAGATCACACCATTGCCCTCCAGCCTGGGTGACAGAGCCAAACTCTGTCTCAAAATAATAATAATAATACGTCAAGGAACTGTTGCAAGGCTTAAGGAGGTAATATGTAAAGTTCAAAATATGGCACATAGCTAAATACCCAGTATTTAATAGTTATAAAATGATGAACGATTGTAAAGAAAAATTTTATTTCAACATTAATCGATGAACTGATACTTTGAGCATTTAATAAATGCTAGTCTTTAATAAATGATAAGTCTTTTGGGAAAAGTACTTGTCCAGTAAGTAACTGATTAAAATGACATGTTTCAGTTTAACCTATTATTGAAAGTGCAAGTGTTTTATTTTTTTTTAGATAAAGGATTTATCTTCAGACACACTTCTCCAACAGCATGATGATTTGGATTTGGCTTTGGATAATTGTTATAGTGGAGATACAGTAATAATTTTTCCAGGAGAATATCAAGCTGCAAATCTTGCTTTGTTGACAGATGACATCATTATAAAGGGTTAGCAGGGCATCCTTTGTAGTTTTTTTACAGCAATGTATACTGGACACATTGTGTATTCTAAACATGCTTAATGGAATTATTAGAAATTACAATAGAATTTATGTTTTACAGAAATCCTTTATGTTCCTTTTATAATTAAGACATGTTCTTCGTATTTTCTATTAGCTCCATTTATATTTTTTACCCAAAGTACTTTTTTCTTATCTATCTTTACTGCTTTTCACATCACCTTACTAAGGAAAACCCAGATGTAAAGCTATATTAAAATATGCTCATCATTTTCTCAAAAAGGCTAATATTACATACTAACTCACCAAAACAGAAGTAGACCAGCAGAATTTACTAAATTTCTTTTAGGTCCTGAACATATTTAGAAACTTTCTCTCTTTTTGACTTTGAAGTAAGAGTATTCTCATTGTCTAACTAACAACAACAACAACAACAACAAAAGCTGGACATGGTGCCTCACGCCTGTAATCCCAGCACTTTGGAAGGCTGAGGCAAGTGGATTGCTAGAGCCCCGGAGTTTGAGACCAGCCTGGGCAATATAGTGAAACCCCATCTCTACAAAAAATTCAAAAGTTAGCTGGATGTGGTGGCACACACCTGTAGTCCCAGTTACTTGGGAGGCTGAGGTGGGACAATCACTTGAGCCCAGGTTGCAGTGAGCCATGATCAAGCCACTGCACTCCAGCCTGGGTGAAAGAGCAAGACTGTCTCAAAAAAAAAAAAAAAAAAGAAAAAGATTACACTATAGTTATGTATGTACTATATATTATTTGTTAAAAATATGTGAAGCTGGGCACTGTGCTATGCATCTGTAGTCCCAACTTACTCAGGAGGTGAGGCAGGAGGATCACTTGAGCCCAGGAGTTCGAGACTAGCCTGGGCAACATAGCGAGACCCATCTCTAAAAATGCTCACGTGCGCGCACACACATACACACACACACGCACACGCACACAGGGAAAAACTTTAGTAACAGCAGTATTGTTGAATGACAATAAAGGGCCTTAAAATGGGAGATTACTGATTTAATGTATTTTTATCCCTACGAATCAGGAGTTGGAAAGAGAGAGGAAATTATGATTACTTCTGAACCTTCTCGTGACAGTTTTGTGGTGTCCAAAGCTGACAATGTGAAACTAATGCATCTATCTTTGATACAACAAGGGACGGTTGATGGTATCGTGGTGGTGGAGTCTGGTCACATGACTCTAGAAAACTGCATGTTAAAATGTGAAGGAACAGGAGTGTGTGTTCTTACAGGGGCTGCTTTGACGATTACAGACAGTGAAATAACTGGTGCCCAGGTATTTCATTCTTTAAAAAGTATGGCCTTATATGACTATAGATAACAGCTTTGAGTGATCTTAATATACAAATAAAGGGTAGCAATTTCTTCATCTTTTAGTGGAATTCTAATTAAACTTAGTAACTGGTAGACATCAACCAAATGAGTACTAGAGTGTCATAGTACATTTAGGAAAAATGAAATGCTAGGTCCAAAGTAAAGAATATTTAGCTTTGTTTTATAAGGGTGACTTTTTAAAATCTGGAAAAGAGTGGCTATAACATAAATCATGAGTCAGTCATTTGATAGTTTAAAGAAATAAGACATGTAAGTTATCAGATGTTGCTGTTAGGTGTTGTGATTAGTTCTAACAGCTTCTGAATAATCAGGACATAAAAAACTTGAGGCCAAGCACAGTGGTTCATTCCTGTAATCCCAGCACTTTGAGAGCTGAGGCAGGAGGATCACTTGAGCCGAAGTTTGAGACCAGCCTGGGCAACACAGAAAGACCTTGTCTTTAACAATAAATAAATAAATAATTAAAAATTAAGAGCTTGAGTCTTTAGATAACAATCACAAAGATAACTGAAGGACTGGAGAATTGAATGAGAAAAAGGATTAAAGAAAGTAGAAAAATAGCACCTTTTTAAAGAATTTTTAAAATTTCCACTAAAATGAGGAAATATACTTTAGTGGCATTACGTGGGATTTACAGTAGATATAAATTTTTATAACTATTGAAACAATTGCTTAAAGAGGTTTTGGACTTCTTTCTAGAGAATCATTTCGGTGGAAGAGTAAGATAGTGGATTATATGACCTCAACCTTCTAAGTCTAATGATTCTCTAACAGATATTTAAATTTTCAATATTTTTAAATATTATCTTTACAATTAACAGTTGCATGCAGATCATGTATTTTCATGTAACTCAATGTTTATACTGGTAATACAGAATTACAATTTTCAAGTCTAAAGAAGATTTTGGAGAGAGGTTTGTGTATATATTTTGTAGATAGTTTTATTTGCTTTTAATTTACAGGGTGCTGGTGTTGAACTGTATCCTGGAAGCATAGCCATTTTGGAAAGAAATGAAATTCATCACTGTAATAACCTCAGAACCAGTGACAGTTCAAAAAGCACCTTAGGTGGAGTTAATATGAAGGTATTCTCTTATTTCTTGATGTAGCATTGTTATAAGAATTGTAAGTAATTACAAGTACTAAAATATTAGTTTTAGTCTTAAAAGGCAGTCTAAATATTATCATTAATTTGGAAAAGAATAGTACAGGTAATAAAATATGGTTAAATGATGGCTGATGGGAAATAAGTTTAGCCTTATAATTTAATAATTTGTACTTAAACTCTTTGCAAATAACCTTGAATATGAGAAATGGGATAGATTTTTCTCTTAAAGATATTTTAGAGTTTTCTTTGATCAGATCTGTAATACATTTTGGTATTTCAAATTACAAAGTAAAGCAAATTAAGAATAATAATGTATTAAGAAGCATTTGAAGTCTTACTTTCAAAGTTGTGTTAAATGATTTAAGCTAACCAATTAAAACATTAATAGCAATAATTTCTAGGTGAAATGTCTTCCATCCTTTCTGCTTCTATAAATCTTGTCTTTCTAAGTCTCTCTGTAGGCTTGTGTAGTTAATGAACTTTTATGTTAATGAAGTTTTTTCTAGAACATTCTAACTCTTTGTTTTATGAATGTACATTTTGTCTCCTCAAATAGATTATAAATTATCTAAGGGCAGGAATTGTATTATGTATTACTAGTAGCCTCCCACTCTCTGTATGATTCTGGACACTAAGTCAGATAATTGGTTGAAAATAAGGTACGAGGCCAGGCACGGTGGCTCATGCCTGTAATCCCAGCACTTTGGGAGGCCAAGGCGTGCAGACCACGAGGTCAAGAGATCGAGACCATCCTGGCTAACATGGTGAAACCCCATCTCTACTAAAAATACAAAAAAATTAGCCAACCGTGGTGGCACATGCCTGTAGTCCCAGCTACTCAGGAGGCTGAGGCAGGAGAATCACTTGAACTCGAGAGGCAGAGTTTGCAGTGCACCACTGCACTCCAGCCTGGGTGACAGATTGAGACTCTGTCTCAAAAAAAAAAAAGAAAAGAAAAGAAGGTACAAATGGTAAATGGGAGCAGTTTTAAAATCTTTGATTTATCTTAAAACATTTTTTCTGTTCTTAAATATTTTTCAATTTTTCAGTGGTCCTTGAATGTTAGCATGCATCAGAATCATTCTTGCAGAGGCCCACTCTGCTTTCTGATTCAGAAGGTCTAGGGTAAAGCCTGAGAATTTGTTTTAGTAATTTCCTAGGTGATGCTGATACTGCTGGTTTAACTCACACTTTAAGAATCATATTCCTGTTACTCGAAGTGTGAGCCATGGACCAGCAGCATTGGCATCATCTGGTAGTTTGTTAGAAGTGGAGAATTTTGAGCCTCACGCCAGACCTATTGAACAAAATGTGGTCTTTAACAAGCTCCCCAGATGATATATACATATGTTAAAATTTGATAAACATGGTTTATTAAATCTGACAAGATCTGGCCCCTGCTTTCCCCAACTTAATCTCCTTCCAATCTTCCTCTTATACATTATATTTGAGCCACACTGGCTTTGTTTGTGTTCCCAGAAATTATTAACCTTGTTCTGGCTGTTACCTTCACCTGAAGCACTCTTTTTTTTCTTTTTTGAGATGGAGTGTTGCTCTTGTTGCCCAGGCTGGAGTGCAATGGCACGATCTCAGCTCACCACAATGTCTGCCTCCCAGGTTCAAGTGATTTTCCTGCCTCAGCCTCCTATGTAGCTGGGATTACGGGCATGCGCCACCACGCCCAGCTAATTTTGTATTTTTAGTAGAGACGGGGTTTCTCCATGTTGGTCAGGCTGGTCTCGAACTACCGACCTCAGGTGATCCGCCTGCCTCTGCCTCCCAAAGTGCTGGGATTACAGGTGTGAGCCACCACGCCTGACCTGAAGCACTCTTTCTATAGATCTTCTGATTACTATCTGAATGTGGTTGTCCCTCTTCAAAGAAGCCTTTAATGTAAAGAACACTCAAGTAGTAACCTCTCCCCACCCAGTCATCCTATCACATTACCTTATTTTCTCCAAATCACATATTATTTGAAATTACTTATTTTCATGTTTATTATGTTACAAGAGATCGGCTTCATGGGTTGTATCCCCCATACAGAATTAGTTGTTTTTATCAACAACTGATAAAAGTAAATCGAAAACTTCATTTAATATTTTCTTACACTTATTTTTTTTTCCTTTTCTTTTTGTGGAAAATAGGGTCTTGCTATATTGCCCAGGCAGGTCTCGAACTCCTGGGCTCAAGCTATCCTTCTGCCTCTGCCTTCTTAAGAGCTGGGATTACAGGGCATGAGCCACCACACCTGGCTCATTTAATATTTTCTTATTGGCTGAGCGCGGTGGCTCACGCGTGTAATTCCAGCGCTTTGGGAAGCCAAGGCGGGTGGATCACGAGGTCAGGAGCTCGAGACCAGCCTGGCCAAAATATTGAAACCCCGTCTCTACTAAAAATGCAAAAATTAGCTGGGTGTGGTGGCACGCGTCTGTAGTCCCAGCTACTTGAGTGGCTGAGGGAGGAGAATCACTTGAACCGGGAGGCGGAGGTTGCAGTGAGCCAAGACCATGTCATTGCACTCCAGCCTGAGCAACAAAGCAAGACTCCATCTCAAAAAAAAAAAAAAAAACTTATTAAATATTTTTTGTAGTTAATATTACGTTAGTTGGTGTCATGAAAACAGTACTTAACACTTGTTCAAAATTGAGAGTCTCGGTTGTTTTAAAAAATCTGTTAATCCATGGATAAAGTCTAAGCTAATTTTTATATGTTCATTACTTCATTTTTTAAATAAAATCATTGAAAAACTAATTTCCTCAAATAATTTAATAGGTTCTTCCAGCACCCAAATTGAAGATGACTAATAATCATATTTATAGCAATAAAAGCTATGGAGTAAGCATTCTTCAACCAACGGAACAGTTTCTTATTGTAGCAGAAGAAGCTCTCAACAAAAGGGCTGCTTCAGGAGATAAAAAAGATGATAAAATGCTCTTCAAAGTAATGCAAAATCTGAATCTGGAAATGAATAATAATAAGATAGAAGCAAACGTCAAGGGGGATATCAGAATAGTCACAAGTTAAAGCATCTGAATTGATGTTAAAGTTTTATATTTCACAAATTTGTTTAATAAACAATTCTCATATCCCACTGAAATGGTAGTTTCAATTCAAAGCTTAATTAAAAAATATTTAAATATCATAATGCTTTCACTGAATGATTCATTTTACATATTTTTAAAATAACAGCTTTATTAAGATATAATTCACATGCCATAAAATTCACACATTACAAAGTGTACAATTCAATGATATTAGTATATTTTTAGTATATAGTACAGTCATCACTATTTAATCCAGAAACAAATATAGTTTTAAATATTGTTTTCTAATACTCCTCCAATAAAAAGCATTAGGTGTTCTATATAGACAAGAGACAAAATTTAATTTATTGCTAATTCGCAGTAACCAGAATAAGATAATATGTCATATATTAAAATAGGATAGGTTCTTTAAGCTCGTTCTTGTAGGTATACATTTTAGAAGAAAAAAGTGAAAAAAAGAAAAAAAATAGGATAGATTCAACAGCAAGAAACGAGGAAATCCAAAATAAGAGAGGTGAACAATACAGAAATGTATTTCTCCCTCATAGTCAAGAAGTGCAGAGTATAGGGCTAATAGATGTTCCTTGTGGGAACTCAGGTAGGTATGTAGGTAGGTAGGTGTTTTGCGTTGTCAGAAATTCAGATTTCTTCTATATTGTTTCACGATTGTAAGATTTCCATGAAAAATCATCATATGATCCAAGACAGCAATTGGTAATTAAGCTTTCCTGCCTGGTTTTCAGCCAAGCAGAAGGGAAAGAACCTTTCTTCAAAGTTGCACACATTATTTTGACTTTCATGCTTCTACCTAGAATGTTATTATTATGTGGCTACACTTAGCTGCAAATGAGAAATATAATCTTTACATTGGATGGTCACATGGCCTCTAAAATAGTTGATTTTCTAAGAAACAAAGAATGGTCTTTTCCCAAAGCAGAGCTTATGTTGACTTAAGAATATAAAAAAAATTTAAGCACTCAGGCTTAAATACTTAAACTTTTGACTTTTACTTCATGTTATCTGTAACCTAACAAAGGTTACGCTGAATTGCCACAAACAATCTCTTGAGGCTGAGAGTTGATCTTTTGTGTGTGTGTGTGAGATGGAGTCTCGCTCCATTGCCCAGGCTGGAGTGCAGTGGCGTGATCTCAGCTCACTGCAAGCTCCACCTCCCGGGTTCATGCCATTTCCTGCCTCAGCCTCCCAAGTAGCTGGGACTACAGGCGCCTGCCACCATGCCCGGCTAATTTTTTTTTTTTTTTTTGTATTTTTAGTGGAGACTGGGTTTCACCATGTTAGCCAGGGTGGTCTCGATCTCCTGACCTCGCAATCCGCCCGTCTCGGCCTCCCAAAGTGCTGGGATTACAGGTGTGAGCCACTGCGCCCGGCCCAACAGCACTTTTTTAAAATAAGAAAACCTATAGGCAGTTCCATAGATTTTGATTATACATAGTCTGTGTACACAAAGAGTTGTTAAAATAATTCCAGGATTGTCCTTGGGGGCCTTAATAAGAAACATCTTTCTGTAATGAATGTAGTGAGTGTTAAGGGTGGGGATTTTCCTTTTCCATCCTCTTCCCCTACTTTTCTCAGTTTTTGGCTTCAGAAAGAATAGGTGATAGGCAAAGTAATATCTTTGCAGGTGTACATTAAATGCAGTAGTCTTGTGTGAACAAACTTCTTACTCTGGCCATCTACCACCCTTCTGTTGCTGCCACTGGTTTCTAACCTATTTGTCTTTTCCCAGGCCAACTACAGAATATAGTGATGCTGTTTTTTCGTTTCATGATTCTAAAACATGTATAAAGCATTTTTAAGATTTTCTAAGAATTTTGATATTTCATAAAATTAATTTTTTTCCTCTTCTACCTTTCCACCCCTACTTTCACCCCTATACCTTATAAATGAAAGACTGAATTTATATATTGTATTAGTTTTCCATTGCAGTCATAATAAGTTACCACAAACTTAGTGGCTTAACACAGATTTATAATCTTACAGTTCTGTAGGTCGAAAATCTGACATGGGTCTCACTGGGCCAAAATCAAAGTGTTGACAGGCCTGCATTCCTTTTTGGATACTCTGGGGAAGGATCTGTTTCCTTGTTCATTTGGGTGTTGACAGAATTCAGTTCCTTGTAGTTGTAGGATTCAGTTCCCTGTTTCCTTGATGGTTCACAGCTGAGTTTCTGGTGGCTGATTGCATTCCTTGGCTCATGGCTTCCATCTATTTTCAAAGCCAGCAACAGTGGATCAAGTGTCTCTCCTCTGAGTCTCTTGTCTATCCTTTTGTCTCATCTCCCTGACTCCTTCTTCTACCTCCCTTTTCCACTTTTAAAGACTCATATGATTAGATTGACCCTGCCTGGATGATCCAGGATAATCTCACATCTCAAGATTCTTAACTTTATATATATAATTATATATATATGATTCTTAACTTTTTAAATATATATTTATATATGTTAAAAGTTAATAATATATAAGAATTATATATGATTATATACTAGATAATATAATCTATAAACTATATAGTTAAATATATAAATAATATATAGTGTAATATACTTAAATATTTAAATATGTACATATTCTTAAATATTTAAATATGTATATATTCTTATATACTATATATATTTAAATACATATATTTAAAAAAATAAGATTCTTGGCCTGGCACGGTGGCTCACGCCTGTAATCCCAGCACTTTGGGAGGCTGAGGTGGGCAGATCACCAGGTCAGGAGATCAAGACCATCCTGGCCAACATGGTGAAACCCTGTCTCTATTAAAAATACAAAAATTAGCGGGGTATGGTGGTGTGTGCCTATAATCCCAGCTACTTGGGAGGCTGAGGCAGGAGAATTGCTTGAACCTGGGAGAGATGGAGATTGCAGTGAGATGAGATGGCGCCATTGCACTCCAGCATGGTGACAGAGTGAGACTCTGTCTCAAAAAAAAAAACAACCTTGAGATGTGAGATTATTATATAATAGAGATATATATTATAATGTACATATAATGCATTATATTAATACAAAAATGTAAAACTGTAAAATAATGTATTTATTGGTTATTTTTTACATGTTAGCATGAAAAATGTTTTACAGTTATGCCTGTTGAGAAACATTAAACATTTGATTACATAGCCAACTGCTTTGTTACCTTTATCTTAAATTTATTTCTAGGTATGAAAGAAATATGGAATTTCAAAGTTTGAAAATTCCTAAAAGTGCTTCCATTTAAGATAAATCCTAGGGTGACCAATTCATCCCAGTTTGCCCAGGACTTTCCCAGTTTTAGCGCTTCTTCTGTCTTAGGAAAACAGATAGTTCTGGGCCAATTGAGATATTTGGCAACTCTAGTCAGTTCCCAGGAAGTAAAGATTCTTTTTACATCTTTTTTTATGTCTTAAAATTTATTTTTTAATCTTTAATTTTGTGTATACATAGTAGGTGTACATATTTATGAGGTACGTGAGATAATTTGATACAGGCATGCAATGAGTAATAACCACACACAATAAATGGAGCACCCATCACCTCAAGCATTTATTCTTTGTTTTTGTTACAAACAATGCAATTATACACTTTCAGTTATCTTTTTAAAAATTTTTATTTCGATCGTTTTTGGGGAGCAGGTGGTGTTTGGTTACATGAATAAGTTCTTTAGTTGTGGTTTCTGAGATTTTGGTGCACCCAACACCTGAGCAGTGTATATTGTACCCAATGTGTAGTCTTTTATCCCTCACTCCCTCCTACCCTTCTCCCGAGTCCCCAAAGTCCACTATATCACTCTTATGCCTTTGTGTCCTCATAGCTTAGCTCCCACTTATAAGTGAAAACAGACAATGTTTGTTTTTTCCATTCCTGAGTTACTTTACATAGAATAATGGTCTCCAATTCCATCCAGGTTGCTGCAAATGCAATTATTTCATTCCTTTTTATGACTGAGTAGTATTCCATAGTATGTATATACTACATTTTCTTTATCCACTTCGTTGATGGGCATTGAGGCTGGTCCTCTATTTTTGTAGTTGTGAATTGTGCTGCAATAAACATGCGTGTACAAGTGCCTTTTACATATAATGATTTCTTTTCCTCTGGGGAGCTACCCAGTAGTGGGATTGCTAGATCAAATGGTAGATCTACTTTTGGTTAAGGAACCTCTATACTGTTTTCCATAGTAGTTGTACTGGTTTACATTCCCACCAGCAGTGTAAAAGTGTTCCCTTTTCACCACATCCATACAAATATCTATTGTTTTTTTATTTTTACATTATGGCCATTCATGTAGGAGTAAGGTGGTATCTCATTGTGGTCTTAATTTGCATTTCCCTGATAATTAGTGATGTTGAGCATTTTTCATATGTTTCTTGGCCATTTGTATATCTTTGTAATTTTAAAATTTTTATTATTTTATTTTTTATTTTTGAGATGGAGTCTTGCTCTATTGCCCAGGCTGGAGGGCAGTGGTGTGATCTCAGCTCACTGCAACCTCCGCCTCCCATGTTCAAGCCATTCTCCTGCCTCAGCCCCCCGAGTAGCTGGGATAATAGATGCACAACCACCACACCCGGCTAGTTTTTGTATTTTTAGTAGAGATGGGGTTTCACCATGTTGGCCAGGCTGGTCTTGAACTCCTGACCTCAGGCGATCCACCCACCTCAGCCTCCCAAAGTGCTGGGATTACAGGCATGAGCAACTGTACCCGGCCTGTATAACTTCTTTTGAGAATTATCTATTTATGTCCTTAGCCCACTTTTTGATTTTTTTTTTCTTGCTGATTTGAGTTCTGGATATTAGACCCTTGTTGGATGCATAGTTTGCAAATATTTTCTCCCACTCTGTGGATTGTCTGTTTACTAAGCTGATTATTTCTTCTGCTGTGCAGAAGTTTTTTAGTTTAATTAGGTCCCATCTATTTTTGTTTATGTTGCATTTGTTTTTGGGTTCTTGGTCATGAACTCTTTGCCTAAGCCAATGTCTAGAAGAGTTTTTCCGATGTTATCTTTTAGAATTTTTATGGTCTTAGGTCTTAGATTTAAGTCTTTGATCCATCTTGAGTTGATTTTTGTATAATGTGAGAGATGAGGATCCAGTTTCATTCTTCTACATGTGGCTTGCCAATTATCCCAGCACCATTTGTTGAATGCAGTGTCCTTTCCCCACTTTATGTTTTTGTTTGCTTTGTCAAAGATCAGTTGGCTGTAAATATTTGGCTTTATTTCTGGGTATTCTGTTCCATTGGTGTACATGCCTTTTTTTATACTAGTACCATGCTGTTTTGGTAACTATAGCCTTGTAGTATAGTTTGAGTCAGGTAATATGATGCCTCTAGATTTGTTCTTTTTGCTTAGTCTTGCTTTGGCTGTGAGGGCTCTTTTTTGGGTCCATATGAATTTTAGGATTTTTTTTTCTAGTTCTGTGAAGAATGATGATAGTATTTTGATGGGAACGGCATTAAATCTATAGATTGCTTTTGGCAGTATGGTCATTTTCACAATATTAATTCTACCCATCCGTGAGCATGGGATATGTTTCCATTTGTTTCTGTCATCAATGATTTCTTTCAGCAGTGTTTGGTAGTCTTCCTTGAAGAGATTTTTTCACCTCCTTGGTTAGGTATATTCGTAAGTATTCTATTTTTGCAGCTGTTGTAAAAGTGATTGAGTTCTTGATTTGAGTCTCAGCTGAGTTGTTGTTGGTTTATAGCAGTGCTACTGATTTGCATACATTGATTTTCTATCTTGAAACTTTACTGAGTTCATTTTTCAGATCTAGGAGCTTTTAGGATGAGTCTTACTGCATATCTAGGGTTTTCTAGGTATGTGATCACATCACTGACAGTGACAGTTTGACTTCCTCTCTACCGACTCAGATGCCCTTTCTCTTGTCTGATGCTCTGGCTAGGACACTTTTAGTTTTCTTTAAATGTACAGTAAATTATTGTTGCCTGTAGTTGTCCTGTTGTGCTACCAAATTTTAAATCTTATTCATTCAATCTAACAATATTTGTGTACCCATTAACCATCCCCACTTTCCTACCACCACCATTACCCTTGCCAGCCTTTGGTAACCATTACTTTATCTCCATGAGTTCAACTGTTTTAATTTCTCTATTCTGTTCCATGAGTCTATGTGCCTGTTTTTATGCAAGTAATGTTACAGTGGGTAGCTAGTTGGGTATGAGTGGGGCAGAAGAGAGCTCTGCCCCTCCCCTCACCCCCCACCATACACCAGGAGAGTCAGGCAACCATCAGGTGATGGTCAGGTGGTCAACTGTCTCTCTAAACTAATAATGGGTCACAGCCAGTGCCAAGGAAAGGCAGTCTCTTCTAATAAATAGAAAACACCTGAAACGTGATCAGCAGCTTCCTGATAAGAGCTCAGGAGTTTGGCAAGTGGGGAGAAGTAACATAAAACCCCAGAAGTATGCCAATGTATAAAACCCGAAGTCAAAATGTCAAGCCGCGCACTTGCCTCTCGAGTCACCTACTTGGCCCTCTTCCAAGTGTACTTTCCTTCCTTTTATTCCTGTTATAAAACTTTTATTTATTTATTTATTTTTTGGGAGACAGAGTCTCACTCTGTCACCCAGGCTGGAGTGCAATGGCATGATCTCAGCTCTCTGCAACCTCCTCCTCCTGGGTTCAAGCGATTCTCCTGCCTCAGCCTCCTGAGTAGCTGGGACTACAAGTGCCCTCCACCATGTCTGGCTAATTTTTTTTTTGAGACGGAGTTTCGCTCGTTGCCCAGGCTGGAGTGCAATGGCGTGATCTCAGCTCACTGCAACCACTGCCTCCTGGGTTCAAGCAATTCTCCTGCCTTAGCCTTTCTGAGTAGCTGCAATTACAGGTGTGCACCACCATGCCCGGCTAATTTTGTATTTTTAGTAGAGACGGAGTTTTTCCATGTTGGTCAGGCTGGTCTTGAACTCCTGATCTCAGGTGACCCACCCACCTCGGCCTCTCAAAGTGTTGGGACTACAGGCATGAGCCACCACGCCCGGCCTTAATTGTTGTATTTTTAGTAGAGACGGGGTTTCATCATGTTGGCCAGGCTGGTCTCAAATTCCTGACCTCAGGTGATCCACCTGCCTGAGCCTCCCAAAGTGTTGGGGTTACAGGTGTGCGCCACCGGGCCTGGCCCTTGTTATAAGACTTCTTAATAAAACTTTCACTCTTGCTCTAAAACTTGCCTCAGTCTCTCCTTCTGCCTTATGCCTCTCAAATTCTTTCCTCTGAGGAGGCAAGAAATGAGGTTGTTGCAGACTCATGAATTCACCACCAGTAACATACTTTGGTGCTGTGTGACTCAGATATGTTCTGCTGCTAACAGTACCATGTTGTTTTGGTTCCTATAGTTCTGCAATATAATTTGAAGTCAGGTAATGTGATTTCTCCAGTTTTGTTCTTTATGCTTAGGATGGCTTTGGCTATTCTGGGTCTTTTGTGGTTCCATTTAAATTTTAGAATTATTTTTGCTATTTCTGTGAAGAATGTCATTGGTATTTTGATAGAGAATGCATTGAATCTGTAGATTGCTTTGGGTAGTATGACCATTTTAACAGTATCGATTCTTCCAATCAAAGAACAGGAATATTTTTCCATTTTTTGGTGTCCCCTTCAATTTCTTGCATCAGTGTTTTATAGTTTTTATTGTAGAGATCATTCATGTCTTCGGTGAAGTTTATTCTTAGATATTTTATTTTATTTGTAGCTATTGTAAATTGACTGACTTTCTTGATTTCTTTTTCAGATTGTTTGTTGCTGGCATAGAAATGCTATCGATTTTTGTATGTTTGTATCCTGCAACTTTACCAAATTTATCAGTTCCAGTAGTTTTTTTGCTGGAGTCTTGAGGTTTTTCCAAATATAAGATCATATCATCTGCAAACAAGGATAATTTGACTTTCCTTTCCAATTTGGATGCCCTTTCTTTCTCTTGTCTGATTGCTCTAGCTAGGACTTCCAGTTATGTTGAATAACAATGGTGAAAGTGGCATCCTTGTCTTGTTCCAGATCTTAGAGGAAAGTCCTTTCCCGTTCAGTATGATACTAGCTGTGGGTCTGTCATATATGGATTTTATTGTATTGAGGTATGTCCTTCTATACCCAGTTTTTTGAGGGTTTTATTTAAATCATGAAAGGATGGTTTTTTTTTTATTATACTTTAAGTTCTAGGGTACATGTGCACAACATGCAGGTTTGTTACATATGTATACATGTGCCATGTTGGTGTGCTGCACCCATTAACTAGTCATTTACATTAAGTTTATCTCCTAATGCTATCCCTCCCCCCTCCCCCCACCCCACGGGATGGTTGAATTTTAACAAATGCTTTTTCAGCATTAATGGAAATTATGTTTTTTGTCCTTCATCCCGTTGATATGATGTATCACATTGGTTGATTTGTGTATGTTGAACCATTCTTCAGCTGAAGGAAGGAGTCTTTCTAGAAGCCGCAAGCTGTGCTCTCTGGTTTTGGGGGAGGGGTGACGTAAACACTCCATTGGCTGCCCCAGCTGGTGTCTCACTAGGTCGTGTGTACCTGAAGTGAACTGGCTTAGAGCCCAGCACAGCACCAGGACTTGTCCAGGAATTGCAGTCCTTGTGGCCTTGACTGTCTTTCATTTAGGACCCCAGAGCACTTTAGTCTGCAGTGGCAGGGCTTGCCAGAAGTCAGGTTCCAACCACTGGGAAGGACAATTCATCTCTGGCTATAAATATCTAGGTGTCTAGGTATCAATATACCTAGCTATCTCTGGCTAGGTATAAATGTTTCCTCCATGGGCGTGGGCTAAATTCTTCTCTGCGCTATGATAGAGTAGCACTGAGTTCCAACACAAAGTCTCACAATCTGTTCCCCCACTGCCAGGCACACAGAATCTGTCTGTGCCATGTGGCCGCTACCAGGGCATAGAGAAGGGGTGATGTAGGCAAGTCAAGACTGTCTTTCGTATCTTCTTCCGTGCCTCTTTCCTCAGTATACCTCTTTCCAGGTACTGTGATTGCTCACCTGATTTTTGGTTCTTACAAAGGTGTTTTGTGTGGATAGTTTTCAGTTTGGTGTTCTTGCGGGGAGATGATCACTGGAAGCTTCTATTCAGCCATCTTGCTCCACCTCTCCTCAACATCTTTTCTTAGAAGCTAAATTATCACTAAAATAGTCTCAGAAATTCAGGTAACCTCAGTTAACTTTAAGATTCAGTATTAAATTTTCCCCACATGGTCCAGAAATATTTTATACTACATGTAATAGAACAGTCTGCAAATATGAAAGTTACACAAATACAACTTTAAAAAACTTCCCTTTTTGTCTTCTGGACAGTAATTCAAGTCTAAGTCTTTCTGGTAAATACAGTAGAATTCAGGAGCCATTTTCCCAGTCAAAACCAAAATTCACATCAGTTCCAAATTAGAAATTTCATTTTTGATTTTCTTTACTATCCTTCTGTCCCAATTCTGTTTCCAGATTCAGAGAGCGGGAAATTGGTATTCAGATACATGCCTGGCTAAAGTTGATGTCTTCTTTCTTGTTGTCTGTGCTGACCCCTAAGTTGGCACAACTATTCATATTCTGATCTGTTCCTATGGCATAGGTGACGTTCAGAGGGTCTGGAGCGTAGCTTCACAGCACAGAAGATCCCACCAAATTGTAGCTGCTTACTTGAGGACACTGTACCTACACATTCTGTTTACACAGGGAGGTCTGCAGCATGGTTTCCTGAAACTGGCACATCAGCTTTTTCTTCCAGTTAACTTTCAAGCTGTCAACCACGGACCAAACACGTGCAAATCAGGCCACTCTCTTCCCTGTCTGAACTTCTAGAAGGGCAGACTCAATTGTCACTGCCAACTCTATTACCCCAAACCCCAGTAGATATGTGCTGTGAGAGAAGGGGTGGTAAGCAGAAACCTGTCTACATTATTTTTTCCTTGAATTGTCTCCCATTTCCTGAATGGGAACGGTGTGTATTCAAGCTCTCATTTTGGAAGAACTTTCAGTCATTGCACCCTTGCTGTGACATTCTTTAACTATTGTCTTTGTTCTAAGCAAAATGTAGGGATGGCTAAGAAAAGAAATGATGGCCGGGTGTGGTGGCTCATGACTGTAATCCCAGCACTTTGGGAGGCCGAGGCGGGTGAATTACCTGAGGTCGAGTTCAAGATCAGCCTGCGCAGGTGAAAACCCGTTTCTACAAAAAACACAAAAATTAGCTGGGTGTGGTGGTGGCAGGTGCCTGTGGTCTCAGCTACCCACTGCTTAGGAGGTTGAGGTGGGAAGACTGCTTGACCCTGGGAGGTAGAGGTTGCAAGTGAGCTGAGATTGTGCCACTACACTCCAGCCTGGGTCACCCTGCCTCAAAAAAGAAATTAAACAGTGGTTGACGTCTCAAGGTATTAATATGTCACAAAATACTCTATATAGCCTTCTGCTCTTTTAAGTCTCATCCAAGAAAAGGAATGATTTCTGGATCTTATAATGGATTCTTTGGTAACTGAAGTGGATTCCCACTTACAGCTATGACAAGTACAAATGGCACTGAACTTTTCCTCCCATGTAAACAACTAGTGAAACAGCTGCTTTCAGGCATTAGGTAAAAGGCAATGCAGAACTGTGACCTCCCAATAAGGAAAACAAATGAGACAAGTCCACGGCTATGTGGAAGCACTTTCTGGGTCATGGCAGAGGGAGAAAGTACCAAGCAGAGCACTGCAGTTAAGAGACAAACTGGAGTTTAGGGAGGACAGCTGGAATATGTGGGGCACAAGACACGGGGGAGCTATATATGGAGCTCCTCAGGTCTTGAGCTGAATATGGTAACATTAGAACTACGCCTTAGTGCTTCTTTCAACCTTTAGAGAATGCACTTTGACAACTTTTGGCCATTTTTCAATTTCACATTTCTAATTGAATTTGTTGGAGGGATGAGTACCATTCAAATGAACCATTATTGATTTTATACCTTTTATGGGAGTTTTCACAACTTGCAAAGGGATAGAAAGCTCATGATCCATCGATGGTGCTAGTTCAGTTTGGCTAGCTACAGCTGTACAGCAGAAATGAAGGTAGAGCCGGAGTGAGTGGCTAAGGGAGTTTAGCCTCTGCCCTGACGGCAGTTAAGAACCATTGGTTTAAGTCAGGAGAGGGGGTATGAAACTGGATTTGTTTGGGAATGTTTACTGTAGCTGTAGTGATCAGATTGAGGCAGGCCTGTAGGCAGGATCAGTTAAGAAGTTGCTGTGGCACTGTATGTCCAAACTAAGACAATAGAACAGAGGCAACTGATCTATAAAAGTATATTGAAAGACGTTTTGAGCTGACTAGAGGTGGTGGCTTAAGCAATTAAGCAGCTGAAACTCCAAAGAGCAGAGCAGAGAACACAGTACTGTCAGGACATAGGGTAGGTTGGGAGGGGAAGGAGGTCAGTTTGGAAAGCACTGAGATTTTTTTCTGTGGGATATTTAAGCAGAGATGGATGTTCAGTATGCAGTGGTTTACATAGCTCAGAAAGGAAATCTCGGTTGGAGACAGACTTGTGAGTCTGCAGATAGGTCATCAGCTTAACAATAATTGCTGAAGGTGATCTAAAACATATATGCAGGATAAAGGACTTTGAAAAGGAAACCAAGACAAAAATACGCCCAAGATCATCCACATGGTTGAGAACAGAATTAAGACAAACCCAGTTCTGTGTAATCCAGTACCTTTGCCCTCTCCACTGTACCTTGCTCAAATGAGAAATCTGAAAATTCACTAGAAACTGTAAAGTGTTATAAATGTATGAACATCTCTATTAAAACAAAGTAGCTTAACAAAAACCTTTTGCAACACAGTAAGGTAGGTAAATGTGTCACATCGGTGAAGCTTCATTTACCTTTTATTCAAGAGTTCTATGGATTGATTACATTGCTTTTAATAGTCATCGTGGAAACTAACTTAGAAAAGAAAATGCTGGGCTTGGTCTTATTCAAAGACAGAATACGGGAGGAAGCCAAATGTTCAACCCTAGGTCAAAAGTTTTATTCAGGTTTATGTGGCTTGTGCACTTGCCAGTATTTACTTCAAAAGGTAACAATTCAATTTCAAGGTGATTTATTCTATTACAAGTAGTATCACTTAGTATACTTTTGAAGCAGGGTACAACTTCTCTGACATTTAAAATGAACAGATGTAACTGGCATTGTAAAATTTTCTAATATACAAGGTCAACAAACAAACTACATGGCAAGTATTCGGTGTAATACTTTATTTTCTATTGTATTAAACGAAAGCCAGGAAAATACCAGGTTATTTAAAGGCAAATCTTTACTCCTTAAAGAAAAAATACAAACTGTGGTATTTTTAAGAGATTGTTATATTTTACAGAATATAAACAAAATCACTAATGCATCTATACGCTTGGTTTCCTTAAACTACAATGAACCACAGAATGGGTGAAAATGCATTTACTTTTTGGTGGCAAATAAACATACTGGAAAAAACACGTAACACATAGCATGCCTTTTTTTCCTTACTGTCTACACACAGGAACTGACATAACCAAGCTTTAATAGCCGCCACCTCCTCTTCCCTGTCCGAAGTAGCCAGTTCCATAGGCCCCCCTACCACCTCCTCGCTGGAATCCCCCAGATCCTCTGTAGCCTCCACTAGGCCCTCTGTAGTCTCCTCCAGAGTTGCCTCTAAAGCCACCTCGGGGAACTCCTCTATAGCCTCCACCAACACCTGCACCATATCCTGCCCGAAAGGAGTTGGCGCTGCCACCATAGCCTCCACTACCATAGCCTCCGCTACCATAGCCTCCGCTACCATAGCCTCCACTGCTATAGCCACCGCCATAGCCTCCACCACTGTAACTAGAACCTCCCCTTCTATATCCACTTCCATTGTCATATCGGGCCATCTTGGGAGGACGTGGACCATCTCCATACCTAGGAAAAGCACAAAACCATCACTTTAGCAAAGCATTCTTATTATTTCCCAACGACTCACCAAATGTACACATTTAGTTATATTTGAAAATTTAATACATAAAGGGAATGAAGCCAAATGCACAAATAGAAATTGAAATAAAATTGATCTGCTATTCTAAAACAGTCATCAATTGTATCCATCTGTTTTTCTGAAGTTCTTTCTGATTCAATCTCAAAGGTTTTGAATTTTGGCAGTATGTCATTAGAACTTTAAGACAGTCCTCTTACTCAGTTCAATAACAGTGTTCCAAGAAGGCAAGCATTAGGAGAGGGTTCCTGGAGCTGCCAATAAACTATTTGGTCTTTATCACCAAATGTTTTCCTGCAATAATTCTGAAATATGATTTTGAAAAATGTCCTTGGTAATGCCTAAATCTGTTTCATGTGGCAAATAAGGAAAATAAAGCTAATGAAAAATTGCAGAAACGACCGTCAACAACTTCAATTAAACATATCCCCAATCTGCTTATTACTCCTGTGCGGCTTTTCTTCAAGAATAACACTACCAATTCAGCAGCTAAGTCAGAAATATGGCTGTGTGGCTAGGTGCAGTGGTTCAGGTTTGTAATCCCAGCACTTTGGGAAGCTGAGGTGGGTGGATCACCTGAGGTTAGGAGTTTGAGACTAGCCTGGCCTGGCAACATGGCGAAACTGTGTTTCTACTAAAAATAAAAAAATTAGCTGGGCGTGGTAGTGTGTGCCTGTAATCCCAGCTACTCGGGGGGTTGAGGCAGGAAGATCGCTTGAACCCGGAGGCAGAGGTTGCAGTGAGCCAAGATGGCACCACTGCACTCCAGCCTGGGCAACAGGGCAAGACTGCCTCTCAAAAAAAAAAAAAAAAAAAAAAAAAAAAAAAAAGAATGTAATCTGTCTTCCTTCTTTCATTGCACTATTCCATTTTAGTCCATCACGAATTCCTATTGATTCTACCACAAATCTGTCTAATCCAGTCACATCTCCCCATTGCAATTCTATCTACTACTGTAATTCAGGCCACTACATATTCATACATCCTAAACTCTCTTCATATATCCCTTTCTTTCTAGTTTCCAGACTATTATCCTTCATAGGAACAGATTACATACACAGAGGCTCCTTGCTTACCAGCCCTCCTACCAAAAATAATCTGTCTTCTCCTAAACACCCATGAATATGTGATTTGTTATCTGCCTATGACGCTTATTGAATTATTCTATACATTTAACCACCTAGGAGGGACACAGAATAGCACAGTAAGAGCACTGTTTCAGGAGCCATGTTGCCTGGGTTTGAATCTAGTTCTATCTAGTTATTAGCTGTATGACCTTATGTATGGTCTTAACTTATCTGTGCCCGGTTTCCTTGTTTCTATTAAAGAGGATGAGGATAACAATCTACCCGTCTTACAGATAGACCAAATGCAATACATCATTTCTGATGAGGAATTAGGGGTCATTTTTGGATAACTGGAAGAATTTTAGTACATTAGTATATTATAGTATTACTAAAACACTTCAGGTTTTGGGGTGTGATTGTGGTATTGTGGCCATGTTCTTAAAAGACATGAAGTGTATTGACGTAAAATGTGGTAATGCCTGCTGTTTCATCACAAATGATTAAGCAAATGTACAAAACGCTGAAAATTAGTGAACCTAAATAAAGACTATATGGCTATACATTGTATCACTCTTCTGCCTTTTGGTATCTTGTAAATAAAAATTAGTGGGCAAAGAAAAAAATTTTAAAACCTGAAGCAATTAAAAATTTTAAGAATTAAGATAAATTTCTCATTTCTTTGCTTTAAGATATCCATGCTCTAGTTGTTTAAGATAAACAAAAACACATACACATTTGATAAAGAAGCAATTTAACATCTCATCAATATTTTTCTTTAGAGATGCCAAAACAGTACCATGGAAAAAGGGCTATCTGGGCTGTGTCACTTCCCTGTCATGTGACCCACTCTGAACTATATATGTGTATTTGTAAGATCCTTTTCTAACACTACGAACATGCAATGATGCAGTAGACCAATTACTAACAAAAGTAAATGACATTCTTTGTTCTGAGTATGTTAGCTGGAACTAAACTCTCTATCTATAGCTCTATCTATATCTAGAATTTTACTTAAGTAATAGGGCTTCTATCACTAACTTTAGGAATTCTAGGCCTACATAAGATCTCTCCCCTCTACTTGGTTCAATGAGAAGTTAATATGGTACTCACCGTGTACTGCCAATCATAAGGTTGATACCAGCAGCTGAGGGTCTAGAGATTTGACGGATCATGTTCAGCATACGTTCATTTACGGGGTCCAACTGGCTGATGATAGCAGGTTGTTTGGTTACTTCAACAACCAGAGCCTCCATGGCTGCCCGGAGACCGGTGATACAGGCAGCAGCTTCATGAGATATTTGCAGTTTAATCCTAAAGTGGCGAAATACATTAAAAATAAGAGAGGGAGTATATGTAGAAAAAGACCATTATCTCTCAACTTCATACATGGCATGTTATAGAATAAATTTAACTTCTTAAGCATTAATATTTTAAAAAAACTACTTATAATGGCCCCAAACGTAGGCAAACAGATATGAAGAGTAGTAATAATCAGCACTAGCCTCTTAAAATTCACTGCTAGCTATGAGCAGGAGTCTTAAGCCATAAAGTCTATCAAGCCAAATAAAATATATTAAAAACACATGTAATATATAATAAACAAAAAACAAAGTCCAGCAATATGGATCATTCATACTTTTTTTTTTTTTTTTGAGACAGAGTCTTGCTCTGTTGCCCTGGCTGGAGTGCAGTGGCGTGATAGCTCACTGCAACCTCCAACTCCCAGGTTCAAGTGATTCTCCTGCCTCAGCCTCCAGAATAGCTGGGACTACAGGTGTGTGCTACCACACCTGGCTAAATTTTTTGTATTTTTCGTAGAGACAGGTTTCACCATGTTGTCCAGGCTGATCTTCAACTTCCTGAGCCCAAGTGATCTGCCACACCCAGCCAGATCATCCAGACTTTTAAAATCATGAATTTAAGAGACCCAGAATGCTGGCATTTTCTAGGTTTTCAAGAATATGATGGCTGAGCCTACTGGCTGTCCATTAAGCTCTATTCCATTTTTGCCCAGTGCTTGCCACTAGTTTTGAATCAATATACAGAGTATGTGAAAGGGTACTCAAGCTTCACCTAATCTGATTCCATAGCGGTGGCGTGCCTAATGGTAGACATGGCTCAAATTCCTAATGCATTTGCTTCTACTAGTATCAATTTAACATTAAGTATATAATTTAGATATAATTAGTATATATTTAAGTTATAATTAGTATATAATTAAGTTAAGATTAGCAGCTGAATTCCATCATATTGTAATTCTAAGAATTCAGTTTGGAGTTCACATCTGAAAATCCATACCAGTCATCTACAAGCACAATCTGCCCATCAGATTGGACTTTCTTGGAGGCAAAGAGAAGCAACTGCAGGGGGGTGACTAAAGTCATGCCTTTAGCAGAGATGGCTCGAGTTCGAATCTGCAAATGGAGAAAGAGACAATACAAAATGGTTGACATTCCAACTTCCAAATACCGCTATATACTGTGCTTTGAAAATCAAAATTCATGTTCCTAATGATTGTAAAGACAATTTCAACTTTCAATGTAAACTTTTCTAGTCTTTTCTTACCTTTTCACCAAACACAAAGAAGGGAGATGGGTACTTCATGTCTTGGCTACTAAAAGGACAATTAACAGATGATTTGTGGATAAGTGCATTACGGCCTTCAGTGGTGAGAATCTTCCTCTTTTCCTTATGATAGCATACATTGGGGTATACACCAAAGGCCAGGAGGGAGATGACAACATCCAAATTATTATCTGGTCCAGTGTTAGTAAACACTTGTGTCAACAAACAATCTGTTAAGAGGAGCAGAGTGAAAAGAAAAATCAGATAACTGGCTGATCTTCACCATTACATGCAAACTATTCAAGATAATTCAGAGAACTGACTCTTCCTCACTCTTTTCACATAACCTGTCTGTAAAACTTTCTCTTCTCAGAATCCTTATACCCAGATTAAGTTCAAGGAGAAATGTCACTGAGTTTCCACAGTAAGAAAACGAAAACGTCTCTGTTCTCTTATAGACTCAACCATAAATAAGCTTGGGGTGATTACTCTTTTTTTTTTTTTTGAGACGGAGTCTCGCTCTGTCACCTGGGCTGGAGTGCAGTGGCGCCATCTTGGCCCACTGCAAGCTCTGCCTCCCGGGTTCATGCCATTCTCCTGCCTCAGCCTCCCAAGTAACTGGCACTACAGGCGCCCACCACCACGCCCGGCTAATTTTTTGTATTTTTAGTAGAGACGGGGTTTCACTGTGTTAGCCAGGATGGTCTTGATCTCCTGACCTTGTGATCCACCCGCCTCGGCTTCCCAAAGTGCTGGGATTACAGGCGTGAGCCACCGCGCCCCACTGGGGTGATTACTTTTTAAAGTCCCCCAATCAACCATCTACTCTGAGAATAAGAGCTTGACTGATAGGACCACAAAGTATTTATCTGCTACTCTTAAATAGCTGTTAGTTGTAGAGAAGATGGAGATCATCTAAGAGGACACCTACTGGAATGAAGGCTGATTTTTTACCCAGTCTACACTTTCAGTACTTAGCTACTGACTGGAAAGCATGACAGTCAACCGCTGAAAGCACAGACATATTTTGTTCTAGACAAACGAGTTCTAGTCTTATAGCCTCCTAATTGGATGAATTAAAGACAATTTATACCTTGGTGCCTGTTTCATTACCTGTAAAATGCATCTCAAGACTCTAGCACATAAAGTTTTCCCTTATAATTTTGAGGAAAAACTAAAATTTCAGCTGGCTTATGACAGAAGAGAACCACTCACTACTTTGTTTAGTTATTCCAATCACAGCCTTTAAAAATTTACCATCTTGCCCAACTACCTTCTTTCTCTCAACAGTCTTATTTCTGGTTATGCATTCCTGTTCTCAATGTTTTAGGAAATAATTCTATATTTTAACCTAGTTGGAAAAGAAAAGTACTACAGCTCATCTATCAAGAAACATGAGTTGGTTTTTTTCCACGTTAGATGTCATAAAGTCCTTTAATCATCTGTACACCGAAAGTATAAATTAAAGCCATTTAAAATTTAATGTGGTAGAATTTACTTCAAGTCTAAATGCTAACAAATTACTTCGCAAACCACTATAAGGTTATCAGCAAAGTACTCATTCTGGGAACTAGACCAGTGTTCACGAGAACTAAGAAATAGTTGGGAATATATAAAAATCATAGGGTCTAAAATTTGAAACTAAAATACACTTTGCTGTCAATTTGCAGGTACTATATAAATGTCACTTTAAAGATATCTTAAGAATGGAAGAAGTCTTACCTTCTGGAAACCCAGAATTAATCAAAATCTCTTTGAGCTGAACTTTGGCTTCCCAGGTCATTCTTAGTGTAGCCATATTAAGTCTTTTGTGCTCACAAAAACGTATCTCTGCTTCTTCTCCACCCATTCTAAAATAAATTGGTATGAGAAATCATTCTCTAAGACCAGAGAACTAAATACAAATGAGAAACTACAGACAGCTCACCCAAATCTTACTCATACCTAGCATCATCCCAGGCTTGGAATACTGATAAAAGGGCTACGTGATCAGAAAATCTGTTTCCAGCAAAATTTCGATGGATATAGCCCAGCCGCTTTCCTTCATTGATGAAAGGCTCTGGAAAGCAGGTAGCAGCAGCAATGGTACAGATAGCATCTCCCACGCTGAAATACACAAAGACAGTTAAATCCAGACTAGATCACAATGTTGTTGCCAGCAGCTCAGGTGGTACTGTCGACTATAGGTTGCAGTCTTTCTTTATGGCTATGATTCTACTTTGATTTGCAATGAAACTGGCTTAACGAAGAACTTTTCAGCTGCTCTCTTCAGAATCAGAAAGAAAAAAGTGCTCTGATGCTCTAATGGCCACATATTTAACATAAATTATGACCGAGTATATTTTTCCTTTTATAGTCTCTCTTCCCCATCATACCAAATCTCTTAATCTTCAACATTTTCTGATAAAATAACCTCTTTTCCTGACGCTGCTCTTTCAAGACCAACTATTAATAAGGGACCCTCCCACCCTGGCCTCCGAAAGTGCTAGGATTCAAGGTGTGAGCCAATTGCCTGGCCTGCTTGCTTTTAACTTTTGAGAAATCAGTGCCCTTTTCCCCATGTTGGGCCCAGATATCCATTTACTGGAATTGTTCATTTTTTTAGTGTACACTTCTCTAAATATCTAGGTATGCTACTTCCCTGAAGAACATTTAGGATTTTTTTCGTCTATCTGAGCCAATACTGCTTTTACAGGGAGGAGAAGATTCTGAAATTATTCTACCACTTAATGAAGAGAAACAAAGCACTTACTAGAAAATACACCCCATTATCATCATTTTGCCAAAACGAGGCTCAATGGGGAGTTTAGCCAGGATTCGTCCCAAAGGAGTCAACTCATCATTGGCATCTAATGCATCAAGCTCTGTGGGGAGATAGTTCTTTGTGAGTAGAAACAAATGAACACCAATTTTAGGCAGACAAAACATTACTCTAAATTAAGGTTAAGATGGTTCAGAGTTCCTCTTTTGTCAAGCCAATCGCTAATACCATGTCTACAGCCAACAATTTACTGTACTCAAAAATAGAACAAAATCAAAATCTGGAGCACCCAACATAAAGAAAGTATTACAACTACATCCTATAGGTTATAAAAACAAATACAATTCATATGAAGTCTATAAATACAGTATTCACTATAATAGCAGCATAAGTTTCTATATGCCATAAGAAGTCTGACACCCAGCTGTTAATGTTTAAAAAAAGGTAAAATCTAGAGAAAATTCTGAAGTTAACATAGTAGATAAATGCTAGATTCAAAATTCAAATTCAGATCTAGCTCCAATGCCCTTAATTTTCACTGTACTTTTTCACTGCTTCTGTAACAAGTTTAGCAAGAAAACATAAATGTTCCAGGCTGGATGCAGTGGCTCCCGCCTGTAATCCCAGCACTTTGGGAGGCTGAGGTGGGTGGATCACTTGAGGTCGGGAGTTTCAGACCAGCCTGGCCAAAATGGTGAAGCCCTGTCTTAGTAAAATACAAAAATTGGCCGGGTGTAGTGGTGTATGCCTGTAGTCTCAGCTACTCGGGAGGCTGAGGCAGAAGAATGGCTTGAACCTGGGAGATGGAGGTTGCAGTGAGCTGAGATCATGCCACCGCACTCCAGCCTGGGCAATGGAGCAAGATTCCATCTCAAAAAAACAAAAAAAGTTCTAAGAAATTCATATGAAATACTGTGGGTATCATGAGAAACTTATGTTCTGATCTTTAGTACACAGTTAAGAAATGCCTTTTTAAATTTTCTTTTCTTTTTTAAAGTAAGACTCACATTGTCCCTTTCTTCCTTCTCATTGCTCATTAGAACAGTAACTATACTAACTACCTAAGGTAAGACTGGAGGCCTTAATATTATCACAGCCCTGTTGACTACATCTTCATCTTGATTCATTTGTTAAGTGTTATCTGCCAGGATAAGACAGATGGTATGATTAATATCTGTGTCAAGTAGGTCTGTATTTGTAAGTACCTCTAAGAGTGTGTTCTGCTTCAATCACAGCATCCAAAGGGGGAGGTTCAATTGCTTTGGCCAGAAATTGGCCAATTCCTCCTAGACGCAGAAGTTTTATGCTAAGAGCAATTTCATGCAATGGTGTTCGGAACATCTCTGGTGTCATGTGGGTTTCAAGTCTAAGAGAAAACAAGCATAAAATAACCATCCTCCTTGTGTATACACAGATGTTAGTTTAATGAACTTTTTGCAGCAAGGTAATCAGGGATACAGAGCTGCCCTTTCATTTTACAATTACCACTGAACCTTTTATCATTCACTATACACACTGTTGACAAAATTTAATCTGGTTGCATAGTGGTTTCTGACTTATCCTCACAGCTTGATGGCCTTGCCTGTTGACAAACATGGGTTAAAAATGACAATGACACTTTTTGTAGGATGATTACTCATACTAACATTTCTCTACAACCTCCCCACCTTCCTAGTTCATGTAATTTTAGTGAAAGGCTCTTATAGATGTAACTCTTTAAAATCCAAAACTTTTTGACTTCTGACACGACACTTAAAGGAAATGCTCATTAGAGCGTTTTGGATTTCATGTTTTCAGATTAGGGATGCCCAACTGGTAAATACAATGCAAATATTACCAAGAAAAAAAATCCAAAACCACTTCTGGTCCCAAGCATTTCAGTTTTAAAAGAGATATCTGACCTGTATAAATTAACAACTGCAAACACTTGTTGGGAGATCATGATGTGCCAGACACTGTTCAAAGTATTTTACATTATTAACTCATTTAATACTTATTCCAACCCTATGGGTTAGGCATTATTTACCATATTCTTTTTACAACGGAGGAAACAAGAGACGTTAAGTAACTTAATATTTTATAGAATGAGGGAAATGCAGGCCTAAGGAGTAACCACTTAGTGTTATACAATGTATTAGGCACAAATAATATTAAAATCTAGGTCTCCGTATTTCTAATTCTGGCTTATTCTCTATAAATGATTTGTGATGAAGATCCTTATGAAACATTTACACCTGATTCCAACATGGCTGGCAAGACTTAGATCAGCTTAAACTGGCAGGTTTACATAATTGCACACATCTGTCCCTACAGAGAACAGAACAAAAATCCCTTACTAAAAGGTCAAGAATGGGTCTTACCTCTCAAAACGAGCTCGGCTGCACAGGTGAAAGCAGAATCCAGGCCGTACTCGGCCAGCTCGCCCTTTCCGTTGCTCAAGGTTTGTTTTTGATGCCCATACGGTAGCATAGTTGGTCATATTGTTGTGAGCAGTGAAGAGTTTCACTTTCTGCCTACATAGGAAAAAGTTGTTAATTCTAAGACTCATGTATTATCAATAACTATTACATATCCACTAAGTAGTGAATGCTTTCCACTACGTAGTTAAAGCCATACCTGCTTGTGATGTCTATTCATGAATGGCACAAGTAAGAATCGGCAATCTGACTGCAAACTCCTAGTTGTCAACCTACTAAAAGGCAATGTAACATCCACCTGCCACTTACCAGCTGAACTGCCTTGGCCAAACTTTCCATGCCATTATCTACCTTATAGAGTTTTTTTGGTAAACATTACATAAATTAACAAATGCAAAGCCATTTAAATGGAATATGGCACATACACAAAAGAAAGTAATTATTTAAGTCATCTCTATTCCAAAGTTTAGTGTAACTTTTAGGATATCTGTATCTAGTGATGCCTGTGTGGTCCTTTTGAACCCCCAAGTAACCTCAGATTCCTTCAATGTTACATACAGAGACAGCTGCCACTAAACTACTGGGATTAGCACAGAATGCTATTCATCATTTCCTAAAATGGATGTTGGCAGCAAATTGTTTTCATTGTCAGGACAGACTAACGAATTATATAGAGAAGTCATGGGGCACAAGTTGGCCAGATATAACCAAGTTTCAACTTTTTTGTCCTTTCAATTTATCAATTACCATGTAATTCCTGTATCTACACAGAATGTCTCCCGGTATATTTTCCAGGCTCATCTCATACCAAAATGAAGACCTTTAATCCTTAAAGGAGTGTCCTTCAAGGTAGGATATTTGTCATGTGCTAAACACTGGTCATCTTTATTCATCAAACAGCATGCTATAGTACGGCAGTGATCAATGGAAACACCCAATGGGAAATAAGTGAGACACCAGCAGCCAAGAGCAATGAGAAGTAATCATCAGTTACAGTTTCAAGCTTTGTCACTTTCTACCATAACTGATTTGCAGTAATCAACAGAAATAATTACTCTTAATTATCAATTACCTATAATGCTATATAGATGCACAATAATTTTGGAGATTTAAGAACATAGGAGTTTAAAAATAAAGTGTTTTTGATTCTGTTAACTGGTAAGAAGTTTCCAGTTAGTAACACTGGAACAGGCAAACAGGTTTCCCAGTAACTTACTTGCAGGAGTCAATGACATAAACAACATCGTTTATGGTAATGCTTGTTTCAGCAATATTTGTGGACAAAATAACCTGTGAAGAAAGAAAAATTACACTCCAGAAAATATTCTTATTAGTTACTTGAAAGGACTGATTTGCTTATGTATGTAACAAATGACAAGAAAATTACAGAAGTCCTAAAAAGATCACCCAATAACTGATTAATGAACGATCTACTAAGCTCAGAAAGAGAAAGACTCCTTTTTTCTTCCTCAATTTAGATGGGTTACCATTTTTTGGGTAGCTCTTTGAAGACCTGTAACATTTGTTTAGTATCTATGTCACCTTCCACTCCCATCACTGTAGTGTTTAATATTTACCTTGGTTACTCCAACTGGTACTGGATCAAACACTTTGCGCTGTTCCTCTCGAGGAATCTGAGAATGCAGAGGTAGAATCTGATACCGATGGCTTCCTATATAACAATACAGAACAATCAGGGACTGAAAACAGGAGCTGGTTTCAAACAGCTCTCCATTATACCTATTTTTACTCGAAAGTAAAATTTTGTTTTCACATACTGGCTAATGCACTAGCAAAACATTCATTTTCACTCTCAAATATGTGAGAATTCAAAGACTCATACCAAAATGTGGATTCATTTCCAAATGCTTCTGCATAGTATAAATCAGATTCCAGCCAGGCAAAAAAACCAACACAGCTCCAGGAACATTAAGGGTTTCAATGTACTTAAGTAGAGCTTCGATGAGTTCAAAAGGAGTTTCCTTTTCGTTCAATTGAGACATGCTCAACCTTGTTTCTGGACCATATTCATCACCACAGATCAAGTTGCAATTTGCCTGTAAACAACAGGGAGACATATTTTCGGATTGTCTCAGTTACTACGGCTCATGAGATAAGTCTTCTAGATTTCTTCTAGTGACTCTAATTACTTGTAATGTCATTATTTATTCTAGTTGACTAGTCACACACTATAGAATACGGAAGAAATTTAATTTCCAAAAATGTAGAGCTTACATCAATATACTGAACTTTTCTACTAACTCATATTTCTCACAGGATAGGACTAAAATTCAAACACAAACTTAAATTTGACTCAAACCTCTCACAGAGCCTTCTACTGAGTATATTTCTATTAATGAAATAATGTGGTATTTTCCAAAAAATTTACATTAGAATCAATGATAAAACAAGTTGAGAAACGGTTGTTGCAATTGGTCTTTTTCCTAAATTTTCTAATCTGCTGTTCATTTACATCTTCAGATCTTTTGATTGAAAAGATATAATCTTACGTTTTCTAGCAAATTCTGCATTGCTGGCTGTCTCAGTCTATTTCCAGATAATCCATTTTTATACTATCGTTGTCCAACTCTCAAGCACTACAAAGTAAGTCTTTTCTTTCCTGTTTCTCCTAGGAAATCCCTCATTGCTCCCTGATTTAATACTCTGTCCACCTGATAATGTCATCTCCCGTCTCCTGTAGCTAAAGCTATAGCTGCTGCTTCTTAAACTTTATTGTATATACAGATCACCTGAGGATCTTGTTGAACTGTAGATTCTGACTCAGCAGATCTAGGGTGGGGCACAGGATTCTGCCATTCTACCAGTTTCCCAGGTGCTGCAGCCTACTGAAAAACTTTGAGTAGCAAAACCTTACACAACAGTGTTGTCCCTAACCATGGCTGGCCTTTAAACATCGTATTCTTTCTTCTTTTTCTTTTGATCTTTACGCCAGAAATAATTTGTGATAGAAACAGCTTGTCACTGAACCTGGAATTTTTTTGCAGTAAAATACATCAATTAATCCAAAAGCCGACATTACAGTCAGTTTTTAAGAAAGTTTGCTGTAATGCTAATACATTGCCATGTTATATTAACTCATTTTTTTCTCGCATTGACAATTTGCCCATAATGGAAATTCTTCATGAAATTCACTTACATCATCATCCTCACCACCATCATCATCTTTATCCTTCTTCTTCTTGTCTTTTGGTGGAGGAATAAAGTGGGTCATCTGAATGCAGTCTTCCAGAAAATATTCTGCCAGGGACAGTCCAGTCAGGTTAAGTACTATCAACTTTCACAATGGAGCAGACCCAAATTCATTTGCTAATTCATAGTTCAAAACTACTTTAATACCCCTCTAGTCTGATTCTTCACAACTGCCAAAAAATTCCAGTAGCAATAACCTTATTTTCCTCATCAAACTCATAGTGTTTCCCTCTCTTAGACCTCGAAGGAGGGTGAGGTGTCTTTTATACATGTTCCCACAGAGCCAGTTGGGGTATCCTCTGTGTATTAACATTCAGTCAAACATTTATCTACACACTTCCATTGTGTGGGAGTTATACATGGAAAGAAGTAACTTCAATACAATATACCACAGTCCATCCTTCCTCTGTCAGTATGCACACACAAAATGGCTTCTAGTTAATCTGAAGAAGGATCTCAATGCAAGGACTGGAAGATCTGTTGATCAATTATGCCCGAGATTCTCAGATGGCCCCAGAATGTCTTTATAATCGAAACACCCTCTATATCCAAAGACTCCCAAAGTGCCAGTCTCATCACATCATATTAAGGGCATATCCTATCAATGTGACTTACTCCTCATGATGTTAAAACTTCATCACCTGTGGTAGTGCCTGCCAAGTTTCTCCGCTGTAAAGTTACTCATTTTCCCTTCTTCCCACACTGTACTCTTTAGAAGTTATTAAACAGCCCACTCAGGGGTTAGGTAGTTCAGGCCCACTTGTTTGAAAAATGGGGAGACCATTTACATAAATTGTTTAAAATTCTTCTGTAGGAGACATTTGTCACTATTCTTATTAAACCACTTATTTACATATCAATATAGACACACAAATATTTTATATTTTGGTAATCTAATACCATGTTATTTTTTTTCCTCAAACTGTTCCAGCTTTGGCCATTGGGAGCTCTTTCAGGTTGGCTCCTGTGTCCCTTTATTCCCATCGTCATGGGCTTCTTTTAGGCACCTCCTTACTTTAAGGGACAAGATATTCCAGGCTCATTTTTGTATATTGTTTCATCCTAGAAGCAGCCATTTCTCCAGGAATATCTGGCTCCTTTAATTGGAGAACGGCATTAAAAACAAAATCTGGATGTGGGGCATATCCCTACCTACTGGGTGTCACTGCTTCTACTCCCACTCAGCACACAGAGCTAGAAAAAAATGTGTATGTATACTAACACATGTATCCACACCTATCTATAATTATTTCTATACCTATCCATTTGTATCTCCATTTAGCTAAACACAAGTTCATACTGATCTCTGAGTGTAATCCAGTACCATATGGTTTGTTCTAGCAATCCCACTTATCCTTAACTTCTCTTTCTAGTAGTAAGAAACTGAGCTCCCACCACTTGCCATCCATTTACTTGTATGTCATTTCCAGTACACATGTACAGCAGTTTTAGAATTAACCTGTACCCCAGTGAATTATACTGGCTTAGCATGCTGGCATAGCCATAACATCACTTTATATCTATCTACACTGTTTCTCTCTTATTTTCATGCCCTCAATTAGAATGTGCCATAATTCTTTTTTTCCCCCACAGCTACCAGATGACTATCCTAGAAAACTGTGCTAACAACTCCTAAAGACAGTAAAGAAGGCTGGGTGCAGTGGCTCTAGACTATAATCCCAGCACTTTGGTAGGCTGAGGCGGGCTGACTGCTTGAGTCCATGAGTTTGAGACCAGCTTGGGCAACAGGGTGAGACCTTGTCTCTACAAAATATACAAAAATTAGCCAGGCGCGGTGGTGTGCGCCTGTAGTCCCAGGTACTCAGGAAGCTGAGATGGGAGGACTGGTTGAGCCTGGGAGCCAGAGGTTGCAGTGAGCCAAGATTGCACCACTACACTCCAGTCTGGGGGACAGAGTGAGACCCTGTCTTAGAAAAACAAAAAGATACTAAAGAACTCTCACTTATCAGAAATACATAACCTTGATACACTTCCCTTAATCTTAATTCAAAATCAAGTTGCTCAGGCTCTAAAAAGGATTCTTAATTTGATCCTGGCTGCTTAAACTTTTAATAGTAATTGCCATAATTACCTATACACCACAGTGATTTCCCTTTGACTATATACTTTTTAGAAGTTTGGCTTTATAATTAAAGGCCTGGAAACTTACTGGATATGCAAACTACTCAAGTAGTAAATGAAACCTGGTCTCACTTCTCAGACTGTACTCACTACTGTATAAAATTACAGACGAGAAACCCCTCAAAAATGCTATGATACATTTGATACCATAATTTGTCCTGCATTTTAAGTATTCTTTAAATTGTAACTCTAATCTCCAGGATTAAGAAAATACAAACCCTATTGCACAAAAGATGTTCCTATACCACCCCCACAGTATTACCTTGAACTGGGTAAGTCCTCCCATAAACTTCAATGATGGGGCAATTGAAGAAATATTCACAGAACATGCTGGTATCAATAGTAGCGGACATAAGAACAATGCGAACTTCAGGATAAGCCTGAACAACATCACGCAGTACTACCAAAAGGAAGTCAGTCTATCAAAAAACAAACACAAAATTTTCGAAATTACGTTAAGTTTATATAACAAGCTATGCAGTTATACAGCCACAAGACATCAATTAAATTCAGTTTCTTAGATGACTCATAGAAGTGCCAAGATAAAGGACCACAGTGGGTCTTTTATCAATTTTTAAGATAACAATAACAATTTTTAAGAACAGTTGTAGCCTAATAGTTGTGGAGATTAGAAATGAGTGCTACTGGCCAGGCCTGGTGGCTCACACCTGTAATCCCAGTATTTTCGGAGGTCAAGGCGGGCAGATAATCTGAGGTCGGGAGTTCGAGACCAGCCTGACTAACATGGAGAAATCCTGTCTCTACTAAAAATACAAAATTAGCCCAGTGTGGTGGCACATGCCTGTAATCCCAGGTACTCAGGAGGCTGAGGCAGGATAATCACTTGAACCCAGGAGGGAAGAGGCTGCAGTGAGCCGAGCCATGTTGTCCAGGCTGATCTCAAACTCCTGGCCTCAAGTGATCCATCCGCCTCGGCCGACTATATTTTTAAATTTCACTTACTTTATGGGAATGCATATTTTATGTTGTCTTGGGATTTCCTTTTTTACATACAACAGCATTGCTAAGATTCATCCACACATTACTATACTCATCCTTTCTGATGACAGTTTACTGTCCCAGTGTATGAATATATCAGTTAATTCACTTACTCTTACACATATGTGGCTTCTTTTCAAGATTTACTAATGTGAACATTTGCTACTATGAGCATTCTTGTTCAAGTCTAAACAGGAGTGCTAAACATATCCAAGTTTCTGTAGGTTAAGTGTGGGTATGGAATTGCCAAGCTATAGGGTATGTTAACTGCTGAACTTCGGGACATAATGCTTAACTATTTTCCTAAGTGGTTCCATTATTTATATATCCCCATGAGCAGTGGATAAGTGATCCTGCTGATCCACATACTCTCCAACATTTTTAGTGTCATTTTTTATTAAATAAATGGATATAAAGCAGTGTCTTGTTGTGATCTAGATCTATACTTTCCTATTAGTCCCAATGAGATTATCTTCATGTTTATTAGCCAAATATTTCCTCTTCTACAAAATGCCTGTGTTTTTGCTCATTTTTCTACTAAGTTGTTTACTTTTCTTACTGATTTGTAGAAGTTGCTTATATATTCCTATACTAACTTATTGGAATCTTCGAGCTTGTGGTTTTCCTTAAAGTAAGGAAATAACCTTTTGATTAAACAAATAACCTTAATTTTAACATAAAATAACACATTGATCTTTTATTTCAAGGTTAGTGCATTTCATGTTTTCAGCAATCCTTTCAGAGGGTCTAAGACTACGCTGCCCAATACAGTAGCATTAATCTGAATTGAGATGTACTCTAGTAAAACACATATCAAATTTTGAAGACACCATATGAAGAAAAATAATGCAAAATATCTCAAATGCAACTTTTAAAATTAACTGCGTGTTGTAAATATTTTAGATATTCTGGGTTAAATATGTTTAATTTCACCTTTTCACCTTTTTAAATGTATTATTAGAAAAATTTAAATTATCTATGTGGTTTACATATTTCTTTTGGGCAGCGCAGTCTAGAAGATGCTTATTTATATTTTTATATTTTCTACTTCAGTGTTCGAAAAACTCTTTCATGCGTCAACACGTTTAAAGTTCTCAATCTATATGGAGTTGATTTTTGTACTTAGTTATGAGGCAGGAAACCGATTTCAACTACTTTGAAATAACCATTAGTTTCCAGTTCCATTTACTTAATCGCTCATTCCCTTTCTCACTGATCTGAGGTGCCACCACTGTCTCCTAACAATGTTGCATGTAACATGTAACATACAATGTGCTTTTGTGCCCTGTCTTATCCCATCTGTTAACTCATGTACCTCACTGTCTTGATTATTTTAGCTTCAAAACAAGTCTTGTTATCTGTAAACCAAGATTCTCTATTCTGCTCTTCTTTAGAAGTACAAGCTATTTGGGGCCATAAATCAATCTTTTTAAGTATTTATAATCACCTCATCAAGTTATATGGAAAACCTTGCTGGGATTTTAATTAGAATTGCATTCGAAATGTGGACCAACTTGAAAATAATTGATATGCTATTAAATCCTTCTATATATAAAACGTCGTCTTTTCTTTTTCAGTGTTTTGTAATAAAACTTATTTTTCTTGTAGAGATCTTGCATTTTTTTTTATTCTTAGGTACTGAATACTTTTGACTACTGCAATGGGATCTTTGTTTGTTTTTCTAGTTATTTGTCTAAGTATAAAAAATGCAACTGCCTTTGGTATATTAACCTTTTATCCAGCCATACTGTTAAATTCTATTATTTATAGTAAATGGTCTGTAAGTGCACTTGGGTTTTCTATGTAAGGTGACAGAACTAGGTAAGATTTATCTTGAAAGAGAACATGAAAAGTTTCTGCAGGCTGGGCACAGTGGCCCACGCCTGTAAATCCCAGCACTTTGGGAGGCCGAGGCAGGCGGATCACCTGAGGTCAGGAGTTTGAGACCAGTTTGGCCAACATGGTGAAACCCCGTCTCTACTAAAAATACAAAAATTAGCCAGGTGTGGTGGGAGGCGCCTACAATCCCAGCTACTCGTAGGAGAATTGCCTGAACTCGGGGGCAGAGGTTGCAGTGAGCTGAGATGCAGAAACTTCACTCTAGCCTGGGCAGAAGAGTGAAACTCCAAGACAAGACAAGACCGGACCGGACAAGACCAAACCAAACTGGACCAGACCGGACCAAACCGGGCCAGACTGGACTGGACCAAACCAAACTGGACCAGACCAAACCGGACAACACTGGTCAGGACCAGACAAGACCAGTCAGGACTGGGCAAGACCGGACCAAACCAGACAAGACCCCGTCAGGACCGGATAAGACCAGACCAAACCGCAGCAAACCAGATAAGACTGGCCGGGATCAGACAAGACAGGACCAGACCCGGATAAGACTGGTCAGGAGTCAGGACTGGCCCAAACCGGACAGGACAAG